>NC_137044.1:11475176-11717825 GCF_032717465.1 Coenobita brevimanus
AAAATTCCTCTTAGTGCATGATTCTAAGATCCTATCAGTTACATAAACAGCGTACCAGCATGACCATCAGATCCGTCTGTTGTAGTAAAAACAACTCATCTTCATTCCATATCTGTAGAACTGGCCCCAAGGAATGAGTCTGTTTATCTACGACCTGAATGGGCATCTACATCACTAGGAAGTCTGTACCTGGCTGTGGCTGCTGCTGCCACAGCCACCGTCCTAGTCCTAACATTGGCAGCTGTTCTCTATCTTCGGGGCAAGACCACACGCACCAGGTCAGTCTCAAGTACACCACAGTACACTACATCTGCTGTTCTGTGTAATACCTTATTCATTTTAGTACTATATATTAAAAGTTTTATTTATACTGTAGTTTTCAGTCCAGCCAGAGCCAAGGGGAAATAGAGCAGTCATTTCAGTCAGTTAGTTTGTTTATCTGTGTAGAATTGTTACTCTTGATAGATTTAAAGCCAAGGAAAAGTAAAGCCGTCAGTTAAGTTGTTTGATCATTTAGTTTATTTTGTGTGTGTTTAATAGTTAATCTTATCACTTTGCCATTCTGTTTAGAGCCCGGCACTTTAATCCTGGAATAGATGGCCACAAATGAACCACCTCTGTGTACCCTGTCCTCTGCAATCATACTGCCCTCTCTTCAACTCACACCCTCTTCTTTTTTATATATACAATTTTATTCAGCTTATAGTAAACAGCTCATAGACCAAGGGTAAGAAAGGCATTATGTAACCCTCCAATTGGAAAAGCCTCTTCCAAGTTTTATAAAATTGTATTCCCCCCCCCCAAAAAAAAAGTCAGCTGATTCAAGGGCTTAAATACAAGTTGTTCACCATGCAGGGGATCACTGACATGCCGTTACTACAGTGGCCCTGGGTATGTTGGAGGGGGCACCGGGGCCAGTGCTGGGGGGGGCACAACCACCTCAGGAGGGGGACCACCTTCTCTTAGGAGCAACTCTTATGCCACTATAGCATCCTTCAGAAAGGTTCCCATACTGACCAGTGAGGTAAGGGTTCACTTTTATTTCCTTGCTGTACACAGTAAGTCCTTGGTATATGTCAGAGATGTACAGATAATCTTCATTGAAAGTTGTTTCTGTTAAAATCAGATCGTAATTAAGTTACTGATGAATTAGCACCACATCTTTACTTAAAGTTGTTGTCTATTTATCTGTCTGTTGCCAGACGCCTTAACCTGGTAAGGGGTGGCCACAAACAAATCGTCTCCATGTTGCCCTGTCGCCTGCCATTTCATTGCCCTGCTCCCAGCTCACACCTCCCTATTTCAAATACCTCTCCACTCCATCCCTCCATCTCATCCTTGGCCTCCCCCTCCCTCTCCCCCCCCCACCTCACTCACATACACTCTCCTCGTCAGTCTCTCGCTCTCCATCCTCTCCATGTGGTCAAACCACCTTAGTGTATTTCTCCTAACACTTCCTATCACATCCACATCCACACCACAACACACCCTCACTTCCTCATTTGTCAGTCAGTCTCTCCATGTGACTCCACATGCTCCTCTCAAGTAACTCATTTCCACTGCACTCACCCTTGACTTGTGTCCCTCCAACAAGGTCCAAGCTTCACTTCCGTGCGGTAGAGTTGGTAATACAAGACTGTCGTGTAGAAGCTTTTTCACTTCCATGCTCACTTCCCTGTTTCTTATCGCTGCTTTCAAGGAACCAGCAACCTTTCTTCCCTGTTGTAACCTTCCAAGCATTTCACCCTCTAACTTCCATCCTTATTCATCACACAACCCAAGTACATAAATGCACTCTCATTTTCCATTTCCTCCTCATCCAACCTCACTGTACATTCACTGACTTCACTTCTTTCAAAGACCATCACTTTACTCTTCCCTACATTCACGTTTAGATTCTGTTTCTTACTGTCTCTCCCAAACTTATCCACCAAGCCTTGCAGCTCCCCTTTATCTTCACTTAACAACACAGTATCATCTGCAAACAACAGTACTGGTAGTTTCCAAACACTGCCCTCTCTCACTAGGGCCACTCCAACATCCACTGCCCTAGCTTGTATCTCTTTCATAACCCCTTCCATATACAGATTGAACAACCATGGAGACATGACACATCCTTGTTTCAATCCAACCTTCAAATACAAAAATTCACTCAGTTCACTATCAACACGCACTGTAGCCATAGCACTCTCATATGTACTCTTCACGGCCTTCAACAACTTCCCATCTACTCCATATATTTTTAATACTTACCATAATCCTTGTCTGTCCACCCTGTCATATGCTTTCTCCAAATCCATGAAAGCTTCATGCAACTTCTATCCCTTCACTAGAAACTTTTCCACTAAAGATCTAAGAATGAATATCTGATCTACACAACCTCTTCCCTTCCTAAAACCTCCCTGTTCTTCTCCAACTAATTCCTCTGTTATTTCCCTAACTCTGTCAATAAGTATCCTACCATATACTTTTCCTATTACACTAAGAAGGCAAATGCTCCTATGATTACCACACACTTCTTTTTCCTCTTTCCCTTTGTACAGGGGAATAAATATACCTGACTTCCAATCCTCCCAGACTCTACCTTCCTCCCAGGCCAACCTGCACATTATCCATATCCATTCTGTTACCATCTCTCCCCCATGCTTCAGCATTTCACCACACACTCCATCAATTCCAGGGGCTTTCCCGGATTTAACTTTCTTCCTTGCTTCCACAACTTCCATCCTACTGATTTCTTCCTGTCTTCTCACCTCCCTCCTTCTCCTAGCCATTCCCCAGCCACTTATACCTGCATTACTTTCATTCTCTGTGTTCAACAATTCCTTGAAGTGTTCTCTCCATCTGCTCACTTTTTCTCCCTTCTCCAGTAGTAATTTACCATTTTTATCTTTCACTCCCCAACTAACTTTCAGGCATTCTGTCTAACTCTCTTTACCTCTTTCCAGAACATTTTCTTACAGTCCCTCCACTTTACACTTGAATTCCTTCCAAATTCCTCATCCACTCTCTTCTTATTCTCCCTTACTAATCTTTTCACCTCTCTCTTCCTCTCGACATATAACTCTCTCCTCCGTCTCTCAACTTCTTCAACGCCCGTTTCTCATCATGCTCTCACTATATGCTTTCTTCTTTTGTGCCACAGCCTCTCTCACCTCTTCAGTCCACCATGCTGTTCCCTGCATCCCCTATCGTCTTCTCTTCACCCCACACACCACCTCACATGCTGCACAGATTGCTTCTGTGAATATCTTGCATACACCTTCCACGTGTCCCATATGCTCCAATCTATATTTACCCAATCACTCCTCGACTTCCTTCTAATATTCTGCCTTTTCTCCATCCCCGTGTAACTTTTTCACCCTCCTTGTAAGAACTACTTCCTCCTGTCCTTCACTTCTTCTATTTCTCCATTTCATTTGAACTTTGACCACCACCAAGTGGTGGTCCAAAAGTCCACCCCTCCAACCTCTCTCTCTCTCTCTCTCTCTCTCTACAGTATATATATATATATATATATATATGTTCCATCCATCCATCATCCAACCCCACATTGCCCCATGAGAAGCGTAGGAGCCCGGGGCTAGGCAGTTGGTCCCGACATTTAAGATGAGAGTGACCAGCCTCACTCATCCCTGAGTGACATTACATGAGCAATCAACCCCAACCACCTTGGGTATAAACCTTCACCGGCTCAATCCGATTGGAGCGCAATAATTACCTACTAAACCACCAGGTGCCAAAATTTGGTTATATGGTTACTACCCAGCATAGTAAATGGTTTCCTGGTGCACAGGAAACCATTTGGCTTGTCACTCAGTGTAGAGTCACCCACAGGCTGAAGGAAGTGGAAAGAATGAAGGAAAGAAAAACAGAAGAGGAAGTGTAAAGTCACCCGTAGGCAGAAGGACAAGGACAGAATGAAGGAAGGAAAGACAGAAGTGAATGGAAGGAAAGAAGGATGGAGAGGAAAGGGCAGACACCCGAGAGCAGCACTACATCAAGTGAGTGGATGGTGAGTGCCCCCACCTACCACAATATACAGTATATATATATATACTGTACTGTATATATATTATTTAAAGTGAAGACTACTATACTGAAAGTCAACATTGTAATTCCAGGATGTATTCCAAAATCTTAAAACATTTTTCATAGGGAAATAGGTTATTGTCCACAGGATCACCTTGCAAAGAAGTCAGATACCTGTGCCGTAATATAATGGTCAAACGTAAAATACTGTGTCATGAAATAGCTGCACAAAATATCTTTGAAACAGCTAAGTATAAAGCACATTAAAAACTTTTTTTCTGTATAAAATGGAGCAAATTAGTTAGATCACCATTACAGGTAGCAATGAAACTTTTATAAGCAATCTTTTTGTAATTTGTTGTGCTCTTAAATGCACAAGGATAATTTAAAAATTCAACATTACAGTACTTTAGTTCGTGTGTGTAAATGAATTCTTTTATGCCATTCATTTGGGATGTGAGGCAGTTAATTTTATTCTAAATAACCATGTAGGTTTGCACACTTACTTTCATATCTAATCAGTATGCTTTCCAATAAAAATCCCTTCAACAACTCCAGTTGAAATCTGAAAATGAGTGAGTGGATAACCTTTTGTGTAGGCTATTATATTTCTACCATTTAGCTATATATGGTACAGTATTCTGAAGTAAATTTCAATGAAATCTCACCGTAAAAAGTAAAATAATAATGAGGCTTTCTATGAGTGATGTTCTTTTAGTTTAGTTTTGTTTATTATTATTTTTTTTTAGTCCTGTAGCAGTTATTTGGACAGAGTTTTGGGCAATAGGTTAATAGTCCAGCTTGAGCCTTTTTAACAGTAAACTCCAATGTTGTAATTAGGATACTTTTGTGTGTGTAGCCAAGATAGATACAAACATTTCTTGACGTTCTGTATTTGTGCACTGTTACTGTTAATCTCAAGTGTTACTGAAGTTTTCATTCAACTTTTTATGTTACCAAATGCAACTTTATATCATACAGTATTTTAATATTTTTCTCATTGATACAGTTATTTGCTTTTTTTCTTTGCACTTTCTGTCATGCTCCTTTCAGATGATTACTCTGTTTTTTGTAACATCCTTTACTTTTGTTTGCCTTGTTTCCTATCCTTACATATACTGCATTAGATATTTGCTCATGCTAACCATATTTCCATTATCCCTGCCATGCTGTCTGACTGACAGAAAAAGAGAAAATGTAAAGTAAGTATTCATTTTGTCATACATGGCACTGTATACTGATCAGTAGTCTTCATATTGCTGGAGCTGAATTTGAAATCAACTTTACCATGTACTGCTCAAATACTGGCTTAGAGTTGTTTTATTCTCTGAATCTCATCAGTATTACTCTCACATCTCTAATCACATTATCTCCCACAGTCTGTATGGACCAACGGCAGCACAGGAGGAGGGGGAGGGGAATCTTTGCACTATGCCTCTTCCCCTCTCTCCCAGGTCTACTCACAGCCTTACTCCCCTGCCCACTCCCTCCCGGCTTCACGTCACTCCCATGCCTCCTGCTGCGCCTCCTCCCTCCATTCTCAGGTGTGAATTCACATTCGATACATACATGACATTTTCTCAGCACACAAAAAACATTGTAAGGGCTACTCATAAACTCAGTGCTCAAAAATAATTCACAAGCACCTATAGTACCTGTGACCAACAAGAAGTCGCCAGGAAGAGTTTACGTACAGTTGATCGGCACAGTCTTTAATAATCTCAACCCATGTTGTATTTCCATCAGCTCAACTGCAAGTTTGGAAAACTGCAAGACAGAACAAAGCTTTCAGGATAAGAACAGGATGTAAGCTACAAAGATTACAAATACTGTACAGATAACTGTTACCAGGATATTAAAATGTGTCCAGTTAAAGACTACATTAGCTAAGATGCAGAATTTATAGCTTCAGTACTTGATCCATCCCATCCTTGTAACACTGCATATATTGCAACACCCAGCTATTTGAAAAGAAAAAAGGAAAAAGGGGGGGGGGGTTTCAGGAATACTCCCCCAGTATCCCTGCTTGTCGTAAAAGGCGACTAAAAGGGTTGGCGGAGGGTTAGTGCCCCTCCCCGGAAAACAACTAACTAAAAAAACAAACAATAAGCCTCGGACAAGGACTGACCAAACAATGACGACCAAGGACCGGACAAAGGACATTGTAATTGGAACCTGGAATGTAAGGGGAGCAAATGATGAGGTGAAAGAGAGAGAGATTGTCCAGGTGCTTGAGGATGCGAAAGTGGATGTATGTGGAATAACTGAAACAAAATGGAGAGGAGAAAGTGTGAGAGAATGGGAGTATGGATGGGGTATATGTGCAGGAGTAGGTGAGAATGAGAGGGCAAAGGAAGGAGTATGTATAGTTGTGAGTAAAAGATGAAAGAGGAGCATAAGACAGTATGGATCAGTTGGGTCAAGGATTGTGTGGGTAAAGTTGAAAGTTGGAATACAAATGTGGACGACTGTGTGTGTGTATGCGCCAGCGCAAGATCGTGCTAGAAGAGTGAGAGAAGAGTTCTGGACAAATGTAGAAGTGTGCATGGAAAAGTTTGGAAGGAATGAGAGAGTGTTTTTGATTGGTGATATGAATGGTAAAGTTGGGAATGTGAAGGTGGATGGAATAGTTGGTGAGTGGGGTGTGCCTGCTGAGATAGATGAGAATGGGAGTGCGTTAGTGGACATTTGTGCTGGGAGGGGGTTGGTGATAGCCAATACCCTCTTCAGGCATAAAATGATTCACAGGTATACATGGCGAGTGATGAGAAGGGTGGGTGGTGAACTGAATGAAAGGAAGGCAATGATTGATTATGTGTGTGTGGATGAAAGGATGCGAAGATGTGTAATGGATGCAAGAGCTTATAGAGGTTGGGGGAGTGGACTTTCTGACCACTACTTGGTGATGGCCAGAATTAAAGTACAAGAAAGTTGGAGGAATAGAAGAAGGGAAGGACGAGAGGAAGTAGTTGCAAGGAGAGTGGAAAGGTTACAGGAGGATGAGAAAAAGGCAGAGTATAAGAGAGAAGTGGAGGAACGATTGGGCAAATATGAATTGGAGCAGATGGGAGACGTGGAAGGTGTGTGTAGAATATTTACAGAAGAAATATGTGCAGCATGTGATGTGGTGTGTGGAAGGAAGAGAAGACGGAGGGGGGTGCAAGGAACAGCGGGGTGGACTGAAGAGGTGAGACAGGCTGTGGCACAAAAGAAGAAAGCATACAATGAATTGATGAGAAATAGGGGCGTGGAAGAGGTTGAGAGGCGGAAGAGAGAGTTATATGTAGAAAGGAAGAGAGAGGTGAAAAGATTAGTAAGAGAGAGTAAGAAGAGAGTGGATGAGGAATTTGGAAGAAATTTGAGTGTAAAGTGGAGGGACTGTAAGAAAATGTTCTGGAGAGAGGTGAAAAGAGTAAGACAGGGTGGAAGTGAAGTTAGCAGGGGAGTGAAAGATAAAAATGGTAGATTACTAGTGGAGAAGGGAGAAAAAGTGAGCAGATGGAGAGAACACTTTAAGGAATTGTTGAACGTAGAGGATGGAAGTAATGCGAGTATAAGTGGCTGGGGAATGGCTGGGAGAAGGAGGGAGGTGAGAAGACAGGAAGAAATCAGTAGGATAGAAGTTGTGGAAGCAATGAAGAAAGTTAAATCGGGGAAAGCCCCAGGAATTGATGGAGTGTGTGGTGAAATGCTGAAGCATGGGGGAGAGATAGTAGTAGAATGGATGTGGAAGATGTGCAGATTGGCCTAGGAGGAAGGTAGAGTCCCGGAGGATTGGAAGTCAGGTATAAGTATTCCCTTGTACAAAGGAAAAGGGGAAAAAGAAGTGTGTGGTAACCATAGGGGCATTTGTCTTCTTAGTATAATAGGAAAAGTGTATGGTAGGATACTTATAGACAGAGTTAGAGAAAGAACAGAGAAATTAGTTGGAGAAGAACAGGGAGGCTTTAGGAAGGGAAGAGGTTGTGTAGATCAGATATTCATTCTCAGATCTTTAGTGGAAAAGTTTCTAGAGAAGGGAAAGAAGTTGTATGCGGCTTTCATGGATTTGGAGAAAGCATATGACAGGGTGGATAGACAAGGATTGTGGAAAGTGTTAAGAATATATGGAGTAGATGGAAAGTTGTTGAATGCTGTGAAGAGTATGTACGATGGTGCGAAGGCTGCAGTGCGTGTGGATGGTGAACTAAGTGAATTTTTCTCTTTGAAGGTTGGGTTGAAACAGGGATGTGTCATGTCTCCATGGTTGTTCAATCTGTACATGGATGGGGTAATAAAAGAGGTACAAGGTAGGGTAGTGGATGTTGGAGTGGCCATGGTGAGAGAGGATAGTGTTTGGAAACTCCCTGTACTGTTGTTTGCAGATGATACTGTGTTGTTGAGTGAAGACGAAGGAGAGCTGCAAGGCTTGGTGGATGAGTTTGGGAGAGTGTGTAAGAAACGGAATCTAAAGGTGAATGTAGGGAAGAGTAAAGTGATGGTCTTTGAGAGAGGTGAAGTCAGTGTATGTACAGCGAGGTTGGATGGTGAGGAATTGGAAAATGTGAGTACGTTTAAGTACTTGGGTAGTGTGATGAGTAAGGATGGAGGTTTGGAGGGTGAAGTGCTTGAAAGGGTACAGCAGGGAAGAAAGGTTGCTGGTTCCTTGAAAGCAGTGATAAGAAACAGGGAAGTGAGCATGGAAGTGAAAAAGTTACTACATGACAGTATTGTGATACCAACTCTAACGTACGGAAGTGAAGCTTGGACGTTGTTGGAAGGACACAAGTCAAGAGTGAGAGCAGTGGAAATGAGTTATTTAAGAGGAGCCTGTGGAGTCACATGGAGAGACAGGCTGACGAATGAGGATATAAAGGAGCGTTGTGGTGTTGATGTGGATGTAATAGGAAGCGTTATGAGGAACACACTGAGGTGGTTTGGCCATGTGGAGAGGATGGAGGGTGAAAGACTGACGAAGAGAGTGTATGTGAGTGAGGTGGAGGGGGAAATAGAGAGGGGGAGGCCGAGGATGAGATGGAGGGATGGGGTGGAGAGGTATATGAGAGAGGGGGGTGTGAGCTGGGAGCAGGGGAGTGAAATGGCGGGGGACAGGGCGACTTGGAGGCGATTTGTTTGTGGCCACCCCAAACGGGATTGAGGCGTCTGGCAATAGATAGATAGATAGATGTTGGTACAGTAGAAAACACCCTACCTTCAGCACTAATCACTTCACATGGCCACAGTACATGGCCATCACAGCCATCTTTAATCCCTAATCTTCTTCTTAACAGTATCCTTTTTGAACTTGTCCAATAAATTATTCTGCTGAAACTGCCTCCTCCCAAATGGACATAAATACACCATGTGAGTTATGATGTGGTCTGATCATCACTCATCTATATTTCATTACCAACATAAAATACAACTCACCAGCGGTCCACACCACCCTTATTGTAATGCTCTCCCATACACCACAAAATATTTGACATACACACTTTACTGCCACAATGCAGACATTTGTTAAATGCAGCGAACGATCACCAGAAGACCCTATCTCAGGCTCCATCAACATGTATTTGTCCAGGGACCAGCAACAGCTCATTGTGATCCTTCTTGATAAGCAATGAGGCTACTACCTATATAGGACTGTGGCTCATCATCACCATCATCCAGACCTCCTTTCCCACCTTAAACTGGCATGAGGAAAAGTCCAGAGAGCAAGAAAAAAAATGATAGAAAGAGGTTGTGTACTTTGCCTTGTATGGACCACACTCCCATTTATTTGCCATTCAAACCCCTGGAATCCTGGCTTAACCTTAGGTCCAAAACTTATTCCGTGCTTAGCTTTACATAAGCTGTATACATTTGTCCATCCAATCCTGTGTTTCCCCATGATGAGTGCAGGTGCCCTGGGCTAGGCAAGTTGGTCCTGACATATAAGATGAGAGTGACCAGCCTCACTCGTCTCTGAGTGGCATTACATGAGCAATGAGCCCCAACCCTTGGATATAAACCTTCCACTGGCTCAATCCAATTGGAGCACCAACTATAATTACTGTATATCTTTTTTCATCCAGAGGAATTGGGAGGAAGTAATATTATGTCTATACTGTGTTCCCATCATTTAAAAGGCAAATGAGTAATGTGGGGTAGGTAGCTAAAAATCCTCCCTCCATGCACTGTGTTAATGTAGGGATATGATCACCCCATTGCTCACCACATATTATACAGGTAACATAGTAACTTCTGCAGCAAGAAAAATGGAGGAATAACCCTGATGGGACTTACTTTTTTCTTATCAGTTCATATCCAAGGCTAAATTAGAGAACTTTAGTCTTGATCACCCCACTGTATTTGACAAGGTGAAGTTACACATACACATTATTGTAAAGTATGTTTACTTTTAATTTTTCTCCATTTTATTTATGTAAAGAAAAATATAACTAACTTTCACTTCTCTTTCCACTTTCTGCCGTTTCTTTTCTTCATTAGTCACTTGATATATTTTCAATTATGTATACTGGACAACTTTTTGTAATGTTTACCTGACATGTAATTGTTAATGCACATGAAGTAATGTACTGTGTATGGGTTTGTTTGGCTGGTAGGCTTCATGGAAGGACCCCCGCACTATGGACCACAGTGAGAAAGTGCGACAACTGGCCATTGACAGGTGGAAGGTGAGTCGTATCATAGGCATTTTGTTTTTCCAAGTGCCACATTAAGCCAGTAAACTTGAGCTCCAAGGAATCTGGTAAGTAATGAGACAGTTGATTTGCTATAACTTAGGGTGATGTGATGACAGAACATTTGGAATCAGGAATTTCTGCCAGAAGTTGTGGCAGTCATGAATTTCTTTTCATTTTCTCACATTTCTGTCATAAGAGTTAGTCAAAACTATTTGCTCAGACAGTAATTAATTTGGTTGTCATTGTCATGGTTGTGGCCTCAGGCTCTTCTGGACATCAAGCCAGTGACTGAAGTTGCCCCTCATGTGAAGCACACAAATGTCAGAATTAGTTCATGAGAATGTAATTATGTTGATGCTTATGAAAATTTTAATTAGTAGTTTCCTTAATAGAAGAAGATTGTGATTAGTGGCATCCTTCCTTCCATTTAAATGTTGGAGGTTTGTTGGAGGAGAGACAGTATTTTTTTTTATAAGAGTGGCAGCATACACTATTGTGATTTTTTGTAGGAAGTCTTTTTGACTATCCATAAAGTATTTCATCCATCCATCTTATGAAAGGATATGTGAAAGGAAAATTATGTCAAGTATTTATGGCATATACTGTACATACAATAGTACTGTGATGAATTTGGGAGATTTCGGTGCAGAAATTTTTCATACCAACTATACCATATTGAGTTCATATCCTTAAGAAGGTTATAACTTAGTCTTAAGTTTTCTAAACAAAAGAAACTGTTACACTATACCATTTTCCTCCCAACTACAGATAGAAGTAGGTGAAGTGGTGGCAGAGGGGACATTTGGACGGGTGCACAAAGGGGTTTACCGAGACCCATATGCCCGTGCCTCACTGTCAGTTATTCTCAAAACAGTGACTGGTGAGTTAATATTCTGTCTCTGTCAACCAAGCATGGGGCGATTACAGGGGTATTGTAATCGATTACAATTACAGTACTTTGCAAACTTCAGATTACAATTACGATTATGATTACAGTAAAACTAAGAGTAATTGATTATTATCTATCTATCTATTGCCAGACGCCTCAATCCCGTTTGGGGTGGCCACAAACAAATCGCCTCCAAGTCGCCCTGTCCCCCGCCATTTCACTGCCCTGCTCCCAACTCACACCCCCCTTTCTCATATACCTCTCCACCCCATCCCTCCATCTCATCCTCGGCCTCCCCCTCCCTCTTCCCCCCTCCACCTCACTCACATACACTCTCTTCGTCAGTCTTTCACCCTCCATCCTTTCCACATGGCCAAACCACCTCAGTGTGTTCCTCATAACGCTTCCTATCACATCCACATCCACACCACAACGCTCCTGTATATCCTCATTCGTCAGCCTGTCTCTCCATGTGACTCCACAGGCTCCTCTTAAATAACTCATTTCCACTGCTCTCACTCTTGACTTGTGTCCTTCCAACAATGTCCAAGCTTCACTTCCGTACGTTACAGTTGGTATCACAATACTGTCATGTAGTAACTTTTTCACTTCCATGCTCACTTCCCTGTTTCTTATCACTGCTTTCAAAGAACCAGCAGCCTTTCTTCCCTGCTGTACCCTTTCAAGCACTTCACCCTCCAAACCTCCATCCTTACTCATCACACTACCCAAGTACTTAAACGTACTCACATTTTCCAATTCCTCACCATCCAACCTCGCTGTACATTCACTGACTTCACCTCTCTCAAAGACCATCACTTTACTCTTCCCTACATTCACCTTTAGATTCCGTTTCTTACACACTCTCCCAAACTCATCCACCAAGCCTTGCAGCTCCCCTTCGTCTTCACTCAACAACACAGTATCATCTGCAAACAACAGTACAGGGAGTTTCCAAACACTATCCTCTCTCACCAGGGCCACTCCAACATCCACAACCCTACCTTGTACCTCTTTTATTACCCCATCCATGTACAGATTGAACAACCATGGAGACATGACACATCCCTGTTTCAACCCAACCTTCAAAGAGAAAAATTCACTTAGTTCACCATCCACACGCACTGCAGCCTTCGCACCATCGTACATACTCTTCACAGCATTCAACAACTTCCCATCTACTGCATATATTCTTAACACTTTCCACAATCCTTGTCTATCCACCCTGTCATATGCTTTCTCCAAATCCATGAAAGCCGCATACAACTTCTTTCCCTTCTCTAGAAACTTTTCCACTAAAGATCTAAGAATAAATATCTGATCCACACAACCTCTTCCCTTCCTAAAGCCTCCCTGTTCTTCTCCAACTAATTTCTCTGTTCTTTCTCTAACTCTGTCTATAAGTATCCTACCATACACTTTTCCTATTATACTAAGACAAATGCCCTATGATTACCACACACTTCTTTTTCCCCTTTTCCTTTGTACAAGGGAATAATTATACCTGACTTCCAATCCCCCGGGACTCTACCTTCCTCCCAGGCCAATCTGCACATCTTCCACATCCATTCTACTACTATCTCTCCCCCATGCTTCAGCATTTCACCACACACTCCATCAATTCCTGGGGCTTTCCCCGATTTAACTTTCTTCATTGCTTCCACAACTTCTATCCTACTGATTTCTTCCTGTCTTCTCACCTCCCTCCTTCTCCCAGCCATTCCCCAGCCACTTATACTCGCATTACTTCCATCCTCTACGTTCAACAATTCCTTAAAGTATTCTCTCCATCTGTTCACTTTTTCTCCCTTCTCCACAAGTAATCTACGATTTTTATCTTTCACTCCCCTGCTTACTTCACTTCCACCCTGTCTTACTCTTTTCACTTCTCTCCAGAACATTTTCTTACAGTCCCTCCACTTTACACTCAAATTCCTTCCAAATTCCTCATCCACTCTCTTCTTACTCTCTCTTACTAATCTTTTCACCTCTCTCTTTCTTTTCACATATAACTCTCTCTTCCGCCTCTCAACTTCTTCCACGCCCCTATTTCTCATCCATTCATTGTATGTTTTCTTCTTTTGTGCCACAGCCTGTTTCACCTCTTCAGTCCACCACGCTGTTTCTTGCACCCCCCTCCGTCTTCTCTTCCTTCCACACACCACATCACATGCTGCACATATTTCTTCTGTAAATATCTTACACACACCTTCCACGTCTCCCATCTGCTCCAATTCATATTTGCCCAATCGTTCCTCCACTTCTCTCTTATACTCTGCCTTTTTCTCATCCTCTTGTAACCTTTCCACTCTCCTTGCAACTACTCCTTCCTCTCGTCTTTCCCTTCTTCTATTCCTCCATCTTACTTGCATCGTAATTGATTACGATTACAATTATATAAGATGTAATTGAGATTACAATCATGATAACATGTACAGTACTGTTATCTATCTATCTATTTATTGCCAGACGCCTCAGTCCCGTTTGGGGTGGCCACAAACAAATCGCCCCCAAGTTGCCCTGTCCCCCGCCATTTCACTGCCCTGCTCCCAACTCACACCCCCCTCTCTCATATACCTCTCCACCCCATCCCTCCATCTCATCCTCGGCCTCCCCCTCCCTCTTCCCCCCCTTCACCTCACTCACATACACTCTCTTCGTCAGTCTTTCACCCTCCATCCTCTCCACATGGCCAAACCACCTCAGTGTTTTCCTCATAACGCTTCCTATCACATCCACATCCACACCACAACGCTCCTTTATATCCTCATTCGTCAGCCTGTCTCTCCATGTGACTCCACTGGCTCCTCTTAAATAACTCATTTCCACTGCTCTCACTCTTTGACTTGTGTCCTTCCAACAACATCCAAGCTTCACTTCCATACGTTAGAGTTGGTATCACAATACTGTCATGTAGTAACTTTTTCACTTCCATGCTCACTTCCCTGTTTCTTATCACTGCTTTCAAAGAACCAGCAACCTTTCTTCCCTACTGTACCCTTTCAAGCACTTCACCCTCCAGACCTCCATCCTTACTCATCACGCTACCCAAGTACTTAAACATACTCACATTTTCCAATTCCTCACCATCCAACCTTGCTGTACATTCACTGACTTCACCTCTCTCAAAGACCATCACTTTACTCTTCCCTACATTCACCTTTAGATTCCATTTCTTACACACTCACCCAAACTCATTCACCAAGCCTTGCAGCTCCCCTTCGTCTTCACTCAACAACACAGTATCATCTGCAAACAACAGTACAGGGAGTTTCCAAACACTATCCTCTCTTACCAGGGCCACTCCAACATCCACTACCCTACCTTGTACCTATTTTATTACCCCATCCATGTACAGATTGAACAACCATGGCGACATGACACATCCCTGTTTCAACCCGACTTTCAAAGAGAAAAATTCACTTAGTTCACCATCCACACGCACTGCAGCCTTCGCACCATCGTACATACTCTTCACAGCATTCAACAACTTCCCATCTACTCTATATATTCTTAATACTTTCCATAATCCATGTCTATCCACCTTGTCATATGCTTTCTCAAAATCCATGAAAGCCGCATACAACTTCTTTCCCTTCTCTAGAAACTTTTCCAGTAAAGATCTAAGAATGAATATCTGATCCACACAACCTCTTCCCTTCTTAAAGCCTCCCTGTTCTTCTCCAACTAATTTCTCTGTTCTTTCTCTAACTCTGTCAATAAGTATCCTACCATACACTTTTCCTGTTATACTAAGAAAACAAATGCCCCTATGGTTACCACACACTTCTTTTTCCTCTTTTCCTTTGTACAAGGGAATAATTATACCTGACTTCCTATTCTCTGGGACTCTACCTTCCTCCCAGCCAATCTGCACATCTTCCACATCCATTCTACTACTATCTCTCCCCCATGCTTCAGCATTTCACCACACACTCCATCAATTCCTGGGGCTTTCCCTGATTTAACTTTCTTCATTGCTTCCACAACTTCTATCCTACTGATTTCTTCCTGTCTTCTCACCTCCCTCCTTCTCCCAGCCATTCCCCAGCCACTTATACTTGCATTACTTCCATCCTCTACGTTCAACTATTCCTTAAAGTGTTCTCTCCATCTGCTCACTTTTTCTCCCTTCTCCACTAGTAATCTACCATATTTATCTTTCACTCCCCTGCTAATTTCACTTCCACCCTGTCTTACTCTTTTCACCTCTTTCCAGAACATTTTCTACACTCAAATTCCTTCCAAATTCCTCATCCACTCTCTTCTTACTCTCTCTTACTAATCTTTTCACCTCTCTCTTCCTTTCTACATATAACTCTCTCTTCTGCCTCTCAACTTCTTCCACGCCCCTATTTCTCATCTATTCATTGTATGCTTTCTTCTTTTGTGCCACAGCCTGTCTCACCTCTTCAGTCCACCCCGCTGTTCCGTGCACCCCCCTCCATCTTGTCTTCCTTCCACACACCACATCACATGCTGCACATATTTCTTCTGTAAATATCCTACACACACCTTCCACGTCTCTCATCTGCTCCAATTCATATTTGCCCAATCGTTCCTCCACTTCTCTCTTATACTCTGCCTTTTTCTCATCCTCTTGTAACCTTTCCACTCTCCTTGCAACTACTCCTTCCTCTCATCTTTCCCTTCTATTCCTCCATCTTACTTGAATCCTAATTCTGGCCACCACCAAGTAGTGATCAGAAAGTCCACTCCCCCAACCTCTATAAGCTCTTGCATCCATTACACATCTTCGCATCCTTTCATCCACACACACATAATCAAGCATTGCCTTCTTTTCATTCAGTTCACCACCCACCCTTCTCATCACTCGCCATGTATACCTGTGGATCATTTTATGCCTGAAGAGGGTATTGGCTAGCACCAACCCCCTCCCAGCACAAATTTCCACTAATGCACTCCCATTCTCATCTATCTCAACAGACACACCCCACTCACCAGCTATTCCATCCACCTTCACATTCCCAACTTTACCATTCATATCACCGATCAGAAACACTCTCTCATTCCTTCCAAACTTTTCCATGCACATTTCCACATTTGTCCAGAACTCTTCTCTCACTCTTCTAGCACGATCTTGTGTTGGCGCATACACACACACAATCGCCCACATTTGTATTCCAACTTTCAACTTTACCCACACAATCCTTGACCCAACTGATCCATACTGTCTTATGCTCTTCTTCCATCTTTTACTCACAACTATACATACTCCTTCCTTTGCCCTCTCATTCTCACCTGCTCCTGAACATATACCCCATCCATACTCCCATTCTCTCACACTTTCTCCTCTCCATTTTGTTTCAGTTATTCCACATACATCCACTTTCACACCCTCAAGCACCTGGACAATCTCTCTCTCTTTCACCTCATCATTCGCTCCTCTTACATTCCATGTACCCATTACCAAGTCCTTTGTCCGGTCCTGGGTCATCATCGTTTGGTCAGTCCTTGTCCGAGGCTTCTTGTTTGTTTTTTTAGTTAGTTGTTTTCCGGGGAGGGGCACTAACCCTCCGCCAACCCTTTTAGTCGCCTTTTACAACAAGCAGGGATACTGGGGGAGTATTCTTGAAAAACCCTCCTTTTATGCACTATATAATTATGAGCACGTTTCTTTTATGCTTGACATTGATTAAGTAAATAGCTGAAGTTAGTTTTTAATAGCAAAAACATCATCCAGTAATGTAAAACTGATATTTTCTAGGTCATTCTATTAACTTTTCTACCAACTGAGATCTTCCCAGGTGTTATTATTCTAGCTTAGCCAACGGCCATACCGCGTTGAGTACACCGCTTCCCGTTTGATCAGCGAAGTTAAGCAACGTTGGGTCTGGTTAGTACTTGGATGGGTGACCACCTGGGAACACCAGATGCTGTTGGCATAACGTTCTCCCTATGTTTCAAGTGGGGTTGGTGGAGGATTAGTGCCCCTCCCTGTAAAAACAACTAACTCGAAGCCCTTGGCCACCCTGTTCGGGATACATGGCGTCTGGCAATGAATGAATGAATGAATGAATGAATGAGGTATATGGAAGCTTCTAAGTAATAACCTACAATTCACTTTTGTTTTCATATTACTTGTGGACTTTTATGGTGTATATATGACTGTTTGACACTGAACTACAGTACAGTATTTTATTCTTGACGAGTATTTGTGGAAGAATAACTTACCTGGGGCCTTGTAATCGTAAAAGTAACCATGATTACGATTACAATATGAGAGTAATAGATTGCGATTGCAATTACTTTGAAAAAAATGCCTAAGTAATCGATTACGATTACACAGAAGTCTGTAATCGATTACAATCGATTACATTTACAGATTACAAGTACCCTATGTCTGTGTCAACTTCAGTACTGTATTTTATAGCACAATATTATTTTTACATCGTCAGTTTGATAGCAATTGTTTACTGTTGTGTGGAATGGAAATAAGCTAGAAACTAGATACGGCACTGTACTGTAATGATTTTGAGTGTATATATTAACAAATTGCCCATTTTTGCAGTGGAATAGCTTGCAGCCACTAGTTAGTGTGCTATATTTGGCCAGCAGGTAACAATTGTTGTGGGATTGACTCCCCACAAAATGCACTGCTATAATAGATATTTGCCATGCTCTCTTATAGACTCGTCAGTATCAGGAGAGTGCTTAAAAATTGTCTACACATCAGTCACTTGCCATGTAAGCTTTCAGAATTCATTACTTCATCTTACAGAGTAGACACCACACATCCATTCCTCATCCAGTCCCGCTTTACCCCTTGAGAGTATAAGGGCCGAGGGGTAGGTTACTTAGTCCAGACATTTAGGGCGTGAGTGATAAATCTTTTCACTTGGTGGCAACTTTTCATGGCAGAGTGGAATTAGTGGGATCCCACACTGCTCAGCCTTGAAAAGGTCCCTTAATGAAAGCTGAACCCCATCCCTTCCTCCTCCTGCATGCCACAAAGAAGCATTATTAAGACTGCATATTATGAGGCTGCATGCCCGTACTGATGTCCTGGGCTATAAGGTTAACCACCCTGTTCTAGTAAATGATTTCCAGGGCTACAAGAAACTATTTTGCATGTCACACTCAGTGTAGAATCACATGAAGGTTGCACTGCATCAGCTGAGTGAATGATGGGTTCCTACACCATTGACACACTCAGTATTTACAGTATCGATCTGTCTATTGCCAGACACCATAATCCCATAAGGGGTGGCCATTTGACTTTGAGTTATTTGTTGTACGGGGAGGGGCACTAACCCTCCACCAACCCACTTGTTGACACATAGGGAGCTCAGTATTTATATATCTAAAAATATTTTAATATCAGATGTTACTTAGTGTGATTGGAGAAAATGGGACACCAAATACTCAGTACTTTGAAAACTGATTGGGGCATTATCTTCAAAACATCTCTAAATTTGATTTTGTATATATTGGTATTTCTAAGCAAATGTATTCTTCTTATACAGTTTCTGTTAAATTTTATTTGTCATTGTAGGCACATATTTACACTGCTGTTGTTTTTGGCATTGAATTTTTGCCAGTCAGGAAAGTTTGCAAGCAAAGGATAGCTTTAGGAAATTTAGTTTCCATGGAAGTGTAGGAAATGTTTAGGAGAGATCATTTGAGTTGCACATCAAAAATAGATGGCTGTCTTTGTTTAACTGTAATGCTTGTCACACATTTTTTATTTTGTTTCTAGCATCTTTCATCCTCCCAACAGGAGAGGTGTCAGCATCTCAGGCACGGCTGGTGGTGCGAGAGGGACTTTTATTGGCAGGACTTCACCATCAGCACCTCCTTCCCGTGTTAGGGGTGTGTCTTACTGATCCACGCCATCCCCTCCTCCTCTACCCTCACCTTGGACTCTCCAACCTCAAGACGTATGTTAACCCTGAGACTGCTAGGATTTCTCTCAGCCATACAAGATCATCCATTATGAGTCCAGAATCTTCCCTTGACTGCCTGGCCTTGGAGGCTTATATATAGCATATTACATATGTCGTATATCATAAAATCAAACTGAATATGTGAACATACAGTCATACATCATCAGACGGCAGAAATTGACACATTATCTTACAAAAAGAAAGTGTGAACGTCAGGGTAGGGCTGCGAGAGGCAGACCAAAACAGACCTGGGACAAGGTCATAGAGTGTGACCTCAGAGTTAAGGGAGAGGCTGCCAGAGATCAAGCAGCATGGAGAACCCCATTAGTTGATCAAGGACCATACATGCAAGCATGTTGCCTTGATAAAGGATGCAGTACAAAACAGTCCGATCATCATCATGTTATTAAACTGAACAGGTTATCATAACCCTAAAGATGACATATACTGTACTGTACACTGTATGTTAATCTACCCTTGGGCCATCCTGTGCTCAGGGTTCTTTTTAGTCCAAAAGGAGTAATAAAGGATTGACTGCTACTGTTACCATTTATCTCTGTGCCACAGGTATCTGCTTGGTTGCGGCCGAGGGTCAGGTGAGGGTGGGGTGAAGCTACTAACAAGGGATGTGGTACATGTGGCCATCCAGGCCTGTCTTGGCCTCATCCATCTCCACCATCACCGCCTCCTCCATAAAGATGTTGCCACTCGCAACTGTCTGTAAGGAGGAGAGAACTTTCACTGATTAAGTACCACTGCACAATAGTAAACAAAAAATGAAAATGTAATTTTATATGAAAATTTCAGTACAATATGTTTGTAGGCCAACTGAGGCATTTTCCCTCAAATTCAGCACATCTTTCAGCATATTGTAACCAACAATTATAGCAAAAGAATGCTGCACTTACATTGTCAGTACTCATTTTGCTCCACTTCTTCGTCTGTCTTAACATCTTTGCTGCCCTTCCAATTTCTTCTTCCCCTCACTCCTCATCTAATTTCTAATTTTCAGAATCGACTCAGAGCTACAAGTTCGGGTCAGTGATACTGCCCTTGCTCGAGATCTGTTTCCTCGCGACTACCATTGTCTTGGGGATAACGAAAACAGGCCAGTGAAATGGCTCAGCTTAGAGGCTCTTGTACACAAACAATTCACACCAGCCAATGATGTGGTGGGTTTTTGTGCTGTTGATTAATAGGATATTATGTTGTTTGGGAAGGAGGGATTTTTATTGAATATATACTGTAGGTGTATCTCTGTAGATTAGATTTCATCTCATTATGATCCTGTCCATGTTCTCACTATTACACATTGATTGGGTAGGATCCAGATGAATGAAAACCACATGCACACAAAGTAAGGGAACTATCATCAGAATGCCCAGCAAAAATAAGCCACATATATTTTATTCACCATTCAAGCCCACACAGGTAAAGTCATTCATTATCATATGTGGAGAAGACAAGGTTGAGTGATGTCCCCTTGGGACATGGTTAGGATAATGAGACAGGTCAAAATAACAACTAGAAACAGAAGTAAATCTGGTGATGAAAGATGAAGAATGAAATATTTCAAGTCTCTTAGATGCAGATGAAACTGTTTTCCTTTTTTAACAGCTTGCTAATTGTAAACTAGAATTTTACAAACCAGTTCATAGTTCTGTGAATGTTTGTGAGTGGCATTAAATTAAAAAGTTAATAAAAAGTAAAGTGATAAATGATAAGAGAAATGATGACACATACCTCAAATGAAAGAATATGCAGTGATAAAGAAGGAAGTGTGTATCGGAAGTGCAAGGTAGATTGGGCGAAGGAACAAAATAAACCGGTGTTACAATGGCCATGAGGCAGAACAGAGGCTGGAAGAGGAATGCATAAAGGCTTGGTGTACCACAAACATATAAAATAAATGTGTGACAATATGGCTTGAATTGAAGTCATGAGTCATGAGTCACATGGAGAGACAGGCTGACGAATGAGGATATAAAGGAGCGTTGTGGTGTGGATGTGGATGTGATAGGAAGCGTTATGAGGAACACACTGAGGTGGTTTGGCCATGTGGAGAGGATGGAGGGTGAAAGACTGACGAAGAGAGTGTATATGAGTGAGGTGGAAGGGGGAAGAGGGAGGGGGAGGCCAAGGATGAGATGGAGGGATGGGGTGAAGAGGTATATGAAAGAGGGGGGTGTGAGTTGGGAGCAGGGCAGTGAAATAGCGGGGGACAGGGCAACTTGGAGGCGATTTGTTTGTGGCCACCCCAAACGGGATTAAGGTGTCTGGCAATAGATAGATAGACAGATAGTCATGAGTGGGAGTTGTGTGAATGGGACTGGCAAGTACTGTGTGTGGGTTGTAGAGGCTGGATATGAGAATCCACCCATCTGTCATCCAGTACTTCTTTGCAGTCAGGAGGTTAGGGGGGCATTCAGATATTCATATGACTTTATTTGATTTATACTTAAATTTCTGTAATTTCTGTATTGGAAAACTTAAGTTTCTCTATGCAGTTGATCTCCTCCACTCTCATCATCGTACCATATTGCAGTGGATGTTTGGTGTGCTGCTATGGGAACTGAGTACACTGGGGCAGCAACCATATGTTGAGGTGGATCCATTTGAAATGGCTGGCTACCTCAGAGATGGATATCGCCTTGCTCAGCCCAACAACTGCCCAGATGAACTGTGAGTCATAATCCCATGTTACAGTAGTTTCTTCTCAACTTATTTTTTAGATGACCCCATAATTATTTTTCCTCTTTTGGTTCATTTACTTGATATAGTGCTGCTCTCAGGTGCCTACCCATTCCCTCTTCCTTCCGTCTTTCCATCCTTCCTGTTCTGTCTTTCTTTCCTTCATTCCTTCCTCTTTCTTCTGGCTGTGGATGACTCTACACTGAGTGACAAGCCAAATGGTTTCCTGTACACCAGCAAGCCATTTACTAACCATATAACCAAATTATGGCGCCTGGTGGTTTACTGGGCAATTGAGGCGCTCCAGTTGGATTGAGCCAGTGCAGGTTTATAACCAAGGGATGGTTGGGGTTTAATGCTCACGTAATGCCACTCAGGGATGAGTGAGGTTGGTCACTCTCTTCTTTAATGTCAGGACCAGCTTGCCTAGCCCTGGACTTCTGTGCTTCTCATGGGGCTACCCTGGTTTTGATGATGAATGAATGGTTGGCATTCCCACCACCCCTTCCCCTTGTTTTTATGCCGCATTGTCGCAAAATTTTTATTTTTCTGCCTCAAATATTCAACATTCGTTTCTGGAAATGATTGCTAACTTTCCTTGTAACTTGCAGAAAAATTAAAAAAATGTAACAAAGTTGAAAATTCTTGTTGTAATGGCAAAACATTAACTATCAGGGACTTTTAGCTCATATGTAACAATCTTGTAGTCAAGTATTAGCAATCTTGTGTATTTTTAAACAGAATTTTACAAACTTATGTATAGTTTTTCTGGCATTTTAGCACTCATCCTTATTTTAAAGTGATGAAAGAAAATTTGGAAATGTGACATCAGATAGTGACTAATGGAGGCTTTGCCTTTACAGCAGCATCTCAGCAGCAGTGGTTATACATTACTGTTTCTGTTGTTTAGCTCCTTTTTCTACTTTTCCAGAATTTGTAGGAGTTTCAGGAGGTACAGTAGATGGGTGGTTACCTTTGATCCTGGGAGGTACTACCTTGGGAGTGAAATGTGGCAACAAGCTTGGTAAACTAGCTACACATTTCACACTCAGCAGGAAACATTCAGTCCAAGTACAGAGAGCAGAGGTCCAAGCTAAGACTCTGGTGTTGTCACTTTTCTTAGTATGTGTTTCAGAGATCTTTTCTTGCTACACTGTCCAGCAGGTAAATGGGAAGTAGTTGTCTGGTTTTGGCACTTGGTTTAACTTCCAGTGGAAATCATTTGGTAGCAGCGAACGTATACGAACCTCGTCTACGAATCAACATTAAATTACTACAAAATATCAAGATTGAAAACAACCAACAACATCAGCTCCTGACAGTATTCTCTCCATCCAGCCCCCTCCGTCTCCCAGATCATTACGCTGATGCAGAGGTCAAGAGATCACTCGACGCCTTGCAAGTAGCTTAACGACAAACCAGCAAATCTGCGGACATCGTCTCCGAATTAAAAGCAAATTTCTACAAAAGCAACCGAGACTACAAGATTAGCTTCAGTTCTACATTGAATCCTACAAAATACAGCCTACAGTGCAAATAGTCTACAAGTCTACGACGAATCAGCGAACTACAGCCATCTACAATCAACTACAATTAACAATTCTACGTCGTCTGTATAATCTTCTACACGCACCTACAAGAAGCGGCAGTCTTCATCCTACAACGAGTAAATCACAAGAAAACAAGGACCAAGAATACATCAAAAAAGAAAGAAAACAAACAAACAAACAAACAAACGGAGAGTGAGAGACGACTCACAACTCATAACCACCAGACCTCACCCTCCTCTCTCTGCTACATCCACCCAACCCCCACCGCTTACGCAGATGTGAAGAGGTCAGGACGACGAAGCAAACACCAAGTCCATATTCACAACTCGTCTTACTCACTCGTCTTCACTCAAGTTACTCATCGCTACTCATTCACTCACCACAGCTACAAGTGTGGGAAGCCGACGTCACCAAGTGCTGAGACGACAGCACGCCAATCAACCCGTGAAGGACAACGCTATCACCACGTGCAACACCACTCACACCATTTCCCACCACGGTAAAAATTAGTGAGTTACATAGTTACTTCATTTATACAATACACAGTGATAGACAATAAGCTTCTGCACAAACATATAAAACGTGTTGTATAGTTACAGCTTAAATACACATACTTACTTCAGTTATCTGCTTAACTCAATCACTAAATAATCACCAACAATAATTATTCTACACGGTATATATTCATTCATCTAATATAACATTTATTTACTGTCAACGAGTGTTACCATTTATACCTACATAAAATACGTGTTTCATACATACAACTATACATTAATTATATCTACAAAGTGATAAAGAAAATATACCATCACAGTTACTCAGTGAGCAGTTAAAAAAAAAAAAACTATTAAACATTTATTTATTAAAGCTACTGAGTGGAAACAGATAAATTAACTTACAAGAAAAAAAAAAAAAAAAATGGCCAACACAAATGCCGTTAGCAAGAGTGAACATCTTCAACACAATCGTGAAGACAATGATTTCCACACAGTGCTGACACACATATTACTCACGATAGGTACGGGTGAACAACAAGTCAGTGTGTATAGTTAATACTGTATATAGTGTATATATTTTTTATATAAAATAACAAAATATGGGACTATATAATATCATTTTATAGTATCTGTGCAATATAAACTAAACTTTGAAAAAGTATCCCAAGGAAATTAGCCAGTAATTATGTAACCATGAACAACATGGAAAAAAGTGTACACAAGCAAAGAGAAACAAACTATGGAAAATCAATTTAAAAAAAAAAAAAAAAGGAAAGGAAAGAAAGAAAGAAGAGTAAGAAAGAAAAAAGAGAAATAAAGTAAGATCACATAACAAACAAATGAAAATAAGTGTAAATGTTACTATATATGCCAAAATACCACATAAACTACAAACAAAAAAGCAAATTGTGTCTCCACAAACAAGTGGCATGGCACATCATCACTATCATCGACCGCAGCATATGTTAGGACTGCAGTTATTACAATTATGTTACTCCATGTTACAATTATGTACCTACAAACGATATGTAACAATTATGTAACGACAAACGATTGCATTATGTTACACTTTGCCAATTATGTAACAGTTGCACTAACAAGATGTAACTTTTATGTAACTTTAAATACAATTATGTAACTATAATCGATATGTAACAATTATGTAACGACAAACGATTGCATTATGTTACAATTATTACAATTATGTACCTACAAATGATATGTAACAATTATGTAACGACAAACGATTGCATTATGTTACACTTTGCCAATTAACAGTTGCATTAACAAAATGTAACTACAATTATAAGGCCAACACAATTATGCATTAACACAATATAAGTCATACAATTATAGCACAATTCTGTATTACCAGTATCATCATACAAGTTAGGTGAAATATTAGACATTACTAAAGCGATAACTCAAATATGTAATGTATAACTTAGCAGTATTACCATTGCACAATTATATGCGTACGTCTGTTGTACATGCACGTCTTACAAGTGTTATACAACAACCATTGCATTTATTCAAATATGTATACAACTTATTTAAAATGTAATATTACTGAATAATCACTATTTACTATGAATAATATATGTATACAATATTCATACAATTATGTTACTTTACAATATTATGTAATTCACTTAATTAACTTATAAGTTCATTATAATGTGTATGTAGTATGTATTAATATATTATAACTATTAAATGTCGATGGTACGCCATTTTTGCGCGGCCGAGCAATGTGGTAGGTCTCCATATTATAATTGCAAACCATAATAGATAGATAGATAGAGAGACAGATAGAAGCAGGAAGTCAAATGATGAGAAGGTGTTGTGTCTGCGAGAATCCAGCAGTGCTAAACATGCTTACACACTCTTAACACTGAGGAAAGCTGACGACAGCGGCCAGTAAGGAGATGATGCAGTTAGCTGTCAGCAGTCCTCTCGTGAGAAAGATCTGGTAACCATGAGGAACATACGTGACACACCCCTGCTACACCAGATTTTAGGAAAGAGAGTTTAGAAGGAGACAAGCGACCCTAGAGAGAGGTCGAGACGGAGATTAGCCACCGAACAGGCTAGACAGAAGGAGACAAGCGACCCTAGAGAGAGGTCGAGACGGAGATTAGCCTTAGAACAGAAAGAGAGAGAGATAGCGAGACAGGGAGGTAGCTACCCGGGACTTATACTCTTCCCATGGGAGAGACCTGTTTAATATCTCCAAGACAAATAAAAATAGTCCCATATTATTCTTTACCTCTCCCGTCACTACATGACATCTGGTGGGGAAACTACTACAAGATATAAAAGTCGCTCGACCACAAGTCTAAAATATACTTCTCTACAAGTAACTACAAAGTCTTTATGACACATAGAAATCATCAACTGTAGTATGACCAACTTCAGTATAGTACTGTATAGGGATTCCCTGAAGAAGAAGTACAGTATTGCATTATTAATTAGATTGATTGTTAAGAGTTTCTTTTGTTCTTTATGTTAGCACATACTGGAAAGTTTCTGATTACAGAATTGCACTCTTCTCTGTGTGTGTCTATGGTACTTGTATAATTTTTTTCTATATCACTTATATATTCTGAGTGGTGTAAAACAAAATGTTCCAAATCCTCCTCTTATACTCTGCATATCTTACTGTTGTATTTATGTGCATTTTTCTGCAATTTAGTGATGGTCTGTTCTTACTCTGTAAAAGATGACTGAATATGGATTGTTGTCCATCCATCCATCCATCTATCATCTAATCCTACATTGCCCCATGAGGAGCGTAGGAGCCCGGGGCTAGGCAGTTGGTCTCAACATTTAAGATGAGAGTGACCAGCCTCACTCATCCCTGAGTGGCATTACATGAGCAATCAACTCCAACCACCCCTTGGATATAAACCTTCACCGGCTCAATCCGACTGGAATGCAATAATTACCCACTAAACCACCAGGTGCCAAAATTTGGCTATATGGTTACCACCCATCATAGTAAATGGTTTCCTGGTGTACAGGAAACCATTTGGCCTGTCACTCAGTGTAGAGTCACCCACAGGCAGAAGGAAAAGGAAAGAATGAAGGAAAGAAAGACAGAAGAGGGAGTGTAAAGTCACCCATAGGCAGAAGGACAAGGAAAGAATGAAGGAAAGAAAGACAGAAGAGGATGGAAGGAAAGATGAAAGAGAGGAAAGGGCAGACACCCGAGAGCAGCACTACATCGAGTGAGTGGATGGTGAGCACCCCCACCTACCACATCACATACCTGTATAGGTTCTTCATAAGTACTGTATGTTTCTTGTGTTCATTTTAAATCTTCAGGCACCATTACCCATAATCATTTGTGTACTGGATTATAGTTTGCACCTAAAATGTTTTCCATCCATTCTATTTTCCTATTAATAATGCATATTGGTTCTATGCATAATGTTTCCTGTATTTGTAAATCTTTGCACTGTACATTTTGATAAGTCATTACATGAAAAAAAAAATGTTAATACATACTGTAGTTCATTTTTGCCATTTTTTTTAGTGTACTCTTATTTTGCAATGAGGTTGAATTTGATACAATCCATCATATAATGATTTATCATATATTGTCAGTTACAGTATAATATGGGTTCAGTGGGGATGTGAGTTTGGCCAAGGGTCAGCCACCTAACAAAGTCTAAAAGTGAGTTTTCAGCTCACCTCAGCTGTTAGTCATTTCACTTCACTGCACCTGTCCTGGTGCTTAATACCAAAAATAAATCTAAAACATAGTTTCCAGCTCACCTAAGCTGGTAGTTATTTCACTTCAGTGCGCCTCACTTGCTGCTTGAACTCTAAAACTACACTTTCCATCACTGACACTAACACACCTGACAGTGACTGACTTCACAGGCCATCTTGGAACAAACAAATTATTGTAAACTTGCATGTCAGTGATAAGCATTGACAAGTGAGGCTTTGTACAGGATCATAATATTTGTGTTTGCAATAATGCTATTGTATAGTGGAAAAAGATTCTAACTTTTTCATCATCATATGAGCAGTTCATTGCATACTGGTTCATCATATAGTGAAAGATTTCCCTACTGTGATTTTGTTACAGATCCTTGCAGTAGTAGAACTGATATTTGTCAGTGGTGGTAGGTGGTCGCAACCATCATCTACTCACTTGATGTAGTGCTGCCAACTTCTTCCTTCACCATTATCATTCTTTTTCTGTGTTTGCCCTTTCTCTTCTTATCTCTCCCATCTTTCCTGTCACTTTTTATTGCTCTTCTTTCCTTTTCAGGTGGCTTTACATTGAGTGACAAGCCTAATGGTTTCTTGTAAGCCAAGAAACCATTTACAGCGTTGGGTGGTAACCATATAACCAATCTATAAGTGTTCCCTATGTGTCAGCAAGTGGGCTGGCAGAGGGTTAGTGTCCCTCCCCGTAAAACAGTTAACTCAAAGACAAACAACCACCCCATGCAGGATTATGGTGTGTGGCTATAGATAGACATAGATATTTTTAGTTTTTGCTCTTTTTTCAGTCATTGTCATCATTCAGTCTCCTTTTCCCCCCTATAAACAGGAATGTAGGTGCCCAGGGCTAGGTTTATCAGCCAGCATCTAAGGCAACAGTGACCAGCCTCACTTAACTCTGAGTGGCACTAAGTGAGCAAGAAACCCCAGCCACCTCTCAGATGGAACTCTTACATGCTTCATCCAGTTGGAGTGCCTTAGCCCACTAAACTTCCAGGTTTCATTTAATTACAGTACAGTGTGTGATTACCACCCAGTGGATTAAATTGTTTCCTGGGGCAAAGGAAACTATTTGGCTTGTCACTCAGGACAGAGTCAGCCAGTGAGAGAGAGAGAGAGAGAGAGAAGGAGGGAGGATGGATTACATTAAATGAGTGAATGATGGGTGTCCCCATTCCATGGGACTTAAACTTCTTAGATTTGCTACCAAACAGCATATGATATTTCCTCAGTTTTTGAAACCTAGCTGGGTTTCTCACCTGCTTCTCTGATATCCCATGAAATCAGAGTGGTTAAAGGCATCCATTGTGCATTATTTGTCTGACATATAAGTACGGTACTGTACAAACTATATGTCCCCGTGACAGATGTCTGAAGATTACTTATACTCTTCAAGAAACATCAGTTTTTGGCTATAAAAAATGCTCTTCTACTACCCATCCCCCAACCCACACACACGAACATCTGTAGTTGGTGCTGTATTGCTCTCCATGCTGCACAGTTTCATTTGGATGTACCAAGTCATTTATTTATTTATTATTAGGTACTGTAATATTATTTGATCACCTTTCATACTGTACTAATAGTGGGCTCCTTAACAGGTTTGGCATGATGGCGCGGTGCTGGGCTCCAGCACCCGAAGACCGTGTCACACTTCCTCATCTTCTTTCTTGCCTCCAGGACTTCTATTCTGCCCTTGGGAAGTACATTTGAGTGACTATTTTTCTTCAGGGGCTATTTCTCGGTGGTCTCTTACTTTTTTTATTTAAGGGTAATTTTTCTGTTCACACGAGTGCTTTTTGTTTCCTACTTCACCAAATACCTTCTTATCAATCTCAAAAATATCAAATGCTGTAAAGTTCATCGGTAAAAACATAATCATGTCTTGCCTTTTCCTTTTCTCTCAAATGTATGAAAAATACTCTAGAATATCAAGATTAGTTCTTAAGCAAGTTGTGATAGACTTAAACTTTATTTTTGTTCCTAGAAGAGAGTGGTGCTTTCATGATGCTAAGGAGTGATAAGAGTACATAGATATAGTTGTGAATTGACTGATGTAGAATTGTAGTGATGAATGTTGAAGAATGAGGTTAATAGTGATGTACTGATATGTTTTTCACAATTCTTATTTGTATACCATTATGATGTTGATATTTATGTGATACAAGTTTGTGATTAATTATAATATGTTTTAGTTTTTTTTTTTTTTTTTTTTTTTTTCAGGGAGGTCTGGGATACATGGATTTTTCACAAATTACTCAGATTACTGTTGCCAATATGAAATTAGTATACAAGTATGCCATCCTGATTTTATTATGATACGTGTGTAATGAACCTATGAAGTATGATACAGTGAGAAAAAATGAATGAGAAGTGAAGGAAAAGCCAGATATGCAGTATATCTTTAATACATCAGAGGTCTGTCTATCTGTCTGTTGCCAGACGCCTTAATCCCGTAAGGGGTGGCCACAAACAGATTGTCTCCACGTTGCCCTGTCCCCCACCATTTCACTGCTCTGCTCCCAGCTCACCCCCCACCCATCACTCATATACCTCTCCATTCCATACCTTCATCTCATCTTTGGCCTCACCCTCCCTCTACGTCACTCACATACACTTTCGTCAGTTTCTCGCTCTCCATCCTCTCCACGTGGCCAGACCACCTCAGTGTGTTTCTCCTAACACTCCCCATCACATCTACATCCACACAGTGCTCCTTCACTTGGTCATTTGTCAGTCTGTCTCTCCATGTGATTCCACATGCTCCTCTCAAATAACTCATTTCCACTGCTCTCACTCCTGACTTGTGTCCCTGCAACAAAATCCAGGCTTCACTTCCATATATTAGGGTTGGTATCACAATACTGTCATACAGTAACTTTTTCACTTCCCTGCTCACTTCCTTGTTTCTTATCACTACTCAAAGAACCAGCATCCTTTCTTCCTTGTTGTTCCCTTTCAAGCACTTGGCCCTCTAAACTTCCATCCTTACTCATCACACTACCCAGGTACTTAAATGCACTCACATTTTCCATTTCCTCCTCATCCAACCTCTTTGTACATCCAGTGACTTCATTTCTCTGGAAAGTATTGCATCAAAGGTATTGATACAAATTCTCCCATTTTCCTCTGTAAGGCAGATAATTTAACTAGCCTAGATGGCTCCCAACGTGGTAATTTTTTTGTTTTTTTTTTTGTTTTTTTTTTTTTTTTTGAGGAAGAAGGACCAAAGGCCATGAGCCCACAATACCTGTTCCCTCCAACAGAAAAACAAAATACAAGAGAGAGCCAAATTCAAGATCCGATCATATTGAGATGCCTGGACACACTGCATATGAAAGACTGGAGATCATAGGAAGCAGGAAATACAGACAGAGGGAGACAGTTCCAGAGCTGACTTGTTGCATAAATGAAGGGCTGGGAGTAATGGTTAGCTCCTGCATTAGAGAGTTGGACAGAAAAGGGATGAGAGTTTGCTGCTAGATGGGTGCTACGCGCCCAATGTAGAGGTGGAGGAATACATGCAGACAGTTCAGAGGAGCAGTGACCATTGAAGTAGCGATAGAAAAGAGATAAAGATGCAACAGTGCGGCAAAGAGATGGAGGTTAAAGGGAGTCAGTAAGAAGAGGAGAGTTAATGAGATGAAAAGCCTTTGACTCTACCCTGTTGAGAAGAGCTGTATGTAGGGAACCTCCCCACACATGAGAGTTGCACTCCACACAGGGGTGGATAAAACCCCTGTATAGAGTCAACAATTGTGCTGGGGTGAAGAAGGTACGGAGTCGGCTTAGCACACCTAATCTCTTGGAAGCAGATTTTACAAGAGATGTAAAATGATCTTTCCAAGACAAGTCCCGAGTAAATGAAACTCCAAGCAAGTTCAAGGATGATGCAGAATTAAGCTGAATATTATTAAACATTAGTGGGTACACCTGTGGAAGATTTTGTCCGGTTGATGGGTGTTAGAACTGAGTCTTTCATGCATTAAAAACAACAAGATTATTCTTTACCCCAGTCAGAGATACGAGCCAAGTCAGACATAAGGTGTGCCATAGCCTCATCCCTTGTTTGTTGAAATAACTGCTGAGACGGACGTTGCGGAAACTGAATGGAAAGGTGAAGGGTAGAGTCATCAACGTATGAGTGGATAGGGTTAGATGTACAGCTTAGAAGGTCATTGATGAATAAAAGGAAGAGAGTTGGTGATAGGACAGAGCCCTGAGGAACACCACTGTTGATGGATCTAGGAGAAGAACGATGCTTGTCTACAGCAGCGGCTATAGAACGATCAGAGAGGAAGCTATAGATGAAGGCACAGATAGAAGGATAGAAACCGTAAGAGGGCGGTTTGGAAATTAAAAATTTATGCCAGACTCGATCAAAAGCCTTTGAGATGTCAAGTGCAATAGCAAAGCATTCACCAAAGTCCCAAAAGGAGGATGACCAGGAGTCTGGAAGGTAGTTGAGAAGATCGCCAGTGGAGTGTCCCTGATGGAACCCATACTGACGATCAGAAAGAAGGTTGTGATAGGAAAGATTCTTTAAAATTTTCCTGTTAGGAATTGACTCGAAAACTTTTGAGATACAGCCTGTTAAAGCAATTGGTCGATAGTTAGAGGGTTGGGAATGGTCACCCTTCTTTGGGACTGGCTGAATCAGAGCAAACTTCCAGCAAGAAGGAAAGATACAAGTTGATAGACAAAGGCAAAAGAGTTTGCCTAGGCAGGGTGTAAGCACAGAAGCACAGTTCTTGAGGACAACAGGAGGGACTCCATCAGGCCCATATGCCTTGTTAGTATTGAGGCCTGTGGTGGCAGAAAATACATCAGCTGAAAAAATTTTAATGTCAGCCATGAGGATGTCAGAGGGGGCAAGTGATGGAGGAACAGCACTGGAATTGTGTAAGGTGGAATCGGAGGAGAAAGTCTGAGCGAAGAGATTTGCTTTATCAGTAGAAGAAATAGCTACGGAGCCATCAGAGTAGAAAAGAGGAGGGAAGAATGATGAGGTAAAGATGTTAGGAAGGTTTTTGGCAAGGTGCCAGAAGGTGCGGGAAGAATTTGAGTTGGAGAGTTGAGAGCATTTAGTACGGATGAAATTATTTTTAAAAGAGCGAAGAACAGACTTAGCACGATTCCGGGCAGAAACGTATAGAAGATGTGATTCAGGGGTGGGTTGGCTCCGGTACCTTTTATTGGTCCTCTCCTTGTTGTGGACAGCATTAGAACAAGCGTGATTAAACCAAGGCTTTCTTGCATTAGTCAAAGGATATGAGAAAGGAATGTATGCTTCCATGCCTAAGAAAATAACCTCCGTAATGTGCAAGGCACACTCAGATGGCTCCCGGCCATGGAAGCAATAATCATTCCAGGGAAAATCAAAGAAGTATTGCCTGAGGGCCTCCCAGTCTGCAGGTCCAAAGGGCCTCAGACAATGTTTCTTGGAGGGTCCACTGGCTGTACTGGAGCGATAGGACAGGTTAAGGTGATGAGATTGTGATCGGAGAAGCCCAGCGGAGAGAAAAGATTAACAGTGTAAGCAGAAGGATTAGTTGTAAGGAAGAGGTCAAGTATGTTGGAGCTCTCTCCCAGGCGGTCAGGGATACGGGTAGGGTGCTGTACAAGCTGCTCTAGGTCATTAAGGATAGAAAAGGTGTAGGCTTGTTCACCAGGTGGATCAGTGAAAGGAGAGGAGAGCCAAAGGTGGTGGTGAACATTGAAATCTCCTAGAATGGAGATTTCAGAGAAAGGAGAAATGGATAGAATGTGCTCCATTGTAGAAGTAAGATAGTTGAAGAATTTTTCATAGTCAGTAGAATTAGGAGATAAGTAAGCAGTGCAGATATATTTAGTCAGAGAGTGACAGGAAAGCAGAAGCCAGAGTGTAGAGAATTCAGAAGAATCGAGTTCAGGAACACGAGAGCAAGATAAGTCGTTGCGTATATATACACAACAGCCACCTTTGGCTTTGAAATGAGTATAGAGAAAGTAGGAGGATACAGGAAAGGGTTTGCTGTCAGTTGCCTCAGACAGCTGAGTCTCAGTTAGGAAAAGAAGATGAGGTTTAGAGGAGGAGAGGTGGTGCTCAACAGAGCGAAAGTTGGAGGAAAGACCACGAATGTTGCAGAAATGAAGAAGAAGTGAGTCAGACAGTGGTTCCAGGTAGCTTGAGTCGTCACCGGGAGAGGGGCGGTAGCTGGGGGCATTTATGCCCCCCCCCCTCCCCGGGGGACTCTGAGACTGTGTGTAGAGACACCATGATTGTTGAATTTTGGAAAAGGAAGTGTAGTGTGTACTGTGCATGTAGTTTGGTGTACACTAGTCCTTTGTAAAGTTGACATTAATGCAGATGCATCATCACAAGGACATAATTAGACATATAAGAGCTTATAAAACTGTATAGAGAACATTGTGTACAGGGGTAAGTTGAACTTTTTGTTTTTTCACTGAAATTTTGTTAGTTTAAATAGGCAGTGACGCTAAATTTGAGGTTAGTTATGGTTTCCGACTCTATTAGGCTTGACAGCCTCTTCCCTTTGGCCGAGCAGTCCTCCCGCGTACCACACCTTGGTGCTAATACTCGCTATCCATATTGAATACATATAGGGTTGTCACATTCAAGAGTGGTGTAACAGTAGTAGCAAGCAGGCAGGAGTGTTTTTATGATGTTATAATAAAATTCTGATTATCTGTATCAAAATTCATTGACCTTGCCTGGGATCAGACTAATGTTCTGTTGGACATTAGATGGCTTTTCTGACCTGGACCACTACCTTCCCTAAACACAGAAAGTACTTTCTGTTTCTATAGTTTATCTCTCAAAAGAGACTTTTGAAATGTTTAGACTGTCTCCACCCATGTAGGAAAAAATGAAAACAATTAAGATGATGGTAATGATGGCATTGGCACATCATAAAAATCAGCTGATACAAAGGAAATGTTCTTAGACATATATCTTGTGGAGTAGATAATTTCAAATCTATTTAGTTTAGACTGTCACCAAGATTATATACTGAGCCATTTCATTATGTCAAGGAGAGCATTTAGCTGCTTTTTCTTGAAAAACCAGCTATTTGCTTTCCTCATGACCTAGGTTCTCATAATCATCAGCCATATCCAGCTTCTCATTTTTATGGAATGGAGAGGTCAAGGCTTTTGGATTTCTGAATAAGAGGAGAAGGGAAGTTTTTCATGTACAATATAACAATCCCCTTTCCTCCTTCCACCTCATCCCCTCCTATTCCTGCTCACCCTTAACCCCTGCCCTAAGATGAAAAGATGTTGCAACCAGAGTTTCATAGTAAATGAATGTCTGTGTCTGTTGTTAAGATGGAAGTTCAAAACTTTGCTAGACTGGAGGAAATAGTTTGTGACGACACTTGTGCAATCTAGTAGTTTTTTTGTGGCCCCAGGCTTATCTGGACCTAAACCAGGTGGATTGCAGACTGATATTGCCCTTCTGTGGTCTTCCATCCTCCTTTAGGGTACAGGATAGTAAGGGAGTTGAAGGATGCTCCAGTTATTTCGATGAACCATGTGAAGGCATCCCTCTCCAGCACCAATACAGACTAGAAAAACTCCAGAATATCACGTCTGGCCTTTGTACAGTGAGAAACCTTAGTGTCAACTTCCTTTCAGCTGGGGGTAGGGGCAGAAGGTGAGAAGAAACTATGGCTTGTGGCTATGCAAAGTTGTTTACAGTACTGTCACCATGGCTGACATCAGTACTAAGAGTCCGTTTTTAGATCTTTATACCCACCCCTTTAGTCACCGTATGCAACATTGGAAATTTTGAATAGTGTTCTTTCTTCCTTATTCAGATGATTATGAGTACTGTATCAGTCTTTCAGTTACAGTGCATGTGTCATTTTTGGGGATTGACAGGAGTAAGCCAATCTTAAGATGCAGAATATTGCTTGGTGATAGACTTATTTAATCATTCAGTAAGAAATAATGTGTATGAGTAAGGAGTTCCATGAATTGTTTCATATAGCTCAAACTGCAACTGGCGTAATTGCTCCAGAAGATGTTGACTGCAACATACCGAAGTTATTTCAGATAATGGGAACTGCAACCAACTAGTTTAAATTATGTAAACTTCATCAGAGAAATTACCAATATGCCGGGAATCGAACCCGGGACTCTCAGGTGAGAGCCAGGCAGCATACCACTACACCATGACCAGGTAAAAGTCGTGGTGTAGTGGTATGCTGCCTGGCTCTCACCTGAGAGTCCCGGGTTCGATTCCCGGCATATTGGTAATTTCTCTGATGATTTTTCCTGTGTAAAAATACAGGTTCTCTCTTCATTATGTAAACTTCAGCTGTGCTCATACGTTGGAGAAAGTAACTTTTAATGTCATAGGCAAAAACTTAGGCAACATTATATGAATCTGGAAATACATGTATCTAGCATCTTCATTGAGTCAGAATAACTTAGCCCCAAAGCAAAACTATCATACTTGAAAACATTTAAAAGGAGTCCAACTTATGCCTTTGGCAGCATTTTATATGATACAGAAACATCCAGCTACCCCTAGAGGATTTGACCAGTCGTGTGTAAGTTGTGGCCATTACCTCACCTCAGGTACTCTGTCATTGCACTATCAGACATGAGTAGTACAGTATTATGTACTATACATACTGTAAGTCATTAGTTATGATCAGAGATATTAGAATTACAGTATACCATTTCATGTCCATTTTAGGAGACAAGATAATTTAGGCATGTTATATCTGTGTCTGATTAATAAGACTTGTACATTACAATATCTGCATGTCTATAAATCAGAGTTTGCCTCAGATGAAACTACAGGTATTGGGATATGTCATAATATAACAGTTTTACTAACAGACTCAGATAATGCTTTTGAGTGAGCCATTGGGATATGTCATAACATAAATCTTACTGGCATAAACATCTTGGCAGGGCAAACCTGGCTGAGGTAATGGCTGTTAACATTTATTACATTTTCAGTTCTTCCTAATACAGGGTCTGTGTTGCCTTGTACAATACCTGAGTTGTCCTGATATGTGGCTCTGTGTGTGTGCTGGGCTGAACTTGCAGTACCACCTCTTCACTACCCCAGAATACAGGGTGATTGTGTAAAAAAAAAAAACTATTCATATACCTCTGCCTGTAGGTTTGTTTATATTGTTGTGAATACAATAATCAGATTTGTATACACCTACTTGCAGTGTATGTATACATTATCATGGATGGATACAAATCATTTGTATGTGTTACTATAAATTGTACACTCGTACATCTTACAGTATATATATTTTGATACATGTTCATGGCTGTACATTACATGTAGATATATAATAGCATTATATTTGCATGTATATGATATGCACTTATGCAGTGCAGCAGATACAGTAAAGTGAAAAGTTCAGACTGCAGTTTTTTTTTTTTTTTTTTTTTTTTTTTTTTTTTAAAGTATTCCACATGTAAGTGGTAGTGATGCTGTATTATATTTTTCATTTAGTAATTTGGTGCCTCATCCACTGTATTTACTTGTTTATGCCATTGTCTAATCTCCCATTAGCTTAGGCCTTCTCCTGTCTGACTCTGCTCTGTATTCTCAGTCGTTATCATCCAAACATCAGTGATTGCAGACGACGATAAAAAGCAATATGAAACCTGAAAATGAATGTTTGTACATAATGGACATGAGTAAAGATAATATATACTAGCTATAATTGATGTGGCTGTATATCCTTTATAACAGGGAAATGTATTTCATGGGATTATTCTTAGTCTGTTGGTGTCCTGTGTGAAAATGTGTGTATATCATTTACAATCAAAAATAATTTATTATCATTAAGTTGGCCAAATATAAGAAATCAGAATCAAATTTATATATAGTCTGTGTCTATCATTTGAAGCACTAGATACCCAAGTACATGTGAGGGGAACGAAAGTTTTGATTAATCATGATGTCCTTGCAGTTTTTCAGGTACATTGACAAGCAGTTTATGTTGTATGTTTTTTTGCCCAACTTAAAAGTATGAAGAGATTTTAAAAAATTTATTGCAATATAGCACAAGTCTAGATTTTCTTGATACCAACAGTTCCAAAGATACATGATGAGTAATATGCTTCATTTAATAGAAGCATTTAAGGTATGTGTATTGGAATGTTATTGACCTGACACTACTTGGATCTTCTGTGCTCTCAAAATTCCTAACTGTCCTCCTGTTACTGTATGTGTTGCTCTTATTGCTGATGCTGCTGCCTGCTGCCACCTCTTTCAGGATGCAGTTGGGAGTTTGAACCAAAGATAAATTTAATTCTGTACCTGACTCAGCATTCAACTCATTGTTTATTGTGCTCAGATACTTGAATGTTTACCAGATGTTATTTGAGACAGATGTTAGCTACAATAATTATACCTGAATGTAGTTTTGTGATAATTCAGTCACTCTGTGTTGGTAATACTGTATATGTATTGCAGTCAGAGCACAGCAAATGTTGAATGAGTTGAGTATTGAGGAGGAATTGTGTCTATTCTTAGAGCCTGGTTCAATTAATGATTTTAGCTCAACTTTCAGGTTCGTGTTAAATACTTGATCTTTTTATACTGGATGTCTTGTCAGAAATAGAGGGACAATATATAGATTGTAATATATAGGTATTTGAATTGTAACTCTGAAGGCATTGTAGTGATAAAGCTCAGTGATGTACATGGATAAGGGAAATGGAAGCATTATTTCTGTTGTTGTTATTGCTATTAGTAGTAGTAGTTGTAGTAGTAGTAGTTGTAGTAGTAGTAGTAGTAGTAGTAGTAGTAGTAGTATTTATTATTATTATTATTATTACTGTCTTATTATTATTATTAACAAGCCAAATGGTTTCCTGTACACCAGAAAACCATTTACTGCACTGGGTGGTAACCATATAACAAAATTATGGCACCTGGTGGTTTAGTGAGTAATTAAGGTGCTCCAATCAGATTAAGCCAGTGCAGGTTTATATCCAAGGGGTGGTTGGGGTTTATTGCTCACGCAATGCCACTCAGGGATGAGTGAGGCTGGTCACTCTAATCTAAAATGTCAAGACCAACTTGCCTAGCCCCAGGCTCGTACGCTCCTTATGGGGCAACACAGGATTAGATGATGGATGGATGGATGGATTATTATTATTTTTATTATTATTGTTGTTGTTGTTGTTGTTGTTGCAGGGAATAACTGAACTCATAGCAAAATATTACCCTTCAGTTTCGTTCTTTTAAAGTATCTCTTGTATTTGCTACCTGAAATATTAATGAACATTTTTTACTCATTATTTTTCATGTTGTGATATTGTGTCATCTAGAAAACACTGATACACCCCTTCTGTCATTAGCAGTCAGTCTTTGCTACAATCAAGAATTAATAAGTTTGTATAGTTTTATGTTTGGAATGGGTTATAGGTGGTATGGACATATTTGTAAGTATTCTCACTTGAAATATTATTCCATTTCAGAAAACATACGTGAAGACAGCCACACAGTTGCTGTACAGTACTGGAATCTGTATAAGAATGAGCATCTTTTTCAGTAAGAAACTTGTATTGCTGTGAATGTTCCAAAGGCTATAACTTTCATTCATGCAACTAAATGTACAAGAGTGACCAGTTCACCTTTTGATATAGAATGTTAAGTTGTCATATCACATCCTTATAATGGAGTGGAGTGTACCATTTTATGTTACTACATCTAGTCACTATTAATTAGTAAATTATTCTGGGAGTGTGAAATTGAAATACTGGATACAATACTTGTTTGGAAGACCTGATTTAACCAACATTTTTTGATGTTGAAATTAGGTGAAATGGATATAAACATACAGTACATTCCTCTAGTACGCACCTATATGGGCAGCAGAGGACTTCACGTACTAGGAATTCTCATACTGTGAATACAAAAACTTATGAGAAAAATTACATTTGGGTGGCACCCCCCTTCATGGGCAACCCTTGAGATGCCTTTCAGACCTAAGTATTGTACTATACAGGGAAACTACTAAGACATATTACCTAAGATAATGGAGGGATAGGGGGAGGTAGGAAGTGAGGGTAAAGAGGGAGTAGGTGAGAGGAGGAATGGTGAAAGGGGGAGATGTTGAGTGCAGAGGGAGGGGGGAGGAGAAGCTGTGGGAGAATGGGAGTGGTGAAAGGGAATGATGGAACATGGAAAGTGAAAGAGAGAGAAAGGAAGCAAGAAAATGGCTTCACTAGGTAAATCAACAAGGATATGGCTTAACTAAACCAACAAGAATATGGCTGCTCACCTTTACCCGTTATTGCTTCTTGGGGGAGGGCAATGTCGCGTACTCGGGGCAACCCCCGGATTTGGGCCACTTTTCACTGCCCGTCTCACTTACAAGGAGTTCAATTCGTGTACTAATAAAAAATACACTAAAATAAAAAAGGAAATAGGTCCTTACGTACAAGGGAGATCGCATACTCAGAACTCGTGTACTGTGGAGATGTACTGTAATAATGAACAGATTTCATGCAGCCTAATGGAGTTGAGAAATTTGAATGATCATTATTTGAAAGACCTGATTTAATCAACATTTTTTGATGTCGAAGTTGGGTGAAATGGATATAAACATAATAATGAACAGATTTCATGCAACCCAATGGAATTGAGAAATTTTCATGATCATTATTGAGACATTATGATGGATGTACATGAGTGGTATAAAGAAACATGAGTCTGAGACAGAAGTTTATTCCTGACTAAGTTTCGCACAGAGGCTTCTTCAGAGGAATGAACTTTTCCCGGGTCAGTCTGACTTATATGGCTGGTGCTGGATCACACACTTGGCTAATTCTTAGTCTGCAGGTCACTGATTGGTCCATTACCTTTCCCTATCTGACCTGATCATATGCGCTGCGTCGTGAGACCACACCACGTCACCTACTCTTTTGTTGTTATTATTTTTATTTTTTGTTATGTAGAGTGCCTCCAAAGCTTTTCTTTGTGCCTTTGTAAGATTTTTCTGTAATATTTCTGTTTCACTTCATTTTGGCAGATGATGTTTTTCATCTATGTGGTTGACCAGGGCACTAGTTATCCAATGATGTCTTACGTCAGCTTTATGCTCACTTAGTGTTGTTTCTATGCCCCTACTGGTTTCTCCATTGTAAGCTGCTTCGCAAACACTACAAGATATATACTATGCCATTTTCATTTTGAGGGCCTTCTTTTTTGTCATTAATTATGTCAATAATTTTCTTACCTGATGATGTCACTATGATTATGTAGGTATGATGTAGAGCTTTTTGAAGACTCGCGACTATGTCCGAGTTTGGTACTATTAGGTACTTATCCTTTCTTTTATCTGACTTTCCCCTTTCCATTATTTGCTTTGCCTTTTCTTTCAGTATGACTAGAAGGCCCTTTGGGTATCCAAGGTTTAGAGGGGCACTTATGATGTAGTCTAATTCACTCTGGAGATACACTACACTACAAATCTTAAATGCTTTTAGAAAAAGTCCAATTACCACTCCTGAGTGGTAGGTGGGGGTTTTCACCATCCACTCACTTGATGTAGTGCTGCTGTCGGGTGTCCGCCCTTTCCTCTCCTCCATCCTTCTTTCATTCCATCCTCTTCTGTCTTTCTTTCCTTGTCCTTCTGCCTGTGGGTGACTTTACACACTCTCTTCTGTCTTTCTTTCCTTCATTCATTCCTCTTCCTTCTGCCTGTGGGTGACTTTACACTGAGTGACAAGCCAAATGGTTTCCTTTATGTCAGGAAACCTTTTACAACGCTGGGTGATAACCATATAACCAAATTTTGGCGCCTGGTGGTTGAGTGGGTAATTATTGCGCTTCAGTCGGATCAAGTCCGTGAAGATTTATATCTAAGGGGTGGTTGGGGTTGATTACTCATGTATTGCCACTCAAGGATGAGTGAGGCTGGTCACTCTCATCTTAAATGTCGGGACCAACTGCCTAGCCCCGGGCTCCTACGCTCCTCATGGGGCAACGTAGGAATGGTTGATGGTTGATGTTGACCACTCCTGACTTTATTTTCTTATCATGAGTGCTGAAGTAGTGAATGAAGTCATCTTTGTTGGTTGGTTTCCTGTACATAGTGAATTTTGCTTGATCATTGGATCTCATAATTAATTATGAGATTTGCTTGATCACTGGATCTCATAATTAATTATGAGATTTGCTTGATCACTGGATCTCATAATTAATTATGAGATCCAGTGATCAAGCAAAATTCACTTGTGTACAGGAAACCAACCAACAAAGATGACTTCATTCACTACTTCGGCAATCATGATAACAGAACAAAGTCAGGGGTGGTAATTGGATTTTTTCTATGAGCATTTAGGATTTGTAGTGTTGCATATCTCCAGAGTGAATTAGACTACATCATAAGTGCCCCTCTAAACCTTGCATACCCAAAGGGCCTTCTAGTCATACTGAAAGAAAAGGCAAAGCAAATAATGGAAAGGGGAAAGTCAGATAAAAGAAAGATAAGTACCTAATAGTACCAAATTCGGACATAGTCGCGAGTCTTCAAAAAGCACTACGTCATACCAACATAAACATAGTGACATCATCAGGTAAGAAAAATATTGACATAATGAGAAAGAAGAAGGCCCTCAAAATGAAAACGGCATAGTATACATGATATCTTGTAGTGTTTGCGAAGCAGCTTACTATGGAGAAACCAGTAGGGGCATAGAAACAAGGCTGAGCGAGCATAAAGCTGATGTAAGACGTCATCAGATAACTAGTGCCCTGGTCAACCACATAGAGGAAAAACATCATCTGCCAAAATGGAGTGAAACAGAAATAGTAGAGAAAAATCTAACAAAGGCACAAAGAAAAGCTTTGGAGACACTCTACATAACAAACAATAAAAATAACAACAACAAAAGAGTAGGTGACGGGGTGTGGTCTCACGACGCAGCGCATATGATCAGGTCAGACAGGGAAAGGTAATGGACCAATCAGTGACCTGCAGACTAAGAATTAGCCAAGTGTGTGATCCAGCAGCTGGCCACATAAGTCATACTGACCCGGGAAAAGTTCATTTCAGTGAAGAAGCCTCTGTGTGAAACTAGTCAGGAATAAACTTCTGTCTCAGACTCATGGTTCTTTACAACACTCATGTACTAGTGGTCATTATGATACAGAACTGGCTTGACATAATGAGTGTACAGTACTGGCTTGACATAACCAGTGCACTCCCCACAAACCACAGTTGCCCTATGTATTTTTTTTTAAATGAAAATATAAGCAAAATAAATGAGCATGCATTTGAAACTTCTTGTAGCACATTACTTACACACACACACACAACATATATATATATATATATATATTACTGGATACTGTGCACACGCACACACACACACACCTCGCTGGTGCAGTGGTAACGTTCCCGCTTGCCAACTGGTGGACGGGAGTTCGCGCCTCGCTCAGGTTGCGAAAAGTTTCACTGACGAAGTGGGTGGTTACTGTCCCCCTTGAGCAAGGGGACGGGTGTGTGTGTGTGTGAAGGTCACAGCCTTGCCCTTAGAGCGGACTATATGAGCTCTCAGCTCCCTTCCGGGAGGGTAAAAGCTGACGATCACGACCATCAAGTGATCCTGACCGACCCGGTGAACTAGACACACACACACACACACACAATGTTCATAATATTGACAGTGTAGCTTCCATTATGTCTGGTTGTCCATCTGAACAGAAGTATACAAGCAAGCTGTGAGTGCCTGGGTTGCTTGCTACATTTACGTCCTTATGTGAGGCTTGGAATCAACCTCAGCCCAGAGTCTGTAGGAAGGAATGATGCTTGCAGAGGTGAGGGAGTGGAAGAATTTGATTAAAAAAAAAAATAATAATGCATACATCAGTAGCTTAAGGGAAGTTGTACCTGTTTGTTATGTGAATGCTATACTTTGGATGACCAGCATTGTAATGATCTTATTGCCTTGATGCAGAACAGCCGAGGAATGTCATGCTCACTAGCATAATTATGTACAGCATACTGTAAAAGTATTATTTAATAAGCTCAGTACTCATTTACAACTAATCTGTGCTTTATTTGCAGTTAATATAATATATATATACAGTATATATATATATATATATATATATATATATATGTATATATACAGTACATGTGCGTGTGTGTGTGTGTGTGTGTGTGTTTTTGCACACACAGGAATGCCAGCTAACTGACTAAGGCTCCTAGCACATGTACACTACATTCCGACATGGTAGACATCTTTGATTTATATTTACTCTTTTGATACAAGGGTAAAGTACTCATAATCCCTTCGTTACAATGTCTTTTATACTATATATTATGGTAATCTCACTACCAGTAGATTCTGTTCTGTGTAAGAGAGTATTGTCAAACTAGATGGGTTAGATATAGCTTTTCTTGAACCCTTCACTGCTAGAAATTGTTTCCAAACATAATAAAACCATCTTGTGGTAGAAGGAACAGAATGAGAAAATACGTCATGAGGTGGATGGTGCTAATTATAGTAGTAATCAGAACACAGCACTCACCAACTGTAAGACCACTAGTCATTTCCAAGCCTTTGGCGAAAACAAAACCTTTGAGAGATACATCAACTACCGTACAATAGTAGACTAGGACCATGCAGCACATTTCTAAGATGGAATAGGAGGCTTTAAAACAGGGCTCATGATGTTAAAAGTATTTTTATTTTCTGAAGTAGGGCTGTAATTTGGTTACATTTTCAGTAACAAAGGCCTCTGCCAAGCTTAGTTATCTGATGATTGCAAGTGTAAACACAAATGACATCCCAAAATTCATTATTAGTACAGAAGTCACAGCATATAGCAGGTATTTTGGTATAACCTCTTCCAACTGGCATTGATGCATTATTAAATAGAGAGAGAGAGAGAGAGAGAGAGAGAGAGAGAGAGAGAGAGAGAGAGACTGTAACACCAGTCGAGCAGGGCAGTACTCTCAAGGTGGATGGAAAGCTGATGACAGGGAGAGCTGGAGCTACCGATTCATCAGCCCCCAGGACTACTTCCTGACCATCCCCTTTGATGTACTTTTTCAGTGCTTCAGTAACACAGAGAGTAGGCCAGCATGCTCTCCAGTACAAGTTTCTCTAACTGTCAACACCAAACTACATGCACAGCACACAATACACTACCTTTTCAAAATTTAAAAAAGTAAAATGGCGTCAATCAGTCATGCCTCGGAGTCCCGGGGGGGGGGGGGCCATAAATTCCCCCACCATCTGCCTCTCTACCGGTGATGACTCAGAGAGATGCCTGGAACCACTGTCTGACTTACTTCTTCTTCATTTCTGCAACATTCACAGCCTTTCTACAACTTTCCCTCTGTCGAACACCACCTCTCCTTCTCTAAACCTTACCTTCTGTTCTTGACAGAGACTCAGCTGTGTGAGGCAACTGACGGCAAACCCTTTTCTGTTTCCTTCTACTTTCTCTATACTCATTTCAAAGCCAAAGCTGGCTGTTGTGTATATGCATGCAACGATTTATCTTGTTCTTGTGTTCCTGAACTTGATTCTTCTGAATTCTCTACTCTCTGGCTTTGGCTTTCTTGTCATTCTCTGACTAAATATATCTGCACTGTTTACTTATCTGCTAATTCTACTGAGTATGAAAAATTCTTCAACTATCTTACTTCTACGATGGAACACATTCTATCCATTTCTCCTTTCTCTGAAATCTCCATTCTAGGAGATTTCAATGTTCTCCACCACATTTGGCTCTCCTCTCCTTACACTGATCCACCTGGTGAACAAGCCTATGCCTTTTCTATCCTTAATGACCTAGAGCAGCTTGTACAGCACCCTACCAGTATCCCAAACTGCCTTGGAGAAAGCTCCAACATACTTGACCTCTTCCTTACAACTAATCCTTCTGCTTACACTGTTAATCTTTCCTCTCCGTTGGGCTCCTCTGATCACAACCTTATTACCTTAACCTGTCCTATCGCTCCGGTACGGCCTGCGGACCCTCCAAAGAAATGTCATCTGTGGCCCTTTGGAGCTGCAGACTGGGAGGCCCTCAGGCAGTACTTCATTGATTTTCCATGGAATTATTATTACTTCCATGGTCGGGAGCCATCTGATGTGCCTTGTGCATTACAGAGGTTATTCTCTTGGGCATGAAAGCATACATTCTATTCTCATATCCTTTGACTAATGCAAGAAAGCCTTGGTTTAATCATGCTTGTTCTAATGCTGTCCACAACAAGGAGAGGGCCTATAAAAGGTACCGAAGCCGACCCACCCCTGAATCACATCTTGTTTATGTTTCTGCCTGAAATTGTGCTAAGGCTGTTCTTCATTCTGCCAAAAACAATTTCTTCCGTAATAAATGTTCTCAACTCTCCAACTCGAATTCTTCCCGATCTTCTGGCACCTTGCCAAAAACCTTTCCCACAACTTTACCTCATCATCCTTCCCCCCTCTTTTCTGTTCTGATGGCTGTGTAGCTATTTCTTCTACGGATAAAGAAGATCTCTTTGCTCAGACTTTCTCTTCCAATTCCACCTTAGACAATTCCAGTGCTGTTCCTCCATCACTTGCCCCCGCTGACTTCCTCATGGCTGACATTAAAATTTCTTCAGCTGATGTATTTTCTGCCATCACTGGCCTCAATACTAACAAGGCATATGGGCCTGATGGAGTTCCTCCTGTTGTCCTCAAGAACTGTGCTTCAGTGCATACACCCTGCCTAGGTAAACTTTTGCCTTTGTCTGTCAACTTGTACATTTCCTTCTTGCTGGAAGTTTGCTCTGATTCAGCAAGTCCCAAAGAAAGGTGACCATTCCCAACCCTCTAACTATCGTCCAGTTGCTTTAACATCTTGTGTCTTAAAAGTTTTCAAGTCAGTTCTTAACAGAAAAATTTTAAAACATCTTTCCTATCACAACCTTCTTTATGATTGTCAGTATGGGTTCCATCAGGGGCGTTCCACTGGCGATCTTCTCACCTACCTTTCAGACTCCTGGTCATCCTCCTTCTGGGACTTTGGAGAAAGCTTTGCCATTGCACTTAACATCTCAAAGGCTTTCGATCGAGTCTGGCATAAATCTTTAATTTCCAAACTACCCTCTTACGGTTTCTATCCTTCTACCTGTGCCATCATCTATAGCGTCCTTTCTGGTCATAGTTTAGCCGCTGTTGTAGATGGCCATCATTCTTCTCCTGGATCTATCAACAGTGGTGTTCCTCAGGGTTCTGTCCTATCACCAATTCTCTTCCTTTTATTCATCAGTGACCTTTTAAGCTGTACATCTAACCCTATCCACTCATACGCTGATGACTCCACCCTTCACCTTTCCATTCAGTACCCGCAGTGTCCATCTCAGCAGTTACTTCAACAAACAAGGGATGAAGTTATGGCACACCTAATGTCTGGCTTGGCTCGTATCTCTGACTGGAGTAAAAATAATCTTGTTGTTTTTAATGCATCAAAAACTCAGTTTTTACACCCATCAACCTGACAGAATCTTCCTCAGGAGTACCCACTAATGTTTAATAATATTCAGCTTAATCCTGCATCATCCTTGAATATGCTTGGGGTTTCATTCATTTGGGACTTATCTTGGAAAGATCATATTACATCTCTTGTAAAATCTGATTCCAAGAGATTAGGTGTGCTACCCAACTCTGTACCTTCTTTACCCCAGCACAGTTGTTGACTTTATACACGGGTTTTATTCACCCGTTTAGAGTGCAACTCTTATGTGTGGGGAGGCTCCCCACATACGGCTCTTCTCAAACAGAGTAGAGTCAGAGGCTTATCATCTTATCAACTCTCCTCCTTTTACTGGCTTCCTTCAGCCTCTGTCTCTTCATCGCACTGTTGCATCTTTATCTCTTTTCTATCGCTACTTCAGTGGGCACTGCTTCTCTGAACTGTCTGCTTGCAGCCCTCCATCTCTACGATGGGTGCATAGCACGTGTCTAGCAACAAACTCTCATCCTTTTTCTGTCCAACTCTCCAATGCAAGAGTTAACTATTACTCCCAGTCCTTCATTTATGCAACAGGTCAACTCTGGAACTGTCTCCCTCTGTCTGTATTTCCTACTTCCTATGATCGCCAGTCTTTCAAACGCAGTGTGTCCAGGCATCTCGAAATGAACGGATCTTGAATTTGGCTCTCCTTTGTATTGTTTTTGTTTCTTCTTGGAAGGAACATTTTGTGGGCTCCTGGCCTTTGGTCCCTTCTTTCTTGCCTAAAATATATATTATATAAGTAAACGATTATTAACGCTGCTTGGTCTCCCCTCCTCATGCTGTAATTGTAATTCATATGCAAGACCAGGCTGGATGAAAATTAATTAGACACTGATTTCTTCACTAATATGTTCCAAGAAAGTCAGACAGTGAAGTAGTTATGGTGGTAACTTCTTCAACACGATGCAGTTTTGTTTTGTTTTAATCTGACACTCCTGATGATTTTATCAATCATATGTGAGACTTCCATTTTGCAGAGGGTTGATGAAGGCTATGTCTAAGCTCTCTGTTTAGTGTAAATCTGTCCTAAACATAGTTAATTCATCTGGTCATAAGAAAGATAAAATAAAAGCATACTGTATATCATCAGTTTAACAGGATTAAATATCTGGAAATGCTGTGTAGTGTTTATGATGATTGGGAATAATTTGTAATGTTTTGGTGTTAAGTTATGAGTGGGACAAGAATGAAAACTGGAAAAATGTTAAAATATCATTAAGTGCACAAAAAACAGGGCCTGTACAAAGAATTTTTAAATCATTCTTTTTTTCAGAAACTGACATAATGCATGATAATTCAATACATGTATGCAGCAAACTATACTTCCATTGGTCTAATAATAAGTACATGCTCACTTTCTCTGAGGTTCTGGCAGGTCTATTGCTCCATATATTCAATTACAGTGTATGTAAGGGTATCTGTACCCCTTGTCATGAAGAAGTTAAAGCTGAGCAAGGAGTGCAGAATACTAAAATGATTAAGAACATACAATACTAAAAATTAAGATACAATTAATTCATAGTGCATATTGAAATGAATTGTTAAAAAAAAAAAAGAAGAAGAAAAGAAAGAAAAAGAAAGAAAGTTTTCCAGCTAAAAGTCTGAACACTTCTCTTTAGCTCTGCAAGTATTATCCAGAACTGAGTATCCTGTTGTTGTTGTTGTTGTCAATTAATGCATGTTGCAAAAAGTCGCACATTGTCCATTTTTGTACCAGCCTTTGTTAAACAATGAATAAATTACTGGTGCTTGAACCCAAAGAACCTGTATATATATACAGTACATATATATATACATACAGAGGTTGTTTTGTTCTGTTTTTGTAATTCCTATTGAATACTGTTAGGTGGTAGGTGGTGGTGACCATCATCCACTCACTTGATGTAGTACAGCCTACTTCTTCCTTCACCTTTATCATTCTTTTTCTGTGTCTGCCCTCCTTTCATCCTGTTTCTCCCATTTTTCCTCTCACCTTTTATTACTCTTCTTTCCTCTTCAGGTGGCTTTACATCAAGTCTTAAGCCTAATGGTTTCCTGTAAGCCAGGAAACCATTTACAGTGCAGGATGGTAACCATATAACAACCCATACTTGTTCCCTACTTGTCAACGAATGCGTTTGCGGAGGGTTAATGCCGGTCTCCGTAAAACAACTAACTCAAAGACAAATGGCCACCCCTTATGGGATTTCTGTGTGTGGCCATGGATAGATAGGCAGATGAATACTGTTGTAGAGGTGCTGACAAGGAACCTACACCTAGTGGCTTTGTGCACCCTGGTTGGAGCAGCTGCCGTGTTCACCTGGGAATCAGACTTCCTCATATTTCCCTGCACCCCACCATGGGAAGGACCTTGGTCTGACTTTGGCAAGGTGCTGTCTACCACAAGGAGATGCTGGACTTCTACACAGTGTATGTACTGTGCTATACCTATTGTGTAAGATTACCCCACAGAAGCAGTTGGTTGCGTGTGGTCAGTGGGTCTGCTCAGCCAGACAGACAGAGGTTAAACAACTGTTTTTGTATTGTTATCTTTAGGTAACTCTACATTAAATGGCAAGCCAAATGGTCTCTTACATCTTTGGAGAACATTAAACCATATCCCTAACCAAATGGACACCTGGTGATCTAGTGAGTGAAGGCACTGCAACTAAATGTGGTCCATAGAGGTATCATATTCATCTGAGCAGTAGGTGGGCTTTAGTACTCGAGCAAAGCCACTCGTAACAAACTGGTCACTTGCCGTAAATTTTTGGATGAAGAATCCAAAACCCAAGCCTTTATGCTCCTGATAAACAATAAATGGTAGGAGTTGGTGGATAAGAAACATGACAATATACTGTAACAAGGTATACTAAGGTGCAAGATACAGGTTACATTGAAAAGGCAAGAATCCTCTGTGAGGACCAATGCTAAGAACTGATCAGACAGTGTTGTTTAAAACATGAACAATAACACACCAACATTTTGTTACAATAAGAACATAACAGTATAGTGATAAAGACAATAACTAGATACAATGACTTCAGAAATGTACTCCTGTGGGAGGTGTTTTATGCTGATGATTTGGTGTTGATTGCACGGAATGAAAGGGAGATGGAGGAAAGATTTAGGGAGTGGAGAGACGGTATGGGGCACAAGGACTTAAAATTAAATGCAAATAAAACAAAAGTGATGATATCTGAGGTTGGTGGCTGTATTGTCAAAGAAGAGGGAGAGTGGCCATGTGCAGTCTGTCACAAGGGCATGGAAAGTAATTCCATCTTGTGCAGTGTTTGTGATAAGTGGGGGCATAAGGGATGTAGTGGTATTAGAGGTACACTCCAAGATAATGGTAATTTTATGTGTGTGGTGTGTCGGGGAGTGCAGGTGGAGATTGTCAGGCATGAAGGGATTGAACTTGCTGGTGAGTCTCTTGAGTGTGTGGAAAAGTGTGTTATTTTGGAGACATGTTATGTGCTGGAGGTGGGGCTGGAACTAGCTTTGTGGCTAGGGTGAGGAGTGGTTGGAAGAAGTTCGGGGAGCTGTTACCTCTCCTGACACTGAAAAGGCTCCACCTAAGTATTGAGGGGTCATTGTATGCAGCATGTGTTAGGAGTGTAATGCTGCATGGTAATGAGACCTTGGCAGTAAAGGAAGAGGATATTCGCAGGCTCAAACGTACAGAAATGACAATGATTAGGTGGATGTGCAGTGCGTCCGTGAGTGCTAGGCCTGGGGGAGCTTGGTTTACGATGGAGGAGTTGAGAAGTAGGATGGGACTGGAATGTATTGGTGTTGTGATGAGGAGAGGTAGATTGAGGTAGATTTGGAGAGGATCAGGGATGATAATTAGGTGCAGAAAATGAGAAGTGTTAATATTAGGGATGGGGTTGCAAGGGGTAGACCAAAAAAGACCTGGGACTAGGTCATTAAGTGTGACTTCAGAGTTAAGGGACTGAACAGGGAGGCTGCCAGAGATCGAGCAGCATGGAGAGCCGCCATTAGGTGAACAAGGCCAATGCATGCAAGCATGTTGGAGCCTTCAAAAACAAAACAAAAAACTACCATAATATGGTAATACAGAGTTGTGGGATTGAGTTTCTCCATTTTCCCCCTTTGGATGCAAGAGAGAGACAAGAGAACTTACAACCATCGGCACTGAGGGCTTCTGCAGCTTTGGCCACTCCTCCTGGAGTCAGAGGTAGGTGGTTGGGTGATGCTGATTGCAACTTACTGCGCTACCTGCATGGATGATACTGAAGTCGATGACCCTGGCTTCTCTGAAGGAAGATTTTCAGGGTAGGAGTTGGTTGGTTTTGGAACAAGTGCAGTCACAGTGGTACTAGTAGAGCCTTCATATGATCTTGAATGATTCCAAAGGGGTTAGCCTGCTGTGGTTGGCCACAACAACACCCCCACACAGAGGAGGATTGAGGTGGGATTCCTGGATGCCCAATTGCTGTAGCTGTTGTGGGACAATTGCTGTCATCTTAGCTCCCTCCTCAGCCACAGGATCTGAGGGGCATTGCACTCCAGTGCTGACGTTCAGTCCTCATCAATGTGGTTGGATCCTGTGAATGTCCTCAAAGTTAAGGTGGTGGATGGATGTCTTCAAGCTTAACATGGTGGATGGATGTCCTCAAGCTTAAGATGGTGGATATTGCAGGTTCAATGACTGAATGGCACTAGAGGCCTACAAGTGATCAGCATTCATCTTACGGCACACCTTGCTAAAATGTCCTGAGTGTTGCAGCTCTTTCATTTTTTACCCCAGGCTGGGCACTGCTTTTCACAATCTTTGGGGTGGGGTGGGGTGCCACAACCATCACACTGCCTTTGGTGTCTCCCTTGCTGTCTTATGCATGACTGTCTGTATGGGCATTTCTGGTGCCGGGTGGTCCTCTTCAGAGACTTACTATCCCCTGTCATGTTTGCATCCATTTTACAGGCAGATTCATTGTTCCAGCATAGGTTCAGTTCACTGGAATGTGATGGGGGAGGCACATTAATTAGGATCTGCTTTCGAGTTCGCTGGTCCTGGATGCTCTATGTTATGTGAGTCACTATATATGTATTCAGACAATGTTCACATTATTGACCAGCTCCTTAAGGGCAACATATCAGATGACTCACCCTTGTACTACTGCCACTTCTCAAAATACACATGATGCAGAGCAACACTGCACCACCACTGGAGGTGTGTTGTGATCCAATCAAGAATCTCCTCCACTGAAAGTTGGGGGCAGGGTGGCTCATTGGTAGAATGTCGGACTCGGGACTGGGGAGTTGCGAGTTTAAGCCACACCTAGTAGCTGCCATGCCAGGAGGGGTAGTGCCCTCCTGTCACCTAGCAGGGCTATATGAACTAATAAGGTCTAGCTCGGGGGAACATTTCCCTTTTTCCCTCCAATGAGAGTGTGCTATCCTCCTCTGATTATCTGATGGCATGAGCTAGGGTAGACCTCATCTTAGGTGCAAAGCACAACCTGAGGTGGGCTAGGTATATCCCAGGTGGTTGGGTTCTCAACCGAAGCAACTCCTTACAACCCAATCAAGCACTATGCCACATCTTAAATTCACAGAGATTCATCATGTGAGAGCTTGCCAAGTGCAGGAGCCTGGGGCTGACAGGCATGAGGTGATCAGATACTCTTCTTCACTTGCCTAAGTATACCGTATATAGTGGGAATAGCTGCTAGAACTGTGTTAGCCAGAGCTTGTAATAGTGACTGCGTCTTGTGGTTGTTAGTGAACGCACCCATCAAAACAAATCGGCATGGCTTCCATGAGGACAAATGGTGGGAAAAAAATGCACCCGGGGGAAGAAACATAGGGAAATTTGTGGACACTGCAACACCAAGGTGGGCATGGGATCTGCTGCAATTGCTGCAAATTTTGGGTCCACTATAACTTTGAAGGACTCTCTGACACTTAATTCCAGATATGGAAGAACTTAGGTAAGCGAACTAAGTTCTATTGTACAGTACTGCGAGAAACCATGAACAAATAGCGAACCAGCTTATTAGTTGTATAGGACCCTTAAAGGACCAAGTGGAAAGTAACAGTAGAATAGAAGAGCTGGAGAATAGAATAGCAAACCAGGAAAACTGCATGGCAGAAAACACTTCAGGTCAAGAAGTATAAAACCCTAAGGAATGAAACGGAGACATTTGTAGATGAGATAAAAGAGGAAATATTAAAGAAAATCTTAAAACACTAGAAAGAGGACATGGCTACAGAGGTGAGCAGGGTTGTGAGGATGGAGAAAGATAAGATCAGGGACTGAAATACCCACCCCAATGGGAGACCCCGGTAGGGGTGGTGCAATACCCACCCCATGGAGGAGTCATGGACTGGGTGTCGAAACACCTGCCGCAGGGGGAGACCACAGGGAGGCACATAGGGCACGCATAAGGCCCAGTCAAGACGGGCCTATATCCCCTACGACCTTGCACCCCTCTTCCCCTCAACAGAGCCAGGATCAGGAATGCTGCCCTGGCAGACTACTCTACTGCCAGGCCGGCCCTCGCCAGAATCGGAGTGGGACTTGTAATAATACAGTCCCAGGCAGCACCACAACAACAGCCACCGTCCGTGTCGGGAAGGAAGAGGCAGCCACTGTATGCTTTTCTGCTGCCACCCCCTGCAGGACCGCAGTGACGGCCACCGTCCGCACCGGGAAGGAAGAGATGGCCACCATACGCCCTTCGCCTGTAGCCTTTCCTGGGAACAGCACCGCGGTGACGGCCACCTTATGCCCTTCGTCTGCCGCCTCCTCAGGGAGCAGGATCGCAGTGACGGTCACCGTCTGCACCAGGAAGGAAAGGATGGCCACCATACACCCTTCGCATGCTGTCTCAGGGGCACATGGAGCTGCGACGACAGCCACTGTCCATGTCGGGCAGGGAACGGCTGCTGTTCGTCCCTCATCCACTGCCCTTGCGACTTCCCCTATGGAGGACATCCCTTGCTCACTTCATCACCCACCCAGAGGCCGAGCAGGACACCCTTCTCTCTCTCCCCAGGGATGCAGTTCCCAGGAGGAGTTGCAGATGGAGGAGCTCTGGTGAGGTCCTGTCGTAAACCTGGGAGTCAGAGCCCTGCAGCCAGCACCAGGTGATGCCTCTTGCTGTCGAACTCCATGGGAAAGGGATGCCGCAGGCAGCTCCTGACGGAGGCTCGATCTGAGAGAGACTGCAGCCCCCAGATGCCCAGGGCCACCCCCAGGACTCCGGGGCATGACCTCTCCAGCCCCACCAGCAAGCGGTCCTTCTCCAGGAGTAGGCGAAGGCAAGCCCGCCTACTCGCCCTGTTTGGCCCCAATCCAGAGGGCCGCCTTACCCACCGAGGCCTCACTAGGGAAGGACCTCCCTCCACGCCGACCAACAGCCCACTCCGGATGCCCCAGCCCTCGGCAGTAGTCTCGTGCCTCCTGTGGGAGGGCACACCTGACGAGATTCCTCCCACATCCGGACGACACCTATTAGCAGCCCAAGACCACAGCAGACCGGGCCAGAGTATACTAGTCCTGCTGGGTCCCTCTACCTGATCAGTGTATAATATTAATCTGTTCCAAGTTGTAATTAAGGTAATATATGTGTAAGGTTGGTCAGCCCGAGTTTTTATGCCCTATTCCTCTTGCGTATTCTAGGTCTCCTAAGAGAACCCCGACTCTGTAGCTCGTGTTGTGAGGACGAGAAGTTGACCGTAGAACACGTAGCATAAGAGAGACGGTGAAGGAGGAAGTTAGGGCAGTTATTAACGACCGTAGAGATGACTACTGCAGTTGTGAATGGCATGATGAAAGGAGTCAAAGAAGGAATGAAAACTGTTATAGAAGATGAGAAAGAAAAAGCTTTCAGTGCCAAAGATCCAATAACAAATGTACCAGAACCAGACACAGACGATATAGATTCTGGCATGGCTGCAGACCTAGGGCCCGCGGAAGATTGCTCGTGGGCAGCCTAGGTGTGGAGGATAAAGGATTGGGGGTAGGAATGATCACAATCAACTTTGTCACAGCTTTGGACCAGGGTGTAAATTACAGTACTAGGCTTATAACCAATAGTTACAATTATACTAAAACGACAGATGGCCCTACGTGTGGAAAAAGTGAGCCACTGCATAATCCAAGAATATTAACGGTAACTAGGGAGTTAGGTTCTTCCAACCTCCTTGACACGTACGGAACGAACTGTACAGTTGGCATCAACTGTTATGCGGACTTTCCGGCTTTCTCTAAGGACTATGAAAATAGGTATTGTGAATCATTGGCTATCGACACCGACGACGCCGATCTGTGATCTAATAAAGGCATTGGTATCGGTGTATCTTGGGTCGTCACACTGATTTTCGAAGTTCTTGGAGAGAGAGAGAGAGAGAGAGAGAGAGAGAGACTTTTATGTCGACTGTATAATTCGGCTCATGGCCAAGCTCCGTGGCCCGTGCCTCAACCTGTGCCAGTTGAATAAGTTGCCAACATATAAGATCAGCAAAGATCAGAAAAACTCCTTTATTCCCTTGTTTTAAACGTACTGTAAATGCCAAGTAATTTAATAATGGAAATGAGAACTAGTATACATGTTTGTATTGGGAATCACAGAGGATTGTTTACAGTAGCATAATTCATATTAATTATGGAAATTTTATGTTTTATAATATGTACATTCTGAGGAGCATTTCATTATAAATGACGATGTCATTACGATAGTCTTTCATTTGATTGTTTACAGCCTTGCTGTAAGTTAAGGGTGGACGTACGTGTTGTATTAACGATTTACAATGAGTGAAGACGATAGGACAGTTTGGGTGGGAAATCTGGACCCAGAGACCATCACGGAAGATTTGCTGTATGAACTATTCCTTCAGGTATGTTTTTTTGGTTATTGGTAGTAGTCTAGATAAGGGTAAGGACATTGGCTCGACACTAGTCAAAGTGTATCCCTAGCTTAGGATTAGTAATTTGTCTTGCTGGTCTCCTTTACCAATTGAACCTGGAGGTAAGCTTTACGAGAATATTTATTAATAATTATATTGAATTTAGTTCGGTTTTCACACCTTGAAATAGTTGAGGAGAATGGGCTATATTTTCTTTTTGCACCTGATGTAGAATTTTTAATTAATGATTTTCTGTATTGGATTAATATTAGATCAATTCTTTGCTGGGGATGTGTGGGCTTTTCCTATTTTCTGTGGAAATGAGTTTCAAAGGTTGTTATTTTTCTTGGATTACCTGTATCATAGCTACTGGGTATTTTTATAAAGTTTCCTCAAAGCAATATATGAGGAATTAGAATGCATATATATTATGCCAACGTCTGCCAGTAGCTGGACCTATCTAATGTAACCAATGCACATTTTTAAATCTGAAACCTGGTTGTCAAATATTGGGTTAGATTAGGTTTGTTTAAATCATAAGGTTTCCTTAGCTTTGGCACTGTTGTAAGTGTTTCCTTTCTTTTGTACATTTGATACACTGACATGTCCAGTTGGAGTGATGGGTGGTAAACAACACTGCCAGTCAGAGCCATTATCAGTGAACACATTCTGGAGGTGACCTTGCCGCTTAACCCCCAGCCACCGGGTAATATCTATACACGTCGCAGTCTGGCTTCCACAGGGCCGCCGGGTAGTGGCTATACATGCAAGCGTCTTCCTGCCACTGTTTGAACTAGCCGCCATTTCGGTATTACTTTAGAAGTAACCAACGTTACCGATTCTCATTATATTACGTCCCTGAACTATTCTAACCAAGACTTACCTTTTAAGCCTACTTTGAGTTTGGGGAGCGGATTTTGTAAGGGAAGTCATGTAGTGACAGGTTAGGCTAACGCCTAGTAGCGGATGAAATGTTGCGCCATATTGTCTGGTGCAGGCGTGTGTACTCGGCCTATGTCGGCTGGACTCGAGTGTACTCGGCTGGTACTTTCGTATGTATGTGAGTTTTCAAAACAGCCAATCAGGCGTTCCCGAGCAACAGGGACTTCTGAAACCAGCCAGTCACAGCAGTCGTAAGTAAAACCAGCCAATTACCTTAAAGTATTTGTGGGTGACGCAGGGATGCCCAAGATTTGAAAGTCAGCCATAGTCATGGCCTCCGGTGGTGAAGAATGTGTTGTTGATTTCCAAGCTTGTATCTGTAGCAAGGATTACTGGCAGATTATCAAGGACTACCACTGTAATAACGAAGCATCTATTGAACTACTAAGAAAAAATTGCCAAGCGAAGTACAGTGTAAAGAGTGTAATTTGCCCTGCAAAGATCGGGAAGGTAGACATCAGTGGTACTGCGGCCGGTGGAGGAAAAGTCGGAAAGTGAGGGGAAGATCCAGTGCAAATTCACCATTTCCGATTATAAAGGAAAAATCCTACACCCTTAAAGGTAGGTCAGGTCAGGTTAGGTTGTGCTGGGTTTGGTTAGGTTGGCTTAGGTTAGGTTAGGGTTGGGTTAGGTTAGGTTGGGTTACATTAGGTTAGGTTGGGTTAGGTTAGGTTAGGTTAGTATAATGCAAAATAGTGTGTTTTTAATTAATCTTGATCTTGATTTGGGCAGATAAACCCACTTTCGGAATTCTTACTCAATTTTCCAAAGGGGGGATTTTCCCCCAAAATGAAGGTCAGAATTAATTAAAACACACTATTTTACATTGGAACACAAACAAATTTTCGTTAAAACAACCGGTGGGTACTTCTAAAAATTTACCACCATTTCATCTCGCCACAAAAGGGTTGGGAGGGAGTCCCTCTATACCACACAGACGAGAGTCAGTCTGTCCCTTGCCTTTGCCAGGTGTACAATGCTTTCTTCAGTTTCCTCTTTGATTCCGTCTGCACCACCTGTAGCCAGTTGCATCAGCCACCCCTGCCAAGCCTCTTTCCAAGGATACTAGAAAAGGGCTCATTGATAGTACCATGAAGCATGCCTTGGTTGCAACAGTATCTAGTTCATCTGGAAGTGGAGTAAGTTATCTCATTGAGAGCAAAGCTATAGTCAGTGCTGCAGGCAGACGCACAAACACCTCCTTGCTCAGCCCGAAAATTAGTTCTCTTCCTCATGTCATTATTCATCAACATAAAGACCTACAGACCTGGAAATACTTTCATTTGCAAGAGGAAGAGTTGATGAGCAAAATGGTTGTTAATTCATTTCCCTGAGTGCTATACTTTCTGAGATATTAAGGTTTGAACACAAGCAATTTTCAGCAGTTTCCGAGAAATTGCCCATAGTGAGGTGATGGCTGCGTTAAATATTGCCTGGTATGTAGGGATTAAGTACAGTACTAATATATATATATATATATATATATATATATATACATGCACTGTACTGTACTGTATCATTTGTATAATAATGTACCGAGACCTTGGAGGTGCAGCAGCTTTGAACTGAATTTGCATTGATACTTAAGTGTTGACAGTTCTTACAGTATTACATCTGACAGTGTTCTTAGCACCATGCCAAATTTTTTACCTAATATTTTCATTTTGTGTATGTGAGAATCATTAGTTAATTTTAAGTGTGCAGTACTTATGCAGCCTCGCTTATGCTGTTGCACCCAGACTTTTTTTTTTTTTTTTTTTTTTTCCCCCACCATGAGGGGTCTTAAGGTGGGTAGTTGCACATTCCATGGGTCAACCCACTGTTCTTAATTTCTCTTGGTGCCTTCCAGTGAGCACTCATCCTCATTGTGTTCACTGCTGGGATGCTGATTTTGAAACTAACTTGTCATTTACCACCTAGGGATCTTGTCCATTACTGACAACTCTGAAGTTACTATCTAGGCTGTACCATTTAAGTGAGAAAAAATTTGAAGACCTGAATGTAACTCCCTACAAATCAGCAGCATTAATACCAGTGGGTGCTTATCGCACTCTTTGGCTAGTGTACTCACTGCAAGTTTGTGTGAATCTTACATAACTTTCCCAGAAGGGTGCCCTCTTTATCAGTCCTAGAGCTGGCACTACTGCCTCAGTGCCTCCTTGGCAGTTCAGTTTACTTGGTTGAGATCAGTTAATATGGCTGATCCTGATGACTCATTTATAGGCAAGACACCAGATAGTAGTGACCGTGTTACTGTACAGTCATATTATGTTCCTACAGAAACTTATGAGAAAATACAGTACCGGTACCATTCCATTACCCTCCATCAGACCCTGGTGGTTGCCATATTTAGTGCTCATTGTATTACTGTATTTGTCATTGTACTGTAGTATGGTATTGGAAAGAAGAAAACTATATACTGTGATCGATTTTACTTGTTTACAATAGTTCTTTAAGTGTTGTGACTCTTTCACATTGTTGTGTGCAGCTTACCTACAGAACTTCTTTGTGTCACCATGCATCTGTTTTTTTTGTGATTTATGTATATTTGTACAGTATAATATTTCATGTACATCATTATTTATCTTATGAAATCATTATTACAAGCGAGGGCGAAGCGCTTGTGGGTCTCTTGTCAAGTACTGTAGTGGCATTTTCTCACATTTGACCGGCCTGACCAGAATGCTTTTGAGAAGCATATATCTCAGCAACCACAGGGCCGATCACTGTGTGGTTTGCACCATGTGATAGCTCAATTCTTTAAGATTTGTTTTTGACAGGTTTTATCACACCCAGTTGATGCACGCACCAAGTGCAGCATATTGAAAATCTTCAAAAGAGGGCCACGGGCCAGACAGTTTGTCATAAAGGCACGAAACTTGGTACATAGATAGTCATCAATGTACTCTAGGCATCCTTGGGGTGTAAGGCAACATTTCAGTGCTTTTGGATTTAAATTACCTTGCCAACAAAGGTGTTTTACTGGTATACTGTATATTCGTGTGGACTAGGCAACTTTCAGACAAGACAAGGTCCACAATATAAATATTTTAACATTGTTGGTATATAAGGACTCCCCAGACTGCCAAACCACTTATTGTGAAATTGAAATCAGAGAGGTACATGCCAGTGATACGGTATATACCATATAATCCCTGTGTTGGCGTTGCTTAGTAGAGGTGTGGTAAGGTTGACATCCCTATTGTGTACATACCAGTACTTGTGTGTTGCAACAGTCATCCATGATTTATCTGAGTTCAAACATCACCGCACAGTCTCAGTCATTAGAAGCATTAAGGAAACCCCATGAACTATGGCACAGTGAGGAATAAGTTAGTGGAAAATAAAGTTTGATAAATGGAAGCCAGAAGTACCGGTCATAATAATGTAATAACGTTGTTAAAAAAGTGTTTTTCTCTATTGTCTTGGATGGTATGGAGAATGATACGTTGTGGAATTCTGATGATGGAATCAAGCCAGCACACCAGATTTGGATTGGAACCTCAGGGACAGTGACATGAACAGCAAGACTCAGGATATGTATGATAAACTTTTGCTTCAGATGAAGGAGCCAGTGAATTTGATGGACTTTATATATATATATATATATATATATATATATATATATATATATATATATATAGGCATAGCCCGGTTTAATGATGTAATTGGCTTGGTAAAACCCAATTGTTAGGCGGGGTATCATATAGCAGGGTACTTTTAACGTGTATTTCAATGTGAACCGTTTACCAGCATTGGGTTTCCCCCCAAACCAAGTCCAAAACCCACCCAGATGAGCCCAAAAAAAGGTTTAAAGGCAATCTAAATGGCCTAACAGCTCTCAAGGAAGCTAACCTAAGCCTAAAATGTGTAAATCATTCATTTTCATTCATTGCCAGACGCCATGTATCCCACATGGGGTGGCCAAGGGCTTAGAGTTAATTGTTTTACAGGGAGGGGCACTAATCCTCCACCAACCCCACTTGACACGTAGGGATGCCAACAGCATCTGGTGTTCCCAGGCGGTCACCCATCCAAGTACTAACCAGACCCAACGTTGCTTAACTTCGCTGATCGGACGGGAAAATAACTCTCTAAAACCAACAAATCAGATCTGAATATCATTAAATATGTTTGGAAAAAATCAAGCTTAGTAAACTGCACCCCAAATTGACAATATTCATCCCACCTATGGCTAAGACACATTAATCAAAGTCTAAGAACAGTATATAAATCAACCTAAACACACAGTTTTAGTCTAAAATATCATCAATATCGTTAAGAAAAATCAAAGCTCATCCTTAAACCGGGGTTTGGCCATCGTTAGGCGGGGTAGGGTGCAAATTCTACCCTCATCATTAAGCCAGGGTATCATATATCGAGGTATTACTGTACTGTATATATATGCGGTATGTGTATATATATATATATATATATATATATATATATATATAGGTGGGGATGCCTATCGTCCACCCACTTAGTGTAGTGTTACCCTGTTTTTGGGATAGTTTCTACAGTTAGTGGCAAGCCAGATGTTTTCCTGCAAACCAGGAAAGTCAACACGAGTTCCCTACGTAACAACAAGTGGGTTGGTGGATGGTTAGTGCTCCTCCCCGGAAAACAACTACCGGGTAACTTAAAAATCCGAACAAGAAGCCTCTGACCAGGACTGACCAAAAGTTGACGACTAAGGACCGAACAGAGGACTTGCCATGGATAGCTACATGGAATGTAAGGGGTGCAGATGATGAGGTGAAAGAGGGAGAAATTGTCCAGGTGCTTGAGGGTGCAAAAGTGGATGTATGTGGATTAACTGAAACTAAACAGAGAGGTGAGAGTGTGAGAGAATGGGAGTAAGGATGGGGTGTATGCACAGGAGTAGGTGAGAATGAGAGGGCAAAAGGAGTGTGTATTGTTGTGAGTAACAGATGGAAGGAGAATATAAGAGAGTAAGGATCAGTTGGCGCTAGGATTGCGTGGGTAAGAGTGAAAGTTGGACTACAAATGTGGGCAGTTGTGTGTGTGTATGCTCCGATGCAAGATCGTGCAAGTAGAGTGAGAGAAGAGTTCCGGACAAATGTGGAAACATGCTTGGGAAAGTTTGAAAGGAATGGGAGATTTGAATGGAAAAGTAGGAAATGTGAAGGTGGATGGAGTAGTTGGTGAGTGGGGTGTGCCTGCAGAAATGGATGAGAATGGCAGTGCTTTAGTGGACATTTGTGCCGGGAGGGGGTTGGTGATAGCTAATATCCTCTTCAGGCACAAAATGATCCATAAGTATACGTGGCAAGTGATGAGAAGGGTGGATGGTGAACTGAATGAACAGAAGGCAATGATTGGTAGTGTGTGTGTGGATGAAAGGATGAGAAGGTGTGTAATGGATGCAAGAGTATAGAGGTTGGGGGAGTGGACTTTTGAACCACCACTTGGTGGTGGTCAGAATCAAAGTCCAAACAAAATGGAGAAATAGGGGAAGGGAAGGACTGGAGGAAGTAGTTCTTACAAGGAGGGTAGAAAAGTTACAAGAAGATGGAAAAAAGGCAGAATATAAGAGGGAAGTGGAGGAGCGATTGGGTGAATATAGATTAGAACAGATGGGGGATGTGGAAGGTGTGTACAAGATATTCACAGAAGAAATCTGTGCGGCATGTGAGGTGGTGTGTGGGTTGAAGAGAAGATGAAAGGGGATGCAGGGAACAGCATGGTGGACTGAAGAGGTGAGAGAGTCTGTGGCACAAAAGAAGAAAGTATGTAGTGAGTGAATGAGAAACAGGGGCATCAAAGAAGTTGAGAGATGGAAGAGAGAGTTATATGTAGAGAGGAAGAGAGAGGTGAAAAGATTAGTAAGTGAGAGTAAGAAGAGAGTGGATGAGGAATTAGGAAGGAATTTGAGTGTACAGCGGAGGGATTGTAAGAAAATGTTTTGGAAAGAGGGAAAGAGAGTTAGACAGGGCACCAAAGAAGCTAGTAGGGGAGTGAAAGATAAAAATGGTAGATTACATGTGGAGAAGGGAGAAAAAGTGAGTAGATGGAGAGAACACTTTAATGAATTGTTGAATATAGAGAATGAAAGTAATGCAAGTATAAGGGACAGGGGAATGGCTGGGAGAAGGAGGGATGTGAGAAGAGATGATGATATCAGTAGGGTGGAAGTTGTGGAAGGAAGGAAGTTAAAATAGGGAAAGCCCCTGGAATTGATGGAGTGTGTGGTGAAATGCTGAAGTATGGGGGAGAGATCGTAACAGAATGAATGTGGAAGACATACAGATTGGCCTGGGAGGAAGGTAGAGTCCCGGAGGATTGGAAGTCAGGTATAATTATTCCCCTGTACAAAGGAAAAGGGGAAACAGAAGTGTGTGGTAATCATGGGGGCATTTGCCTTCCTAGTATTATAGGAAAAATATATGGTAGGATACATATTGACAGAGTTAGGGATATAACAGAGGAATTAGTTGGAGAAGAACAGGGAGGTTTTAGGAAGGGAAGAGGTTGTGTAGATCAGATATTCATTCATAGATCTTTTGTGGAAAAGTTTCTAGAGATGGGAAAGAAGTTGTATGCAGCCTTCATGGATTTGGAGAAAGCACATGACAGGGTGGATAGACAAGGATTGTGGAAAGTATTAAGAATATATGGAGTAGATGGGAAGTTTTTGAAGCCTGTGAAGAGTATGTATGAGGGTGCTAAGGCTGCAGTGTGTGAGGATAGTGAACTGAGTGAATTTTTGTATTTGAAGGTTGGATTGAAACAAGGATGTGTCATGTCTCCATGGTTGTTCAAACTGTACATGGATGGGGTTATGAAAGAGATACAAGGTAGGGCAGTGGATGTTGGAGCGGCCCTAGTGAGAGAGGGTAGTGTTTGGAAACGCCCTGTACTGTTTGCAGATGATACTGTGTTGTTAAGTGAAGACGAAAAGGAGCTGCAAGGCTTGGTGGATGAGTTTGGTAGAGTGTAAAGAAACGGAATCTAAAAGTGAATGTTGGGAAGAGTAAAGTGATGGTCTTTGAGAGAAATGAAGACAGTGAATGTACAGTGAGATTGGATGGGGAGGAGATGGAGAATGTGAATGCGTTTAAGTACTTGGGTTGTGTGATGAGTAAGGATGGAAGTTTAGAGGGTGAAGTGCTTGAAACTGTGCAGCAGGGAAGAAAGGTTGCTGGTTCCCTGAAAGCAGTGGTAAAAAACAGGGAAGTGAGCATGGAAGTGAAAAAGTTACTACATGACAGTATTGTGATATCAACTGTAACATATGGAGGTGAAGCTTGGACCTTGTTGGAGGGACAGAAGTCAAGAGTGAGAGCAGTGGAAATGAGTTATTTGAGAGGAGCATGTGGAGTCACATGGAGAGACAGATTGACAATGATGAAGTGAAGGAGTGTTGTGGTGTGGATGTGGATATGATAGAAAGCATTAGGAGAAACACATTAAGGTGGTTTGGCCATGTGGAGAGGATGGAGAATGAAAGACTGATGAGGAGAGTGTATGTGAGTGAGGTGGAGGGGGGGAGAGGGAGGGGGAGGCCAAGGATGAGATGGAGGGATGGAGTGGAGAGGTATATGAGAGAGGGGGGTGTTAGCTGGGAGCAGGACAGTGAGATGGTGGGGGACAGAACGACATGGAGGCGATTTTTTTGTGGCCATCCCTTATGGGCTTAAGGCATCTTGCAATAGATATATATAGAGAGAGAGAGAGAGAGCTGTGCTTTTTTTTTTTTTTTTAACGAGTGTGACACCATATTGGGACACTACTGTACAGAATGATCACCTACAGTGTGACATTTCGTCCCTACAAAGCATAGCATTATAAAAATTTCTCATTATACAAATGAGAGAACATAACAAAAATTACTTTTCTTTTCCAACTTTCCTTGGTGCCATCCCCATTGATCTCGCTAAACTTGCCCAAACCTTCCCAGGATTGATCTTAAAAGGGCAGTGCTGATCATTCATATGGAAGCCTAATAACACAATTAATACATTTGTGAGCACACTTACTGGTATTGTTCTTATGATGAATTGGGAGGGTAGATGTGCTTGGTGTGAGCATGGAGGAGGCAGTGAGTGGTCATTTGCTCAATAATGTCTCTCACACTACCCAGACCCATTCATGCAATATGAGAAGAGGTCAGATTATGGCCATTTGGGACATTTATCTTGCATTTTTATTTCTGTTCGTGTTATAGTAATTTAGGAACCTGACCATCAGCTCATCATATTATAAGTGAATCGTTCATTTAAAGCACATACTATAGGTGGTCATTCTCTGCTGTATAAGATCATAATGTAAGTAGTGTAAATATTTTGTATGCTGGAGATCTTCTAGTGTTGTGGTAATGGAAATACCATTCAGAATCATGTAGAGCAAATACCCTATGGTACAGCTTTGTGAATACAGTATATTGAATAGTTATTTTGTATTGCTGTATTGTACTCTTCCAAACTTGTCTTCCCACAGGCTGGTCCACTTCACTATGTCAAGATCCCTAAAGACAAGGAAACTGGCCGACAGAAGACCTTTGGATTTGTATGCTTCCTCCATGATGTATCAGTTCCATATGCTATTGAACTTCTCAATGGTATCGAACTTTTGGGCCGCACCCTAAAGGTTCAGAGCCGCAACCTTCAGGAGCGACAGAGACAAGGTCTGGTAAGGGGACCTGTTGGAGTGCATACGCTAAATCCTGATGATGATGTATTCAGCATGGAGCCTTCACATCGGTGTGGACAACAGTCACTCATGGGGGCAGCTCCACACTTGATGGGGTCACCTGGGTCCCTGATAAACAGCCACATGATGCCAGTTGCTCACCAACAGAAAACCTACCATCAGCAAGGACAGCAGCAGCCACTGCTAGGATCTGTACCAGATTTTTTAAAAAGTATGAGAGGCCCAGTCAGCAATGATGTTATAGCTATGGCTCGACAGCAAATGGCACTTCTTTCTGCCACCCAGCCCAACTTGTTCACAACTAATCCCACACTCAGTGCCTCTCATCAGCCAACTTCAGACAGGTATGGCTCAGTAAATTATGGTAACCGTAGAGAAGATAACTTCCATATCAAGAGGAGCTGTGAGGACAGCAGGAGCAGGGGAGGGGGACCAAGGTCGATAGACAATGCCTCTTTGCAAGATTTCAAGTCTCGTTTTGATCAGGACAGAGAGGATAACATTCGAAGACTTACAAACCAACAGCCAAGGAAAGGAAATTTTGATTTCAGTAGACTTGGTCCACGTGTAGGACATAACAGTGGCAGTAGATATAACAATCCATACCAGGACAGTGGCAGTAGATATAATGACAACAGTTACCATCATGGTGGTAGCAGACATGATGACAGGTACAACAGGTATGACAACCATTCCCAGGGCAGACATGGCAGAAGTCGCCATGATCCATACAGCAGGAATAATGGCTCAAGATACTGAATTATTTGTCAAGCACATAGCCTCATCTTTGTGTGTTTTTGCTTACTTTATTGTAATATACCGGTACTTTTTAAGTTTTTGAAACAGACTAATAGTGAAGAGGAAATCTTAATTTATATATGACTTTTTTTCTTTTTTTTTCTGTACTGTACATATATTCTCATGGAGCATAGTTAGTAGCATAGCTAAATTTATAATATTTTTTACTACTACAAATTTAAAGATATTTTGTGCAAAGTATTCCTAAGATTGCACAGGTTTTTATTGTTAATAGATTGACATCTTACAGCTGAGTCCTCTCAGTTCATAAAACTTGGACATTCACTGTTCATGGTGTTTCAATAGTTAAGATTTTTCTTACCTGCTCTGTACTCAGGATTGGCAGTATAACAGGGGTAGTAGTAAGAACATTAAATATTTCCTTTACCGTAAATCTTTATGATATCAAATTGCTTTTGAGAATCATTAAATCTATCAGATATTCTTTGTCATGAACAACATCTCTGTTTGGTCCCTGAGCTTTATGGTCAAGATATTGAACAAAGATGCTACCAGGGATTATGTAGCTTGGAGGCCACTATTAGGTGATCAAGGCCAACTGACGCAACATGTTTAAAGCCTTTTGAAAGGAACTGATCACTTAGTCAGTTACTGTATTACTGAAAGAAAGGGGAGAGTAATCAATGCTTAACTGTACTGCCATTGTTTTTTTATGTGGTGTAGCTTCATTTATATGCATACACTTCCTGCAGTATTACAGTAACTGCATAACCATGTCCAGCATAGTATTAGGAAGCATACTTAATAGTTTTTGAGAATCACATAATTTCACCAGTTTTTCCTCATATGTTGAACCTTAGTCCAGGGGTCAGATGATCATATATACTGAACTGGGAATTCAGATACTGCATGTTGAAATCCTCATTTATCAGAGGGGGATATTTTGGCATATAATTTGTGTTGTTGGGGAGACGGTGGCTCAATCGGTAGAGAGGTGGCCACCAATCCAAGTGGATCCCGGTTCAAATCCCTGCTGGGGCAGGGAACAGTTTATGGATTTGAATTTCATAAAAAGTACACTTTACTGATCTACCAGAAGACCCACTGACATGTCGTAAAAGCTATCTATCTATCTATCTATAGGCCGACGCCCTAATCCCACAAAGGGTGGCCGCAGACAAAACGCCTCCAAGTCACTCTGTCACCCACCATTTGACTCCCCTCCCCCCAACTCACCCCCCCCTCCCTCATATACCTCTCAACTCCATCCCTCCACCTCATCCTCGGTCTACCCCTCCCTCTCCCTCCCTCCACCTCACCTACATACACCCTCTTAGTCAGTCTTTCATTCTCCATTCTCTCCACATGTCGTAAAAGCACCCCCACTAATACCAATACACCAGTCCTGTATGAGACAGCCCTAGCATGTATTCAATATGGACGGTGGGTGTTTGCTCTGAAGTGGTGACATGTGGAGATGTAGGAGGACTGCTGTGCCATAGGGATATGCCTTGGGGATAGGTCCTGAAGCCTTTGCCCAGAGTCGGACATATTAAAAAAAAAAAAAAAAAAAAAAAAAAAAAAAAGAAAAGAAGAAGAAAGAAAAGGAAAAAAGCTACAGTGCAGCATTCTTTCCAAAGCATAAAAACCTCCCTTTCTGTTGCTAGTTCATCACAAAACAGGAACCTCCTGTTTCAAGAACAAAAGGCAAACAGTACCCTTATGGATGGCATGACAGAGAACAGCAGTACAAAATGATTCCATAAAAATCAACTGACTCAGGTTGTTGATAATGCTTGGGAGAAAACAGACTGTCTAATTTGTACCAAGAGAAGAAAAAAATACTATTTAAAGAAAAGTTGTTTCAAGGATTACTTGAGTTCTCCAGTTACCTTGTTCTGGCAACCTCGTGTGGAGGCCATGAAACAGAGAATTCCGTATATTGTATATGTTACATGCGCTCCCCCCCCCACTATGAACCAGAAAACAGATATAGGGTAAAACGGGGTATTTTTGCTGCAGGGTAATTTCTCCGCAACATCAATAATTCCAATTCAAAGGACCATAGCTCCCAAACTATGGCATGGATTGGGCTTCTGTGTGGCTCAGGTTTTAGAGGAATGCAGACTTAACAAGGTCATGTGAAGTTTTGATCCATTGTGCCAAGAAATGGCATTGGTGAAATGAAGTTATAAATTTCAGCATTTATTGTACCAATTGAAAGTATTTAAAAAAAAAAAAAAAAAAAAAAATCAGTTTACCCAATATTTACATGTTTCAAGTTAAAAGTGGTTTAGAACTGTTTGCATTGCACACACACACACACATAACAAGACAGTACCCTGCCTTGCATTTGTACCGTGGGAGTCCCCCCGACCAGCCTACCAACCGTGAAACAATCAATGAAACAATGATGTGTGCCATCAATGTATGAAACAATGATGGATGCCATCAATGTAAAGTTCATCCAATACATGGCATAGGCCCTACTGTATGGTAGCCTAGGCTACCTAAGCCTAGTTATAATCAATTGTGTATGATATGTAGTGTGGTATTATAACAGTAAATAACAATAAATATCATAACAATAATAACAAAAATAGGTTGCAGTAAAATTACCCTGTTGGGCGGGGTAATTTTTTTTTTTTTTCTGGTGTGGGCCTTTCTCCCTCCCCCCCCAAAAAAAAATGATTATAGGTATCAGTAGCAGAAGGGCTGAATGCAGAGATAAAGCAATAATAATGTCAGTACAGTATTCCATATGTGGCAGTTTGTATTTATCAAAAACCACTGTTCATGGCAAAATTGCCCTGTTTTACCCTATTTTTATCTTACAACTTAAACAGGGTTTAGATATTTAATGTTACACATTGACGATACACAACACATTGGTAGTTTTACGGGGAAAAAAAACAATTCATTTATTTTTCAGTAAGCCTAAGCATGGTGTACAGAAGATTTGTAAATTAACATTGGGTTACACCCTAAATGTGTGCACTAAGCAACCTAGCCCAAGGTCCCTTTGCATCCGATGGGGTAATACAGAATTGCATGATCGATGGATGGATTAAAAAAAAAATTCACGGCACATTTTATTGGTTATTTACATCCATCAAAAAATTTACAGTCATGTAAGGGGTCTATGGATTTGCGTTTTTTTGGACAGTGTCACCTATCCTAATTAATTGTGGTTGGTACCTCTGCGCTCCCAGGCTGGGGGCAAGAATGAGTTTATTCATTCTTGAGGAATATGAATCCACTAAGGCTTCATATAGTAGGCAGTTTGGAGGTGGTCGTAGTTATTATTATTATTAATATTAATGTACAAGGTGTTGGTATGTGTAATATTATATGTTCAACATAATATCATCCTACTGGTGTTCGTGTTGAGGTATGAGGTCTGTTCAGGAAGTATCGGACTCTAGGCTCAAAAAAAAACAAAAAAAAAAAAAAAAAAAAAAAAAAAGCTAACCTGTTAAGCTAGGACAATAATCCCTTTCAAAGTACACCTCTTCTGACTTGACACACACAGCCTGGCATTCTTGCCACTGCCTGAAACATATTTCAAAGTCAGTTTTTGGTATCTCCTGCTGGTGTTTCATCGCATTCGTCATGATCTCTTCTCTTGGGTGAATGTTGCTCAAGGTATGTGTGAGTATGCACATCGCAATCCAGACTGTCTGAAGACAGTTATCACTGAAGTTGAGACTTGGATGTATGGTTACAACCCAGAAACCAAAGCACACTTGTCCCAGTGGAAACATGAAGGGTCACATTGGCCAAGAAAAGCATGACAGGTCATCAGCAAGGCGAAATGCACCTGCATATTTGACAGTTTTCTCAGCTACTGTGGTGTGCATCATGAATACGCACCAGAATGTCAGACTGTCTTTGTCGTCATCGTTGTTTTATTTGTAACCCCTACGCATTGGTTGACATGTACAGCCCTCTCAATTTTGGGTACGGAGCAATGTTGGTTGATGTGTGTAGCAGCAAGCATCTTCCCACCACCCTTTGAACCTGCAATCATTTTCTATGACAAGCATACGGTAGGTTGGTACCGTAGGTACTCCACTGACGTGCCGCTCAGTCTGTACACGGCACTGGTAGAGTGTAGAGTGATGTCTTCCTCGTCCTCCTCGTCCAATCTGCTCCCCCATGCACAGGGCCGATTGCATCATTGACCACCACAAAAGTTCTGCCCTTACCGCTGGGGAAAGGGCTCAGTGACTCGGCAGGTGTGTGGGAAATTGTAAATAATAATTAGGTATGCATAAGTGTTTTTTTTTTTGTTTTTTTTACCTTAGTGAAATGGAAGATATTATAAGTTATATCTAGTAAGTGTTATGATATAAGTGTTTTATAGTAAGTTGTACAAGTGCAGTGCAATAAGTGTTGCTGTTTATGGTTATTTGTGAAACAGTGTTTGGAAATACCTTGAGTAACCCTACCTGCTACATGAAAGAAAACCAGGAGTGCATGAGCAAGATAGAAAATGGGCTGGTTGCCTATAACTATTTTTTTTTCCTCGTTACTCAGAAAATAATGGTGAATATGTGAGAATAAGCATACTTTTGATGTGAGGTACGCGATGCCCCTGATTAGTACAATTTATACACAATTTTAATATAAGTAATTACCTCATTCTCAACCATTCTGCTTAAAACAGCCAGAGCATTTATGTCTCAAAATGCAATTACCCTTAATCATGATGTCAAGTACAAAATATGTAAGTGCTGTAGTAAAGGGAAATTATCATAATTGACACAAGAGGTGAGTACAGAAAATCAAAGAGCTATGATATTCTTTTCACACACACCAACGGGGCATAGTGGCACTATGAAATGGGCGGAAAACCCTATGGGGAGCCACATGAACAGGGTGATGACACATCCTTTCGACTGTGATTGAGGAAAGGTCAAAGATTGAGTGGAAAATTCCAGGTTTCTTCGAAGGAAGCCTGGGCAATATTACAATCACCACTCCAGTCAGTGCTGCCAATGCTAGCCAATGAGACCAAGGTCACTGCCAGAGGCGCGCGCTCAGAAACATCCTGTCAAAACACGGAAAACCAGGCATTTTTTACTTATCCGTACTCATCAACAGGACCACCTGGAGACATGGGAATACTTTCATTTGAAAGCGGAAGAGTTGGTGAGTCTTATGTATCTTTAATTTTTTTCTCTAGCTGTTATAGTTTGGCAGATATTAGGATTTGAAGTAAGGGTATTTTTTCCAAAATCATGGAAATCCCCCGAAGGGAGGAGTGGGCAGCTCCTCCCTATGGGGGTTAAAGGCTCCAACATGCTTGCATGCATCAGTCTTGTTCACCTAATGGCTGCTTTCCATGCTACTTGACCTCTGACTGCTTCCCTATTCAGTCCCTTATCCCTGAGGTCACACTCAATCACTTCATCCCAGGTCTTTTTTGGTCTGCCTCTCGCAGCCCTACCCCTAATGTTAACACTTCGCTCTCCCTCCAGCAAATTATCATTCCCCATCCTCTCCACTTGCCCAAACCATCTCAATCTACCTCTCTTCATCACAACACTAACACACTCCAGTCTTATCCTACCTCTCAGCTCTTCCATTGTAAACCTTGTCCCCCCCTCCTCGGGCCTCACATTCAGGGATGCATTGCACATCCACCTAATCATTGTCATTTCTGTACATTTGAGCCTGCAAATATCTTCTTCCTTTACTGCCTAGGTCTTACTACCATACAGCATTACACTCCTAACATGTGCTGCATACAAAGATCTCATAGCACGGAGGGAGAACCCTCTTAGTGTCAGGAGAGGCAACAACTCCCTGAACTTCTTCCAACCACTCCTCACTCAACCCACACAGCTAGCGCCAGCCCCATCTCCAGCACATAACATGTCTCCCAAACAACAAAATTCTTCCACACACTCAAGACATTCCCCAGCAAGTTCAGTCCTTTCATGCCTGACAATCTCCACATGCTCTCCCCCACACAACACACACTTGAAATCAGCATTATTTCACAGTGCACCTTTAATACCACTACATCTCTTATACACCCACTTATCACTAACACTGCACAAGATGGAATTGCTTCCCAAGCCCTTTTGGCAAATCGTACATGGCCACTCTCCCTCTTTTTTGACAGTACTCTCACCAGCCCTAGATACCATCACTTTTAGCCCTTGTACCCCATACCATCTCTCCACTTCCTAAGTTTTTCCCCCATCTCCCTTTCATTCTCTGCAATCAGCACCAAATTATCAGCATACATCTCCCATGGGAGTCCATTTCTGAAACCACGTGAGAGGGCGTCAGGTACCATGATAAACAATAAGAGGCTCAAGACTGACCCCTGATGCATGCCAACATTCATGGACGTCTCATCACTCAAATCTCCATCCATCCTCACCAGGGTGTGAGCACCCACATACATAGCCATTACCACAGTAACCAGCCACTCCTCGATCCCAAGTTTTATCATTGCCCACTTCACCGCCTCTCTAGAGACTCGGTCAAAGGCCTCTTCCAAATCAAACAAAAACAAAGTACAGATCCCTTTTCTTTCCTCTATGTTTTTCTGAAGCTGTTGAACAATGAGTATGGCATCAACAGTCCTTTTGCCTGGCATAAACTCAAACTGTGTCTCATCAGTATTTACTCTTTCTCTAATCATACCTTCTAGAATTCTCTCCATTACCTTCATAATCTGGTCCAGAAGCTTTATGCCTCTATAATTTCTTCTTTCCAGGGCATCAATATTCCTATTGTATGGATTTACAAATACACTCCCCAGCCAGTCATGTGGGACAACACACTCATATGTAATCATTTTTTCAGATCAGTGACTAACCTTACTTCTGTATCTCCTGAGGCTTTCAACATTTCCATAGCCAACTCAGATACACCTGCTGCCTTCCCTACCTGCATCCTGCCTATTGCCCTGCTCACAGTAGCAGCGTCAGTCAAAGGCCAAGGGCCAAACACTGGATCTACTGGCTCCAAACCTTCCTTGTCCCAGTCAAACTCCTCATTCAATGACCGGTTATAATGCACTCTCCAGGCATCTTTAATGTCCCCACTTTTCACCACTATCTTTCTGTCAGCATTCTTCACACACTGCTCACCTATGATATTGCCATTTTCTCTCTTCTGATTTGCCACCATAAATATTATATTCTTCCTTTCCACACTATTTATGTTATCAAGTAAAAGTCTCTGAGACTCTGACTTTGCCCTGTAAACCTCTTTTTCTAGCCCTGCTCATGGCAGCCAAGTATTCCTCTTTGTTACCACCCTTTTCCATTTCCGGAAAAGCCTTCTTTTCTCCTTAACTGCGAAAAGCCTTCATTTCTTCATAACTGCAGCTTCTACACTCTCATCCCACCACCATATTACTTTATGTCTTGGAGAGCCTCTTGTCCTTCCACACACTGAATCAGTAACTCTCAGGAGGTTGTTCTTGAGAGCATTATACTGTTCATTAACACTTCTGTCAGTGGTTCTCTGTTCAGCCACCACTCTATTCATCAGGCTGTGGAAGGCATCTCTTATTTCTTGGTTTTTCAGCTTCCATACTTTCTTCCTAGGTGCTTAGGTCCTCTTTTTCATCACCTGCCCCTAAAACACCATGTCACATACCGTTATCAATAACTTGTGTTGCAGTACACACTCCTCACTCCCTATAACTTTAACATCCCTCACTAACTTCTTATCAGCCCTCCAGACCATGAAATAGTCAGTCTGGCTGCTATTTCCCCCAGACTCGTATGTAATCAACCTACTTTCTCTTTTCCTAAAATGTGTGTTGCACACAATCATGTTCATTGCCTCCCCAAACTCAAGTATCCTTTCCCCGTCCTCGTTTCTTGTACCATATGCACATCCCTCATGCACTCTTTCATATCCTTGATTTGCATCATCTACATGACCTTTCAAATACCCTCCCAAAACTACAATCTCTTCATCCCCCATACCACTTGCTGCACATATTAAGTCATCCCAAAGCTGTCCTTTACTTCATCCAAGCCTGCCTGTGGAACTTACGCCAATACAAATGAAAACATTACGGTAACCCACCAAACAAAATTTTCACTACTACTATCCTTTCACCTACCCTCATAACATTCATGACATATTTCACCCATTTTTCCATAACCAACACACCCACACCACCATAACTACCAAAATAACTTGTAACAACAATCCCTCCAGGCAGTCATTCTGGCTGATCCTCCCCTGTATCTTACATCTTGCACACATCCAACATCCACCCACCTCCTGCTCAACATCTCAAGTACTTTCCCTGCTTTACCCCTCAAACTTTCCACATTCGATGATGCCACTCTGATCCCCTTGGGTTATTTAGTTTCCTCAGGCTTGCTTTGATTCCCTTCCTTTTTTGTCATAATTAGTAATAAAATAATGGGGAGATACAGACCACAGGCCCCGCCCACCTGCACAGTCCCAAGTCCAGACATGGGATCTGGGACTCATAACCCACTAGCCATGACCAGTGGCTGTGGCGGTGGCCTTGGGGCACCCTGCCAGGATAGCTACAGAGACACCCTCCAAGTGTGCCTTGGCACTGTGATTGCCCCAACATTTTACTCCCACTGATAGGGCAGCCTCCTGTTTTTTTTTTTTTTTTTTTTTTTTTTTTTTTTTTTTTTTTGAGGAAGAAGGAACCAAAGGCAATGAGCCTGCAAAACTGTTCCTTCCAAGAAAAAAGCAAAATACAAGAGAAAGCCAAATTCAAGATCCATTCATTTCGAGATGCCTGGACACACTGCGTTTGAAAGACTGGAGATCATAGGAAGCAGGAAATACAGACAGAGGGAGACAATTCCAGAGTTGACCTGTTGCATAAATGAAGGACTGGGAGTAACGGTTAACTCTTGCATTAGAGAGTTTCCAGGCCACTCTCCGTTGAGTGGAAGCAGCAGCCTGAGAACCACAATGCCCTGTGCCCTCTAGCATAGATCTGAGCCCCATCCCTTCCGGGCCTCAAAATTTATGTTGGCGTAGCCATCGTCACACCACCCCTCAATAGGTAATGGAGGCAAAGTTTTCTGGCCGCATGCCCTTGCTGGCGTCAACCTCTGTGATGTAGTGGGGTAGGTCGTGTTATATGTAAAGCGCATGTAGGGTACCGGTAGTGCATGAGATAGACAAAGGAAAGTGTTTGGGTGAGTGTGATGGTCTGCTCTCCATGTTAGTGTCACATTGAAAAGGTCTGCAAAGGGGGATGGTCAGATATTCTGGTACCTAGTGAAACAGGAGCTCCAACTGTCCCTGTCACTAGCTCTCCCATTCCACCTGGGAGCACCACCCTGATCAGCAGGTGCTACAGCCTGCTCCCTTAAACAACCATTACTGCCTCGATGTTTTCTGTTTTCTTCATGACATAGTTCGGTGGAAGAGACCAGACCTTTGGAAAGTACCAAGTTGGAAGCTGCACCATAACAATGCCCCAGCCCATTCTTCTCAACTGTTTCAGGAATTTTTGGCCAAGCACAGCATCCTGCAGGTCCAGGAGGCTCCCTGCTCTCCAGACATGGCTCCGTGCGACCTTTGCTTATTCCCCAAGATCAGAACTCTGCTGAAGGGTTCCCAGTTTGAGATGAGAAGAGATCATGAAAAATGCAACAAAACACCTGCAGGAGATACCAAAAACCAACTTTGAATATTGTTTCAGGCAGCAGAAAGAACATTGGGCTGTGTGTCAGGTCAGAAGGGGCCTACTTTGAGGGGGATTAGTGCCCTAGCACAACAGGTTAGCTATTCATTTTTATTAGGGCCGAAGGTCAGATACTGTACTTTCTGAACAGACCTTGTATGTCTCATTTGTGAGGTTTCAAAACAGTTTCATTTAAATGAATAGGAGTGTTGTAGTCCCCCTTCCATGCTTCCTGTAGATGCCTTGTTTGTGAGCATCTCTTAACAACAAACACCCATAGCTTTATGGAATTCTTGTTATGTTAAGGAATCAAATACACTAAACTACTCCTGTCCCCAGCCGCTACTGTCATGGAATGCCGATGTACCATTTGTTTATAACATTTGGGAATCATACTACCCATATCGTTTAGTGTTTGAAAATGAAGCTGAATAAAAGTAACTATAGTTTTATATATACAGTAGGCTCGCACAGTGCGCGAGAGATTGGGCGGTCCACGACCTCGCGCACTGGGAATACATAATCTTATGGGAATAATTACATATGGGCGGTACCCCCTCATACCTGGACATTTTTTGGCCCTTAGAGACATAATGAAGGTCATATTTTTCAGACATTGTACTAAAGCTATAGCTACAATAACAAAAATATGGGTAGTCACCTTAACAACAGTAGACAACAGGCCTGATGACCTTAAATCACAGGGGTTCCGAGGCACGGCAGCACTTACAGCGCTGCACTCCCCACCGCACCAACACTTCCCTCCACAGACTCCTCTTGAGCACCTTCCCCAGGAGCATCAAAGTCACTCACTTCGGCCATAAACCCTTCAAAGTCCAATGCTGACACTTCTGACATTGCATCCTCTTCATCCTCAACAGGAACAGGAGCAGTAGAATACCCGGGAATTTCTGCGCATCAACATGGTGACACGTTACGCGCTGTGTGAGGGGTGGTCGTGCACTAATAGAAAGTGGCATTTTTTAGCCACTCCTAGCCTCTGCCTTGCATTCTGTGCAGTAAACTCGCGCATTCAAGGATTTATGGTTATGATTTTTGGTCACTCGTGCACAATGCGAATCGCGCACTTTGATGACGCACACTGTGCGAACCTACTGTGTATATATATATATATACTGTATCTTATATCCATTGCCAGACACGTTAATCATGTACGGGTTGGCCACAAACAAATTGCCTCCATGTCACCCTGTTCCCCACCATTTCATTGCCCAGCTCCCAGTGCACACCTCACTCTCATATACCTCTCCACTCCATCCTTCCATCTCATCTTTGGCCAAGGATATATATATATATATACATATATATATATATATATATATTTACTGTATATATTTACAATACCCTTGCGTCCAGTATGCTTTTGTCTAGTACTATTCTCGTCCAGTACGGTCAGCAAAAAAATTAAATAATTTCTTACTGTAGTACGGATTTGTTGGGCTAGTTCGGATCGGCTGCACAAAGTAGGCCAAATCCGAGGAGTTCTTCTCTAGTACTGACGTGCTGCGTCCAGTACTACTACTACCCATGCACGTGCAGGAAGATGGTCAGCACCGAGGAATGTTTCCCTAGTACTGCCGCGCCAGTCCAGGATGCCTTCCTCATGACTCGTGAAATGTGCCAGTCAAATTGCAGTATTGCACTTCCCCCTGATGATGAAGACAATGACGTGTCAGTGTGTGACCATGAGGGATTTATGAGGGAGGTTGAGGCAGAAAGGCCTCCTCAGGATCCTGATGGCCCTCCTCCAGGGGGTCAGTAGGACCTTCTACAGCCTCGGAAACCCCTCCTCCTTCCCCCCTGAGCCCATCACCACTTGCCGTATAGGTTGGTAAAATCTTAGTTGTGTCAAAATGTAGTTAAGTTGAAATTTGGGGGGGACTTTTTCCAGGCTTGTCTGACATTATTCATTTTTCCCATAACATCTGTTGTTTGTCAAGTACGGATTTTGTCCAGTATGGTAGTACTGTCAGACAAAAGTACCATACTAGGCACGAGGGTACTGTATATATATATATATATATATATATATATATATATATATATATAAGTTAAAAGTTTTATATGGAGTGTGAAATTATCAAGAAGTGTGCATGGATGTCATCATGTGGGGAATTTAGGTGTGTGCTTAGAATATGAGAATTGTGGAACTTGAGGTTAAGGAAACTCATGAATCCACTGTATAGTGAAGATTTATGTGCAGTATGCTTTTATGAAATGTCTTCCCTGGACAGTCAGATGTACTGGGGTATTACTGTACACCTCCAGTAGCTTCATACTTACTGAATAACATCCTAGGTTATGTAAGGGTTCCATCCCAGATGGCTCCGTGTAACTTAGAATTGCTTATGCTGAGTTTAACCCTTTGATAAGCACTGTACTGGTTATCAGAGAGCATATATACTGTACACATTAATTATAAAGAAAACTTCCCGTATGCACTACAGTAATAAGGTTTACTGAATACATTTTAGCAATAAAAATAACACACAAAGACTACTATGTATAGTTGAATTTCTGAAAGTTGAGATCCACTCGCTCATTGTAGTGCTGCTCTCGGGTGGCTGCCCTTTCCTCCCATCTTTCCTTCCTTCTTTCCTACCATCCTCTTCTGTCTTTCTTTCCTTCATTCTTTCCACTTCCTAATGCCTACGGGTGACTCTACACTCCCTCTCCTGTCTTTTTTTTCTTCATTCTTTCCTCTTCCTTCTGCTTATGGGTGACTACACAGAGTGAGAAGCCAACTGGTTTCCTGTACACCTGGAAACCATTTACTACGCTGGGTGGTAACCATATAACCGAATTATGGCACCTGATGGTTTAGTGGATAATTAAGGCCTTCCAATCAGATTGAGCCAGTGCAGGTTTCCATATCCAAGAGATGGTTGGGGTTTATTCCCCACATATTGCCACTCAGGGATGAGTGAGGCTGGTCACTCATCTCATCTCATCTCATCACAGTTCATTCACACTCAGACACCCATTTACAGAGTTTAATATCTCTAACTCTCAACTCAGTGCAGCTATCTCCATGAATGAAGACTTGTCTGAGATCAGTGAATGAGGACAAAATAACCTTGTCTCATTTAATGCTAATAAAACCAAATATATACAGTTTACTAATAGACAGATATTGCCAGATTTGTATATTACCTTCAATGCTACTAATATTCCCAACTCCAAAAGTATTGAAATTCTTGGTGTTTCACTTAACAGTTCCCTCAGCTGGACCACTTATGTTGGATCGCTTGCTAGAACCGCCTCAGAGAAACTTGGAGTATTGTACAGAGTCCGTAACTTCTTCACTGATGAGCAGTTAGCTATATTTTATAAGAGTCAAGTGCACTCTTAGCTAAAATATTGCTCACCCTTGTGGAATGGATGTGGAGAGGTTGCACTAAAACAACTAGACAAAATTCAGGACAAAGTTGTTGGAATTATTAATAACCCTGCTATTATACATAAACTGCCTCCCCTACAAGTAAGAAGGAATGTTGCCTCCCATGCATTAATTTACAGATTATTGTACAGAGTCCATAACTTCTTCACTGACAAGCAGTTAGCTATAATTTATATATAAGAGTCAAGTGCACTCAGCTAGAATATTGCTCATCCTTGTGGAATGGATGTGGAGAGGTTGCACCAAAACAACTAGACAAAATTCAGAACAAAGCTTTGGGAATTATTAATAACCCTGCTATTGTAGATAAACTACCTCCTCTACAAGTAAGGAGGAATGTTGCCTCCCTTGCATTGTTTTACAGATACTTTTATGGCAAATGCTCAGATGAAGTTGTGTCGATTGTGCCACCTCTTCATGTCTTCTCACGTGCTACATAGGCATCTGGTAGCGCTCATGACTGGAAAGTCACACAGCCATATTGCAGAACTTCTGCCTATCAGAATTCTTTTATTCCCCGAACTGCATCTCTCTGGAACTTGCTTCCCCAAAGTTGTTTCTCCCCAAACTTCAGCCTACAGCTGTTCCAGTCCAAGTGTTACAGATTTTTTATGAATGGAGGATGCCAGAAATCCAGTGTATGGATTTTTTTTTAAATTCATTTTTTTCCCTTCCTCTGTTCTGTTATTAAAAAAAAAAAAAATCTTAAATGTTAGGACCAACTTGTATAGCCCCAGGCTCGTATGCTCCTCATGGGGCAACACAGGATTAGATGATGATGATGTTGACAATGATGATATTTGCATTATCCAGGGAGCTGCAAAGAGTTGCTCCTATGCTGATTCACATTCGAAAGTAAAGCTGGTGGACTGTTGATAATACAATAAGAAGCAGCTGTCTGATTTTGGAAGATGCTTACCCTCAGCATTATTACCATAGTCCACCAGCTTTCCTCAGTGTGAGGGAAGATAGGTATGTGTATGTATTGTAATGAACAACTTGCACACACCTGCTGTTGATGGGTCGCCCTACTATACACGTTCAAGCCATGTTTGGAGCATAATGAAGATATGTATGTCCAAGGAATCCCACTTTCTGTCACTGTAGCAATGACTTACCCCCCATCCCAGTGAACCTGTGTAGGTGAAGAAGGTTTTTGGAGAGTAGGATGAGAAATGCATACAGAAATTGTGGTGGGATGGTATTGTTTGTGAACAAAAGTATATGTCATCAAGGGAACCTGGGCAGGTTGCAAATGTGTGAGATCATGTGAAAGGGCATACAGTACTACTGCACCCTTGTAAATGTCCACTCTTGGGTAAGATGAATTCAGGTCTGGAGTGTTGGTGCACCAGTATGCTACTGTCTCAGCCACCAGAGGTTAAAGGTAAGTTGGGAAAAGAGCTTTGGCACACTGTGAGAGAGACAAATCAAAGTTTATGAATGTCAATACCACCATGGCAGTGTACCTGATGCCTGCTCTTGCAAAGCACAGTAAGTTTACAGATGATAGTTGCTTATTTGTTGTGCATTGTAAATGGGAGAAGTTACAGTTCCACAAATTTCATTACAAATGGATTGTTGTCAGTAAGTTGGTGGCCCCCATAGGCCATGCTCTCAGGGATGCACTGCACATCCACCTAATGACAGTGATTAGGGGGAGGGTGCAGCACGTCCCTGAGTGCAAGGCCTAGGGGGGGGGGGGCTAGGTTTACGATGAAAGAGTTGAGAGGTAGGATGGGACTGACGTGTATTGATGTTGTGATGAGGAGAGGTGGTTTGGGCATGTGGAGAGAATGGGGGATGGTAATTGGGTGCAGAAAGTGAAAAGCATTAATATTAGGGGTGCGGTTGCGAGGGGTAGACCAAAAAAGTCCTGGGACAAGGTCTTTAAGTGTGGCCTCAGGGTTAAGGGACTGAATAGAGAGGCTGCCAGAGATCGAGCAGCATGGAGAGCTGCCAATAGGTGACGCATGCAAGCATGTTGGAGCCTTCAAAAACGAAATGAAACGGTACAGTCACCATGTTTAAACCCATGAATAAGCTGAACGAGTATGAAACATTTAAAGGCCACCATATCAGAGGACCAGAAGATGAATTTTTTTGCCTTCTGTGAGCTTAAGAAAAAAAGAAAAAATACTGGTAGTAGCTTAGCTGGTAGAGCATTTACCTTGTTCATGGAGTTTGGGTTTGATTTCGGGTGTGAACTGAGAGGTCTTGAGTACTTTTTTGTGCTATGTCATCCCCTTTGCTATCTTAGTTCAAGCAAGTTGTATGAGGTCTGGCTGTCACCTCCACAGTGTAGTTGACCAGTTTTGAAGTGGACCAGTAATGGCTTGAACATTACCATTAAATTACAAGTTTATGGTAATGAGCCTGAATTTAGTATTTACAGCAAACCTTCATTGTATCAGACTAGATGGGGAATGACCCAGTTCAGTAAATGCAGAAGTTCGATATACTGTATCTGAGTCTGTACTTCCCTGTGTATTTGGATGTTATTCAGTATTTAAACAATATAGCCCAATGTTTATGGTACCAGAGCATGGTAACTGAATTTTCAAGACAAGGTAAATCTTTTGAATATAGCCCAGATTTTTACATAAGGATTTCCATGTTCATAACCCCCCTCTACACACACACACACGCGCACACTCCATTTTCATATTTCACCTTTCCCTATCTTTCCTTTTCTGCTGCCTGTTATATGTTAATCTCTCTCTCTCTCTCTCTCTCTCTCTCTCTCTCTCTCTCTCTCTCTCTCTCACACACACCTACTATATCAGTAATCTTTCCGGTCACTCTGAATACACCTTAGTTTATGTTCCAAGGATTTTATTAGACCTCACATTTCAGATTCATAGATTAGAACAGGATGAACGAAAGAATACTGTAGCCATTTTTTTTTACATAAAGACCTTTGCTTATTCTTTGTGAAAGTGTATAGTTTTTCCATAAGTCTTCTGATCCATAGGTTAGAACAGGATGGACAAAAGAATAATGTAGCCATCTCTTTTGATGTAAAGGCATTTGCATATTCATTTGAAATTATAATGTAACAAAAGTTCTCCATCACTTTCTTGTTCTTCACCTGATTTTGAGGCACCATATGACCTAATTATTGCAGCACTAAGTTATTACTCTATTTAATCATTCAGTTCACCTGATAGTGTTGTCATGAACTGGAACTGTATGAACTGCCTGCTGTAGGTGTACTTGGGTCAGCATATTCTAGTTCTCCGTGTCCTATTTTTGCAGGAAGGAACTGATGCTAGAGAGGGAAGCCTTCATGGAGTGGCACTGATATACCCTGGTAGCTCTGCCATCCAGTTATGTAAATGTCCCTCAACTGTTCCCTATCCCTTGAATGGGGATTGGTGGACTGCCATAGATGCATAACTTCAGCCTGCAGTGCATTCCACCAAGTTCATGTTTCAGATGAACCATGGGTTAGAACTAGTACTGCTGGAAGGGACTGAACATGTCTGCTAAGCATAATTTTCATTCATTTACCATGTCTACCTTGAGATTCTCCATGTTCAAATCAGTTATTATTCCATGTAATTCCTCCCATGATTCATTAAAAAGAACTAGCTATAGCATCTTCAATTCTAAGATTGTTCAAATGCTCACAGTTCATGTTGATTTCTTTGCTTTCTCAGTCTAGATTTGTAAAAACATCGTCTAGCTGTGCAGTGTAAAACTTGGGTGAATTGTGGCTTATTGTCTAACACATCTCTCTATTAGTATTTTTCCTGCATGTTTTGTAATGGTAGAACTATCTATGTAAAATGTCCAGGTACTTTAACGGAATACTTCTACACTTTGTTCTGTGATTGTTCTTATGACTAACTGTTTCAGCTGAATCATACCATTTCTTTTATTCAGTGAGTGCTGTGCACAAAGATTTCTCACATTTTGAAGTTTTTCAATCACATGAGTAATAACTTGAATACGGTTTGTTGCCCAGTAATCATTGTGAAATCCAGCTTGTGTTGACTGATTAGCAATTACAGAGGTGTGTCAGGGTTTATCTTTCCTCGCTGATTTGTCACCCATTGATGGAACAGACAACAGGGGTCCCCAGAATTCCTGGAATTGTTAACAAAAAAAATTTATTACAAAGCTTACAGCAAATTCATTTTAGTACTTTCAAAGTACTCTCTTTTAGACATTATACACATATTCCAGCATTTTTCCCATTCTTAGAAACACTTCCTATAGTTGTCTTTTGTCACCTTGTCCAGAGACTACCTTTTTCCTAGATTTCTTCTAAATTGTCATATCTTCTGCCATTCATTTCTAACTTAATCTAGAAGAACAAACAAACAAACAAAAAAAATCACTGGGAGCAAGGGCTGGTGAGTACAGTGGGTACAGAGCAACAATCTCATTTGTAGCCAAAAATTGCTGCACTGCCAATGTGGTGTGTGATGGAGTGTTGACATGATGCAAGAACTATTTCTAGGTAAGCCGCATCTCTGGACGTTTTTGCCTGAGCTTTCCCATAGACACCTTAGCACTGTAATGTAAAACTGTTGGTTCACAGTCTGTCCATGGGGAACAAATTCTGTGTGGACAACTCCCTCTGTGACAGAAAATATCAACATTGTCATTATGTTATGGATCAGGCTTGATGCACTTTTTTTGGTCTTGGAGATGTTGGACTTGACCTGACGTGCATTTTTCAGTCGTGGTGTTGGTATCTTCCACTGATTGGACTGTTGCTTGGTTTCGTGGTCATACCTGTAAACCCAAATCTTATCACCTGTAATGATGTTTGAGAGAAATTCTGAGTCATTTCTTATCTGTTCCTTCAAGTCTTGATGCATTCACATGATTTGCTTCTTGACCGACCATTAGAAAGGGGACAAATTTTGCCAAGACTTGCTGCATGCCAAGATCTCATGTCAAAATTTGTTGGATTGAACTCCAAGAAATATCTGTGGCCCATGCTAAGTCATCAGTACTGTAGTGCTCTGATGATGTTCCAACGTTGTCAGATATTCACGTTTTCATTTGTGTGAGAGGTCAAAGGATGGCCAGGACATGGACAATCTTGGTCTGACATGTTGCCTGGTATAACGCATATCATTAGATGTGATTTTTTTTCATAGCCTGCCCGTTGAAAGCTTGCTCAAGCCTTGTCACTGTCTTCGCTGTGGTCCCCCCCCCCCAAATGCATACTCTTCACCCATTCAGATCTATCATAGTGGTTTGAGGACGTAAATCGGGAAGTCACTTGCACAAACAAAGAAGAAAAAGGCCAGAAATAGACTCGACCCTCTCCTTGTAGTGCCATGTGGCAGAATGATTCATCAGACTGCATGCATGTGGTTATTACCTACACAACGGGAACCTGTTTCTTTTTCCCGCATTATCAGGGTATTGTGGGAATTTTGGGGTCCCCCCTCATATATATTCATCTGTCCAGCAAGATTTCTGGCAAGACCTTATTGTCACCAGGAAGACTTGTTATCTATTCTTCTAGAAGGGGCACATGTCCTGCTTGGGATTACAGTGTTTCATGTGCAGTATACTGACTTGGTATAGAAATTAATCCCCAAGGAAAACTGATCCCAGGGCACTTTTTGTATAGATAATTTAACTGTGGACACTTTTCTGGTATAAACTACAATACTCAAGGGTTCTGGGAGGACGATGCCCTGCAGTTAGGTTTCATATGTTAGATAGAACATTGACCCCCATGGAAAAGTGACCTGCAGATTATTTTTTCCATAGGGGGAGGAGAGAGGTTGTTTTTTTTTTTTTTTTTTTTTTTTTTTTACGTGTCCAACTCTGGGCATAGGCTTCACAGCCTATTCTGAAGGCCCAACAGTCCTCCTACGTACTATACACATCTACATGTCACCACTTCGGCACTAACACCCACCATTCATATTGAATACATGCCAGGGCTATCTCATACAAGACTGGTGTATTGGTATTAGTGGGGGTATTTTTACGACATGTCGGCAGGTCTTCTGGTAGATCGGTAAACTCTGATTTTAATGAAATTCAAATCCTTAAACTTCTCCCTGCCCCAGCAGGGATTTGAACCTGAGTCCGGTAGGACTGCAGGCTACCTCTCTACCGACTGAGCCACCGCCTCCTCTGTTCTGAGGATCAGTATTCTCTCTGGCACCAGTAAGCACAGTTCATGTAAATCAGAATGCTGTTCCAAATTTTCAAGTAAAATTTGTTTTAAACATTTTCATAGGTTATGCTACAAACTTCTGTTTTCACCTTTGCACCACATCCACTTTTCTCAGAAGCAATACTTTCTAATACTACTTGTTTGTGTCAGTAGAAGAGGAAAGTTTTTTTTGTTTTTTTTTTTTTTTTTTTTTTTAGTAAAAGAAAACCAGTAAATTTCAAGCCAAGCAATGTGGCCAGAGTTAAGGAGCTGGAATATGCCCTTAACATTCTGTCTGGAGTTTTGTGGTCGTAAAGACAAGATTGATATGGGATGGGGAATAGAAATGCTATTAGTGCTAAAGAGAGAAAAAGAGAGATTACAAGCCTTAGAATGAAAAAACAGGAAGAAAATACACCACTCATGTGTGATTTAGGGGCAGTGTGGTGTGACAGTCCAAAAGACCAGTTTTAGGCAGGCAGTGACTGTGTCAGGCATAATGCTTTCAGATTAGCCCAAATGGGCAGGTAGTAGTTGTAGTTGTTTTGTTGTTGTAGCCCCTGGTTCATCTGAAACTTGGATCCAGTAAACTGCAAAATGAAGTTGCCACTCTGCAGCCCATCATCTTGCTTTTGGAGGATAGTGTGAGGACTGAAAGTCATTTGTATAACCAGGCACTTTATGCTGCCCGGTCACATCAGTGTCACCATGTCTTGGCCAGGTAAACCATGGGTTTTTATAAAGTGAAAATCAAGAGCAACTGCAGGTCACACACATTACTAAAGAATTATGTAAAGTACATCATCATCATCCAATCCTACATTGCCCCATGAGGAGCATAGGAACTAGGCAAGTTGGTCCTGACATTTAAGATTAGAGTGACCAGCCTCACTCATCGCTGAGTGGCATTACATGAGCAATAAACCCCAACCACTCCTTGGATATAGACCTACACAGGCTCAATCCGATTGGAGCGCCTTTATTACCTGCAGGCACCATAATTTGGTTATATGGTTACCACCCAGCATAGTAAATGGTTTTCTGGTGTACAGGAAACCATTTGGCTTGTCACTCAGTGTAGAGTCACCCATAGGCAGAAGGAAGAGGAAAGAATGAAGGAAAATAATTCCATATTATCATTGTATAGTGCTGGTACAGTACTGTATGATTTAGATACCTCTGTATTGCATTTACTGACTATAATTACTATATAGTCAAATTAAGAAACCTGTATATTTTCCGTAGGAGTCATTCACTATGTGAACAGGCATGAACTGACTGCCCTCAGTGCTGCCAAATCCACTAGCCAGTTTGATCATATTTTGTATATTGTTTACTGCTACAGTTAACAATGGTATAGTATTGGAGTTGATCTGAAGGGACTACTGTTTTGTTGAGCTTTTTTATCTTAATGTGTCAGTGGATAGTCTGATTGGTCTCAGAAATCTGTCGGAGGCAACATCAGGTAAAAATGATTGATGTAATCAGGGTTTACTGTATTGAAAATGAAAATGGTCAGACTTGCTTAGGAGTAGTTACAGCAAAATATCTGCAGTCAGGCAAGTTTAGAATCAGTTATTGGTGAATGAATACTTGAACCCTCTATATAATGAATAAATTGGGGGGAAGAGTATGTCGTAAAATCCAGAAGTTCGTTTACCATGTTTGATAATCATTATTATTTTTTAGAAAACAAAGTTTTTTAATGAACTTACCTTTATGGTGTCTGGCAATAGATAGATAGATAGACCTTTGTTTGGTTGATACTTTACAGTACCCTGTGTGTTCATGTAGTTTTTTTTTTTTTCCCCTAGTACAGTATTGTACAGCTTAGTAATATATACATAGGTACAGTACAGTATGACTGTTATTTGTGGGGGGTATGTTCCCCAAAACCCTGCAAATACCTAAAACCATGAGTGATCCACATAGAGTACAAATTTACTACACAGTACTCCTCAGTGTACTGACATTTGTGTAGAAGCCATCATCAGTCATTGCATTATACAAAATGTATAAAATAAAACTTAACTGATGAAAAGATTACTCAAATAGTTTTGTTTTGTTTTGTTTTTGAAGGCTCCAACATGCTTCAGTGCATTGGCCTTGGTCACCTAATGGCGGCTCTCCATGCTGCTTGATCTCTGGCAGCTTCCCTGTTTAGTCTCTTATCCCTGAGGTCACAATCTACGACCTCATGCCAGGTCTTTTTCGGTCAACCTCTTGCTGCCCTACCCCAAACATTAACACTTCTCACTTTCTGCACCCAGTCATCATCCCCCATCCTCTCTACATGCCCAAACCATCTCAGTCTATCTATCCTCATTACAACAATACACTCCGTTCCCATCCTACCTCCCAACTCTTCCATTGTAAACCTAGCCCTCCCAGGCCTCGCACCCAGGGATGCACTACACATCCATCTAATCATAGCCATTTCCCTACGTTTGAGCCTGCGAATATCCTCTTCCATCACTGCCCAGGTCTCACTACCATACAGCATTACACTCTTGACACATGCTGCATATAAAAATCCCTTAGCAATGAGGGAGAGCCCTCTCAGTGTCAGGAGAGACAACAGCTCCCTAAACTTCTTCCAACCACTCCTCACTCTAGCCACAGAGCTAGCTCCAGCCCCACCTCGGGCACATAACATGTCTCCCAGGTAATAAAACTCTACCACACACTCAAGAGACTCACAAGCGAGTTCATTCCGTTCTCGCCAGGCAGTCTCCACGTGCTTTCCCCAACACACCGCATTATCTCGCAGTCTGCCTCTAAAGCCACAACATCTTTAATGCACCCACTTATCACAAACATTGCACAAGATGGAAGTACTGTGGATGCCATAGTTTGAATTTTGTTGTGTGATTTACTGATAAACAATGTCTGGATGATGGTGATGATGATGATAATATGATTCATAGAGAGTGCAAGAAAGTGTCAAAATAGTCCATGTTGTAGAAAAAATGTTAACACCAGATATTATGATACATTACACCTTATTTTAACCCTAACACTATTACTGTACCTTTTTATGCATAACCAGGCTCCTCAGCTGAGGCATGACCTCAGTGGACACTAGGAGATTAACGCTGAAGTCCACCATTCTCTTTTGGAGAGGTGTAGTAGTGGGGTGGGGGAGTTGAGGGATATTTGTGTATACAGGTGTAGGTCTCTGTCCAGATGCATCATCGTAACCATGGGTAGGTGTCCATCTAAAGTGACTGAGTGAAAAGAATTGTATTAACATATGTCTTGGGAGTTGCTAATGAGCAAGTAGGTCAGGTGTTAGTTATGCAGGACTTGCCATGTTACTATGCAGGTGCCTTTTAGCCTGGGAGGGACAGTAGAAGTGCTTACCATACACAAAAAAACAACTTATACCTAAGCAAATCAGTCTTTCTACTTAGAAAAGGAACAAACTAAAAGACTTCAGGTGTCCCCTCTACCATAAGAGTGATGAGTTTTCGTTTATCAGGGCCATTCCTCATTTAGCAACGAGGCAGGTAGGAATTATCCACCACCAACGATAATCAACCCACTCAACAATTATAAACACAAAGCAAGGTGAAGTGCTTGTATGAACCTATTAATGCTTTTATATTACAGCTTTCCTTGGAATGCATGTGGGCAGTGAACTTGATAATGATGGAACTTAAGACATTTGGGAATAGATAACAGAAAATTACACATATATGCATCTTATTTTCATTACTGTATCATTCTGTGCATAACCAAGTTCCTTTGATAAGAAGGAAAGTGAAAAAAACTAGTGATATTCTGTGATGGGATTTGCTGGTGGGAAGATTTGTGAAGTCGCAGTGATATGGTGGGGTCTTGGGTGTTTGCATGCTAACAGAGATGTCTCACACCTACCCAGTCTGAATGATGTATGTTTTCTTCATTGACCTTTGCAGTGTATTTAATCTATACTGGACACTAAGTTAGTATGCAAAATAAGAATTAAATATGGATAATACTGTAATCATTTACATACTGAACATTCCATTTGCTGCTGCCTCACTTCCTTCTTCTTCCCCCCTTCCCTTCACCCAAATTCAGGAGTGGCTGTTCCGTCTTGCTGTTTGGAAAAAGACAGTTCACCTCTGCTGGGTCCCTAGCCACTTCAGGATTACTGGTAGTGAACAGGCTGACTCACTGGCATATTTTGCTACTTTTTCCTCCAGGTCCTCTCTCCACTTCATTCCTGCTTGATTGTTTTCCTCTTTGACCCATCTCTTCCTTGAACATTGGAAATCCTCATCGGACTTCTGGGATAACAACAATCATCATAGTATTAAAACCTCATCTCATCCCTTTCACACATCAGCCCACCCCAGTCATTGATGGGAGATATCCTTGTTCATCTTTGCTTGGGTCATACCCGTGTTACTTATGACCACTGTGTGTGGACTGTAACTGCATCATGACTATCCATCACCTTTTTCTTTATTGCTTGTCTACATTCCAACACCATCTTTCAGCTTTCCCCTTCCTTTCCTCACTACATTGGCCCCCCACTGCCTATTGATTTCCTAGGTGACTCCTTCACTGTTTCTATATCCTGTACCGTATTATCACTTTTCTTACTGCTCTGCACATTGTACATTTAATGTACTGTACAGTAATTATATCCCCCGTTCCCATCTACTTTAGTGCCATATGGCCATAGTATGGTGTGGTGCTAGTTCTTCATTATTCCTTCCTTCCCTCTTTCCCTTGCTGTTAATGTACTTGATGATGGCACAGATTCACTCATCTGAACTTACCAGTAATTCATGGATGAAACCTGCGAATACCTGACACTTCAAGCAAAATATCTGCTATTACCTTAAGTTATACTGTATTGTATACTGTAAATCACTAAACACTAAATCCATAATAAGTTACAGCACTATGCAGTAAAGTAATAGTGATATAAGGATGGTGGATATGTATAAATGATGCAGGGCAGAGTCAGACTGATGCTGTCGGTTAGATGGCCAGCCACATCATCGTTTTTACTAAACCCTTTGTTGTATATCAGGAGATTGTTAAGTTGTATTAAAGGGTGTTTAAATCTAAATTCAGTAAATGGATATTCATTATAAAGAGGGTATACTGTATTTGTGGAATATGGGTATGGCTCTGTATACCATAAGCTTTATCCAGCTATCTCCAGATACTGTTCAGTGTTATAAGTAGAATACTTACTGTAAATACCATTTTGATAATGTACAAACATATACCTGTGCTGGTACAATTATAAAGCTTTGCATGATAAGACAGTAAAATTCCACTTTCATGGGATAGGTTGTGACTTTGTTTTTATTATACAGTATATACATATATCCATCCATCCATCATCCAATCCTATGTTGCCCCATGAGGAACGTAAGAGCTCGGGGGTAGGCAAATTGGTCCTGACATTTAAGATGGAAGTAACCAGCCTCACTCATCCCTAAGTGGCATTATGTGAGCAGTAAACCCCAACCACCCCTTGAATATAAACCTACACAGGCTCAATCCCATTGGAGAGCCACAATTACCCACTAAACCACCAGGTGCCACAATTTGGTTATATGGTTACCACCCAGGATAGTAAATGATATCCTGGTGTACAGGAAACCATTTGGCTTGTCACTCAGTGCAGAGTCACCCATAGGCAGAAGGAAGAGGAAAGAATGAAGGAAAGAAGACAGAAGAGGAAGTGCAAAGTCATCTGTAGGCAGAAGGAAGAGGAAAGAAAGACAGAAGAGGATGGAAGGAAGAGAGGAAAGGGCAGACACCGAAAGCAGCACTACATTGAGTGAGTGAATGGTGAGCGCCCCCACCTACCACCAATATATATATATATATATATATATATATATACACACACACACACACACACACACACACACACACACACACACACCCTCTGCAAAAAAACTTGATCCCATCGCCCCTCTGAGACTTATGAAAATCACATTTAAGGTAGGCTTAAATCCAACCATCTCCCGAGTTAATCTGGCTGTTAATGTACATCTGGCAACACCCTGGACACTCCCAAACTCACTCATACACTAATCCTGCCAGTGCTCACTGAGCTCTTGTCAGGGGAGGCTGTAAGCTGTTGATGCTTTTGCTGCATAAATTCTCAGTTTCCTCCCTACATCTTCCTAGCATTATATTTTCATGTGACGTATTCCAAGATGCCTGGAAAGTACTTGAGTGATGTAGAAAAGTAAAAAATATTTACTCTGATAGGCAAAAACGTCACTTTAAAGTAATGTTTTCCCTTATCAGAGTTATGTCATGTTGAAGTTTTCTAGCTAAATATGGGAGAGTATCAAGGTTTTATTTTCACCAGACATATTCCAAGATGCCTGGAAAGTACTTGAATGATGTAGAAATGTAAAAAATATTAACTCTGGTGAAAACGTCAGTTTAAAGTTACATTTTCGCTAGAGTTATGTCATGTTGAAGTTTTCTAGCTAAATATGGGAAAGTATCAAGGTTTTTTTGCGGTGGCTGTGTATATATATATACACACACACACACTCAGTCCTCGTAAATCACGTGTTCATAAATCACGGATTCGTAAATCATGGCTAAGTGGCTGTCAGACTGCCGCCAACCTTAAATCACTGTTAAGTCACGAAAATCGCAGACCTAGGCACTGAAGTGGGCCGTTTCCAAGGAGAACTATAAACCGCGGCATTCAGACTGAAAATCGCGACCCAACAACCAATCACCACGCATCCCTGGTGGCAAGTGTGCATACTAATGCCGCCATGTTGTTGTTGTTCTTGTCCCGCCAGTCCGCACACTACAGACCGTCGCTGTGGAGTACGAGAGCTACCTGCCTTTTTTGTGCAACTTCCCCCCGCCTCCTACCTGCCATGGCCCGTCCCGACCCACCAATGAAGCGCTCTAAGCAGTATGGCGTCAAGAAGCTGCCGCCGTTGTCGTACAGTCAACGTTTGGAGCTCATTCGTTGTATTGAGAAGGGAGAGAAGTTTTCAAAGCTGGCGAAAGAGTTTGGGAAGAATGAGTGCTGAGAGGTTCTAAGTTCTTCCCAACACCACCCCACTCCATTCACTTACGCAACTTCATCATAGGATTAAGGTGAGATCCCATAACATTGCTTATTTCTATTTAATACATGCACTGAATATTCCAAAATTTGTATGTTTGTGTTTGATGGTGCCTAGATGGGCGTAGGTAGGGTGCTGTGGGGGTGGGTTGGCCGAAGTCCAGACCCAAATTAATTTTTCACATAAGGGTTATTATTCATAAATCACGGAATTCGTAAATCACAGCAGTGGTCCAGACCCAAAGTGCTGCGATATACGAGGATTGAGTGTATATATCATCATCATCATCAGTCGTTTGAGTATCCACTGCAGGACCGGCTTATCCCAACCGAAGTCGGGATGATACAGCCAATGTATCTCTACCAAGTGGCTTAGGTTGTCTGGTAGAGTGTATGTAGTGAGAAGTGCTTGTAAGTGTAATTATAGTGTTGGAGTGGCTTTGGATGTGTGTGTAGTCTGTGAACCAAGTGTAATCAGCCCACGCAAGCCGGCTGGGTGCAAGCATACGTTACAGTAAGCGACACTGGTTCAACCACAGCACTCCTTATGTCCGCCAATGCAGTACGTGGCCAGGTGAACACTCCCAAAGTTTATTACCCTGGTGGGGCATGAACCCTGGTTCACCCGTGTTCGAAACACACACTCTACCACTGTACCACAGAGGCTCCTATCTATCTATCTATCTATCTATATGTATATATATATATATATATATATATATATATATATATATATATATATATATATATATATATATATGATATTTTAACTATAAATAGTAAGTGAGTCACTCACTATCCACACACTGGCTTTAGTGGTACCTTCAGGTGACAGTATGGTGAATGACCTGCCAGATGATTTCTTGTCCTGAAAAAATCCATTTACCACACTGGGTGATACCCTCATAACTAAATTGGCATATGGTGGTCTAGTGGGTTTGGCATTCCAGCCAAATGTAGCCCATAAGAGACTACATCTGAGGAGTGATTGGGGTTTATTGCTTTCATAATACTGATTACTCTAGTCTCTGTAATTGTCTGACATGATCTGGGTGCTCCTGATGCACCATTAAAGGATTGAGTATGAATGTGTGCATTTATATACTGTATGTACATACTGTACATATACAGTATACACCATATAAATGAAATTTCAGATGCCATACTGATGCTGTGGGATGAAGTTTCAAAACAGTTTAAATAGTGATAAAGATTTTGAAGTAAGTACTGGAACAATTTCATGATACATTGGGAGCAAATAATAATGAAAGCATTCAACATAGTAACACCCAGATGCATTTTCACAGCAGCAAGGAATATGTTTGACATTTTAATCCATAAAAGAATCTGCATAATGTAATCAGTATTTTTGGGTTAAATTTTACTAAAAATTGAATTTCCATGAAAGTGGAATTTCTCTGATGTAAAGTTGCAGTAACAAACACTTACACCTTTATAAAATTTGAACAATCGTTATCATCACTACTGTATACTGTGGTATTTAATTAAAGTTATTTTTTTGTTATGACAGAGGTGCCGGATTGCAAACTTTTATACTGTACTGTACTGTATGGCTGCAGTGTGAAGGAAGCATAGTACAATACTTATAAGGACGTAGAGTTAATTTCTGTATTTCATGTATGCTATACTTTGTAAATACGTTACATTAAATATAGAGTGTAAGCTCTACTCTAATTTCACTTGACTGGTGTCAGAAGTGCTTTTGATGCCTGATATCTGTTATTTTCAGTGTTTGTCAGGTTATATAATTGAACTTTGGTTTTCACCTATAAAGTTGCCTTGGACCACTTTTGAAATATTTTCGTGACCTACAGTTTAATAATTACTGAAAATGGAAAAGTTTGAAAACCAGAACAAAATGCAATAGAGTATGCAAGGGATTAATCATCCCCGAGCTAGGCAACTGTGGCCATACAGCCCCACTAGGTTACAGGAGCGTGCTACCACTCCCGGCAATGGTGACCCGTCAGAGGCTCAGACTCGCAACCTCGCGATTACGAGTCGGGCGCTCTACCTCTGAGCCACCGCGCACCCTACAGTGTGCAAGGGTGAAACCAGATGTGTGTAGTTGACGGTGAGGCTTAGAGAGTCATTGTCATACCGTACATGTGAAGTGCAGTATTAGACATCTGCTTTGTGGTGATACATTTTAAACCCAAACCAGTTTCAGCAGTTGGTTTATGAGACTAAAGTCATTGAAACATGAGAAAGGTGCCTTTTTTTCTTGATTTATTATGTGTTTTTTCATACTCTTAGTATATTTTTCCAATGCCTAAAGAAGAGCAGCTCGGCTTGCCATGAGTTACTGTATACACAATCGTGGTGGTGCTTAAAGAACTATCTTGGCTTTCCATAGAGTCAAGTAGTTAGTTGTTAAAACTGCTGTGTTCACAAAAGGTAGCCAAAAATCCTCTTTGTATGTGCAAAGGCAAGGGACCCGAGTAAATGGCTACCCATGAAACTATGACCACCATGGAATAAACATAAAACCACCCATGTGACATCACATTAAGCTGCCAACTTCTGTCTTTGTGTACAGTATATTTGAATTCTTTCTCTTTCCAATAGTCCCTACTTATCTCCCTTGGACATTCAAATTAATTTGAATGTGGTAAATTAATTGAACGTAATAAGTTAACGTATCAGTTTGTTTATTGTTGAAAAATGTGTGTGGATTGTAGAGGGTAGATAGGATTAGAAATTAAGTGATTTGTGAAAGTGTGAAGTACAGTAAAGTAATGCATTCTAAACAGTAGATTAACAGAGAGCATGCTTAGATGATGTGGTCATACAGAAAGAATGAGTATAAAGAAGGTGGTGGATATAATGTATGTGACTGAATTTGAAGGTGGGAGGAGGCATGGTAGACCAAGAATGTAGATAGATGTGGTAAATGAGTGCATGAGAAAGCGATGCGTGGAGGTTGTTGAGAGTAGTCAACTGACAAGGGGCTGAGCTGGTTGGATGAGTTTTGTATGAAAGAGTGCAAGACAAGGGTTTGGCATCACGTGTTCAACGTGATGGCTGTTGGAATGGCTGTCTGATAGATGATGATATATAGGCATTGAATTGACTTTCTGATAGATGATGATGGGTATGTGTGGAAAGGCATGCCTGTTGAGGCAGAGTAAGGATTTGGGGAGCTTGAAAAGTAAGTGAATGAATGTGTGGCCCATTTCATTGTGCATGTTGCCCTAGTTGGAGTAACAGGTTGATCATGTAATATCAGGGAAAGTTTGCTGTCATTTACCCTAAATGGTCTGGACTGTAGCAACCTAGATTCAGTCCTACACATCAGAGGGGACAAAATGGGTTGAGTTGTCACTGTTTTATCCTCCTAGCCCTTGAAGCAAAGCCTTAAAAATTTTTTACTGGTGTGGGATGTTTGGAGTATTAAAGACTTACTGGTCAGATTTTATAGGGTACCTTATACCCTTCATGTTGGTGATATATTCATGCACAATGGGAAGGGGCATTAGGCTGAGCACAGTATACTTGCATACTTTTCCCAGCTCTGTTTGAGGTTGTGTCTTCAGATGTGGTGCCAGGATACAAAACCCTCTCCCTTCTCAGTTCCTAACCTGATTGGTTGGACTTTACTGGATGAGGAGAGCCTTAATTGATAATAAATATCCTGAACAGATTTAACAGTATGGCACTTGAAATGGCCTGAATGGGCCAGAACACCTAATTGAGCTGGTAGGGATGTGGAGTGACTGAAATTATAACTAGGCTGACTGTTCTGTAAGTCTGTCTATGTTATCTATAGCAAGACACTTTCAGAATGGGTCACCACAAACTAACTGCCTCCATGTCACCTTATCCACCAGCAAGCTGCCCTATCTCCAACTCGCACCACTCTTCCTCAGATACCTGTCCACCCTACCCCTGTCTTGTCCTCATCCTCCCCCTCCCCCCTCTCCTTCCATTACATTTCATGCACTGTCCTGGTTAATTCCATTCTCTCCGCAGGGCCAACCCATCTCAGGACACATCTGATGCTTTCCAGCACATCTCCATCAACATCACAATGCTCCTTACTTATTTGTTTGCTTGTCATTCCATGTAACTCCCCATGCAGGAAATTATAGAGCTATTTCAACTGTCAGTGTTCTCACAGTTGCACAAAGCAGGTATGCAGTTGGTGAATATGCTTGTAGTGAATTGGCATAGTCAAAACTTTGTCTTCCAGACCAAGAATATGATCAGCTTTTGACCAAGTGGTGTGATACTGTATAAAAATTTATATTGCACTTAGGATAATACTGTCTATGCATGTAAATATTCTGAGATATGGTCATTTACCTGTGTGCTGAAAATAGGGTAACAGTTCCAGCTTTAACTTACACTTTTTTATTTGTAAGATAATCGTAACACTAGTTCACAAAAAACTCAATATAAACAGTCCTTGCATAACCCAATCTTTGATTTAAATATATTTCTTGACTGGTTCTTCCAGTCCAGGCATACACCAACCACCTACAGTTTCAGTTATGATGGTGATAACATGATCCTAGTAAATTTCCCAACTGAAGCTCATAAGCACATTCATTCAAAATAAATGCTGTTTAAATTTTTATGGTAAAACTCATATACTCCAAGTTCTATTCTAATGTGAGTTCACAGGAGAATTTTTTTGCAAGTAACACAAATAAACAACTTCAATGGAAATCTAGTTCATTCAGTCCAACGGTGTGTACACTCTGTGTTGCAGCATACATAGTACAATCTCATCTCATCTTCAGCTCTCCTGGTTTGAGCCTGGAAGAACACAGCATCACGAGAGTTGCAGCGTGGGCAAGGATGGTCATCTGTGCGAGGCAAGGTGGGGTCCTTGAAAAGAAAAGGATAACAGCTAAAATTAAGGAGGAAGGAAGCAAGGAGTGCCAAGAAAGAGGTGCAAAGATATGGTAAGGAGTGTGAGGAAGCATGGTACTGAAGTTGATGAGGCTATGGAACTGACAGGGCATTAAGTTAGCTGAAAGTAGCATGTCTGTAAAAACAGTCGAAATGTGTTTGGGATCCCTTTCTAAATTTGATACACAAATTATATGTGTGATGGTTAGCCTTGAGGCAAATTCAGGATTCTGGGAGCTTGAATGATTGTGTGACCCATACTGATGATAGTTTTCCCACTTTTATGGTTGGGCTTGTGAGGTGAAGCCAAGATTCCGGGGGGGTTCAAAGAACTGTGTGCCTTATTTCATTGGACATGATTGCAGGCAGCACAGTTAGAGGCACTGTATTAACAAAAACAATGCACAGAGAACAGGAACACAAAATTCATATGCAAAAGATGAGTGGACACGTGGTGAGGTAACCCATACAATAAGAAAAAGAATAAAATTGAGAAATACAGTATATGCTGAAAGGTGGGATGAAATAAAAGCAATACAGATGAAACAGGGTACACAAATGGAACTTTTCATGTTGCTGCTATCATGGATAACTTACGACAGTATGTGAACATGATTTCAGGCAATATACTGTATTCATTTCACTATAGTAATGGTGCATTTATGTACTTGCTTTTTATTATCACAAGTTTCAGTACCTACCTGTATAACTTCAGGGTTAATGTGTCGCAGTTCATCAATCTCATGCATGAGTTTATTGACATAAATGCAGTTGTTTTCTGTTGGCATCTTGTAATCGCAGTTTCGGCAGGCATAGAGCAGGATCTTGTTCTCCTGTAAACAATATTCATTTATACTAATTATATGCAATAAATACTATTCTGAACCACTCTAGCCTCACTGTATCTAACTGATTTTCTTCATCTTTGTCTTACTTAATTTTGAAACTTGACCCTTCCGTGGCCGCCAGCGTCAAACAATGTTTTACCATAGCGTGGCTACCGATGTCAATGCAGTGTGACCTGCAGAAAACTACAAAAATTTTGGGAAGGGAACGGAGGTCTGGGAGATGTTGACACAGACCTACCCTAGCCTCTAAGCCACTCAAACAGTCAGTACCTATCATGACTCGGTCATGAGTGAATTTGTCTCTTGCTACCCTCAAGTGTGAGTATAAGTTTGTTTTGTTTCATTTTTGAAGGCTCCAACATGCTTGCATTGTCAGCCTTGGTCACCTAATGATGGTTTTCCATGCTACTCAATCTCTGGCAGCTTCCCTATTTAGTCCCTTATCCCTAGGGTCACAATGACCTCATCCCAGGTCTTTTTTTGGTCTACCTCTTGCCACCCTACCCCTAACATTAACTATTCTCACTCTCTACAACCAATCTTCATCCCTCATCCTCTCCACATGCCCAAACCATCTCAATCTGCCCCTCCTCATCACAACACCAATACACTATAGCTTCATCCAACCTCAATTCTTCCATCTTAAACCTAGCCCCCACAAGATCTTGCACTCAAGGACACATTGCACATCCACCTAATCATTGTCATTTCTGTATGTTTGAGCAGCCTGTGAATATCCTCTTCCTTTACTGCCCAGGTCTCACTACCATACAGCATTACACTCCAAACCCATGCTGCATACAAAGATACCTTACCACATAGGGAGAGCCCTCTCCGTGTCAGGAGAGGCAACAGCTCCCTGAACTTCTTCCAACCACTCCTCACCCTAGCCACAGAGCTAGCTCCAGCCCTACCTCACAGCACATACTGTCTTCCAAATAACAAAACTCTTCCACACACTCAAGAGACTCACCAGCAAGTTCAGTCCTTTCACGCCTGACAATCTCCACCTGCTCTCCCCAACACACCGCACTCATGAAATCAGCATTATCTCGCAGTCTACCTCTAATACCACCACATCTCTTATGCACCCATGTATAACAAACACTGCAGAAGATGGAATAACAGTACTTCCCATGCCCTTGTGGCAGATTGCACATGGCCACTCTCCCTCTTCTTTGGCAGTACTGCCATTAACCCTAAATATCATCACTTGTTTTATCTGCATTTATTCTTAAGCCCTTGTGCCCTAAACCATCTTTCCATTTCCTAAATCCTTCCTCTGCCTCCCTTTCATTCTCTGCAGTCAACACCAAATCATCAGCATACAACATCTCCCATGGGAGTCCATTTCTGAAGTCACGTGAGAGGGCTTCAAGTACTGTACCATGATAAACAGCAAGGGACTCAAAAGTGACCCCTGATGCGCACCAACATTCATGGAACACTCATCAATCAAACCTCCATTCGCTCTTACCTGGGTGCTAACACACAAATACATGGCCATAACCACCCTAACCAGCCACTCCTCAATCCCAAGCTTTCTCATTGCCAACTTCACCACCTCTCGTGAGACTGTCAGAGGCCTTCTCCAAGTCAACAAAAACAAAATATGATTCCTTTTCTGTCCTAAAAGAGCATCTGATCAATATTCACTCTTTCTCTAATCACACCTTCTAGAACTCTCTCCATTACCTTCATTAACTGATCTAAATGATTTATACTTCTATAATTTCCTCTTTCCAGGGCATCACCCTTCCCCTTGTACACATTTACAACTACACTCTTCAGCCAATCATCTGGGACAACACATTCATATATAATCATATTTATCAGGTCAGTGACTAACCTCACTCCTGTATTACCTGATGCCTTCAATATTTCAGCAGTCAACCCAGACACACCTGCTGCCTTCCCAACCTGCATCTTGCCTATTGCCTCACTCACAATAGCAGCGTCAATCAAAGACCAAGGGCCAAACACTGGATCTGCTAGCTCCAAACCTTGCCTGTCCCAATCAAACTCTTCATTCAACAACTGGCTATAATGCTTTCTCCATAAGTCTTTTAAATCTCCACTGTTCACCACTACCCTTCCTTTATCATTCTTCACACACTGCTCACCTATAATATCCCGAATCTCCCTTTTCACCTGATTTGCCACTTTAAATCCCTGCTATCATATTCTTCCATTCCATAAAAAAAATTTACATCAGTGTCATCAAAACACTGCTGAATGACAAATTGACATGGTACCCCTAGTACTCAGCAATAAAGTGCACCTCAGCATGATCCTTGTTTCTCAATGGCATTTTCCAAGCAGAAATAAGGATTCACACTGTATTCTGGTCAACCTGTATTTCGTGATCCCTTGTGTAAAAGAGGTGTCTCCTAATATAAAAATGTTTAGCAGAAGCCAGAATAAAATACAGTCAAAAGGGATGGGAAATGTTTCCCCGAGCTAGACCTCATTAGGTCATAATTGCCCTGCTATGCGACAGGACTGCACTACTCCTGGCATAGCAGCTACCGGGCGTGGCTCAGACTCACAACACCCCAGTCCCGAGTCAGACGCTCTACCACTGAGTCACCCAGTCCCCAAATATACCAGTGGATTAATTATCTGAAGAAGACCAATAGTTAAAAGTAAATGCAACTAATATAACCCAATCATACTACAGATACTGTACTTTACTCACAGAGGGGGAACTGCATTTCACAAAGGCCTACAACAGGTACAAAACCACAGTATAATAACTAAATACAGTAACTTCTCAAATAACGTGAGGGCTATGTTCCTGGAGAGGTCGCGTTATCTAAAAACGCATTATTTAAACATAATTTTCCCATAAGAAACAATGGTAATATTGGGGGTTATGTTCCTGGACTCTGGAAAAGTCTACCCATTTGGGAAGTTATGCTACTCTAAACTTAAAAGCAACAATATTAATCTGATCAGCTAGTCAGGTCAGGTGCAGGGAAGGGGATGAGTCTGTTATGATGTGGTAGGGGTAAATCAGCTCTGCTGTCGGGCCCTGCTGCGGATGTCACTGATTGCATTGCGCAGTTGAACCTTGTGCGGTGTGGTGCGGTGAGGATCTGTCCATTCTCCCCTTTGGGGCTAAAATGCGAATGAATGTGTTTGAATGGATGAGTAAACGGGGAGTGTGTCGTTCTGTCTCGGCTACCTCCCTTTCCTTGGGGGAAGCAGCCTAGGTATATAGATAGATAGATAGATTAATTTGAATGACAAGGCATGTAAAAAACAAAAACAGTATATCTGGGAAGAAGCAAACAACATTTGAGCCCTAGTTGGGCCAAAGCGTTGTTTACTTCTCCCCAAATACATACAGTACTGTTTTCATTTTTTACATGGATTTTCTTTCAATTTTGCTTCTTTCACGGCATTGTGAAAGTTCCTCAACATTATTAATGCATTAGTAGGTCATAGAAACAATACAGTAAAAGCAACTTTTTCATTATGGTAAGTAGGTCACTAACAATAACAACACATAGCATCACTTCATCTACGCATCACTCGTCGTCTGCTGCTGTTCCTCCTCACCTCGCTCCCCTCCTCTCTCTGTTGTCCCTCCTCGCTCTGCTGTCCTGATATGTAAAGACTTCTATCTATCTATCTATTGCCAGACGCCTCAATCCCGTTTGGGGTGGCCACAAACAAATCGCCTCCAAGTCGCCCTGTCCCCCGCCATTTCACTCCCCTGCTCCCAACTCACACCCCCCTCTCTCATATACCTCTCCACCCCATCCCTCCATCTCATCCTCGGCCTCCCCCTCCCTCTTCCCCCCTCCACCTCACTCACATACACTCTCTTCGTCAGTCTTTCACCCTCCATCCTCTCCACATGGCCAAACCACCTCAGTGTGTTCCTCATAACGCTTCCTATCACATCCACATCCACACCACAGCACTCCTTTATATCCTCATTCGTCAGCCTGTCTCACCATGTGACTCCACAGGCTCCTCTTAAATAACTCATTTGCACTGCTCTCACTCTTGACTTGTGTCCTTCCAACAGCGTCCAAGCTTCACTTCCGTACGTTAGAGTTGGTATCACAATACTGTCATGTAGTAACTTTTTCACTTCAATGCTCACTTCCCTGTTTCTTATCACTGCTTTCAAAGAACCAGCAACCTTTCTTCCCTGTTGTACCCTTTCACGCACTTCACCCTCCAAACCTCCATCCTTACTCATCACACTACCCAAGTACTTAAACGTACTCACATTTTCCAATTCCTCACCATCCAACCTCGCTGTACATTCACTGACTTCACCTCTCTCAAAGACCATCACTTTACTCTTCTCTACATTCACCTTTAGATTCCGTTTCTTACACACACTCCCAAACTCATCCACCAAGCCTTGCAGCTCCCCTTAAGACTTAATTTACCATAATGAAACAGATACAATATACATACATACATATATATTGTGGTAGGTGGGGGCGCTCACCATTCACTCACTCAATGTAGTGCTGCTCTCGGGTGTCTGCCCTGTCCTCTCCTCCATCCTTCTTTCCTTCCATCTTCTTCTATCTTTCTTTCCTTCATTCTTTCCTCGTCCTTCTGCCTACAGGTGACTTTACACTCCCTATTCTGTCTTTCATCCCTTCATTCTTTCCTCTTTCTTCTGCCTATGGGTGAATCTACACTAAGTGACAAGCCAAATGGTTTCCTGTACACCAGGAAACTATTTACTACGTTGGGTGGTAGCTATATAACCAAATGTTGGCGCCTGGTAGTTTAGTAGGTAATTATTGTGCTCCAATCAGATTGAGCCAGTGAAGGTTTATATCCAAGGGGTGGTTGGGGTTTATTCCTCATGTAATGCCACTCAGGGATGAGTGAGGTTGGTCACTCTCATCTTAAATGTCAGGACCAACTGCCAAGCCCCGGGCTCCTACGCTCCTCATGGGGCAATGTAGGATTGGATGATGGATGGCTGGATGGAAATATATACATATATATATATATACATATATTTTTTTTTTTCAACTGAATATATTACATCGTCCCTGAGACGGTCTACCATCTCAGGACTGTCCAAGGTGTGCGCGGCAAGTTTGAAAACATCACGTACATGTAAGGTCGCGTTAATTCGAGAAACCCTTGTTAGCTAAACAAGTCTCCTCAAATATTTGCTCGTGTTAAAACGAAAACGCGCTGTTTAAACTCGCGTTAGTTGAGAGGTTACTGTATATTAATTTAAATGGGTATGTACTGATGACCAGTGTAAACCAGAACTTCAGTCAAAATGAGCAACTTTCCTATCCAATCCAGTAACCACAGACCACAACAGAAAGTAAAGGTAAAGGCACTGCGAGTAGAAGGAAATCATGTCCCTCCCCCCCCCCATATTCTCTGTATGTACCTAGATATCTAATCCCTGCAGGGGTGGCCTCATCCTTTTTTCCATCTGAAATTGGGGTGAGGTAGGATCCAGAATCAGGGAAAGACAAAAGTACAGTATGAAAGTTGAAGTGCTATAAACAGCATTCCAGGCAATATGGGCCCATCATTCACATATTCAACAAAGATTATTAACCAATGGATTGCGTAATTACCTTTTTTTTATCCTACCTCGTGGTGTGCAATTTTTTTTTTTTTTTTTTTAACGATAAATATCCAGGGCATCATCTGGTGGAAAAAAAAAAAAAATCTCTGTCTTTGTGTAGGGCCATGCGTAGGTTTACATACAGAAGTAGTAAAAAAAAAAAAAAAAAATGATTATTATAAACTTGAAGATAAACATCCAGGGCATTGTCTGGTAAAACAATATATATATATATATATATATCCGTCTTTGCCTAGCACCATGCGTAAGTTTGCATAAGGGCCGAGTTGTTTATAGTGATGCACAGCCTGAGCTGTGGCTTGCAATGCGACGCTACCCAGCCTGAGCTGTGGCTTGCAATGCAACGCTATCCTGCCTGAGCTGTGGCTTGCAATCCACGGGTTAAGAGTAATATGGAAAAAAAAAAAAAAAAGTTAACCAGTCCCATCTCACCCCCTCCAGGACTGTGGGGTCTGGGGACAGGCTACCATAAACTGGAGTATTTAGCTATGCCATAAGAGGCTAGACCTATACCCCTGGCAACATATTATATGACAGAATAATCAGCATTCATCTCCTGAATTCTAACTTTTTAAACAACCATTTCCTGCCAAGTTCTCTACAAAGGGATCAAGAGGCATCTTGACAAAAGGTAATACTGCAAAATGGAAACTGTACATAACCAAACATTTCTAAGCAATGCAGACTGTCACTTACCGGGATGTATGTTTTTCATAAGGATCAGACTAAAAAAAAATATAGCTTGAGTACTGATACTGGAAGCATACTATTATGTCATATACAAGATAACAGTGCACTGTAAATACCAGTTTAAAGCTTATTTGATATGCCTGTCACCCTTTGGATTTAAACCAGTGTATGTGTGTGTCTGTGCAGGGGGGGGGGGCAATTACCACCTCTGACAGAATTCTTCACTGCTAAACTACCGAGCCAATTAACAGGAACTAATGTTGGAAAATAAAAACTGTCCAAAGCTGGAATGTTCTCATGTAAAACAATAAACAAGGAAATTGTTTTTTATAAGAAATCATACCAGTATATCACCACTGTGAAGTTACAAAAGTAAGCCATTCTTGGAGAAGCATTTTCAGTACAGAATACAGTATTTCACAAAAATAAGATCACCTTATGCTTTTAGCTACTCAGAAGTCACTGCAGCAAACAAGTCACTCTATAGCAGTAAGAAAATATTAGCTATGACACACCTTGTCTTCCTTGGGATATAGCATGTTGTTACATTCCTGGCAGAACCGGATACCAATAAATCCAGGTCCCTCTGCAGCACCCTTGGCAGCAAGACTCATGGTTTCTGTAGACTTAAAAGTAATCTGTTAACTCAGGCCACTACTACTATCATCCTAACCTAACCCAACAAGAGGTTTGTCCCCTAAGACCTACTTTAACCTGTAGGATTGCTACCTAACCTAACCCATCCTCATCAACCTGACAGACCACCACCCAGCATCATGCCTATTTCCCTGATAATTATTTTCAGCACAATTGTCATAAACTAATTGCACAAAGTGACACTTCTGTTAAAATCATTATTAGTCAACAGCAATAGGGGGGGGGGAATACAATAAAATCATCAGCATGGATCAAATTATTGACAACGTCCAAGAAATGTCCACCCGCGCAGTAAGGGCTGTTCATTTTGACTGAACACTACTACAAAACTTCAACTGCACAGTTAGACCTGACTGCACTGACCAAATTCCACGTATAACGTATAACAAATCAAACAGCCTAACCCTCAACTGACAGGTAATGGTACGTGAGACCACTCTTAAGCCCTCCCTCCTTAATTTAAAAAAAAAAAAAAAAAAGTGTACTTACGATTTTTTACGTTTTGAAAAGTGAGTTATTGGAGACTGTACTGAAGGCTGCTTTAATCCTTTGGTTGTAGGAAGTCTATGCGAATCCCAAGCCGAATGCGTTCATTTGCTGGTACCAGAATAAAATCGATATTTACACGTTCTCAAACTAAAGGAAAACTACAGACGGCATACCACTAGTGCCTCGTTTCTTGGGCAAACCTCATTCCAAGTGCAAGTTCTCTGGAGCCAAGTACAGATTCTTTTTATTAGAACACACTACAGCGTTTTTCCAACATCGGGTTAACGTACACCCCTTCACTATCGGGTTGTTACTGAGCTCTATAATATGCAAGGGCAATCTCCGCAGCAAACCTGAGTTCGGTCGCCATATTGAAACACCGCACTCATCGCCTCCACCATGGACCGTGGTAATGCATTTGGAACACTGTTCTTAGCTTGCTTTCTCTAGTCTCTGTTTCGCTGTTGCATCCGTAAGCTGCACAGTAGACCATGGCACTACATTTTCCGGATCCCTTGGCTGATCTCAAAAGGCGCAGGTGTTAGGACATGGCGCATAAATATGGCTGTCCTGGGCCCCTGGCGGTGGGCACAAAAACTATGCGGCTCTACCCTTGAGAAAGCCCCTGAGAGGGGCTTTTAACTCAGTCACTCAGTGGGTACAGTCGAGGCCATCGGAGCCAAAGTGACGATGTCACAGTACCATGGCAACGATTTGCTGGTTCTAAACACATCCGACATTTCGGTTTTTACAATATCGTTGTTTGTTGCTTTATTCTGAGAGAAACGAAACCAGTGTGAGTGCGAAAACCACTATGAATTTCTAGTGGTGTATTTGGGAAAGTTGAGGTTAGCCTCAAAGAAAGTCAGCAAAACTATTATAGTGTCTGGAATGTGTTCGAGTTAACCCCCTTTTTTTTTTTTTTTTTTTTTTTTCGTAATGTACTTTTCGTTATATTATGGTTAATATTTAATATATTGCCGGCAGAAATGGTTTATGCAGTGCCATTATTAATGAGATTTTCTTAATTCGACTTAATACCGGAAAGGAGTCTTTAAAACTGCTTGTCCATCTCACAGTAAAAGATATATTATATACTGGAAAATGGAATAAATATGGCAGTGAAATAAATATGGCAAAAAGATTTCCAGGACTCAGAAAACATATAAAGAAGGCAAATATATGCCTGAACGAGTTAGATCTTAGGAACTGAGTTTAGGAAATTGTGCACTTGGAATGACTGACTCTTTCCTGGGGTTGTAGGCTAAATATTAGTGCAGAATGTTAGAAAAGTTTTAAGGGCGATATGGTCACTGAGTAAACACCAGAGTACATGAGTTTCAGCAGTACTTGTTTCAGAGTTGAACAAAACTACATAGTAAAGTCTGCCTTCCTGAACATGAATATGAACATTATCACCTGCGACGCCCTATCAACAGCATCAAGAAAAATTTTCCATCGCACACTATTAACCAACCATCAATCATCCAATCCTATATTGCCCCATGAGGAGCGTAAAAGCCCGGGTTGGTCCTGACATTTAAGGTGAAAGTGACCAGCCTCACTCATCCCTGAATGGCATTACGTGAGCAACAAACCCCAACTGCCCCTCGGATATAAACCTACACAGGCTCAGTCCGATTGGAGCGCCTTATAATTACCTACTAAACCAGTAGGTTCTTGGTTATATGGTTGCCACTCGGCGTAGTAAATGGTTTCTTGTGTACAGGAAACCATTCGGCTTTAGTGTATAGTCACCCAACCATTTGGCTTACTACTTAGTGTAGAGTCATAGACGGAAGGAAGAGGAAAGAACAAAGGAAAGAAAGACAGGAAAGGTTAAGTCACCCGTAGGCAAAAAGAAGAGGAAAGAAAGAAGGTAAGAAACACAGAAGAGGAAGGAAGGAAGAGAGGAAAGGGCAGACACCCAAGCAGCTCTACATCGAGTGAGTGGACGGTGAGCGCTCCCACCTGCCACATGCACCATTAACATTTAAGGTTTTACCGCTGCCCGGGTCTGTATGCCTGGCATTAAGGTCTAGTAGAATGGTTCTCTGTTCAAATATGCACGTGGGAAGGGCGTCCGCATGAAAGCAACTAGCACGAACGTACAGTATATATTCATTGTAAGATGAAGTATACTGTCAATATGTAAGCATACAACTATATATTCCGTTTCATTGTGGACACCTTTTTCTAGGAATATAACAGGGAGACTAGACTTACCATACATTGCCAAGCCCCTGGAATTTACCTCTTCTTGATCAACGGGAAAACACTAATCTCTTGGGTGGTGCACATCACGTCCTACCTTCTGTAGGGGCCACTATAAGGTTTATGGACTATAACGTAAGAGTGTAGGTCAGTAAAGAGAGTCCGTAAGTCGTTTACATTCCACGTCAGAAAGGTATAAGCAGAGCTAATCATTGGACTGCACTTTCCCTTCTACCCGCTCCATCCTCGTCATCTGTTGTTCGATCCTCCCTTCAACGACCTTTACAAGCTGAGCACGGAGGGCTGTCCTAGTTTTTCTTTCTGCACGAGCCCCCTCCATGTCCCTGTGATCGCCTGTTGGCTCCTTTCCTTCGCCATGATCTGGGGGAGTGGAAACCTCAGACATGCCTCACGTTGCTACAGATTCGTCGTTTTCTATGTTAGACTAGACAAAGAAGTCTTCTTGCGCAGCAGACGCTCTCGGTGAAGTCTCCGGGATAGATCCTGTACTGCCGAGTGGAGGTCACTAATGACATCCCATAGGTGTTGATTTTGCTGGAAGCACCATCTGGAGGCTGACTTGCCGAGGACTAGACAAGGTGTACTGGTGGCTGATTGTGCACAGGTGCAGCAGTGTGTTTTTTCCAGCTGTGGGAAGTGCGAGTCCTGTAGACAGGCCTCCCAAACACTGGTCTGTGGCAGCGGTGTAGGCTAGGTGCTACGTGGGCTTGAGACATTGGGCCGTGGTGCCAGGATGTTCCGTGGTTTTGGGGGACACAGCGACGAATGGGCTTTGTGTTCCCCGCCACAGTTGCTTTATTTGGGTTTGAAGTGTTCACCTCTCATGATTCTTTCTCGACAAGTGTTACCTTCGTACCTCCCAGCACAAAAACGACACCTGTATGCTGCACTACACTTCCATGACAGGTGTCCCCACCTGCCGCAGCGGTAGCAGAGGTCAGGCTCCGAGACACAGCGTGCAACTCTCCTATATCCTAGTGTCCAGATGAATACTTTCTCTGGAATCTCTTCCTCTAAGGGTACGGCCACACCGAACGCAATGCCTGTCCAAACAGGAAGTGGCAGCCTCGCGGGCGACAGATAGTCAGAAGCCGTTCATCGGTGCAGACATGCCTGGGGATGTCGCCAGGCAATGCGTAACGTTTTGGAACTAATGGATCTCACAGCGACGAGTGTGAAGGGTGAGCTGGGCGACAATAAATCACCCCGCTCAGTCAGCGTGGCTACCCACAGGATGTAGTGAGTTTTATCGTGTCACCTCATCCCTCCCCGCTTAAGTCTCCTCGATCGTAGCGTTCGGTGTGGCTTTACCCTAACAGAGCAATAAGCTGTGGTCTCGGATCTCCGCAACCAGCTCTTCATCCACAGGACATTTTCCGGTGTCTAGAGATCCTCCACCGCCCAGCAGACAGGAACATTATAGGTAATAACCTTGGTCTGCAGGCGGCTGTTGACAACTTCTAAGACTATGCCATCAAATCCATCACTAGAAAAAAAAAAAAAAAAAAAAAAAGCATGGCCAGCTCTAACTGTGACATACGGATGTGTCTTACTTTCTATGAAAAGGATCTCAAATTCAGGAAACCGCGTTGCAACAGAATTGGTCCACTTTGGCTTTTTGTGAGAGGGAGAGCTCGCAATCGGTGGGGAAATTCAGTTTCACTCTGGCTTCACGAGTTTGCTTCAGCTCATCACATTCCATGTCACGTTCAGTACGTGGTGCATCGCCGCCCTCACCCGTGCGCTGGCATTTGCCCCTGTACGTATCATTCGCGACACATGGTGCAGCTTGTTCCATGCCACCAGTACTGCCATCCGTGGTCGATTCTGGTGTTTGGGATTGTTTCTGCCCTTCCCTGGCACTCTCCGAGGTCAAGAGACTATCACAGACACCAGTTTGTCCCATGATGCTGCAGATGTGATCAGAGGGGCGAGGCCCGCGGTGTTTGCGGTGACGTATCGGCACACACCCACACCCTTTGGCCTCTCGGCACACACTGAGGTAGTATTGCTACTCCAGAATTTAAAAAACTGGGTTACTGATTAAAAAACTAAGATAGAAAAAAAAAAACAAGATGAGTGTCACATTTGGGAAACATCTTTTTCATCTGCTTGGGAAAAAAACCTTCCGTGTTTTGCCATCAATGCTGATAACAATAACTCCGTACAGGATTATGCACTTATCCTGAGGACCTTCCATTGGTTTCTTGGTGAAATGTTGAATATTCGCACAGTTATTCTTTGCTTCAAAATTTTCTATATTGTATATATAGCTTGTTGGCTCATTAATCTTATTTTGATGCAGTTCATCAGGTTGGAATCACATACCTTGCAGTGCACAATAATTTTGTCATGAGGATCATATTAGTCTCTTAACTCAGGATCAGTTAACTACTCATTATTAAAAGTTTGGTGGTAGGCCTACCATACCTCTGTCCCCCTTTTTGGTGGTGTTTTATCACCACTGCTGCTAGGGTTGACTGAGTCACTCTACAGCAAACTGAACGGACAAGGATAATCCACCTAAACAGGCGGCAACTGGACCTCACGAACCTGTCCGTATCCCACGCTCCCTCTCTTCGGTCCACTTTTATTGATGAAAGGTTCAGATTCATGACTCATATATTGCTGTTTAGCAATCTTCGTATATAATATTGTGTCGTGTCTATTTAAATATCTATTTATCTATACTGCTTCCTTCAAAGAAAGGGAGGTAGCTGAGACAGGACGTCACACAAGTTACTCATCCACAAACACACACATTTATTCATATCTTAGCCCCAAGGAGAGAAGGGACAGATTCTCACTGCACCACACTGCATGAGGATCAACTGCGCAGTGCATTCAGCGACACCTGTAGCAAAGCCTGACAGCAGAGCTGGTTTACCCCTGGCACATGGTAATGGACCCATCCCTTAAGGGCGCGTCCACACGTGTACTCAAACATATGTTGGCAACGCAGCTGGCAACATGTTTGGGAACATGTTTGCAACAGTACTTGGACAGATGTATGCAAACATGTTTCAGTGCAACTTCGAACACTGGCAGCAAAAGCGATGGGATAAATGTGTCCATTCCAGGCGGGTGAGACTTCATCATGATGTTGCCAACATGATCTGGACGCTGCTGTTCCCAGCGTGTTTGCAGCGTGTTCGTCAGTTTGTTGCATACATGTTGCCAGCACTTGTTTGAAATTGCGCACACGTGTGGACGCGCACTTACCCGCACCTGACATGATCAGCTGATCAGACCAAAAGCGGGAGAATACTCCCTCAGGCCCGCGTCACCATTTATTCATTTACAATCTCTCTCTCTGGTCATTCCTGTCACGCGCAGCCACTTTTCCTTACTCAACAGACATCCCTCTCGCTTCTAATTCTCTCTTTACACTGTCTATCCATCCTATTTGTGGTCTTCCTCTTAGCCTTACATCTCTCACATCCAATCCAGTTATCTTTTTCACCAGCTGCTTTTCATTCATTCTCTTCATATGCCCACACCATCGCAACACTCTCTGCTCAACTCGATCAGCCATCTCCTGCATAACTCCAGTTCTCGTCTGCACGCCATCATTTCTCACTTGATCCATGCGCGTCCCTTTACACATACTACTCAGACACCTCATTCTTGTTACATTCAAACTTTTCCTCTCTGCTACACCCATATTCCATGCTTCAGCCCCATACAATGCAGTCGATACAACTACATCGTCATACAGCCTTCCCTTTGCATCTCTTCTAAGCGAATGACATCTAAACACTTTTTTCACTCCTCCCAGCACCTTTTGTACTTCATTCATTCTAAACTTCACTTCTGCATCTATTCTTCCATCCACAGCAACATGTGGCCCTAAATACTTAAGACACTCTACCTCCTCGAGCAATTCACCATCTAATATACACTAGCACTAGCCGTGTGTGTGTGTGTGTGTGTGTGTGTGTGTGTGTGTGTGTGTTTTGGGCAGCCGAAACTACACATTCAAATCGCACCAAAATTGGCACAAAAATCACAAAATAATCGCTGATGTAAAAAAAAACAAAAAAAAAAACAAAATATTGGTCCCATCGCTATTGAAAAACTTTTACTATATTTAATGAGAGATCACATTTTGACCAAAAAACGCTGCTCCCGGAGCCAGGCATAGGATCTCCGCAGAATTTTTTGCCCGGAGGTAGAACTAAAATAAACTGTAGTAGTAGCCATGTGTCCGTGTGTGTACTTCGGACTTGCATTTGGACAATTTGGATTCTATTCCCGAAGCTGCAAAGAACACGATCAATTGGTTAGCTGCAAAAAATCCAAGTGACAACGTTACACTAGAACAGCACATAAACGCGAGAGCCCTCCGCAGGAGCAAGTGCGAGGGGTCTGTAGGGCCCACGAGCACTTGTTCAAAACTCTGTTCATCCTCCTTCCAACCACAAACCTCGTACACTTCATCATTTTACTCTTAGTCCCATTTGCTCACAATTTTCTCTTCACACACCCTTCCAAACTCTATCGTCTTAATCTCTCCTCCGAATCAGTCACCAGTGCAGCAGCATCCGCAAACAGCAGCTGATTCAGGTTCCATTCTCTACCATCAGCATTCACCAGACTCAAACCTCTACCTAACATTCTTGCATTCACCTCCCGTACAACATCATCCACGTAAATATTAAGTATCCTAAGTATCCAAGGCGACATCACACATCCCTGCCACATCCCCACTCTCTCGGGAAACCAATCACTCAGAGTACTTCCCACTCTTACACACGCTCTACTATTTACATAAAAACTTTTCACTCGTTTTAGCAACCTACCATCAAGCCCATACAATCCCAAAATAGTCCACAAAACCTCCATATCAATTTTATTATACGCTGTCTCTAAATCCATGAACGCCCAAAACACATCCTTACCTCTCGCCAAATACTTTTCACACACCTCTCTCACAGGAAACACCTGATCCACGCATCCCTTCCCTCTCCTAAAGCCACACTGCTCATCACCAGTCACTCCCTCTGTACCCTTTCTAACTCTCTTAATTAGTACTCTACTATACACCTTACCTACAACACTGAACAGACTTATACCCTTGAAGGTATAGTACATTCATACTCATAACCCTTACCTTTATACAACGAAACCACACAAGCACCTGCCCAGTCAATCGGCACCATACCGCTCACAAAACGCACTTTCAGCAATCGTACTAACCATTCAACAATAGTCGCTCCACCACCTTTCAGGCATTCCACAGCACACCCATCTATGCCCGCAGCTTTTCCTGCTTTCATCTCCTTTACTGCCTCCTGCATTTCCTCCATCGTGATTAAAGAATCATTCAGTTCTCCCAACATATTTATTCCTTGCACCCATCCATCTGCCACAATCTCAGCCTCCCTTTCCTTCTATACATTTAACAATCTTTCAAAATATACTCTGCCCATCTCTTCCTTACAGCATCCATCTCAACATCCTTCCATCCTCCGCTTTTACTCGCTCTTCCTTCCCAGACTCTCCCTTTCACACCCTTTTCACCCCCTTCCAAAACATTTTCTCATTCTGTTGAAAATTCTCAGTCAACCGCCTACCTCATCACTCATTTGCTGCCACTTTAGCATCACGCACAGCCCTTCTCACGCTATTCCTCTTTTCCTTCTACCTCCCATATGACACCTGATTCTTCCTCTGCAGCCACACTTCATATGCATGTCTCTTCTCAGCCACAGTCATATACTTCCTCGCACCGCCATTCACTTCCCTTTATTACACCACCACCGACTTCTCAGCCACAGTCATACTTACTCCCTTACACCACCATTCACTTCCCTTTCTTACACCACCATCCATTAGTCTCACACCACACACCTCTTCCGCATGCCCCACCATAGCACTCTCAACTGCCTTTCCTCCTCCACACTGCCATTTTCCTGATCTTTCATTGCGTTCCACTCATCTTTCAACTTCTGCTGATGCTGCATCATTTTCTCTCTTTTATCCAACTCACTTTCAAAACCTCCCTGCCACACCTAACTCTCCTAGCTCTCACCCACCTCATACCTGCTCTCAACGTTCCCTTCACCAGGTAGTGGTCAGACATACATCCACCCTCCCCTTTCAAACCTCTCACATCCAACTACCTTCCTCTTACATTCCTGGACACAACCACATAGTCCATCAATACTTTATCAACAACCCTTCCACCCTCCTGTCTCATCCGTGTATAGCCTTATAAATATCTTTCTTCACAATGAAGGTATTTCCAACCACCAACTCTCGCTCATTTTTTTTTTTTTTATATACTATAACTGTTGCTACAGCACATGGAAAAATAATTTATCAATTAACTTGACAAAAACTCCAAGATTTCTTGAATTTTAGGGAAAAACTCCAAGATTCAAAGATTGGAGCTAAAAACCCAAGATCTAGTAGAAAAACACAAGGGTAAATTAATATGTCTATGGTAAATGCCGGCATGTTTCGGGTGCTATGCAAAACTCTTCGTAATTAAAAATTTATGCAAGAATTTTATACCTTTTAAAGTAGAATGCAGTGCTAATGATAGCGCTGACTAAAGAAGTCTATGACTAATCAATCATTCTGACCCAAGCTTAAGGTGTACTCAGCAGTGCTCCATAGGCAGATAGAAAGGCCATTATGGCACCTCACTTCTGTTATTAAGAAGGGTGAATTTTATTTATGGCAGCCTCAATTTTACTCTGTTGTATGACTGAACGCATTAAGAAAATGTTCCCTTTGATGTAAAAGCATAAGATAATAACGGGGTATTGGATAAACTTGGATAAATGACTGCCAAGAGGTGAATAGCCACTGCTGCTCTATATGAAAAGAACTTTATCTTACCAAGGAAAAAATTCTTACTTAGCACTTCGCCGTACCAAATTATACGTTTTAATATAATCCTTGTTAATTTTCCTAATGCATAATGAAAAAGTAGCAACATAAAGTTTCCTAATTTAGCTAGTCTTCCTTCCATAGGTGAGGATTTGATTACCCGTAGGGTGTTGAGTTACAGTGTATCAATAATATAGATACATCAATAGGTATTTAATTTTATCTCTTTGGATAAAAATTTTGTATTATTTTCCCAGGTGTTTACATTAATTTCAAAATGTGGGACAACGTTTGCCTATTTTTCTGCTCAGAGAATATTTATCTTAGATCGTAGATCGTGTTTAGCTATTTTTGTGTGGTCCTTTGGCACCACTTACCGGGAATTTTCTGTTGCACTGGGAGGCCGTGAAGAGTAGCTCTCACTGAAGTGTTACTGTTTTATTTATTTATTTTTAATCAAACGAGAAATATGATTGAAATATTGTTGTAAAGGTATGCAGAGTACATATACAACAAAAGAAGGTGGTTATGTATATATTTATTCTTTTGAATCGTAGCAAGGATTTGGAATGGCAGAAAGGCTGAGAATATCCAGTACAGTGAAAGGAAGTTAATTTGTGCAACATGAGACGAAATGCAGTGATGTGATGGTGGTCGTGAGATATCCATGGCAACCAGTGCAGATGTCATGGAGGGAAGAAGAGAACCTATGAATGGATGGCAGGGGGGCGGGGGTGGATGAAAGAAAGATAAGAAAGACTGGATGGAAGAAAACTATACGGGAGCCTGGCTGAATGAGAGCTACGGAGAATGGTAGGGAGGGGGGAGGAAGATAAGAATGTAGGAATGAATGAAAGCTAAGAATGGCGGATGGATGTGCAGCTGAAAATGAGTAACAGAGATGACCCAAAATTATGCAAAAGAAGGTATAAGTTACGGTTAGAGCAGAGGTTCTTGACCTGGGGGCGCGCCCCCTAGGGGGACGTGAGTACATTCCCGGGGGGGGGGGATCCCGGGGGGAAAAAGAGGGAATTTCTCTAATTATATTTGTAATTCTCTTAACAATATCAAGATGATTATGAGAGAATTACAAAACATGCTTGAACGGCTTTATGAACTACGAGAAGAAGTAGCAATATTTCAAGATTCACAGCAGAGGGCAGATCTCCACGACAAGTTCCAGTCTGAAGGCTTTCTGCTATCTCTAGCTTACCTGGTGGACATCTTCGAAGCGCTGAATGCAATCAGCCTTAAATTGCAAGGGAAAAACATCCACATCATCATGCACCACGACACCATGCGAGCCTTCATGGCCAAACTCGACCTCTGGAAATGTCGAATTCAGGATGGAAATACAGCCTGTTTTAGTAACTTGGATTCTGCTCTCATTCACAGTTACCTTGATTCTGAGTTTAAAAAATAATAATAATACCGTAATAATAATCACTCATCTGATTGACTTGAAAGCAGAATTAATCAGATACTCTCCAGATATAGATGAGAAGCGTGAAGCTTGGAAATTCATCAGGAACCCATTTCAACGTGAAGTATGTGATGTTTCGGGTGAAGTGCAAGAGGAGTTTCTTGAGTTAAAAGTTCAACTCCTCAGCTGAGGAAGATTTCAAAGAACTGGATCTTGAGACGCACTGGGTCAGGTACCTTCCTGTTTACCCTCTGATCTCACATCAAGCTCCTCGGATTCTGACAATGTTTGGATCCATGTATCTTTGTGAAGCTGCATTTTCCATGCTCGCAGCTGTCAAGACCAAGTTCAGAAACCGGCTGAACGTTGAAGGGGACTTACGTTGTGCATCCTTTGGCACTGGACCACGCATTCAAGATCTGGTAGCTAAGACTTAGTGTCAAGTATCTCATTAAAGTAGTAAGAATGTAACATCATTAAATATGCTGGGTATATTGTTTACACAGAATTTATGCTCAATAAAAAGACTAAAAACACCCACTTTTTTCAGTTTTTTCTTAAAGTCTGGGAGGGAATTTTATCAATTTGGTTGAAGATGCAAGGGGGGCGTGGAGGGAAGGACCAGCTACTAAAGGGGACGTGGTAGTAATAAGGTTAAGAACCACTGGGTTAGATACGAATGTTACAATTACAGTAGAAAGAGAAACGTTTGGAGTGGAGGGGTGGACGAGGTATGAAAATGGGTGGAAGTGGCCGTGGATGTAGCCTATGTGATTAGCGGCTGAACTAAGATTTTAAAAATTGGGTAACCTACGGTGACTATGACTAATTATGGAGTGGGTCAAGGACAACACTTTACTGGGGCAAGGACTCCTGAAGAAATTTGGGGTGTCCAGACATACTGGAAGGGATGGCTAGTGCCACCCCAACTACTGAACTACTCCACTGGGTATGACACTAGCTGTGACAGTAAGGTCTAGTAACCAAAATAAATCGCTTAGAAAAAGGTGTTAGGGAGCTTCTTTGCCCGACGAGAATACAGATCCTTGTTTCACTGCTTGCGTGTGATATGGAGTGTAATTAGGAAGGATTAGGTGTTAATTACCGACATTAACCGCCACACAGCCATTTATTTATTTGTTTTTTAACTGCCATAAGGCGGCCACCGCGTTTCACAGCTACCGGTAGCCTATAGGCCCATGAGCCATGTCATCTCAAGCCTACTCTGGCATGTTTCCTGTCATTCGCCTCCCTGCATGGTCCTCGGTTCTTTCAGCTCAATGGCGAATTTTTCAATTCAGTGACGAAACTTTCTCACGCTACCTCCAGACGAATTTGCATGAGGTTATACGAATTGGAGGTAAAGCCTTCATTAACCGCCTGAGTACGAGACAGCTTTCCTACGCAGCATAAAATCATGTTTTTGGTAACAAAAATAAATAAAAAACTAATAAGTTATTGGATATTTATTTGATTTGAAATTTTTATTGCTGTAAATGGAATGGTTTATCATCGAAATGAAGTGGTTGATAGCACTGATCATTCCTATCTCCATCTTTTTTTAACAATTGTGCAAGAAGAGTATTTGTAAAAATACCTCATGTATTAATGTCAAACTGATTTTATACCCTTTAATGTCATGCAGTCCCATCTTTCTGTACGAGGGTGTACGCACAGGGCAGTAGAAATCTTGCCATCTATTTACAGCAAAATTACAGTTCAGGAAGAATGCTTGGATGCCTATGTTTTTTGCAGGGAACCTATTTCGTGACTGCAGGTTGTATAATTCAGGAAGAAGAGTAATTATTCCCATTGACGACCTTATTATAACGCTGCTTAGGTGACGTTGATTATCTAACGCCAATGTATAAAATCCTTCGGTTACTGACATTATAATGCTGAACGTTAATTATACTGTTCTCCACTAGTTTTCCTTGAAATTTTAAGCAAAACATTAACTTCTCGTAGAAAATGAAAAGGCCAATCCAAAATTCCCTCAACATTTGCGCGATTCTTGATAATACATGTTCCCGTTTTTATTCATGCAGTTATTTATGTGCATAAATATTTATATATGTCGTAACTGTGACTTACAAGAATGTTTTCAATTGCAAAATATTCAAGTAAGGTATTTTGCGAAAAATAGTAATTTCGTTGTTCACAATCGCAACTCTTAACCATAACAAAAGCCAGGGACGCGCCGAGTGAACGCGCAGAAGGATTGTCTACGTTCTCTTAAGTGACCTACTTCCTAATTATTAACCTTGAGAAACCCAATGTGACGCCGAAGAAAGAGCGCGCCCCATGCATAGAACGCCACATTTAGAAATCGCCCCACCGCCATTCCAAGGGGGTGAGCAGGGGAGAAATTTTGTAGGTGGCGCTGGCACTAGAGTTCAGAGGAATCGCCACCACCGAGTTTGCTTGAGGCCAGTTTAGGAATGCCAAGGTTATATTGGCTACTTATGTGAGCGGCTGGAGGTACTTTGACTTCTACATGTTGCAGGGGATTACAGCGGGGGTGAAAGGCAGCGGGAGGGCAGGTAAGTACTCTCAGTGAAGTGAAATTACAGCTAAACCCAAGTGAAGGACCACCCAATAACGGGACGTAGAGGAAAGTTCGCTCCTGCCTACATAAACATTGTTGATAATTCAGGATTAAAAACGTTGTAGCAGGTCGTTAATGTGAATTTTGAGATTTCAATGTGGCAGTTGATGGTGATGGAATGAGTGACCAGGTGGGATGTGTTGGCAGGCAGCCAGGAAGTCACTGAATGGAAGAACATGGGCTTGTTTACATTATTTGCAGCTGGTTTAGTGATGTATGTGGTATGAAACAAAGTATCTGACATTGTTTTCTAACTTTGACTCACACACTTCAACATATGACCAGGACTTTATTGCACTGTCAGCAGAAAAATGTCCTTTTCTTAGTAAAAAAAAAAAAAATGCATTTCATGCTCATGTAGATAAAATGATGTGGTACTCATACATTAGTTACAGAGTTAGTATAAGTTAAGTTCGTTGAAACAAATATTTACTCAGCATGACAAATTGACAAAAACCTTTTTTGTAAGGATTAAAATGTAGCCTATATAAGAGGTATTGTGTGATGACAGATTGGCTTTTTGATGTCTGTATTTACAAATATTACTTGCATTTAGCCAACGGCCATACCACGTTGAGTACACCGCTTCCCGTCCGATCAGCGAAGTTAAGCAACGTTGGGTCTGGTTAGTACTTGGATGGGTGACCGCCTGGGAACACCAGATGCTGTTGGCATCCCTACGTGTCAAGTGGGGTTGGTGGAGGATTAGTGCCCCTCCCTGTAAAACAATTAACTCTAAGCCGTTGGCCACCCCGTTTGGGATACATGGCGTCTGGCAATGAAAAAAATGAATGAATTTTGCTGTTCAGTACTGTAACCTGTAGCATTTTCTGCATTCAGGTTTGGTTATTGTGATTAATTTTTGTTGAGCAAACTTTATGAAAATACATGGATACAACTTCTGCGGAAGTCATGATGTTAAGTCAATCCATCAATTTTATATCATTCTTAGTATAATTTTCACAGTACTGCACCTGGTATGATATTTAATATAGTATTAGGAATATTGTGCTCTCTTGTATGGAAAATGTTTTAAAAATATACCGGCATACTGTGTGTGTGTGTGTGTGTGTGTGTTTGGTATATTGGTATATATACCAGTATATATATATATATATATATATATATATATATATATATATATATACTGGTATGTGTATGTGTGTGTGTGTGTGTGTGTTTGCAGCAAGCTTGGTTTTTCAGGAGTAGGAGGTGACCAGTTGTGGTAAAATGATATTCTATAATTATGAATAACTAATGAATATTGCGATGAGAATTAAAGTGGTTATAGACCATTGCATACCGGGTATTTACCATCATGTAACTTTTCCTATATCATAAAGTGAACGGTTGGATCAGACATGCAGTAGCGAACAGTACGGCTATCAGATTATGTTAAAAGAAAAAAATGATAACCAGTATAGTGGTAGTATACATTATTTATGGTTTAATTAATTGCTAAGTTTCTAATGGCACAGAAACTTAAGAGGCAAAGCAAAAGGAGGAAAACAAAGCAGTTGCCACCCAGGTTGAAAATAAATCGTAGCCTATAATTTATTGCCATCTCATGTTGGTATTTGTCCATTTAACTTTTTTTTTCCCCCAATATCCAGAGGATTAACTCATCACAGGTGAGACTTTCCATTTTAGAGGAGTTAGGTATACTCAATATTCAACACTCACATTAAGAGATCTCCCCAGAACTTAATAAAGTAGTACAGTATGTTCATACTGTACCAAGAAACAACCACAACAAAGCTTCCTCAGAGTTAGGGGTTAAGTATTCTTCAGTAGCAACTGTATTATATTTAGAGTACTGCATATAATTACTGGTACCGGTACTGTACTTCATTCAGTGTTGGTGAGGAACTGTGGTGGGGGTAAAGAGGTCTTTCCGTTTGTTTCGTTGTTTGCTTCCTTTCTGTTAAATGTAAGCATGAGGAAGTAGGGTGTTGTTTATCTTTACTTTACCTTCAGATATTATTTTATTCATGAATATTCCATTACGTGTGTTATTTATAGGACATTGTCATTGTTTTTTATTTTTTTATTTTTCATAACATTGATGGAGTACCGGTACTACGGTACATTGAAAACTGACAGATTTTGGTACAGTATATAGCTAATTATGACCAGTGGTATTTACTGTATTGATGTTACAAGGATGCGAAGATTTGTAATAGATGCAAGAGCTTATAGAGGTTGGGGGAGTGGACTTTCTGACCACTACTTGGTGGTGGCCAGAATTAGGATTCAAGTAAGATGGAGGAATAGAAGAAGGGAAAGACGAGAGGAAGGAGTATAGAGGTTGGGGGAGTGGACTTTCTGACCACTACTTGGTGGTGGCCAGAATTAGGATTCAAGTAAGATGGAGGAATAGAAGAAGGGAAAGACGAGAGGAAGGAGTAGTTGCAAAGAGAGTGGAAAGGTTACAAGAGGATGAGAAAAAGGCAGAGTATAAGAGAGAAGTGGAGGAACGATTGGGCAAATATGAATTGGAGCAGATGGGAGACGTGGAAGGTGTATGTAGGATATTTACAGAAGAAATATGTGCAGCATGTGATGTGGTGTGTAGAAGGAAGAGAAGACGGAGGGGGGTGCAAGGAACAGCGTGGTGGACTGAAGAGGTGAGACAGGGTGTGGCACAAAAGAAGAAAGCATACAATGAATGGATGAGAAATAGGGGCGTGGAAGAAGTTGAGAGGTGGAAGAGAGAGTTATATGTAGAAAGAAAGAGAGAGGTGGAAAGATTAGTAAGAGAGTGGATGAGGAATTTGAAAGGAATTTGAGTGTAAAGTGGAGGGACTGTAAGAAAATGTTCTGGAAAGAGGTGAAAAGAGTAAGACAGGGTGGAAATGAAGTTAGCAGGGGAGTGAAAGATAAAAATGGTAAATTACTAGTGGAGAAGGGAGAAAAAGTGAGCAGATGGAGAGAACACTTTAAGGAATTGTTGAACATAGAGGATGGAAGTAATGCGAGTATAAGTGGCTGGAGAATGGCTGGGAGAAGGAGGGAGGTGAGAAGACAGGAAGAAATCAGTAGGATAGAAGTTGTGGAAGCAATGAAGAAAGTTAAATCGGGGAAAGCCCCAGGAATTGATGGAGTGTGAGGTGAAATGCTGAAGCATGGGGGAGAGATAGTAGTAGAATGGATGTGGAAGATGTGTAGATTGGCCTGGGAGGAAGGTAGAGTCCCGGAGGATTGGAAGTCAGGTATAATTATTCCCTTGTACAAAGGAAGAGGGAAAAAAGAAGTGTGTGGTAATCATAGGGGCATTTGTCTTCTTAGTATAATAGGAAAAGTGTATGGTAGGATACTTATTGACAGAGTTAGAGAAAGAACAGAGAAATTAGTTGGAGAAGAAGAGGGAGGCTTTAGGAAGGGAAGAGGTTGTGTAGATCAGATATTCATTCTTAGATCTTTAGTGGAGAAGTTTCTAGAGAAGGGAAAGAAGTTGTATGCGGCTTTCATGGATTTGGAGAAAGCTTATGACAGGGTGGTTAGACAAGGATTGTGGAAAGTGTTAAGAATATATGGAGTAGATGGGAAGTTGTTGAATGCTGTGAAGAGTATGTAGAATGGTGCGAAGGCTGCAGTGCATGTGGATGGTGAACTAAGTGAATTTTTCTCTTTGAAAGTTGGGTTGAAACAGGGATGTGTCATGTCTCCATGGTTGTTCAATCTGTACATGGATGGGGTGATAAAAGAAGTACAAGGCAGGGTAGTGGATGTTGGAGTGGCCCTGGTGAGAGAGGATAGTGTTTGGAAACTCCCTGTACTGTTGTTTGCAGATGATACTGTGTTCTTGAGTGAAGACGAAGGGGAGCTGCAAGGCTTGGTTGATGAGTTTGGGAGAGTGTGTAAGAAACGGAATCTAAAGGTGAATGTAGGGAAGAGTAAAGTGATGGTCTTTGAGGGAGGTGAAGTCAGTGAATGTACAGCGAGGTTGGATGGTGAGGAATTGGAAAATGTGAGTACGTTTAAGTACTTGGATAGTGTGATGAGTAAGGATGGAGGTTTTGGAGGGTGAAGTGCTTGAAAGGGTACAGCAGGGAAGAAAGGTTGCTGGTTCTTTGAAAGCAGTGATAAGAAACAGGGAAGTGAAAAAGTTACTACATGACAGTATTGTGATACCAGCTCTAACGTATGGAAGTGAAGCTTGGACGTTGTTGGAAGGACACAAGTCAAGAGTGAGAGCAGTGGAAATGAGTTATTTAAGAGGAGCCTGTGGAGTCACATGGAGAGACAGGCTGGTGAATGAGGATATAAAGGAGCGTTGTGGTGTGGATGTGGATGTGATGGGAAGCGTTATGAGGAACACACTGAGGTGGTTTGGCCATGTGGAGAGGATGGAGAGTGAAAGACTGACAAAGAGAGTGTATGTGAGTGAGGTGGAGGGGGGAAGAGGGAGGGGGAGGCCGAGGATGAGATGGAAGGATGGGGTGGAGAGGTATATGAGAGAGGGGTGTGTGAGTTGGAAGCAGGGCAGTGAGATGGCGAGGGACAGGGCGACTTGGAGGCAATTTGTTTGTGGCCACCCCAAACAGGATTGAGACGTCTGGCAATAGATAGAATAGATGTTATAAAAAGGTTAGTGACTGTTAGACACTACTCAGACATTAATACCTGTACTGTAGTAGTGCTACTTTTATCGAGTTTTATTGGTGCAATGTGTAATGAAAACAAGATTTTTATTTTTTATTTATTTATTTTTTTTTAACTACCAAAACTTGGAAATTTTCTGCGTTAAACAACTTTATGCATTAACACGCGAATTTTATTTAAAATGCCTAAATAACCATAGATTATTATCCGAAACAGGTTTTACTTGGATTCTAAATTTTTTTTTACCATACGTTCCTCCACTTGACCTTTTTTTTTTTATAGTATACTGAGATGTAGCTAAGTACATTACAGTATTAAGCAATTCTTCATCCATCCATCCATCATCCAGTCCTACTTCGCCCCATGAGGAGCGTAGGAGCCCGGGGCTAGGCAAGATGGTCCTGACATTTAAGATGAGAGTGACCAGCCTCGCTCATCCGTGAATGGCATCACATGAGCAATAATCCCCTTACCATGCCTTGGATATAAACCTTCACCAGCTCAATCCGATTGGAGCGCTAATTACCCTCTAAACCAACAGGTGCCAAAATTTGGTTATATGGTTACCACCCAGCGTAGTTAATGGTTTCCTGGTGTTCAGGAAACTAACCATTACAATGGGTCAGAAGTAAAGCTGTCAGATTAAAGCACGGTGTGATGACCTTGAAGACATGTGAAATCAAATAGGCCTACTGTACTATGCAGCGGTCCTGCTTGTTTCGGCCTTAGGTCATTTAGGTCATAACGTCCACACTGGCGATTGGACAAATTGCCTAACTGCCTAAACAGCCAAAATAACCAAACTTCATCAAGATGATATTGCTGAAGTTAAGTTAGGCTAGGTTACGACCTAAATGACTTATGGCCGAAACAACCAGGACCCCTATGCAGCATCTGAACCAGGAAATCCATAACTGGACATTTTGGAATGACTGTTTTGTAGTGGTGATCCTTCACATCTTCCTTTGGACAATTTATTTGCCATTAGTGAAGTTCTGTTTAGTGTAGGGGTTAGATAACGGCCTTTATTAATTTCATTACTGGTAAGATGCTCTCATAATCTAAATAAAATCATCTGGGTTGTGTAAGAATAATACCGTATACAGTATGAAATATATATTGGATTGAAGGGGTTATCTTTAACTCATATTTATTGGAGGAATTATGGGTGCCGGTGTTTAAGATAAGATGAATTGTGGATCTGGAGAATGTGGAGATTAGTCTGGGAGAATGATCAAATGCTGGACGTCAAATACCTTATAGAAGTTTCCTTGTACAAGAGGAAAAAGAAGTTTATGTATATGAAGGAGGTGTACATTTGTGTTCTTAGCATATGGTAGTGGGAAAAGTTTTCTTGTACTATACCAGTGCTGTAGGATATGTGTCAACAGAGTAAGGGAGAGTTGAGGGAGTGGTAGGTGAGGAACAAGGGGATTTTAAGAAGAGAAGGGGATGTGTACACCAGATCTAGCTAGAGACGTATTTAGATAAGGAAAAGTTGTTTGGTGTCTTCCTACATTTGGGGAAAGTGGCAGAGTAAACACAGAGAAAATAGGAAAGGTGTGTTGGACATACAGAGTAGATGGGAAATTGCTGAATGCTGTTAATCCTCTCACATCAATGACTTAGCCATTATATTTTGTTTATTCATGCTTCCTCCAAGTGATTAAATGTAGCACAGGGGAGACTTCATGTTTTGATTGGGGGATAGAAATGTTGGTACAGTGGTCCCGCATTATACGATGCCCCTTTATATGATATTTCGCTTATACAATGTCAAAATTTTAGTACTCTATGCCCACTATACAATGGGAACGATTTGCTACAATGATAGATCATCCGCGGCTCAGTGAACAGCGAATGTGCAAACGCAATAAAAACGTCCTCACACTGTCGGCATTGGACCACACACACTTGTCCACCGGTCCAGCCTCATTAGCTAGCCCTGCCCATGCAGCCAGCCAGCCAGCCCTGCCTAGCCAGCCAGTTCTGACATTGATGAGTGAGGGCTGTGACTGTGAGGCCAAGTCGGGACAATTCGCTGTCAGGATGATTCCCCGTCATTTATTTACGTATCAGTTTATTTAGCAAGTACACTAATTTTTGAATTATTTAAGTTATAAAAGTGATGGTGGTTTATTGTTTATATAGTAAATGTAAAATATGGCATCAAATCATGGGCATTAAATGAAAAATAATACTATATTGAAATGTGAATCAGCTGATTTATGATCGTTCCTTCATCTTAGCATAAGGCTACATACGAGACATTGGCATTTCTATAAATGCCTAATTACCTTAAGTGAACGATTGACATACTTTGGAATTATACGAATAATCTTCATATTACGTCTATATAAATGTTTCGAGACAATTCACCATCAAGTCAGTTTGCCATCCCAACAATAACAAGACAATTCGCCATCGGGACTTTTCGTCGTCAGGATGATTCCCCGTCGTTTATTTTCATATCAGTTTATTTAAGAAGTACACTAGTTTTTTAGTACTGTACTTGTACCTCTTCAAAGTCGTTTTAAAATATACCCAGGATGTTGTAGTACCAATGGAAATTAATGATAACAGCTATGGGTGATGCTTGTACATAATTCAAAGTCAACTACAGCAAGGTAGAAACAAGTTAAATATTGTCTAAAAGTGCAACTTACAAATGATATCCAAAGCCAACGCTATTGAATGAAAATAGACTTTGATAGATCCCCCTGAAAATTAGTTATTAAAGTATCAGTTAATCAGTAAAAAGTATGTTTATAGAATGACGGGGAATTGTCCTGACCGGGAACGTCCATATTATGACGGCGAATTGTCTAGGAACGACATAAACAACCCTTGCTTTGCTTCAGTAAAGGTAAGAACTACTGTATACTGTAGTTTTCATGTTTTTTTCTCTTTATTCACTATTAATATGTCACTTTAAATGTTTAAACATTAGGATATTTCATGTATGTGAGTGCTAAGCTGTGTGTATGTGAGAATTTAGGCATGTCTGGGAACGTGTCCCCATTGACTCCATGTTATAATGGGATTGCTATACGATGGATCGCTTTACGATGGGGTTTTCAGGAACAGAATCCCATCGTATAATGAGGGATTGCTGTACCATATAACTGTTGCCCAGTTACTGTACATCAGTGACACTACTTGAAGACATTCCTCTCCAGCACTCTTCATGGTTATTCAGACTCTACAGTATACAGTACATAAATGCACTTATAATTAAAGTACAGGGGTATGTGAGTCTGATAGATGAATTCATAATTGTGTGACTGCTACATATCTTACAGACCTGAAGTGGCATGGTGGGTTCAAACCCCACCCAGATGAGGGTGTCAGCAAGAGAGGGAAGTCTCCATAGCAAGAGGGGGAAGTATGTGGGAATTGCTTGTAGCTACAGGCACCATACTCTTTTTCTGTTGATTCAATTCTGTTAGAGAAGATGAGTGGAAGTTATGAGGCAAGTTGTCAGCAAGTTAAGTATGTATAAGAAAAAAGTTTGAAAATGAATGTGGCAGGGAGTGAAGTTATTGTTTTTGTTTTCTCAGGCTCATCTGGATGTGAACCCAGTGAACTGCAGGAAAACGTCCACTTCAGCCGGGTACTTCCAGAGATCTTAGGTTGAGGTTATGTTGAAGGATTGTCGATGTTACGATAGTGAGGTGCATAAGGTGAGTAAGTGTGTTGTTGTGGTGTGGGGACTGCAAGATAATGCAAGGATAGTAGATTGCTTATGAGTTGTACAGTATTTTGTGTTAATAGTAATGCAGGAAATTGTTATAACTGCATCATAATCTGGCAAGGTGCACTCATGCATCTCTGGTAATGGTAGCTACCCAGTAGTTTCTGATAGAGAAATTTGTATGGGAGGTTCACAAAGAACATTATTTGGTTGGAGATTTTAGATGGTGTCGGCCATGTGTGTGTATACCGGGTATGAGATGTATGTTCATGAAATGCAGTATTGTATGGAAGTTGAGGGATTTAGACATTCTTTGTTATGTTGATTTTTTGTTTTGTTTTTTGTTTGCAATAAGGGTGGTGGAATGTAAAGTTACATAGCTGAGATGGATCTTGTACTGAAGCAGTGAATTTTCGTGTTCATATGGTCATTGATTGGGAGTACACTTGTTTCTTGGTGCAAATAATTTATATTAATGGTCATTACACATCCTTTGTTTTGTGTTTAGTAAAGCCTTCCCCCCCCCCCTCAGTGTGGTGCTGCCCTCGGGTGACTGCCTCTCCCCTCTTCCTTCCTTCTTCTTCTGTCTTTCTTTCCTTCATTCTTTCCTCTTCCTTCTGTCCTTGGGTGGCCCTACACTGAGTGACAAGCTAAGTGGTTTCCTGTACACCAAGAAACCATTTACTATGCTGGGTGGTAACCATATACAGTACAGTAACCATTTTATGGTGCCTGGTGGTTTAATGGGTAATTAACGCACTCCAATCGGATTAAGCCAGTGCATGTTTATATCCAAGGGGTGGTTGGGATTTATTACCTCTGCCAAGGAGGTTATGTTTTCACTCTTATCTGTTTGTTGGTTGGTTGGTTGATTTGTGAGCAAGATTACAAAAAAACTACTGGACAGATTTCCACGAAACTCAGTAGAAAAATGGGCCTTGGCCCACAATACACTCCATTAAATTTTGGTGTGGATCCATGTTTTTTTTTTTTTTTTTTTTTTTTTTTTTTTTTACCATTGCAAGATAGGGTGTTGGCAGAGGTATGTGCTCTACTGAGTGCCATTCTAGTTGCTCATGTAATGCCACTCAGGGATGAGTGAGGCTGTTCACTCTCATCTTAAATGTCAGGACCATCTTGCCCAGCCCCAGGCTTCTATTCTTCTCATGGGGCAGCATAGGATTCGATGAGTGTGAGGAGGATAATTTTTTTTTTTTTTTTTTTTTCTTCATGCAAGAAAGAGGGAACCAAAGGCCAGTGGCTTGCAAATTACTCCCTTCAAGAAAAAACACAAACAAGATAACAGAGAGCCAGATTCAAGACCCATTCATTTAGAGATGGCTGGACATGCTGTGACTGGAGATCATAGGCAGCAGGAAAAACAGACAGAGGGAGACAGTTCCAGAGTTGACCTGTTGCATATGTGAAGGACTGGGAGTAGTGGTTAACCCTTGCATTAAAGAGTTGGACAGAAAAGAGATGATTTTTTTTTTTTTTTTTTTTTTTTTTTTTTTTTTTTTAAGAAAGAAGGAACAAAAGGCTAAGAACCCACAAACCGTTACCTTAAAAAAAAAAAAAAACTACAAAAGAGAGCTAAATTCAAGATCCGTTCGTTTCGAGATTCCTGGACACACTTCGTTTGAAAGATTGGAGATCATAGGAAGTAGGAAATTCAGACAGAGGGAGACAGTTCCAGAGTTAACCTGTTGAATAAATGAAGGACTGGGAGTAACAGGTAACTTTTGCAATAGAGAGTTGGACTGAAAAGGGATGAGAGTTTGTTGCTAGTCGGGTGCTAGACGTCCATCATGGTGGTGGAGCGATGCAAGCAAGCAGTTCGGAGGAGCAGTGACCATTGAAGTTGCGATAGAAAAGAGATAATGATGCAACAGTGTGGTGAAGAGACAGAGGTTGAAGGGAGCCAGTAAGAGCAGGAGTGCTAATGTGATGAAAAGCCTTTGACTCCACCCTGTTTGAGAAGAGCTGTGTTTGGGGAGCTTTAACATGCATGAGAGTTGTACTCTACACAGGGGTGAATAAAACCCGTGTATAAAGTCAGCAACTTCACAGAGGTAAAGAAGGTACAGAGTCGGATTAGTACACCTAATCTCTTGGAAGCATATTGTACAAGAGAGGTAGTATGTTCTTTCCAAGATAAATCCCAAGAGAATGAAACTCCAAGGATGTTTAAAGATGATGCAGGATTGAGCTGGATATTGTGAAAAATTAGTGGGTACTCTGGAAGATTTTGTTGGGTTGATAGATGAAAGAAATGAGTTTTTGATGTATTAAAAACAACAAGATTATTTTTACCCCAATAAAACATATGGGCCAAGTCAGACATTAGGTGTGCCATAGCCTAATCCCTTGTTTGTTGAAGCAACTTCTGAGATGGATGCTGCAGGAAGTGAATGGAAAGGTGAAGAGTGGAGTCATCAGCATATGAGTGGATATGGTTAGATGTACAGCATAAAAGGATATTGATGAATAAAAGGAAGAGAGTTGGTGATAGGACAGAGCCCTGAGGAACACCACTATTGATAGCTCTAGAAGAACATTGGCCATCTACAACAGCAGCTATAGAACGACCAGAAAGGACACTAGAGATGAAGGCACGGATAGAAGGATAGAAACCGTAAGAAGGTAGTTTGGAAATGAAAGATTTGTGCCAGACTTGATCGAAAGCCTTTGAGATGTCAGGTGTGATGGCAAAGCTTTTGCCTAAGTCCAGAAAGGAGGATGACCATGAGACTGAAAGGTAGGTGAGAAGATCACCAGTGGAGTGTCCCTGGCAAAACCCATACTGATGATCAGAAAGAAGTTTGTGATAGGAAAGATGCTTTAAAACAATTTTTTTTTTTGTCAAGAATAGACTTTAAAACTTTTGAAATACAGGATATTAAAGCAATTAGATGATAGTTAGAGGGCTGGGAGTAGTCACCCTTCTTTGGGATAGGCTGAATGAGAGCAAACTTCCAGCAAGAAGGAAAACTGCAAGGTGATAGGTAAAGATGAAAGAATGTACCTAGGCAGGGTGTAAGCACGGAAGCACAGTTCTTGAGGACAACAGGAAGGACCCCATCAGGCCCATATGCCTTGTTAGTATTGAGGCCAGTGTTGGCAGAAATTACATCAATAATGTCAGCCGTGAGGAAGTCAGAGGTGGGAAGAGATGGCAGGACACCACGGGAATCTTCTAAGTTGGAATTGGAGGAGAAAGTCTGAGTGAAGAGTTCTGCTTTATGAGTATAACAAATAACTACAGAGCCATCAGAGTGGAAAAGAGAAGGGATGGATGCTGAGATAAAGCTGTTAGAAAGGCTTTTGGCAAGGTGTCAGAAGGAGTGGGAAGAGTTCGAATTGGAGCGTTGAGAGCATTTAGTACAGATGAAATTATTTTTAGCAGAGCGAAGAACAGACTTAGCATGATACCGGGCAGAAACATAAAAAAGATAAGATTCAGGATGGGTTGTCTCCAGTACCTTTTGTGGGCCTTCTCCTTGTTGTTGACAGCAGTAAAACAAGTGTGATTAAACTTTTTTTTTTTTTTTTTTTCCCACAAAGGATATGAGAAAGGAATGTATGTTTCCATGCCGTAGAGAATAACCTCTGTAATGCACATGGCACACTTAGATGGCTCTCAGCCATGGAAGCAATAATCATTCCAGGAAAAATCAAAGAAGTACTGTCAGAGAGCCTCCAGTAGCTCCTCAGTAGCTCCAAAGTGCCACAACTGATGTTTCTTTGGATGGTCCACGGGCCGTACTGGAGCAATAGACAGGTTAAGGTGATAAGGTTGTGATTGGAGGTGCCCAACGGAGAGGAAAGTTGTGCAGCATAAGGAGAAGGATTAGTTGTAAGGAAGAGGTTAAGTATATTGGAACTCTCTCCAAGGCGGTCAGGGATATGGGTAGGGTGCTGTACAAGTTGCTCTAGGTCATTAAGGATAGAAAAGGTGTAGTCTTGTTCACAAGGTGGATCAGCGAAAGGAGAGGAAAGCCAAAGGTGGTGGTGAACATTGAAATCTCCTAGAATGGAGATTTCCGAGAAAGGAGAAATGGGTAGGATGTGTTCCATCATAGAAGTAAGATAGTTGGAGAATTTTTCATAGTCAGTAGAATTAGGGGATAAGTAAACAGCACAGATATATTTAGTCAGAGAACGACAGGAAAGTCGAAGCCAGAGAGTAGAGAATTCAGAAGAATCAAGTTCAGGAACACGAGAGCAAGATAAGTTGCCTTGTACATATACACAACAGCCATCTTTGACCTTGAAATGAGTATAGAGAAAGTAGGAGGATACAGAAACGGGTTTGCTATCAGTTGCCTTAGACAGCAGAGCCTCAGTTAGGAAGAGAAGGTGAGGTTTAGAGGAGGAGAGGCGATGCTCAACAGAGAGTTAGAGAAAAGGGCACGAATGTTGCAGAAATGAAAAATTGAGTCAGACAGTGGTTCCAGGCATCCCACTGGGTCATCCGTGGGAGAGGGGCAGATGATGAGGGCATTTACGTTCCCCCTCCCCCCTTCCTGGGACTTCAAGGCTTGGTTAAACAATGTCATTTTGATTAATTTTGAATAGAAAGTGTAGTGTGTAATGTGCATGTAGTTTGGTGTTGACAGTCAGAGAAACTGTTATTGAAGAGTATGCTGGCCTACTCTCTGTGTTACTGATGCACTGAAAAGTTTCAGCAAAGGGGGATGGTCAGGAACTAGTTCCAAGGGCCGATGAAACGAAAGCTCCAGCTCTTCCCATCACCAGCTTTCCATCCACCTAGGGAGTACCATCCTGCTCGACTGTTGCAAAGTTTGTGGCTGTTAACCCCTAGGGTACGCAATTCTCCAGCCTCGACTACCCCCCAGGACGCAGAAACAGGCCTATTTTTCGACTATGTCGGAGGTTAAAAGTTTTATTCCCGATTTATTGAGCTTGAATTTACACACCTGAAAATGCAAACCCCACCCTCCTAGACCCAATAGTTGCTGAGCTATGGTCAAAGTTGATAATAGTAACCCGTCATGGCCCCGGCGTGAAAGAAAATACACCGCTTGCACCAGTTTTCTTCACAAACGTACATAAAAATCACCAAAATAAATTTTTTTTTGGTGTGTACAGATGTTATAAACCATTGTAATGTACATAGAAAAAAATACAATGGTGACAAAACCCCCAAATAAATATGATAAATAGTAAAGTTTATCCTCCCCTCTCACCATACCTCCAATCCTCTCTCTCCCCTTGCAATCCCTTACCTCCCCTCTTCTTCCCCCGCCTAACTTCCCCTCCCCTCCCCACCAAGCCGTCAAATCTAGCCAGGGAAAATGGTCATACCCCCCCCCCAATAAAAATATGATATTTAGTAAAAATTATCCTCCCCTCCTCACTCCTCCCCATACCTCCAGTCCCCTCCCCTCCCCTCCCCTCCCCTCCTCTCTCCTCCCCTTCCCTCCCCTCCCCTCACCTAATCTCCCCTCCCCCCTTTCCCTTCCCCCTTCCCCTCCCCTGCGAGCTGTCAAATCTAGCTACTTTTTGTTTCGTTTCATTTCATTCCACTTTTGATGGCTCCAACATGCTTGCATGCGTCGGCATAAAATAAAATTTCTTTTTCGAGTGGGTTTCGAATAAAGACAGCTAAAATAATTGTGGTGTGCATATGTGTTTGCAAAGACACGAATAAATTACAGGTAATTATTCAAAAACGCACCATAAAGCGTAAAAAATACGCAGAATATTCGAGGCCGGGGAGATAAAAGATACTGCTTGCTAGAGGTTGGGGGTGGGGGTGGGGAATGGTGGTGGGAGTTGGTAAGGCCAGGAGGGTGTGTGGGGATGGAGGAGACCATTACCAGACACAAAGGAAGGGCCTCAAGTGGAGTATAGGGAGGGAGGGTAGGGGGGAAATACCCTCCCCCCAGATGACTGGGGGGGACATGGGAGGGATGCATGAGGAGGGTGTGGGAGGGGCGGTGGTGGTGGTGGTGGTAAGAATGGTGGGAGGTAGGGTAGTAACAAGGTAGGGGGTAGAGGGACATGGCGAGAGGGAGGTGGGGCGTACACCTCCCACCGCCTGGGTATGGGCCTGGGTCCCTCCTCCAGTGTGTCCAACACTTAGGTCTGATCGGTTAGAAGCCATCTGCGTCACAGCTGGGGTGGAGCTAGCTGCGGTCAGTTTTTTGTGGATGTTGCATGATCGGCGTTGCTTGTCCTTTTAAGAAATTGCACAAAAAGCTTGATCAATGAGCTTAGTACTTTAGGGGTTAATGTGAGAGCTGAGCTCAAGCTGTGTAATTCATTGACACTTGATTGGTAGGTGATGGCAATCATCACGCACTCACTTGATGTAGTGCTGCCTGCATCTACCTTCACGTTTTCATTTTCTGCCTGCCCTCTCTCATCCTGTTTCTCCCATCATTCTTGTCATTTTTTATTACTCTTCTTCACTCTCATCTTAAATGTCGGGACCAGCTCCCTAGCCCCGGACTCCTACACTCCTCATGGGTCAATGTAGGATTGGATGATGGATGGATGGATGGACTTTCCTTTCCAGGTGGCTTTAAATTGAGTGTCAAGCCAAATGGTTTCCTGTAACCCAGGAAACCATTTACAATGCTTGGTGGTAACTTTGTAACCAAACCATACATTTCCCTACGTGTCAGCAAGTGGGTTGGCGGAAGGTTTGTGCCCCTCCCCTAAAACACCAAAGACAAATGACCACCCCTTACGGTATAATGGTGTCTAGATATAGATATGTATACGGACAGATAGATAGTTTGTAAAGTGTTTTCAGGTGTTGCATCTGCTTGCTGAAGATCACGCCTGTGAGTGTTTTCAAGGCATTGAGTTTATAATAGAAAGTGTCATTTGAGGAAATGGTCACTTTGAATGTGTGAGGAGTTTGATTACCTCAGGGACATGTTTAGTGCAAGAGGAAGAGCAGAGGTTGAGTGGATTAAAGAAATTTAGGAAGCTGTTGCTTCTGACCCTGAAAGGGTTCTCCTGTACTGTACTTTAAAAGGTGTGGGAAGTGTTATGCTCTGTGGCAGTGAGACTTAACTGAAAAGAGAGGAGAATACTGTATGTGCAAATTTAACTGCATAGAAAAGAGAATGTTGAAGTGGTAGAGTTTCACTGAGTGACCCTTCTCTCAACATGGTTTCATGGTTTGAACATGTTGAGAGGAGGGGGATGGGGGACTGGCTGAGGAAAATTACAGGTGTGAATGTAGAGAAAAGAATGCCCAACAGCAGACCAGGGAAGATGTAAGTTGAGGTCCTGCTCGGAGTTGTCATGGCTAGGCGATTGAGCAGGGAAATGGCTCAAGATTGTGGCACTTGAAGTGCTTCCATCAGGTGAAATGACTGACACATGAAAGCAGGACCTGTGATCATTAAATGAAAACTTAGGACATAAGAGTGTAAGAGTATGTGCTTTAATGGTATGGACGTGTGGAAAACATGGATATATTTAGAGCGATAAAAAAAGGGAGGGGGGATTCATGTAAGTGAAATTGAAGGTAAAGTCAGCTTTGCAGATGTGAGGATGATGGTATGAAAAAATGACTGAGTTTGAGAAAATTAGATATTAAAGTTAAAACATGAAGAAATCACATTAAAACTGAGTTGATAAAGTTTTTAAGTTTATACATTTATGAAAAGGGTCACACCCTTTTGACTTGACTGCTACTGGTGTTTATGAAGGGATGTTTGTTGTGAATTATTTTGTTTGTTGAATAGCCCAAGAATTTTAAAGGCTTGAGTTCAGAGGAAGTGGATGTGTAGCCCATTTCACTGTGCCCTCTGGTGGTGAGATCTCAGACTTCCCTGTGCAGGCATTTGTTTTCTGTTTTTTAATGTTCCTCATCTCATGTATGATATGAGAAGGTAGGATAGGTTAATAATTTCTGAAAGCTTCACAAATTGAAGATAAGCTGCAGGCACAGCTGTGTAGTGTGTTTTTAATGCTTCACAAATTGAAGATAAGCTGCAGGCACAGCTGTGTAGTGTGTTTTTAATGGTAAGTGCTGTTAAAAGATATGAGTCAGCATAAATTGCAACACAGGTAACTGTCTTTATTCCAGCCTTCCATACTTCAGCATTTGTCATTTTTAAGTACCTTCTTACAAATGAATAGAATACAGTAGTTGTCTTAATGTTTAATAGTTTTACTGAAGAACTGTAACCTGGTTTTATTCCAATAAATATTAAAATGCACATATAAGTAAGTTGGAAAAATGTCATGTACTGTAGAAATTATTTGGGATGAAGTAATTGGTGATTATATATACATTTCAGTCAGGTAATGTAGATTTTTTTATATTTTTTTCATGATATCTTCAGCCACTTTCATTCACTGTAGCACAGAAACCCTGCTGTGAAGGGGTTTAGCAAGCGATGTCAGACTACTTTAGGTTACGGAGTTTCTCACAATGCTTTATAAAATCATCAAGGAATAGCAAGAATAGGATAAAAAGTATGTCATCAAATAGAAGGGTTGAAGCACCTTTAGTATCATAAATGCAGATTTTAATGAAGTATTTTATCAGGTATAGACTTATTGCCTGATTATTCAGTTACTGAATAGTGAGTACTGTAATTGAGTGGTTGCGTGACATAAGGGGTTCTCACACCAAATCATAAAACGCCAGAAAACGGATTGAAAGTTCAGCAACATTTTCGCAGCTTTAACTTTTTAAATTTTGAAGGGAGAACGTTCTTTTTGGGGGAGGGGGGGAAGGTTTTTAAGTGCAGATTGTGATTCGTACAATATATTGGCTATGTCTTTGAAATTATTATTATTTTTTACAGCCAGACATCATAATCCTGTAAGGGGTGGCCGTTTATCTTTGAGTTAACTGTTTTACGGGGAGGGATGCTAACCCTCCCCCAACCCACTTGTTGACATGTAGGGAACATGTATGAGTTGGTTTTGTGGTTACCACTCAGTGTTGTTATTGGTTTCCTGACTTACAGGAAAACATTAGGCTTGTCACCCAATGTACAGCCACCTGAAAAGGATAGAAGAGTACAGTAATAAAAAGTGATAGGAAAGATGGGACATATAGGAAGAGAGGAGGACAGGCACAGAAAAAGAATGATAAAGGTGTAAGAAGATGTAGACAGAACTACATCAAGGGAGTGGATGATGGTCGCTGCCACGTACCACAAAATTAGTATTAATTATTAATTCGGTTTTTATTTTGCTGAACTTTCAACCCATTTCCTGGCAGACCTTGATTGCTTAGACAAAAAACAGTATTGATTAGAATGAAGACAAGTACCATTCAGCAATATTAATGTGCAATGCCCCCCCAAATAGGGTCATAAGGGTAGGCTGTAAAACAGCGAGAATTCCTTTTTGCGTTCTATGAACAGAGCACAAACAGTAGAGACTGACAAATGGTGGCAAAAACTCCCGCCAAACACACCTCCACGTACAGCCAGCCAATCAGTAAGCTATGTTCTCATTGGCTGCAACCAACACATACACACAATGGCACACACAGCCAAGATACACTCCTTCACCATCATACCACCATCACAGCTGGGTGCATGTACAATAGTTTTTTTTGAAGGACTTTCAACCATACTTCCTGTGGCAGAAAGTATTCTCATCCAAGGCCTGTATGGGTGAAAATAGTGTTATCCAACAAACCACATTTTCTGGCCTGTGGTCTGTGAACCCCTTCCTTCGAGCAACCCCACAATTCATCTAAGGATTATTCGTACAATAGACCCTCATTATATCAAACTAATTGGGGGGAAGCTTGGTTCGATAAACCCAAACGTACAATAAATTTGAGGGTCATCTCCCCCCAGGTGGAAATTCAAACACCTGATTGAAAATAAATTACTACAATATGACATGAAAACTTTATCCATTTTACACTAACATGGCCCATAATTTCGCCCTTTTGCTGCTTATTTTGGATCCTTGTCTTTTCACTTCTTATCACTATAATCTGCTATTACAGCTAAGTAATCATAATGGGAAGAAGGCAGTTTCAGGCCAGGTTGGAGTAAAAAGGGTAGGAAACACATGCATTGTACACTGTTCCTGTATAGATGGCTGTACACTGCTTACACTGCCACTTATCTTGTAGGGGTTAATGGTGAGTGAACTTTCGGTCTTTGCCACTCTCGGCATAGATGGCTTGTGGAAGCGCTGGTGTTATGTCTGGTATAGAGAGCCCTGATATGCTAGGGATTGGGGTCTTGGAGGCTCAAGTTCTAGATCCTGAGGTAGTGTGGAGGCTGGCTGAGGAGTTGATACCATAGACACAGTGGACTACTCTGACTCTGTGTGGCTCGTCTTAGCAGGAGGAGAGAGCAGAGGCTTGGAAAACTGGAAAATAGGCTGGATCTTTTCTTGGCTGCTGCTTCTGCATTAACTCCAGCCTGAGTAGCTGCATGTCCCTGTAATGTTGAGCAAGAGGTCCTCCAGCTCTCTCTATGATGCTCAGGATTGTGTCTTGAGCATCAGTGCCTGCAGCTAGAGGCAGTCCAGGTGTCTCCTCCTCCTCTTCTTCATTTTTTGCTGGTGTCCTGTCTTCCTTGGAGATCTGCCACAATCTCCTCTGTCTTTTGATGGTAGCCAGGTACACCAGCATCCTCATCCAACCACTCTTGGAGCTCTTCCTCAGTAGAGTTCCCCTGTCCTGCGGCTGCCAACAATTTTGCCATCCTTATTGGTTCAGACTCCTCAAAACCATGCTGTGGTGCTTGAGTCTTGGGTGTTTGAGGGAGTTTGCACCACCCATTCTTCAGTATGGCAGTTTCATCCATTCCATACCTCTGCCCAGTTGAAGATGGCATCCTAAGTGGTGTAGTTCTGGAAATTTTGCAAGATATTTTTGCATCTGTTTTCCTTCCAGTCCTCCAGGTCCAACAGATCTTCGGTCACAGCGCTTGGCCACCGGTTCGAATGTGCCTCTTTTATTGACCCTAGTTTGGTATAGCTGAATTAAGATTGGTAGTCTCAGAGGTGTTCGACAAGTCTGAAATCAATTATATGAGGGTTCGATGGAGTGAAGGTCTACTTATCAGTTTTATGGGGAATTAGGTTTGCTTGGAAGTATCATCTACACTAGGGCTGAATTGGGTTAGCAATAAACAAAGTACCGTACATACCCATACTTTAGCGGTCTTTTAGTAATAATGCAAATCAGTTTTGAACTGTTGTCAATTAAAACGTTAGAGAGGTGGCCTGCAGTCCTAACAGAGCCTGGTTCAAATCTCCGCTGGGGTAGGGAGCAGTTCATGGATTTGAATTTCATAAAAAGTAGACTACTGATCTACCAGAAGACCCGCCGACATGTAAAAACACCCTCACTAATATCAGTACACCAGTCCTGTATGAGACCGCCCTAGCATGTATTCAATATGGACAGTGGGTGTTAGTGCCAAAGTGGTGACATGTGGAGGTGTAGGAGGACTATTGGGCCTTGGGGATAGGAAGCCTTTGCCCAGAGTCAGACACATAAAAAAAAAAAGAAAAGAAAAAAAAAGTACTGTACATATGAATTTATTTAAATGTGTTATGATAGTACCCTGTACAGTACAGTACATATTGTCGTACATGCATATGAAGACAGAAATGCATAACTGCAAAAAGACAGAAAAAAGTGCATATAAGGGAGATGAGCTGTTTTTTAGTAAAGCAAATTGGCAAGGAAAAACCAGTCAGTATCTGTATTGACAGGGGAAAATATTATCCAATATTCGAAATTGTATCGGAATCGGCAAAGCAACAGTGAAAGATAAATAGATTTTTATTTTACCCACTGAACCCAGACACTTATACACCTTCTATCACTTTTCTCCCCACCACCTCTTCCTGTTGTATATGTACAGCACTCTGTATACTTTTACAACAATAATCATTTCAATCAATCAGTCTTCTGTCAAGCTGCCGTGCCGAACAGGGAGGGGCTTGCGAGTCAGGCAGAAAACTGAACACATGGAGCATGCACTAGCTGTGCTCCATCAGTGGCATGACTCAGTATTAATGTTTACATTAATTGGTAGCTACAAGAGCTGTTGGCAGCTACAGTTAAATTTTAATGAAATTCAATTTCCTCTTTTTTTTTTTTCCTTTTCTTTCCTTTTTCTTTTTTTAATTTACTGTATAATGTATATACAGTACAGTAATTCAAACATATACCAGTACACAACTTAATTATCACTGCCCGTCACAGGCTTTAAGGAATTTAGTGCTAAATTTGGTTGTTATTTGTAAATAAATTTTTTTTTAGCCAACATGAAAGTAATGTCTACATTGCTAATACTGGTACCTCTTAGAATAATATACATACATCATCTAATCCTGTGTTGCCCCATGAGGAGCGTAGGAGCTCAGGGCTAGGCAAGTTGGTCTGACATTTAAGAGGAGAGTGACCTGTCTCACACATCCCTGAGTGGCATTATGTGAGCAATAAACCCCAACCATTCCTTGGATATACACCTACACAGGCTCAATCTGGTTGGAGTGCCTTAGTTGTCCATTAAACCAACAGATGTCGTAGTTTGGTATTATAGTTACTACCCAGCATAGTAAAATGTTTCCTGGTGTACAGGAAACCATTTGGCATGTCACTCAGTGTAGAGTCACCCATAGACAAATGGAAGAGGAGAGAAAGCAGGAAAGAAAGACAGAAGGGGGAGGAAAGAAGGAAGGAAGACAAGAAAGGGTAGTCACCCGAGAGCAGCACTACGTCGAGTGAATGGATGGATGGCGTCCCCCACCTACCACTTAATATTGAACTATATCGAAATGTTACAAACTATTCCTTTAGCTTTTTATTTGTATTTCCCTTTTAGAGATGCTTTACGGTGATCATTGTACTATATCTTTACTTTTTACAAGGTTATTAAGACACGTTCATACTGTATTTAAAAGTAAGCAATGCCATTGCCATTGGCCAAATAATAGAAAGCAACATAAAGCACATAACTTTAGTGCTTCTGTAAAAGTACGTAACACTCAGTCATTAGACAAATAGTAGACACACAACATTGTAACCTCTAAAAACTAAGCCAAATCTTGGCAGTTATCGATACTGTATAAGAAATGCATAACACGTAAACTTATGGTCATTACTGAGTGAATGAAACAGCATTTATACCTAAAAGTACCTAAAATCTTGGCCAGACAGCCATTACCCCTAAAAAGAAAGCAACATCAATACGTATCATCTTGGTCATTAGCCACCTACATGTTAAACCAGCCTACATACTCGTAATTAATGCATAGTGGTAAAAATACACCTGCTTTTATCCCTGGTATTGGATTTAACTCTAGTTGTCAAAGATTGTCCCTCATATATACTGTATCACCACAGTCCATGAAGTAAAGCATAAATGGCCAAGTACAATGTATGCCAACTGCATACAGAGGTAGTATAGTGCATTGTAATGGCTCACATTATACACTAAAATCTGTCATACTTTTCTACAGTACATTTCAAAGCAGTATGCACTCAAGTATATCTTTATTCACTTTGAAATACTAAGTATTGAAGGTTATCTGGTATAAGTGAGCAGTGGTTTAATGTCACAGTGTCACCTACCACACTAAATATTTGTTCTGAAATTACAGTTGAAACTGGGCATCATTTATGCACACAAGCACAAGTAGCTGACACATGATTTCCCATACATCACACCGTCAGATGATTACACTTTCTCTTTGATTTGCCATCTTTCCCATAGATACCGGTACTAGTGCAAAGTTGCAAACCTTGTGCTGGGTACAGCATAGTAATGAAGAAACATAGGCAATATCTGTATGTACTGTTTTTCTGTCAGCTAAAAGATTGTTTCGTTTAAATGAAGTTGCCAAATGTTATTCATTCCCTCCTCTCATAGTTACTATTCTTTTTTATGCCCTCATCTACTACTGTCTTTCTTATTACATTCAGGAAGTCACCTCCCTATTTAGACTACAGTGAGAAGATATCATGACCAAATAAAGAGTGTAAGAACTGTGGCTGCGGGCAGTTCACGGTTATGTCGAAGGCCCGTGTGTGTGTACAGTACATCATTTGTGTATTTTACTGTCATAAGCCACATAGCCACTGCCAGTACAGTAGGCCCAGTATTCTGTGCTTCTACATCACCCCCCCCCCCTTGCCCCATGAGGAGCGTAGGAGCCTGGGGCTAGGCAAGTTGGTCTTGACATTTAAGATGAGAGTGACCAGCCTCGCACATCCCTGAGCGGCATTACATGAGCAGTAAACTTCAGCCACCCCTTAGATATAAATATACCTTCACTGGCTTAGTCCGATTGGAGCACCATAATTACCCACCAAGCCACCAGGCATCAAAATTTGGTTATATAGTTACCATCTAGCATAGTAAATGGAAAACCATTTGGTTTGTCACTCAGTGTACAGTAGAGTCACCCACAGGCAGAAGGAAGAGGAAAGAATGAAGGCAAGAAAGATAAAAGAGGGAGTGTAAGTCACCCATTGGCAGAAAGAAGAAGAAAGAATGAAGGAAAGAAAGACATCATCATCATCATCCATCACCCAATCCTACATTGCCCTATAAGGAGCATAGGAGCCCGGGGCTAGGCAGTTGGCCTCGACATTTAAGATGAGAGTGACCAGCATCACTCATCCCTGAGTGGCATTACAAGAGCAATCAGCCCCAAATCACCCCTTGGATATAAACCTTCACCAGCTCAATCCGATTGGAGTGCAATAATTACCCACTAAACCACCAGGTGTCAAAATTTGGTTATATGGTTACCACCCAGCCTAGTAAATGGTTTCCTGGTGTACAGGAAACCATTTGGCTTGTCACTCAGTGTAGAGTCACCCAGAGGCAGAAGGAAGAGGAAAGAATGAAGGAAAGACAGACAGAAGAGAATGGAAGGAGTGAAGGATGGGGGAGAGGAAAGGGCAGACACCTGACAGCAGCACTACATCAAGTGAGTGGATGGTGAGCAAAGAGGAGAAAGGAAGAGAGGAAAGGGCAGACATCCAAAGAAACACTACATCGAGTGAGTGGATGGTGAGCGCCCCCACCTACCACTACCAGTGGTTTAAAAGGGTTATGGTAAAGAGTGGATTGATAAATAGAACACTAACAAGGCATGAAGTATATACAGAAATGTTGACTCATTTGTGAATCCTACCCATGTGCCCCCCACTATTCAGTATGATCTTCAAACATAAATACTGCAGTCTTATACATACTTGTAGCAGGGTGAGTAGTTTTAGCAATACTATAACATCTGCAGTATTATCTTAATTTTGAATCTTCCTGTTATCTAGAAATTTCTGGTTACTGTATTTATTGTACAATACTGTTCTGTATTTGATAAATCTTATCACTTGCAGGCTGGGTTGTGGTGCACAAGCTATGCCAGGACTGAGGTCTCTGGTGGCACGGCGGAGATCCTCCCTGGCCTCCACACCTCCTTGCAGCCCTCACAGCAGGACCAACACCCCCTCTCCCTCACCAAGCTTCCCTCCCTCAGACCATGCTTCCATCAATGCCTCCCACAGCCGGTCTCAGGGAGAGACGCAAAACCACTGCCTGATGCCGGGCAGTGGCAGTGACTCCACTGGTGGGGATGAGGGGTTGCAGAAAGAGGAGGTACACCATAGGCAGGAAGCTGGTCTGAGAGGGGAGGCATACCAAACACAGGAAAAAGGCCAGCTGCAGGAGGGAGGGCCAGGGCAGGGATTACAGCAAAATGCCACCAGCAAGGCTGAAAATTTCACTCAAGAAACAACAATTATTAATGGTGGTGAGGGTGCATTGGAGTTAGGAAATGTGATGAGTGTTGAGACAGAACCTTCAGAAGAGAACAGGAATATTCCCAAGGTTTGGTCGGAAGCAGTGTCAGGTGTTCATGAAAGTACACTTGAAGGAATTCAAGCATCGTCGTGTGATAGAGGAAGTACCCTTCAGACTATTGAAATTGTGAGTGGTCATGATTTAAGTGATGAGAAGAAAGATACTAATTCAATTGCTGAAGACAACATTATTCAAAATGTTCATGAAAAAAGTACCATTGATGTTTTTTCAAGTGTTGGAGGGGAAATTGCCCACGAAACTAATAGGGACGCGGCCCTTTCAGTAAATATCAATAAAGATAGTACTCAGCAGATTGATGACAAGAAAGTATTCCATAAGAATGAGAGTACATCTCAGCTTAAGGAAATATCTTTAACAGACAGAGTGAGAGAGAGTTCTGATGGCAATATTAGTGTCACTGCTCATGTTAGGAAAAGTGAAAGTTCTGCACCAAATATTAGTGAAGAAGGAGCCAACCAAGATTCTTGGTCCTCGGATTTTTTAGATGTTGTAGAATCCAGGAGGCTGTCGAGTGCATGTGAGGAGAGTGTTAATGAAGGAGGGACAGTAGAATCCCAGAGGAATACAGGCAGCGTGTCAGAATGTGAAGAAAACGCAGATGGAAAGGGCAGTGTGAGAAATACAGAAGGGTATGTTGATACAAGTACACATCATAAGAGTGAAGGAATTGTTGATTTTAAAGAAAATAATGATAATCAAGTTCCCTGTAAAAATGAAGAAAATTATACAGAGTTCAGTCAGGATAAAACTGATGGTAGTATGGAAGTGGACAAAAGATTCAGGCAAGGAGTGGAAAGAGGTGCACAGTACAAGAATGTGGAAAGGATTAAAGAACCAGAAATTGATCAGTATCCGCAGTGGACAGAATCCAAGGATCATGAGGGTGGAGAAGAAATTATGGACTGTGAGGATTGTAAGGAGACTGCTGAATGCAAGTGGGGAGCAGGAGATGAGTTTAGGAAAGTTAGTGAGAACAGTGGAGTGCTGGAAGGTGCTACCAGTTCCACCTGCTGTGTGAATGAAAAGGAAACTATAGCTGAGAACAGCCAGGAAGAAAACAAGGATTGTTTGCAGATGAAAAATAATGAAATCAGAGAAGAAATGGAGTATGAAGATTTAGCAGGAACTCAGAACTACTTTGATGGAAGGCAAACAGATGAATTTGCAAAAGATGAGAATGAGTATAGTGATGATAGAGGGCTTTTGAATTATGAAACATGGGGAGCAAATGAACAGGGTGAAGCTGGCAAAGAAAATATTGTTTATGAGGGGAGGGAGGAATTTATGGATTACAAAAACAGAGAAGAAATTTCAAACTTTGATTATCAGGAAACATTTCATGAATGTGGTAGTGAGGAAGCTCTGAGTGAGTGTGTTAAAGAAACTAGGATTCATGAAGTTGAGGGTGATGAATTATCAGACATATCTAGCCAGGATGTGAGGCAGTCTGTAACAGATGTCCAGTGTGGTGAAGAAAATCAAGAAGGTAAACTTTGTCAGGATGGAAGTCAAACAGGGCGTGATGAAAATACTGAGTTTGTTAGAGGGGAAGTGAATAAATATGAAAGTAATAGGTTAACAGTGCAGGATAAGGAAAACTATCGTGGTGAAGAGTCTGGTATTTTTGAGCAGACCGAACAAAGTATAAAATCCTCGATGGTTGGAGAGAGTGATAGTAAGTCAGAGTTACAAGAGGATTGTTTTGCATCACATGCCTTAGGCACAGAAATAACAGAAACTGGAGAAGAAACGTCCTCTCTTAAAAGTAATAACCACCAAGAACTTTCCAACCCTAGTACATACGAGTATTTGAAACAAGACCAAGGAAAAGATGCAGTATTATACAGTAAGAGAGGGTCCAAAGATGGGGCTAAACCAGTGCAGTTTGACTCTGACAGCAGCAATAAAGAATGGGATGACAGGAAGCTTGTTGAAAATACTGGTGTGTCGGGGCAGCTGACTGGAGACACAGGGAATTATGATGTTCTATTAGATCTAAAAGACTCTATCAGTGAAGAGGAAGAACCATCTGCATTAGACAGTTATACAGTTGAAGATGACACATCAGATAAACAAACCCTTGGAGCATTGGCAACTGAAGAAGATGAAGAGCAATCCAAAGTTAGTGGAGAGGGTAGTGAATTATATGAAGCTAAAGTTAATATAAAAATTGAAGGGGAGAACAAAGATGATGAGATAGTGATTGAAGATCGTGAAGTATCATCATCAAGCAAAAAAAATGAAAGTTTGAAAGATGACGGGATCCCAGGAGTAAACAATAAAAGACCTTATCCATTTACAGTGAGCCCTAAGGTTAAGAAGGGTCCAGGCAGATGCTCAGAGCTCTCTGCTACAGAAATTGAATCCACGTTAGCAAGTCGAGGGGTGACCATCGTCAGGAGAATGGTTGACAGTAAAGAAAATAGCAGCAGTAGAGGGAATAATGAAGGATCACAGAATCTAAAAAAAGATGTTGCAGGAAAGAGTGGTGTTGTAGTTACCCCCCATTTGCGTAACACTCGACAAAGTGCCCGCCTGCTTTCCCTTTACAAAACACATGGCCGACCCAACTTGAAAGAGTATGGTCCTGTTACCAACCCAAGCAATGTTTCACGACCCATCAGTGGACCGGGTAGCTCTGGAGTAACCAAGGACTTGTACAAATCTATAAATGCTCGGGGTACACTCATTCACCCAGGCTCAAAAACACCTCAGACTATTTCAGGTGCCAAGGGAATTCAGTTCAATACCAGAGGGGTTTCAATACAGTTTAATCCTAAAGGAGTTTCATCACTAAACCTCAGTTCAGGAGGTACCGGTACTACAATTTACTCAAAAACAAGAGGACCAAATATATATACAAATACTAAAGGAACCAATATGCAGATGAACCCAAAAGGGGTGACAGTTCAGACAGCTCCCAGAATGTTCTCAACCAACACCAGATCAAGAGGGCCGGTGCTTCATTCTTTACGTGGTACTAACCTGCAGGCAAACCCAAGAACTCTGGCCACGATGGGTAATCAGAGGGGTGTGGTGAGACCTATGCGGTATTCAAGTCCTCGAGGATTGAGACCTAGTCTTGCTGGAATGAATGTCCAACCTAAGCCAGCCATAGCAAATCCAAGAATGAGAGGGATGAATCCACAGTCATTCAAAGTTGGAGCAAACCAGATGCAGTCTAACACCTCTGGGTATGCACTTCAGTCCAAATCAAGCATGGGACTTCCTGCTTCCAAATCTGGAGCAGTATCATTACATTCCACGATTTCCAATATCTCCACTCAGTCCAGATCAGTGAAGGTATCTCCTCATTCCCAGTCCACTGGTATGACATCACAGTTCAAACCTGGGGAATTGTTGTCTCAGACTAAATCTGGCACAGGCAACATCCCTTTGCAATCTAACATAGCAGGCATGTCCCCTCAGCAGCAAAGGTCTGATGGAATGCTGTCTCCTCCCAACAGGTCGGCGGAGATGTCTCCTCAGTCTCGACCGGGTCAGATGCCATCACATTCTGTTGGCTCAGGGATATATGCACAGGCAAAATTCACAGGATTGTCCCCAGATTCTAATATGGGACCAGCACAGCAGGGCATGATGATGGATCAATCTAAATCAGGTGTTGCCGGTTCCCCTGGTGGTAGCATAGTCCATCAGCCAAGGTCAGGATTAGCAGCTGGACATATGTCAGTATCGTCATCCTCTCAGCACCTCACCCATTTGAGTATGATGGACTATTCATCCCAGTCAGGAACTGCGGTAGGACTCCCCCCACATTCAAGTGCCAGTAACAGACTCCTTCCACCACATTCTGTCCCTGGGATGATGCCACAAGGAAATAATTCTTTAGCTTCCCAGTTGGCCCTGTCATCTGGCCTCTCTTCCTTAGCTACATCTGAGAGCTTTGCTAGTGCAACCTCTGAAGGATTCCCAGCACTGTCTCACTCTGAGTTCCTTGGTCGCTCCACCACAGAAACTTTCTCCCCATATAATACATTAAGTGGCTTCCCTCCTCACTCTAGTACAACCACTGACTTCTCTTCCAGTCTTAGCACTGGAGACTTCAATATGCAGGCCAGTACAGGAGCATTTCCATCTCAGACCAATATTGTAGGCTTCTCTCCACAGCCTAATCCATGTGTCTACCCACCACATGTATCTAGTGGAGGATTCACTTCTCATAATTCAGGAACTGTTATAGGTCATTCAGGTACTGATAGTTTTGCCACACATCCCAGCTGTGGAAGCTTTACTCCAACCCCAGTCAATGCTAGTGGCTACCCTCCTCATTCCACAGCCCAACTCTACAATACACCAACAAATGCAAGTGATATTCTTGGCTATCCTTCTTCACGTGATTTTATGATGAACCCTGGTTCAAGAGAATTCTCACCATATAGTGGTTCTAATCAGTTAACTAATCAGCTTCCTCAAGATATGCCATCAGGCTCTAGAGAATTTGCACTACAAAATCCCAATACTGGGATTTCAATGCCCACAAATGCTGGAACTATTGTTGGTGATCAGTATTCTCAGCCAGGCTATGGGGATCCACTGGTCCACTCCAGCTTCCAGCAGGACCCACTACAGACTAGATCAAACCCAAGTGAAGTGCCACTTCTACCAGACCTCAGGGATTCTGTTCCTGTGTATGGGAATTACAGAGACCCAGTTGCTCAAGAAACCCTTAGAACATCGCAGATGCAGGGAGGCTATAGAGACATGCCCCTGAGCTCAGTTCAGTCACATACAGATACCAGAGCTCAAAATTTACAACCAAATTATAAAGATCAACCTGTCTCTTCTGCTTACAGGGATCAGGACATAATTGCTAACTACCTAGAATCTTCAGTGCTCAATTACAGAGACCCAGGGGATATGGGAACATGTCCGGAGCAGACCAATCCTGCTTATAGACCAACCTCGAGTCACACGAGTCCATCAGAGCAACAGGTCCTTCCAAGTTTCAATAATCCTGCCGGTCATGCCAGCCCCCAAGAGCAAGTTCTCTCAAATTATAGTGAGAATGCCAGCCCAAGGGACCAGGTTCTGTCTCAACAGCCATGCAGGGATAATACTGGGCAGATGGGCACTGGGGAGTCGGTTCTGTCGGGGTTTCGAGATTCAATGAACAGCAACAACTCAGCACATCAAGACCTATCGGGGTTTCGGGATTCCATGACCTATCCTGGTTGTAGGGAGACGGGGAATTATAACATGGGATATGAAAAACCTGGGTCCAATACAAGTGATTATGCAAGCAGCACAAGTAGCAGACATTCAGATGTGACTCAGGGTGGCAGATCGAACACGTACAAAGATCCACACTCAGTGCCTGGGTACAGATTGACAGACCCATCCAGCAGCATGAAAGACATTAGTACTTGCAGTGATAGTGCTGTCTTGCCCAGTTTCACAGAGTCATTTGACTCAACCAGCCCTAATGACATGAACAGAAAAGATGGAAGCTCCACACTTTCACACTATAAGCCCATGTCAGAGTATGGGAGTCTAAAAGGGTCCCCTGCCTCAGTATCTACAGAAAGCACATGTGCAACCAGCCCTTTCCTTAACCATCATACTGGGGAAATGTCACCACTTGCGAATGAGTACCCTCACTCTTATGGGCGAGAACCCTCAAACTACCCGAGTAAAAGAATGTATGGTGCTCAGCCACATGACTCATTCTCTCCAGCCCAATACTCGGATGAAGGTGGGGGGGGTCACCTCACAAATGTAGCCTCAAACAATTTTCCTGGTATAAAAGACCAGTTTTTTCCTGAGGCATCAAACGTTCAAACTACCGTAACAGATTCTATTTATAGCGGTCCAAAAAACTCGATAGCGAAATCTGATATGACGGGGTTGTCCCAGCCTGTTGTATCAGATTCTCAACTGTCTTCTGGCATTAATAATATACAAGGACCCTCTGGTACAAAGAATATTATGAGCATGCCTGGGAAATCTGACATGTTAGATGAAAAAGAGCTTCCCAGGGATGCCTCATCCAATAATCTTTACCATGGGGACAAGGGTCCTTTAAGTGATACCCATACTTCACCTATGGGGTTTCACAATCGAATACGAAAAGCTTCTGGAACACAGAGAAGTACACAGGCAGCAGATGAGGTTACAGAAGGAATCAATTACCAGCCCTTTCTTGGTAGTGACTGTCTCTCACCAAACTGCCCTATCGAGGCAACAAATAAGTTTCCCTCAGTTTCTTCCCCAACCAAATCAGACTCCAACTCCTCTCCTAGCACCCAAGAAAGAATAGTTATCAAAATGAAGCTTCTCCATGCAAACTCAGCTGTGGGAAATGATGGGGAACTGGCGGAAGATGCTAGTGTTAAAGATACTGGAACCAACAATAAGAATTCTGTCAAGTACTCCATGGCAAAGTACACTCGATGGACAATAGACAGTATAATAAATGGCAGTGAAGAGGGCTCAGATGGGACAGGAAGAGAGGAGGACAGCAGGATAATACATGGAGAGAGGGATGAGAACAGTGAAAAATATGCAGTTGTAAGGAAAGGAAGCAGACAAAGATCCTCAGAGAGTTGTGGTGATGTAAAAGACACAAGTTTGGATACTAATAAAAACTTGATGAAAAAATCCATAAAGATAACAATTACAAATCCACTTCGTGCTCGGATCTCGTCCTCTGATGAGGACAGCGAGATAGGTAAAGGGAAGGAGAAAAAAAATGAGAGTAAAGTTGTGGAAGGGCAGAAGCAACGGGACGATGATATACAGGTAGTGGGAGAGGTTGCGGGGAATGGTAGTAAAGAAGAAATTGTCAGCTTGGACCCTGTTCACTTAAATAAAAAGAACGCTAAGAACAGGCGAGCAAAGTCTCCTTCCCCGTCTCCTAGTCTTGAGAGCTGTAGCAGTTCAAGTAGTGTATCAAGGGCCACTTGTGACAGCCGAAGGGACAGCAGGAGTAGTGATAGCTCAGCATCCAGCCTTCATAGCGAGCAAGGGGATCCTCAGGGACAGGGAGATCTAAAAAAGTGTAGCATTGTAATCAAGCGTATCTACACTGAAAATAATTACAGCTGCTACAGTAGCAGTCTTTGTGAGGCCAATGATAATGTTAGTTTAGAGGATGAGGAAGAGGAGGAGGAGGAGGAGGACACTAGTAAACGGCGACCTAAACGCAAGGCTGCAGTGGAAGCCAGTGAACGGTGCCACAAGACCTTGAGACCACTTGACTACAACACTCCCAAGGCTGCAAAAGTTCCCATACTAGAGAAGGGTAAAGAAAACACTGAGAACCCAACTCCAGATAAAATCTTGTTAGAGAATTCTTCTCCAGAGAAAGCGCTTACAGAAAATATACCCCAGTGTTCAGTCTTGCTGTATGATGTATTTATGGACAGTCGGCTAAACAAACTGTCATGCCCAGGGTGCTCAAGACATTATGACAGCACAGATAGCATTCAAGTCAATATCAGCAAGGCAACTATCTCTCTATTGTGTTCTGGGTGTCGTTGGCTGGTGGTGAAAGATGTACGGCCCCACGAAATCATCTCATCTCTTGCACCCAGCTGAGACATGCCCCCAAGATACAGTAAACCCTCACTTAGCATGGATGTGCTATAACACTGACAGCTCTCTTGTACTGTATTCCGTTTCCATTAACATTGCCCTGAGGTTTGTTATAATATAATGGGAACCCCTCCGTAATTTTCTACATGTTGTTATGCATTTCTTTAAAAGAGGGTTGTCAAGGAATATAGACCCATGTTATGGAGGATTTATTGTACTCTTTGTATGGGGAAAAGCATAATTATTGTGTATATGGTATTTATTGATGCACAAAACTCAGACGTTCTTAAGAATATATACCGTATAAAAAGAAAAGTTGACTAATCATTTTGTGTACATGCCATCAATTATCATTTATATTTTTATTTTTTACATGTACATATGTTGGTATTGTCTAAGTGGCATTTTTATATTTGTTAATATTCTTCTTACTTTATTTTCTGTCCATAAAATATATCACGGCAGTTACTTGTTACTTTTTCAACTGCGTCAGTGTTGATCCTCCTGGACTTCAACTCTCTGGTCTAGTCAGGTGTACATGCATAATAGAACCCTCTTATTATTTGCATATCTTGAGTTTCTCCAGTGTGTGACCTAATTAACATACATGTATAAGGTAAGGCATAAGAAGTTGATATACTGTGACAATTATGACTGTAAGGTGCTTATTTATTGTCATTTAATGAATGTTCTGTTTTTTAATGCATAGAATGATTTATATATTAACTGTTGCTTGAAACTTTATTAGTGAGACTGTGTAATGGAAGAGGTAAGACAACTTCACCACTCTCTAAATCTGAGATGGCTTTGTCCAGTTTCTCACAGTTTATGGTCTCTTTTGAATGGCATCATCTCTCCCCACTTTTGTTTCTCAAGTGTGCTTAGGTGATGGATTTTATCTGATTATTTTTCCCTCCTTTAAACTGTACTGATCTCAGACTTTATATATTGAATTAGAGTAATATTGTGCTATCAATTTCTGTAGAAGTTTCCACTTATACCATATATTTAAGTACCTTTAAACCAGTCAGGTTGATGTTTTCATTTACAAATATGTGGTCTTAAATATAGTGTATGCAAGAGAAGGTAACAGAAACTGAGTTATGCATATATATATATATATATATATATATATATTTTATTTTCAGTAAGCACAATAATCTGTAAAGTCTCATATAGAGCTGTTAGTAATCTTCACAGTGCTTGATCATAATCATTCATTGGGTAGGTGATGTACTGAACTCATGAAAAGTAAACTGTCATGTTTCATGTAAGTACTGTAACAGGGTGTAAAGGAAGGTTATACTTTGTGTAATGTTAAAACTTGAAGTTTGTGCTAATACTGCATAGTATAACCTTGGTTAACTGGATGTCTACATTTGTTGCCACGTAGGTTATCTGTATCTAACAGAGTGATTACATACACCAAGTGTGTTCTACAGGTCATTCTCCTTAGTTAATTATACACTACTTGGCTTTCTGATGGAAGATCATAAGTGGTTTGAGTGTAGATTATGTTTTTTTCCTTCATGATTAAGTACATAAATGTAGTGTTCCTCGCAGGTGCCTGTCCTTCATCTCTTCCTTCTTTCCATCCCTCCTTTTCTGTCTTTCTGTCATTCTTTCTTCTTCCTTTTGTCTGTGGGTGTCTCTACACTGAGTGACAAGCCAAATGGTTTCTTGTACACCAGGAAACCATTTACTATGCTGGGTGGTAACCATATAACCAAATTATGGTGCCTGGTGGTTTAGTGGGTAATTAAGGCACTCCAGTCAGATTGAGCCGGTACCGGTACAGGTTTATATCCAAGAGGTAGTTGGGGTTTATTGTTCATGTAATGCCCCTCCAGGATGAGTGAGGCTGGTCACTTTCATCTAAAATGTTAGGACCAACTTGCCTAGCAATGGGCTTCTTGGCCCCTCATGGGGCAACACGGGATTGGATGATGAATGAATGATACAAATGTGTGTGGAGAGAGAGAGAGAGAAAATCCAATATATTAAGTTGACTGATAGTTGCTAACAACCATTTCCACTTGATAATCCAGTTAATTAAGGTTTTACTGCAGTTGATGTGTACACAGTGTGCTGGTTGTGTACAGTGGCACTCCATTGGCTAGGAATTTATTAACTCCCAGTTACTGTGGATTTGAAGAGCCTGTATATACTTGAATTCATTCTTGAAAGACAACAGCTATTCTTGCCTTGTAAACAATTTTAATTTATATATCCTAGGAATTTTTATATTATGAACGGGATTTTTGTGTAGAAATGGACAGAGATTTTACACTCAATTGAGCCATATGAAAGTGCTGGGTATAAAATTTTGTACAATACAGTTAGATGTTCATCCATACAGTAATACTAATGCACATGATCTTGAAAGATGATGTATGGCGTAACAGTATTCATGTACTGTACTTGTTTATCATCATCATCATCATCATCATTGTCCGGACCTCCTTTCCCACCCTAGGGCAGGGTGTAGAGTAGCAGCATCCAGACAGCCTAAATTTGCCGAATCCAATGGTCCATGCTTCCATTCACTCACCATTCAGGCCCCTGGAATCGTGGCTCTGTCTGATACGCCAAAAACATTCACATTCTGTAGCTTCACATAAACGTATCCGAGTCAGTCTTACGGTCATGAAATTTACTTCATATGGTCCTCAAAGAAAAGCTCAGTTTGTCCACTTACATTGAAGAAAGTTCATCTCCACAACTTTTGGAAATTTTTGTCCTTGAGTAGTTAACCCTAGTCTGATTATGTAGTTTTTAATTTATTCCTGCTACCACCAGATGATGTTATGCACCGGAGAGATGTCTGGTAGTTGAGGGATTCAAACAAATTCCTTGAACCCCTTTTGCTACAAGAAATCTCCCATGGGCTGAATAAAAATAATCCGATGATAGGAATAACGCTAATACAGTGTTGGATTGTGGGGGATAGTATCTTCATAAGAAGGATTCAGCTACATACAGTACATTATCATGGTATGTACTGCTCATCCATTTTCACTTTGCCAGTAGTTGTTTACACTCCTTATGTGATGTTTTGGTAAAAACCAGTTTTCCAGGACAGTTTTAGTTTCCATATTCTGTAACACAATGGATTACGTTGGAAATATCAATTGTATAGGTACTGTATACTCTTTATTGTCTTTATGGCATTTTCCGTGGAAATCTTTCCTGTGGCTTCATAATCTTGAGCCATTGTTTTATGGACATGTTCTCCCAAGGTTAGAAAATCTCTTTTCATAATTTTCCTTTGAACGGAATATTCTGGAGTATCTGATTTGGAGTGTTAGATGGGGTAGCACTGTATCTAACCAGCATAGTTGCAGATCATTCATACATTTGTATACTGGTAATCATTTTAAAAAGTTCATCGGATGGAAGACAGCTTGCAGATAACCACTAGAAGACCATCAGAGATATCGACATTTGTCATCTAAGTAGAGAAGAATGTTTGTGATTTCAGCCATACATTTAGTTAAGTTCACATGTGTTTCATTAGTATTCTGAATTAAGTATTTTACATCTGACAAATGATTTTTAGATGTTCGACGAGTTTTTGCTTCAATCGTAGATCTTACAACCAGACAATTCACTAATTCATAACATCCAATATGTAGAATATAAAGCCAAGATTGAATGCACCAGGCTTATAGGACCAAGTGTTTATGACAAAGATTTTGTTATTTTCGGTATTGTGTATGGAGTCATCTAATAGTAGATTATTTTTGTAGATGAATGCTTTGTGTTCACTTAATGTGAAAGAAGATATGTGCAAAGAGTTCAGCAGGGTCTTGGTATGATCTTCACTTAGTGCAAATTTTGAAAGCTTTTACTAATTGAATCTCAAAAAAAAAAAAAAAAGCTGTACAGTTAGATTATTAGAATGTCAGTGTACTTTGTAATATCTTAAAACAAAACAAAAAAAAAAGTTGTAAAGCTACCCTTCACTTTCTGAATGTTCATTTGAGTTTTACATTTAAACACTGTATGCAAGGCAGATGTATGACTGAATGACATCCTTGGTTGTACTACTGTATATCTTTTTATAAAACTTATACAGATACACATTATTTGGCCCTGTAAACTTACAGCTAAATGGTTACTGTATCTTGAATGCCCATGAAATTTGTAGCCATAGAAATATGTATGGCCCTAAAAGAAACTTTTTATTAGTGTCTGAAGCCATGGATAACATTATATATTTTACCAAATATTGTAAAAGTAAAGAGTGAGCATAGTTTGAGAACTGTTAACTTGAACGCAGACAAAAGTACAAAACCTCATACTGTTGGCATGTTATGTGTTCAAGCAATTTAATCATAACTTGACTGCATTTTGAAGCTGTTGTCTATATGTAATTTTGATGTAATTGTGCTTGAGTCCTTCATGTTCCTTGTGTCGTTCACAGAACTTGGTCTGGAAGCCACACCAATATTGCTTTGGTGATGAAGAGTTTTGTAAATTTACTGAATGTCCATATTCAAGTCGTTTAACAAAGCCTTTTTAGATGACATACTCAATCTATAAATGCTCTTGTACTATGTACAGCATATGCATTGTTGTGTATGGAGTAGTCTTGCAGTAGGTAATTGCTAATATTTTATTGCAACTATAAGTTGTGAAATAACAGTACATTGCTATACATCTGTACAGAATATGTTTGAAACAAATGAAAATATTTGGTGATGCACTGAATTAGCCATTGTAAATGTGGCATGTCAGCTAATTACACTAAGTCACTTTGCTGTACAAGGAAGTATGAGTTTGCAAGTGACAGACTGCCATTGTGCTGCTGTTCTTTAAAAGTTCATGTGCTGTGTTTAATTTATTTTTGTGATATTAACCTTTGTAAATTACTAAAAGTTTAAGATCTTGAAGTTGCATTGTAGTGTAGTAGTTTTATTTTTGCTTTTTCTCAGATGGTAACTAGACATTTATGTTATAATTTTTATTTTTATTTTATTTTTATTTTTTATTTTTTTATTTTTTTTTTATTTTTGTGTAGAGTTACTAACAAAATGACCTTTTAAGTGAGTCAAGGGTAGGGTTGTGGGAGAGTGTTTTATGGATGTTTCAAAATTCTTGGTGAATTTTGACTGGTTCAGCCACCCTGCAGTACAGTATTTTTAACATTAAGATACCTTATGTTCCTCTAAGGTTTGTTGTATGCCTCATGAATGTATGACTTTATGTTTGAAGTTTGAAATGGAAAATGGTTAAAAAATAGGAGGGAAGGACCAAATGAAGCTGATAAAAGTTTTCTTAGTGATAATAATGATAAAGCATTATATAACTGTACCATAGTTATATTAATCCCTCAGTCAAAAAAAAAAAAAATTGTAACCATTTCATTTTCAGTAAGTTCACTTCCCTAGTTGTTAATACAATGCAGGTTTTTCTCTGCCAAAAGCCCAGGAGGCACCTGAAGTAACATGAATCCGCAGAGGTAGTCATGCCTTAAAAGCTGGAGGATATGGAGAACCATCTTGATTTGCTTACTAAAATATATGGTAGATAACAGGTTTATCACTCAGTGCATACAGAATTCAGGCAACTTCCCTGTGTTGTCTTGGGGAGGGGGGAGGGGATGAGAATTTCAGTGTAGGAATAGAAGGTGTCTAAACTTCAGGAATGTTGCTGAGTCCAGGACTAATCTTTGTGTACATTTGTTCTGTGCTGGTAGCTGAAAATTCATGGAATTTTGAAGGGGGAAGTAGCAGCCTCCCTGAGATGGGGAGTAACAGAAGCACTGGCATTGCATTCCATGTTTATATGAAAAAGTATTTTGGAGTTGATGAAAAGCCATTTTTTTGTTTCTTTGAAAGACCATTTGAACATCTCAAGAGACCTACCAAAGCAACTTAATATTATATACTTTCCTCACTGCTATTATCATCTTCTACCTCAGTACCACATGGTTTTTGTTGCCTGGTGCTAGATTGTTCATTCATTCATTCCATACTGTAAAATGATTATCAGTGGGATGTGGGACATATAAAAACAGTATTCATATCCCTGCTGGGGCAGGGAAGTTTATGGATTTGAATTTCATAAAAAGCAGACTTTACTGATCTAACAGAAGACCCACCGACATGTCGTAAAAACACCCCTGGTAATACCGATACACCAGTCCTGTATGAGACAGCCCTAGCATATATTCAATATGGTCGGTGGGTGATAGCGCCGAAGAGGTGACGTAAAGATGTATTATCATCATCCAATATTACCATGTAGGAGGACTACTGGGCCTTGGGGATATGCCCTGGGAACAGACCTTGAAACCTTTGCCCAGAGTCAGACATATTAAAAATAAATAAAATACATTTAGAGACCATGGACCATGCTAGCATGTGTAGATCTTTTCATTTGCTGGCTGCTTTCCGTATGTCACTGTCATGAGCCATTTCTTTCTTCACCTTATCCTATGTCTTCACCTTATCCCTTGTTTTCCTTGGTCTGCCTCTGGGCATTAATCCCTCCATATTTATGTGTGTAACTCTTCTCAACTAGGGCAGACAGTGGTATTCCTAAATGGAAACCGGTGTCTGACTTTTTATAGAATTGGTATGTTGATGTGCCAAGTAGTTATACTTCAACAAACACATAGATACTGTATGTTTTAGACAGGGGATGGGGGACGAATATAGAGGAAGCAAAGAGCATGCTTAGATAAGTCACAGTAGGGCAGAGCCTGAAAATGGGATCCCGCTGGATCTCCTAGCACACACTTCCAGAAGAGGAATGATTAAAGAAATACATTCGCAAGCCAACAACAAAGCCAAAAGAGCAGGTATAGAATGTTTGAATGCTGTCAACCTGCAATAAAGGTAGGAAGAGAAAGAACTTACTGAATGCCGGAAATGGAAATTCAAGCAACATGAAGACTGTCCAACAGCATCATGACACGTGGAACTAAAGATATAGTAAATATCACACCTTGGTCGCAGAAGTTGGATAGATGAAACTTTGTCACCGAAAGGTGGATATCCGAGAGTTGGATCCTTCTCCAATTCCAAGTTATGTGTATCACTTACAGCACTCGGGAGGAAGAGAGTGTCCAGCCTATTATAGAATACACACTTTGATGAGAAAAGGATGTAGCCAGGCAGTCAGAAGGCTTCTTCCTAAGTACTGAAGGTTGAAATCATCACAGAAATACCATGACCAGAAGTTTTGTACATTTTACTTTTTTTGGTGGCAATCATCATCCACTCACTTGATGAAGCGCAGCTCTTGGGTGACTGCACTTTCCTCTTCCATTTTTCCTTCCTTCCTCTTCTGTCTTTCTTTCATTCTTTCCACTTCCTTCTGTCTATGGGTGACTGCACTGAGTAACAAGCCAAGTGGTTTCATGTACACACGAGGAATACATTTACTGTGCTGGGTGGTAACCATATAACCAAATTATGGTGCCTGGTTGTTTATTGGGTAATTTAGGTGCTTCAGTTGGATTAAGCCTGTTCAGGTTTATATCCAAGGGATGGTTGGGGTTTATTGCTCATGTAATGCCACTCAGGGATGAGTGAGGCTGGTCACTCTCAACTTGGATGTCAGGACCAACTTGCTGGCCCTGAGCTCCTACCCTCCTCATGAGACAACACAAGATTGGATGATGCTGAAAGCCAAACCTTCATGTGAGGATTCCCTAAGAGGAAGCAAGACATCATTTGGTATGATATTGACAGCAAGAACTAAGGGAACAGTGTTGAGTTCATGCAGTCATTAAGTTAAATTTCCCCTGTGGGTGGAACAAGAGAAAATGCAGCAGTTGGGTGAAATTTTTCAGTGGTATAAAAGCAACAGGGTTATGTACAGGACATGGAGAGCCTTGCAGCCTAAGTAGATGAATGAAACTGCTGTTTTGCAGTTTTTAGCATAAACTGGTCTCCAGTTGACTATTTTTAAGTTTTCTCATATTGAAAAACTCTTGTTGGAAATCCATCTTTTGTTTTATTCTTGTCAATTCTGTCCCCACATTATTTTGCTTGGCTTCATGGGTTTCTGGGTCATACAGCCCTCCACTTGCCTCCCCCTATTATGGAGTACTCTTCTTTTCTTCCTACCCCTGCTTCATTCCCATTATGCTCTTCTCTCTCAGTTTGTTCTCAATTCCTTCCTCTTAAAGAGCTGAAAACATTCTATTGTTTCAACCAGTTACCTTTCCTCCCTGACTTTACTGCATCTGACAGTTGTTCCTCCTTGGTTTGTCACATGTTATTGTTCTTGCCAGTGGGAAACCCTGCTGGCACATCCAAAGATTGACCATACCTGTCTCACCTGTGGCCATTTTATATCTGGGGATCCTCTTCCATTTTGAGTTTTGTCTGGTTTTTGTCTGTTGACCATGTTCTTGATTACCTTCTTTATAATGCTTGCTGTCGTTAGCCTTTCTGATTTTTATTTCACCTTGTCCATCCCATACTTTTTCTTTGGACCATTTATTTTTTTATGCAGTGTCTTAGCTTGTGTTGAGCATGTCTTAGCCTTGTTTTAATAGTCTTTTCCCATTTCATATAATTTCCTCAGTATTGTCTTCTGTTACCTATCTTTCCATGAATTAATGACATTTGGTCTTGATACCTGGTGCTTGGAATTCATTATTCATATCTGTTCGGTGTCCACTCCATACAGTCCTTCTACTGATTTCAGTGATTGAAGTCATCATTATTACATTGAGGCATCCCCCATGAAGGAACCCAAAATGCCCTCTCAGCTGAAATGCAGATTCTGCTGGGTAACACTATAGGCTAACTTTTGGCACATTAGGCTCTTTTAAATTGGGGAACTTCTCATTTCTTCTTGCTGGATAGGTAGTGAAATTGATGGCAAGATTGTCTTAGCCTTTTTCCATACCTCTTCTGATTTCTTTTCAGAGCATTTTGTAGTTCCTGTAATGGAATGCTGTAAATCACTGTCTGTCATTTCCGCTTCATAATTTGAATTTCTAAAGGGAGACACTTTGCACTTTTTGAATCACAGGCCATAGCCAGTTGCTCCATCACTGCCAGTGATTAGAGGTCATGAGTTGATGGGATTTGTCATATTAGGTTAGAGGCAGAACTTAACCAGTACCTTACAGTAGCTGTACCTCAATGACCCCCTCCCCCCCCAAGAAAAGACCTTCCATCTTATTCCTAATAGAGAACCAGGTTCATATGCTTGCACACAAGTAGGATAATAGTCACATACTGTACTGTAATACTCAGTCCTCACAGTTACAAAACAGAGTTCCTCTACAGAGGTAACAGTTTATCTTGCTGCTATTCACCCCTTGTGTATGACATCAGGCATGACTGCCAGAAAAGGCACGCATAGGGAAAGAAACGAGCTGTTGTATACAGCTGCAGGGTAGGACTAAGAGCAGTTTGGGTCAAAGAGAAGTAAACTGTTGTTCTGTAGGGTGAAAATACTACCTTACCCAAAAGTAAATATTCTGGAATGGGTACCACTTTGCACATGATGCACAAAGACAGAAAAAATAGTATTCAGTGTAAGCAAAGGGAGCTAGCTGACCAGAACACATGTTAAGTATGAAATATGTCAACTACATTGAGAAACTGAAGTGAGAACTGTATTGCAAGACTAAGGTGAAGACAGCTAGATGCTTTTCCCCAACAGTTGTATCAGGAAGCCTTTCTTGAAGTTCAGAGGCACAAACAAACCAGTGCACCCAGGCCCCAACAGGGTAGGCATGTGCACAACATACACGGAGAAATGGCCTGAGCATGTATGAGACAGTTGACGTGATGTATATTGCTGGGTTGCCAGACTGTTCTGGATTCAGTACTGTATAAGAAGTGAGAAAGAATTCTCTTCCTAGAACTGTTGTTCATTCTAAATGTAACCAGATTTTTATTTGTTTTTTCCATTACAAGGTAATGGTCATATTGCCTTATTTTAACCAGCTAAAAGGATATTCCCAAATGTTCTAATGCTTCTAAAATCAGTGGCAAAATTAAAGACCCTATGTTTTTTCAGGTGCCAGTTTTTCTTCATAGGAGTGGAAAAGCCTTATTGTATGTACCAGATGTGCAGCACTACCATGTGATGTTTAATGCAGCTGCCAGTATACTTATCAGCAGTCTCTCTCTCTCAAGTTCCTACCATACCTACTACCCATCCACACCAGCAGCTTCAAATTATTATTTCTGCTATTTGAAATTTTTTTTCAGTGAAAAATACTGTTATGAACTGAGGGAAAAAATTTTTAATATTTCCATTGTGGTGAATGTGAATGAAGTTTGACGTTTTGTACTCAGACTATATATATGGTATATAAATATATTATTTACCCGTGTGATAATTTCATTGTATAAAATGTGTAGGTATAGGGAAAGCAATATGGAGGTTTAAGGATGTTGTAAATCTACTCTGTATATTAACTTGTAAGGTATCTAAGGTATGCTTAAGGTCACACTGTAACTGTTTGTATAAACTTTACTTTCTAAGGCTGCTAGTCCTTGAGCAGAAAGTTTTATTTCAATAAATAAGCTAATTCAAAGCTGCAGTTCATTTGTCATTGTAAAGATTGTGAGTGCAATATTGGATTTAATGAAAGTGCTAAACATTAAACTGGAACAGGTGCAGGCATCACGTCAGTAACCTGACTTGAAACTTGGCTTGTGTAGTACATTGTTTGACCTTTCCAGTGGTTAAGGTACACTTAGGAATTTTTTTTTGTATTTAGCCAAGGGAACCTATCTGGATTGCCAAAATGGTTCCAGTGGTTGAAAGCACACTTACAAATTTTATTCTGGCTCCTCCCAAATTAATTAGCTGGAGGAAACCTCCTAGCAAACGAAGTAAAACATTTCTGTTACTTTAACCCTTTCAGTGGTAGAGGTACATTTTAAAACTTTAATGCCACACGATTCCATTAAACTAAGAGAAACCTTCCTGAAAAAATGTTATAACCAGTCTCATTATTGTTATCCATTCAATGTTTGAGACACTCAAGAATTGTATTATAGCTGTTGCCATGCAGTTTCATTCAGATGAGGGAAACTGACCATTGAATTTCGTGTGTTGGAAACTGCAGGTTCATATTAGCTTATGGTGGAAGAAATGTGAAGAAACCACCATTGTTGGTGGAAGTTAAGGGATCAAGCAGTAGATTTGGAATTGGGTGAGGATGAAGGGCTAGCCCAGAGCAAAAGTTACTGATGTCCAAAATGGATGAGTTTATACCTGACTAGCGCTTGGACTGGTAGCTTGGTATGGAAAATACAAGAAGCTAGGAAGGGTGGAATTACTAAGCGTGAATGTGCAGGAGTGGAATGTTGGAATGTCCTAAGGCCAAGACAGACGTATGACTTGTGGAAGTGTTATTAGGGGGCAGTGATGCTAGTGAATAATTCCCACACACGCACTATTATAGTGGAGAGATGTAATAGGGAAGAACAGAATGTGAATGGCAGCTAAAAACTGAGGGAACGATGGGTTGCCAGTGTGCAGCATGAGATGGCAGCCCAAATGGAGAGGCTTGTGACTCGAACTGTTATCTCAGCCCACCACCAGACTGACAAAGATATTAATTGAAGGAAATTAGGCAGACAGGTACAAGAATGATGATAAAATTAAGAGATGAATGAAATTTATGGTACTGAAAAATGTCCATGAGTACTGTGGTGCTAGTAGCTGGAAGAAGGGCTGACCAGATTGTACAGACTTTGCAACAGCCAGTACATGGGCTAATATGCCTTCTGGTGGGCCCATCCAGAACAGTGGAAGGGGAATAGGCCAGTTAAAAAGTAGGAAAAAAGTGGAATTGGTGTGCAGTGGTTTTAAAGCATTCTTAACACTTCCATTGCACCACAGGCACGAGAGGAAGATCGCTTTACAATAGTACTGGGCAGGTATTTCAGTGGCCTGAGGTCGCAAAGGAACGAGACACAAATATAATCCAACAAGTATATGATGTAGTTATTAACTCTTGTACACTTCAGTCTGAGTGATGCATTGCTTAATATCCTTAAGAAAAAAAAGGGGGGGAGGGGAGTGTCAGAGTTTGCATTAAAGGATCATCCGTCATCATCCAGTCCTATGTTGCCCCATGAGGAGCGTAGGAGCCCAGGGCTAGGCAAGTTGGTCCTGACATTTAAGATGAGAGTGACCAGCCTCACTCATCCCTGAGTGGCTTTGTGTGGGCAATAAACCCCGACCTCTCCTTGGATATAAACCTTCACTGGCTCAATGCTATTGGAGCCCTGTAATTACCCACTAAACCATGAGGTGCCAAAATTTGGTTATATAGTTACCACCCAGCATAGTAAACGGTTTCCTGGTGTACAGGAAACTATTTGGCTGTCATTCACTGTAGAGTCATCCACAGGCAGAAGGAAGAGGAAATAATGAAGGAAAGACAGAAGAGGGAGTGTAAAGTCACCTGTAGGCTGAAGGACGAGCAAAGAATGAAAGACAGAAGAGGATGGAAGAAAGAGAGGAAAGGACAGACACCCAAAACAGCTCTACATCGAGTGAGTGGATGGTGAGCGCCCCCATCTGCCATCAGAAGTGCACAAAATCACGCTTGCAGTAGAAGGACTGAAATATCAAGACTTTAATTCTAAAAGATGCACCCACAAGAGGACATTCTTTGAAGACTGCAGAAGAGACCAATGCTGAACCTCAGGAAGTACGGTACATACTTCTATCATGTGGTGGATGAAGAGAATAACCTGCCAGAGGAGGCAGTGTTGGCTAAAACAACAAAGAGATTCAAGGCAAGATTGAGCCAGTGTCGCCTTCCTGCTCCAAGCCAAAACCGTCTGCCTGAGGAATTATCACATCCCCCACTTGGGGATGGTAAGTTATACCCGTCGAGTATGAGTATGATTGAAGGCTTGCGCAAATGACTGAAGAGTATTCAACTTGGTGTGATATTTTCTCTTCAATCACAGGCTTGCACAATTATGCCTGACGGTGTGTGGGAATGATTGCACGATCGTGGTACTGTAAAGGATCCCATGAATTTTTATCTCTTGTTATGCCAGTCACACTTTTCATTTTACTTCATGAGGTCTGGGGTCTCTATTCACCTGGCGAGAAGGGAGGGGGGAAGAATGCCTCCCCTACATATCTGCTTGTTGTAAGAGGCGACTAAAAGGGGTCTTTTTGTCTCCAGTCATTCCTTACTGTCTGCTCTTCTGCCCTACCTCTCCTCTTTATATTTCCATGGTTCTTCCAACCTTATTTTCCCTCTAATCTTATTAGGTTAGACATTTGGTTTCATGTCATGTATACTTTAAGGACCTCCCATCAATGTTGACCATTTCTCCTTACTTTGGAGTGAGGGTGAATTCCCCGAGCTAAAACCATATAGTTCTTGTTATGATACATACTCAGGGCTCAACCTCTTCAGTATGAGGAACTGATCTGGGGTTCTTTTCAAGACTAGGTCTAGAGCATGCAACCAGGGGAACAGGGCTCAAAAACACAAGCCAACCAATCTTATACGTATATTGTCATACAAACATACAGTACAAATGGGCAGATTATGCACACTATAGTGGACACAAAGGACAAGAGTTGTGACTACAGGTGACAGGGTAGATGTAGGTGTCCCTAAAGTGTGGGAGGGGTCCCACAGGCATGTGCTTTCTGAAGGGGCACAGGAACACTGTCGTAGGCCAGATCGTCAAGTGTGGGCTGCAGGGCGACATAGAAGGAGGCCTTTCCCTGGAGGGACCTCGGTGAGTGTGTCAGCCCTTGATACTGGGGATGAACAGGGCGAGTAGGCACGCTGCCTTGCACCTACCTTTGGTGAAGGACGGCCCGCCGACTGGTCTGCGAAGGTCTCGGTCAGAAGTCCTGGGGCGTCCCTCGGTGGCTGGGGGCTGTGGCCTCACTTTGATTGAGAGGGTGTCAGGGGCTGCCTGTGGCGTCTCTTCCTGTGGGAGTCCGGCAGAAATGGGTGATGTAGGGGCGCTGGCTGCAGTGAGCGTATCCCCAGGCTTACTATGGGGCTGCTCCAGACCCTCTCCAGCTGCAACTCTGCTGGGGAGCTAGCTCTGTCCCTTGGGGTGTGGGGAGAGCAAGAGGGGCATCCCACTCGGCCTCTGGAGGAGTGAGGCATGCAAGGGGCATTGCCCTTGGTGGGTTTTGCAGGGGTAGCAGACGAGAGACGTATGGTGGATGTTCCCTCCCCAGCGGGCACGGTGGGCACCGCTGCGGTTCCACTAGACCCTGGGACTGCAGGTGAGGGGAGGACAGTGGCCGTCCTCTCCCCAGCGAGCATGGTGGGCATCGCCTTGGTCCTGCTCCCTGTGGGGGCTGCAGATGAGGGAAGTACAGTGAATGTTCCCTCCCCGACAGGCATGGTGGGTGCCGCCGCGGTTCTGCCCTGCCTTGGGAAGACAGGTGAGAAGAGTACGATGGCCGTCCTTCCCAGCGAGAACAGTGGGCGTCGTCGTGGTCCTGCTCCCTTTGGGGGCTGCAGATAAGGGAAGCACGGTGGATGTTCCCTCCCCAACGGGCACTGTGGGCGCTGCTGCGGTTCAGCCTTGCCCTGGGAAGACAGATGAGAGGAGTATGGTGACTGTCCTCTCCCTGGTGAGCACAGTGGGCGTCACCGTGGTCCTGCTCGCAGCGGGGGCTGCAGATGTGAGAAGTACGATGGACATTCCCCCCCTGATGAGCATGGTGGGCATCGTCGCAGTCCTGCTTGGGACTGTAGGTGAGGGATGTACAGTGGACATTCCCTCCCTGACGAGCATGGTGGGCGTCATCGCAGTCCTATAGAGGGTAGTAGGTGAAAGGAGTATGGTGGACATCCTTTCCCCGACGAGTGTGGTGGGCGTCGTCACAGTCCTACTTGGGACTGTGGTTACACAAGTCCCACCCCGATCCTGGTGAATGCTGGTCTGGGTAGAGAGTAGTGCAGTGGGGTGGCGTACCTCCCATGGGCTCCTTTGAGGGGAAGAGGGGCCCATGGTGGCAGGGGACGTATGCCCGTCTTGCACGGGCCCTTTCTGCTCCTCCCTGTGGTCTCCCCTTGGTGCTGGTATTTCAGTTCTGCAGGGTAAGGAGAGATCCTTGGAGGGAATGCTACATCTCTCACTTGAAATATGCAACCCAGGAGTTTGTGAACTGCGAACCCTACAGCCATGGATAGCGTGCGTTAGCTATGCTGAGCTACTCTGCCCCTCCTTTCCCCCCCCCCCCCAATCTTTGGAGGGTCCCAGTACTTTTTGTTATGCTAGGTGTTTTTAAGTTGACTTCTCTTCCAAAGAACATTAGCTATTGAGCAGGGTTCTCTTTCGAGACCAGAACAAGAATACACTACAAGAAGAACAGGACATAAAAACTCAGCAGACCAACCTTACACATATTTTGCCTTAATTACGATCCTTTACAATATACAACAATAATATACAGTACAGATAAATACGGACACCATCAGGCTTCAATACACAACAGTGGTATACAGTACAGGGGAATATGGACAGTGTCAGGCTTGACTTGGGCTGTTGGGGCCTGGGCTGGTTACAGGTGGCGCCCGTCAGGCATGCCCTCCCATAGGGGGCACGGAACTTCTGCCAGGGATGATGTTGTCCAGGTGGGGCTGTTGGGTGGCGTACAAGGAGGCCCTTTCGTGGTGGGGCCTCAACCTGGGAGGTGGCTTTCTGGACTGGGGCCAAACAAGGCCAACAGTCATGCCTGCCTTCACCTGCTCCTGGCGGAGGGTCATCTGCGGGTAGGGCTCGGGATGCCCTGCCACGGGGTCCTGGGGACGTCTCTGGGTGACTGAGGGCTGCGGTCTCCACCGGGTTGGACCACCATTAGGAGTAGCCTGCGGTGTCCCTTCTTCGTGGTGTCCGTCAGTGGCGGGCGTCGTCCAGGGGCAGCCCATAGGGCATGGATCCCCAGGCTCGGGATAGGTCTTCATGACCACTCCTTGAACTGCAACTCCTCTGGGGGAATGCATCTGTGAGGAGAGAAAGAGAGAGGGAGACGTCCCACTCGACCTCCGGATGGGCCGAGCCAGGGACTTCCTCCGAAGAGGTAGTTTCAAGGGCTGTGGATGAAGGGTGTACAGTGGCTGTCCCTTCCCCAGTGTGTATAGTGGCCGTCACTGCGGTTCCACAAACCATAGAGACAACAGCTGAAGGGCGTACAGTGGCCGTCCCTTCCCCGGTGCGTACAGTGGCCATCACCACAGTGCTGTTCCCTAAGGAGGAGGCAGACGAAGGATATACAGTGGCCGTCCCTTCCCCGGTGCATACAGTTGCCGTCACTGCGGTTCTGCCTCTGCCTGGCTTGCCAGCCGACATGCGTACAGTGGCTGTCACTGTGGGGCTGGTTCCAGGGGTGGCTGCAGCCAATGTGCGTACAGTGGCCATCGTGTCCTGTCCAGTGCGTACAGTGACCGTCACCACGGGGCTGCAGGGGGCAACAGCTGAAGGGCGTACAGCGGCCGTCCCTTCACCAGTGCGTACAGTGGCTGTCACCGTGGTGCTGCTTGGGACTGTATAGAGACAAGTCCCACCCTGATCCTGGCGAGGGCTGGCCTGGCTGTGATGTAGTCGGCTGGGACTGTTTTCCTGCTGGTGGGCGTGTTGAGAGGAAGAGAGGCGCAGAGTCGTGGCGCACCTAGACCCATCTCGCTCGGGCCTGTCGTTCTTTCCATACGCCTCCCCGGTGTTTCCTCCTGGGGTAGGTATAGGGCCATGGATCCTTCCTTGGTGGGTGTTGCGACATTCCTCCCTGGGTTTCTCGTGGGGGCGCGCATTCACTTTTCTGTAGATCGTATTGTCGTCTCTACAGGTACAGACAATCCATAACCTTCACCTGATCTAAAATTCCCCCTTCAGTTTCTAATTTTCCTCTGCCGTGGCCTGCTTACTCCTTGCTATATCTTTAGATCATAACATTGTGTTATATGATCTTTGCTGGCACTTGGATTTCATTCATTCACTCTGCGGTCTTTAGAGCATGTGCGGAATGCAAGTTTAAAAAAAAATGGAGAGGGGTTAACAAAGGGGTAGCGAAGTCTAGTTATGGGATGGCACAAGGAAAACTCTTTTGTAGGAGCTGGGGATATTCCCTTGGAAATTTGGGGTGGCCAGGCATATTTCAGGGGAGGCCCATACATGCATCCTCAGTATTCAGTTTTACGAGGTTCACCACGCCATAACTGAAGCTTGCACAGTCTCTATTACTAGCGTATGGACAAAACTGCTGAACATATAATCACCATGATTGCGCAGTCATGTGCCTAGTTGACTGTATGAGGCCCTTAAAGGTATTTGAGAACTCTCCCCCGGTCGAGCTCGATAAGTTGGCATGATCAAATTGTACATAAAATGTTAACCTGTGAGTGAATTAAGAAAATAAGAGTTGAAATTAGACCATTTTTGTCTCACACTAGGTATGGAATATAATGATTCAGGAAGATTGACTAATAATGTATGTCACCAGCGGAGCGGCGGCCCAAGCCTCCAGTCCGAAGTTCCCATTCCCAAAGAAGAAGAAGAAGATGAACTGACACTGGTCGGGGAGGAGTGTGTAAGATTTCTTGGCCAAAGAACCATGGATAGTAAAGATAAAGACCACGTTCTGAGTCTAAAAGGTAAACACGCACTTACTGGTACCCGTATCAAACTGTAACCTTTATGTGCAATGGTCATGCACTGTTATTACGTAATTGCTGTCATTCTTAAATTCTTAAGGAACCAAAGAACAGTTTCAAAGGATGTTAATACTAAAGTTAACGCAAGGCAAAATTGTGTTATGAAACCGCCCTTTTTTTAAGTAATTGTTTAAACAAAAAAAAATTTGCAGGGACAGTTTCAATTTAGGACCTTGCTATACGTTTACAGCCCTTTGAAAGCTCCAAAAATCTTAAACAGCCTTTAATCAAAGTTTACTCCCGTTACCAGTTTTATTGTATTTCACACCTTATTTACTGTAGTGCTTAATCCATTCATGTTGTGGTTTACCATTTTCCAGATAATCCCCTCCCTAAATCCATTTAGCTACATGGATTTGATAGTGGACAGTGCTTCATTTAAAGTGCAAAAAATTTATATAAAATAAAATTCCTTTGTCATGAGAAAAGCAGTATGGTAATTTCCTACCTGAAATCGCCCAGATCAAGTGTAACGTGTCAAATCCATCAGTGAAAGTCGCATCCATCAGACCTAACTTTAGCATTGTCTGGACCTAACCTTAGCAGGGTAAATTTTTAGAAGTAACCAATGTTTTATTATTATTTTTATGGTTTCCAATGGAAAATACTGTGCTTTAATTAGTTTTGACCCTCATTTTGGGGGGAAAATCCCCCTTTTGGAATTTTGAGTAAGATTTCCAAAAGTGGGTTTATCCCCCAAAATCAAGATCAAGATTAATTAAAAACACACTCTTTTGCATTAAACTAACCCAAACTAACCTAACCTAACCTAACCTAACCTAGGCCTAATCTAGAGCCTGACATAGACCGAATGCACACGCCTGCACCAGTCATTATGGCCCAACATTCATCCGTTACTGAGTGACAGCCTAACCTAAGCCACTATATGACTACCCCAACAAAATTTGCTCCCCCAACTGGAACTAAGCTTAAAAGGTAAGTCTTAGTTAGAATAATTCAGGGACATAATATAATGAAAATTGGTAATGTTGGTTACTTCTAAAGTTATACCCTTAGCAGTATCAGTGTTAAACCAGAAAGCACTCAGAGGGTGCATACCTCCACCAATGCCATTGCTTTTAAAAGGATCTGGATCTGCCCCAGAATTTAATAATTTCATTCCTGGTCCATGGCCTACCTTTCCAAAAAATTTCATTGAAATTCAGTGAGAACTTTTGGAGGTATTGTTCTGGATACTCCGGATCCATTCCCAATTTTAATAATTTCTTCCTTGGCCTACTACCCACCCTCCCACACAGTTTCATCAAAATCTGTTTCTAGTTTTTTTTCGTTATCTCAGATCCAGATCCGTGGGTGTAGGATCCGGATCCAGATTTGCCCCCAAATTTGATCATTTCTTTCTTAGTCCATGGCCCACCTTTCCAAAAAACTTCATTGAAATTCATTGAGAACTTTTGGAGATATTGTGCGAGATACTCTGGATCCTGATCCGCCCCAAAACTTAGTAATTTCTTCCTTGGTTCATAGCCCACCCTTCCACAAAATTTCTTCAAAATATGTTCATAGCTTTTTGAGTAATCCTGATAACAGACAAACAAACTGTTGGTCAAAACATAACCTTGGTGGAGGTAATAAAATGACCAACCAGCAGCTGATTTGTTTACTTTAGGACTGTATTGAAATGCATGAATGGCAGCATTTAAATTCAGCATTTCATATTTTGATACAGGTACTGTATTTTTTTCCATTGTTTAAGGATCTACAAATAGACCACATTAAGTGCAGTTATGTATTTCATTTATAAAACAATAATTAGTGCAGATTTTTTTTCATAGCTAAAAATTAGTGCGGATATTTTTTACGTAACTAACCTTTGAGAGGGGAGGGTGGAGGTATGTCTGACCACTACCTTGTGGAGGGAAAGTTGAGAGTAAGTATGAGGTGGGTGAAAGCTAGGAAAGCGAGGTGTGGCAGGGAGATGTGGGAAGTCAATGAGTTGGATGAAAGAGAGAAAATGATAGAGTACCGGTATTAGGAGAAGTTGAAAGATGAGTGGAATGCAGTGAAAGACCAGGAAAATGGCAGTTGTTTAAGAGTGCTGTGATAGGATTGCAGAAGAGGTGTGTGGTGTGAGACAAGTGGGTGGTGATGTAAAGAAGGGAAGGGAATGGTGGTGCAAGGAAGTAAGTATGGCAGTAGCTGAGAAGAGATGTGCATATGAAGTGTGGCTGCAGAGGAGGAATGAGGTGTCATATGAGAGGTATAAGAAAAAGAGGAATAGGGTGAGAAGTGCTGTGCATAATGCTAAAGTGACAGCAGATGAGAGGAGGGGTAGGCAGTTGACTAAGAATTTTCAAAAGAATAGGAAAATGTTTTCGAAGGAGGTGAAGAGAATGCGAAGGGAGAGTCTGGGAAGGAAGAGCAGAGCAAAACAGAGGATGGAAAGATGTTAATTGAGATGGATGGTGTAAGGAAGAGATGGGCAGAGTATTTTCAAAGATTGTTAAATGTAGAAGAGGAAAGGGAGGCTGATATTGTGGCAGATGGAAGGGTACATGGAATAAATGTGTTGGGAGAGTTGAATGATTCTTTGATCACGATGGAGGAAGTGCAGGAGGCAGTAATTTTTTTTTTTTTTTTTTTTTATGTGAGGAAGAAGGAACCAAAGGCCATGAGCCCGCAGTAACAGTTCCCTCCAAGAGAAAAACAAAATACAATAGAGAGCCAAATTCAAGATCCGATCATTTTGAGATGCTTGGACACACTGCGTTTGAAAGACTGGAGATCATAGGCAGCAGGAAATACAGATAGAGGGAGACAGTTCCAGAGCTGACCTGTTGCATAAATGAAAGACTGGGAGTAACGGTTAACTCTTGCATTAGAGAGTTGGACAGAAAAGGGATGAGAGTTTGCTGCCAGACGGGTGCTACGCGCCCGTCGTAGAGGTGGAGGAATGCAAGCAGACAGTTCAGAGGAGCAGTGACCATTAAAGTAGCGATAGAAAAGAGATAAAGATGCAACAGTGCGGCGAAGAGACAGAGGTTGAAGGGAGTCAGTAAGAGGAGGAGAGTTAATGAGACGAAAAGCCTTTGACTCCACCCTATTGAGAAGAGCTGTATGTGGGGAGCCTCCCCACACATGAGAGTTGTACTCCACACAGGGGCGGATAAAACCCCTGTATAGAGTCAACAATTGTGCAGGGGTAAAGAAAGAGCAGAGTCGGCTTAGCACACCCAATCTCTTGGAAGCAGATTTTACAAGAGATGCAATATGATCTTTCCAAGATAAGTCCCGAGTAAATGAAACCCCAAGCATGTTCAAGGATGATGCAGGATTAAGCTGAATATTATTAAACATTAATGGGTATACCTGTGGAAGATTTTGTCGGGTTGATAGGTGTAAGAACTGAGTCTTGGATGCATTAAAGACAACCATATTATTTTTACCCCAGTCAGAGATACGAGCCAAGTCAGACATTAGGTGTGCAATAGCCTCATCCCTTGTTTCTTGAAGTAACTGTTGAGATGGGCGTTGTGGGAACCTAATGGAAAGGTGAAGGGTGGAGTCATCAGCGTATGAGTTGATAGGGTTAGATGTACAGCTTAGAAGATCATTGATGAATAAAAGGAAGAGAGTTGGTGATAGGACAGAGCCCTGAGGAACACCATTGTTGATAGATCTAGGAGAAGAACGATGGCCGTCTACAACAGCGGCTATAGAACGACCAGAAAGGAAGCTAGCGATGAAGGCACAGATAGAAGGATAGAAACTGTAGGAGGGCAGTTTGGAAATTAAAGATTTATGCCAGACTCGATCGAAAGCCTTTGAGATGTCAAGTGCAATGGCAAAGCTTTCGCCAAAGTCCCGAAAGGAGGATGACCAGGAGTCTGAAAGGTAGGTGAGAAGATCGCCAGTGGAGCGTCCCTGACGGAACCCATACTGACGATCGGAAAGAAGGTTGTGATAGGAAAGATGCCTTAAAATTTTTCTATTAAGAATTGACTCGAAAACTTTTGAAATACAGGACGTTAAAGCAATTGGACGATAGTTGGAGGGTTGGGAGTGGTCACCCTTCTTTGGGACTGGCTGAATGAGAGCAAACTTCCAGCAAGAAGGAAAGGTACAAGTTGACAGACAAAGGCGAAAGAGTTTGCCTAGGCAGGGTGTAAGCACAGAAGCACAGTTCTTGAGAACAACAGGAGGGACCCCATCAGGCCCATATGCCTTGTTAGTACTGAGGCCAGTGATGGCAGAAAATACATCAACTGAAGAAATTTTAATGTCAGCCATGAGGAAGTCAGAGGGGAGAAGTGATGGAGGAACAGCACCGGAATCGTCTAAGGTGGAATTGGAGGAGAAAGTCTGTGCAAAGAGATCTGCTTTATCAGTAGAAGAAATAGCTACAGAACCATCAGGGTAGAAAAGAGGAGGGAAGGATGATGAGGTAAAGTTGTTAGAAAGATTTTTGGCAAGGTGCCAGAAGGAGCGGGAAGAATTCGAGTTGGAGAGTTGAGAGCATTTAGTATGGATGAAATTATTTTTAGTAGAGCGAAGAACAGACTTAGCACGATTCCGGGCAGAAACGTAAAGATGATGTGATTCAGGGGTGGGTTGGCTCTGGTACCTTTTGTAGGCCTTCTCCTTGTTGCGGACAGCATTAGAACAAGCGTGATTAAACCAAGGCTTTCTTGCGTTAGTCAAAGGATATGAGAAAGGAATGTATGCTTCCATGCCCGAGAGAATAACCTCCGTAATGCGCAAGGCACACTCAGATGGCTCACGGCCATGGAAGCAATAATCATTCCAGGGAAAATCAAAGAAGTACTGCCTGAGGGCCTCCCAGTTCGCGGCTCCAAAATGCCACAGACGACGTTTCCCTGGAGGGTCCACAGGCCGTACCAGAGTGATAGGACAGGTTAAGGTAATAAGGTTGTGATCGGAGGAGCCCAACGGAGAGAAAAGATTAACAGAGTAAGCAGAAGGATTAGTTGTGAGGAAGAGGTCAAGTATGTTGGAGCTCTCTCCAAGGCGGTCAGGGATACGGGTAGGGTGCTGTACAAGCTGCTCTAGGTCATTAAGGATAGAAAAGATGTAGGCTTGTTCACCAGGTGGATCCGTGAAAGGAGAGGAGAGCCAAAGGTGGTGGTGAACATTGAAATCTCCAAGAATGGAGATTTCAGAGAAAGGAGAAATGGACAGAATGTGTTCCATCGTAGAAGTAAGATAGTCGAAGAATTTTTGATAGTCAGTAGAATTAGGGGATAAGTAAGCAGCACAGATATATTTAGTCAGAGAATGACAGGAAAGCCGAAGCCAGAGTGTGGAGAATTCAGAAGAATCAAGTTCAGGAACACGAGAGCAAGATAAGTCGTTGCGTATGTATACACAACAGCCACCTTTGGCTTTGAAATGAGTATAGAGAAAGTAGGAGGATACAGAAAAGGGTTTGCTGTCGGTTGCCTCAGACAGCTGAGTCTCCGTCAGAAAAAGAAGGTGAGGTTTAGAGGAGGAGAGGTGGTGCTCAACAGAGCGAAAGTTAGATGAAAGGCCGCGAATGTTGCAGAAATGAAGAAGAGAGTCAGACAGTGGTTCCAGGCACCTCGAGTCGTCACCGGGAGAGGGGCAGATGGCGGGGGCATTTATGGTCCCCCTCCCCCAGGGACTCCGAGGCTTGATTAATCGACGCCATTTTTGTTGAATTTTGAATAGGAAGTGTAGTGTGTACTGTGCATGTAGTTTGGTGAAGATAGTTAGAGAAATTTGTACTGGAGAGCATGCTGGCCTACTCTCTGTGTAACTGAGACACTGAAAAAGTTCAGCAAAGAGGGATGGTTAGGAACTAGTCCTGAGGGCTGATGAAACGGGAGCTCCAGCACTCCCTGTCATGGAGATGAAAGCAGGGAAAGCTGCAGGTATGGATGGGTGTGCTGTGGAATGTCTGAAAGATGGTGGAGCAAGTATTGTTGAGCGGTTTTTAAAGTTGCTGAATGTGTGTTTTTTGAGTGGTATGGTGCTGATTGACTGGGCAAATGCATGTGTGGTTCCGTTGTCTAAATGTAAGGGTGATAAGTATGAATGTACCATTTTTAGGAGTATAAGTCTGTTGAGTGTTGTAGGTTAGATGTTGGTTAAGAGAGTTAGAGAGGGTACTTGGGCGTTCATGGGTTTAGAGAAAGCGTATGATAGAATTGATAGGGAGGCTTGGTGGACTGTTTTGAGATTGTATGGACTTGATAGTAGGTTGTTAAAAAGAGTGAAAAGTTTTTATGTAAACTGTAGAGTGTGTGTAATACAGTATTTGGAAATATTGTGAGTGACTGGTTTCCCATGAGAATGGGGCTGCAGCAGGGATGTGTGATGCTGCCTTAGTTGTTTAATATTATATGAATGATGTTGTATGGGAGGTGTATGCGGGCGTGTTATGTGGAGGTTTGAGTTTGGTGAATGCTGATGGTCGAGAGTGGGATCGGAATCAGCTTCTGTTTGCAAATGATACTGCACTGGTGGCTGATTGGGAGGAAAGATTGATACAGTTGGTAGAGGAATATGGAAAGGTTTGTGCAAGGAGGAAATTGAGAGTAAATGAGAATAAGAGTAAAGTGATGAAGTGTACTAAGTTGGTAGATTGTAGGAGGATGGTTGCAGTTTTGAATGGTGAGGTGCATGAGGAGGTAGAGTGTTTTAAGTATTTAGGGTCACATGTTGCTTTGGATGGAAGAATAGATGTAAAGGTGAAGTTTAAAATGAAGTAGGAAAGGTGCTGGGAGGAATGAAAAAAGTGTTTAGATGTCGTTCGCTTAGAATGGATGCAAAGAGAAGGCTGTATGAGGGTGTAATGGTACCGACTGCATTATATGAAACCATGGAATATGGGTGTAACAGAGAGGAAGAATTTGAATGTAATGGAGATGAGGTGTGTGACGAGTATGTGTGGAGTGATGGGTATGGATTGAATGAGAAATGATGAAGTGCGAAGGAGGACTAGAGTTAGGTGGGAGATGACTGATTGAGTTAAGCAGAGAGTGTTGCGATGGTTGGGGCATGTGAAGAGAATTGGTAAAAAAGATAATTGGATTGGCAGTGAGAGGTGTAAGGCTGAGAGGAAGACCAAGAATAGGATGGATGGACAGTGTGAAGAGAGCGTAAGATGTGAGAGGGATGTCTTTTAGAGCAAGGAAGAGTGGCTGCACATGAAAGGGATGACTGGAGAGAAATTGTGAATGAATAAATGGTGATGTGGCCCTGAAGGGATATTCTCCCGCATTTGGTCTGATCAGCTGATCAGGTCATGTGGGTAAGGGGATGGGTCCATTATGATGTGCCAGGGGTAAACCAGCTTTGCTTTCGGACCCTGTTGCGTATGTCACTGATTGCACTGTGCAGTTGACCCTCGTGTGGTGTAGTGTGGTGAGGATCTGTCCCTTCTCCCCTTGGGCTAAGATATGAGTAAATGTGTGTGTGTGGATGAGTAAACTGGGAATGTGTCATCCTGTCTCAGCTACCCCACTTTGGGGGAAGTGGCCTAGGTACCATATATAGATAGACAGAATTGTTACAAAGAGAGGATCACCATATTTTTTTATTTTATGTACAGTAACTGTTTATTTATTTTTTTACCATAGCCTTTCTTGAGCTTTTGTGAGGTATTTCTGAGTATGCTTTCAAGTTTTGATGTTTTTTGTTATATTAAAAAGATATACAGGTATTTATAATAATGAAGCATGTTTGCTCCCTTAGAACATCAGTCTTTGCTCAAATCAGAGATGGTATGTCAATTTGGCACAAATATAACCATTTCTGTGTTAATGGTAATTTATTTATTTATTTTTTATTTTTTATTTTTTTTGACATACTGTCTTCTGTGATGTCCCCATGATTGTTCAGTATATATATATGGATGGTTTGATGGGAAAAGTAAAAACACGAGTAATGGAGAGAGGGATGGCTATGGTAATGAATGGTGATGGATGGAATATCTCAAATTTGTTGTATGCTGATTATGCAGTACTGCTTGCAAGTACCGACAAAAACTTGTTTGGCTAGTGCAGAGTTTTGCTGATGTCTGTGAGGGTCGTGCCTTGAGAGTAAATGTAGAAAAGAGTAAAGTGATGGTTACTGAGAGAGAAGGTGACTCCCAGTGTGATGTTACAGTGAGTGGAGAGAGACTGGAATTGGTAACAGAGTTCAAGTACCTGGGTACAGTGATAGAAAAGAGAGGAAAGTGTGCAAAAGAAGGTGAAAGTAGAGTGACACAAGGAAGAAAAGTAGCTGGTGCAATGAAGGCCTTGATAAGAAACAGAGGCTTAAGTGTTGCAGCTGCATGAGGCCTACATAAAGGAGTGTTAGTGCCAATTTTAACATATGGATGTGAGACTATGCTGTAGCATGAAAATGAAAAGTCAAGAGTAAGAGCAGTGGAGATGGGACTGCTGAGGAATATATGAGAAGTACAGAGGGTGGATAGGATACAAAATAATGTGATTCGTGAAAGATGTGGAGTGAGGAAGTCAGAGGACACTAGAATCGAAGAGAGTGTACTGAGATGGTATGGTCATATGGAGAGAATGGATAACAATAGAGTGGTGGAAAACGTATACCTGAGTGGATTTGAAGTAGGGAGGAGGCGAGGTAGGCCAAGGAGAAGGTGGAGAGAGATGGTGGATGAGTGTGTGAGGAAGTGAGGTTTGGAAGTCAGTGAGGCTAGGGAACTGACAAGAGATCGACCTGGCTGGATGAATGTTGTGAGGAAAAGTGCATGACCAGGGATTTGGCACCCCTTTTTAATGTGACAGCGTCCGGATTGACTCAGGTGGATACGTTTATGTGAAGCTACAGAACGTGGTGAATGTTTTTGGTGTATCTGATAAAGCCAGGATTCCGGGGGCTTGCATGATGAGTGAATGGAAGTGTGGCCCTTTGGACTGGGCAAATTTGGGCTGTCTGGACATTGCTACTCCTCACCCTGCCCTAGGGTAGGAAAGGAGGTCTGGATGATGATGATGATGATGATGATGATGTCATCTTACTTGAAAACACCCCACTTTTAAAATCTGTGAATAAATCCAGATGCAAGTAAGATTGTTGATACTGTATTTAACAGGTAGACCTCGCCTCATTAACATACTGGTACAATGTTCTTGCAAGAATTTCCATAACTCTACGCACAGGTTGTGTACTGTACATTCATTTAAGAGTATCAATTGACCTATCAGTAAACCCTTGACTTTAGTGTTTGGCCACCACAAACTAGTTATCCCTGTGGTAATTTTTCTGACACCTCTTGCGTGAAATTTGTAAAAGTCAAAAGGATTGCTGGACCGTGTTCTCACAAGAGCTGACAGTAAGTGACACTGTGGTGGACTAATTTGTTGACTGATGATTCTTGCAGAGATTTACTGTAGTTTTAAATCAAGCTTTCTTTGCAGGAATTCTTAGTTTGCCATTATCTGTTATTTGTAATAACATGCAACAAAAGGTTAATAACCCTCCTTTCTCTTTTAACCATTAGCCCATACCTTCAAGCACAGGCATCTTTGTTAGGAATTGTAAGGTCAAGAGGATGTGGGAAGTGGACAAATAGTTACTGGTACCATAACATGGGTCTGTTGTTAGTCACAAAAGTACAGTAGGTTATAGCTGTTAGTTTAAGAATTTTGGTGTACTGTACTAGCAGTAAAAAAAAAAAATAATAAATAAATAACTGAGTAAAGTCCATCTTTAGATGACCACAAACAAATAGGCTAATTCCTCCTGTGTCGCTTATTTACCACTTGAGTCCGTATGACATCTTTTTAAAGTTTATTTTTGCGGCTACCAGACAGTTCCGTTCAACCTAGGGAAAGCCCCATATTGAAAGGGTTTATAAAAGCTTCCTTTAATTTAATCTCACCAATTTAAGACATATATCTTAAGTTTAATCAAATCATTAGGAAATGGCAAGAATAAAATGAAAAAGACATCCATGGGCTCAGTGGGTTAATCAGGCTTTTGAATATTACAAGTAAAAACTTACTTGCAGTCGTGTAGCCTATTTCCATTGCTGGCCTACCCGTGGTTATGTTGGGCATCCTGGATGGAGCAGCTGTTGTATCCACGTAGGAGCCAAACCTCATATTTCCCTGTGTGGGAAGGACCATTATGTATCACAAGAGGGTGTCAGTTCCCTGCATGGGATATGTACTGTACTGTACCTGTAAGATGGACCCATAGAAAGGGTTGCTTAATTGTGGTTGATTGGTCTTGACCAGACTGACTGGGGCTGAGCAATAACAGCAGCCTTCTTCTTCGTCTTTCCTATTTTTTTTTTTTTTCCCCCTAACTCAAAGATATTATAGTCACCCTCTGAGCATCATGTAATGTAGGTAGGTCACAGTTCTTGGGCTAAATTTCTTTGTTCCTTTCAGTAATGCGGTTGACCCGACCATCATTGTTCACCGGCCTGTCAGTAGGATGTGATGCCAGGGATCTACCCGGTGATCATCTAAATGCTGAGACTCGTGCTGACCTTGCTGTGCCCCTGGGTCTTCATAACACTGGTGTGGGACACCTCCTTCTCCTCCCTCAGAGCTTTGGGTATGATACTGCTGGTGGCACTGTATGCACTACTATACTGTATGACAGTACTATCATTGTGGTTGCAAGTGAATGGTCAAGAACAAGTTTTGGAAATTCTTCTGAACTAGAGTTTAATTAGCAGGGGTACCTAGTATTGCCCAGGTAAAGTTGTATGATCATGCATACCAGTATTGCCCAGACCCCTGGATGACTAGTCCTTCTGTGGTAGAAGGCCGTCCAGTTTTAACCACTGAACTTATGCTCCTCTTTGGGTTCATTTTGCCCGGGATATTTTCCCATGAACCTGTTTTTCCACTACCCACCCACCCACCTTGCTCACTTACCTACCCTACCAGTCCACTTACCCACCTTCCCATCCAACCTGCACACCCCCTTACCCACCCATCCTTCCCCATCTGTTCACATAACATTCACCCAGTCCTGCCTCTCCACCATACCCATCATCCCTCTCTCCCATCCATTCCAACTACCCTACTCCTTCACACCCTCCCATCCACTCAACCCTGCCCACCCATCCAACTAGTCCCTCCACCCTTATGACCCGTTGTAGCAAGTAATGAAATGGTTATATAGATAAAAGACTATGGTAATTAGCTGTCTTGTTTCCACCATGTTGGCTTGATTATTTCTAATTAGTTCTAATCTTTGCCATCTGAGGTGCCACTTGGCAACTGTAATGTACACATATGAATTCACAAAAAAAAAAAAAAAAAAAAAAAAAAAAAAACATATTAGAACTGTGTAGAGAGATCTATATGCATACAAGGATCCCTGAGCACGGAAAGAGAGTCCTCTTAATGTCAGGAGAGGCAGCAGCTCCCTGAACTTCTTCCAACCACTCCTCACCCTAGCCACAGAGCTAGCTCCAGCCACACCTCCAGCACAGAACATGTCTCCCAAATAGCAAAGCTCTTCCACACACTCAAGAGACTCACCAGGAAGTTCAATCGTTTCACCCCTAACAATCTCCATCTGCTCTCCCCAACACACTCCACACATGAAATCAGCATTATTTCACAGTCTACCTCTAATACCACTACATCTCTTATACGCTCACTTATCTGAGACACTGCATAAGATGGAATTACTTCTCGTGCCCTTGTGGCAAATCACACATGGCCACATTCCCTCTTCTTTCGCAGTACTGCCACCAGCCACAGATACCGTCACTTTTGTTTTATCTGCATTTACTCGTAAACTCTTGTGCCCCATACCATCTCTCCACTTCCTAAATCTTTCCTCCACCTCCCTTTCATTCTTTGCAGTCAGCACCAGCATACAACATCTCCCATGGCATTCCATTTCTGAAGTCACGGGGGATTGCATCAAGTACAGTAGGTACAGTACTCGTAGGATGCAAGTTTATGGGCGGCAGAGGAGGTCATGTACTAGGAATTCGCTTACTGTGAATACATAAACTTATGGGAAAAATTACATATGGGCAGCACCCCCCCTTCATCGGTAACCCTTGAGACCCCTTTCAGACCTAAGTTTATTGTGTTGTACAGGGAAACTGTCTAAGACATATTACTTAAGATAAAGTAAACCAACAAGATTATGGCTTGACTAAATCAACAAGGATATGGCTTAACTAATCCAACAAGAATATGGCTGCTCACCTTAACCCAAGAGGACAACAGGCTTGATGGATGTAAGAAGGGGATCTGAGGCAGGGTGAAGCACCTATCGTGCACCTCATGCACCACCCGCCACACCACCTGACACACCACCTTCCTCACCACTTTTGACACTTTCACTAGCCAATGCATTCACTTTGTTCATAAACCCTTCAAAGTCTATTTCTGACACCTCAGACATCGCATTATCCTCTTGATCCTCTCTAGGCAATGGCTTTTCTGATGTTGAAGGGAGTGATTCCTCGCTCTCTTGAGGCCGCAGGTAATGGGTGATGAGAGTTTGCTTCCTTCTGTTAACCTCCTGGTAGTGCCTGTCTGTGTGGTAGCAGAAGGTTCTGTCCAATGAAGTCATCACTTCCTCCACTTGCAACTGACAGTGTTCAATGTCCTTAAATTCTTCCTTGAATTCATCTAGGGCGCACAGTACCCGGCTGATTCCCATCATTGACAAGTCTCCACTCTCCATCACTGGTGCTGGGCGGAGCGTAGGCAACCGTTGGCGCATCTTGGGGTGGCAATGGTGTGTGCTCGGGGTAACCCCAGATTTGGGCCACTCTTTGCTGCTGTCTCGCGTATTACGAGTTCAGTTCACGTACTGTTAAAAAAGTACGCTAAAATTTGATAAAAAAAAAAAAGGTCCTCGCGTACTATGCGATTCGCATACTGTGAACTCGCGTACTGTGCGTACTTACTGTATTGTGATAAACAACAAGAGGCTCAAAACTGACCCCTGACGGACACCAACATTCACGGAAAACTCATTACTCAAATCTCCATTTACTCTTACCTGGGTGTGAGCACCCACATACATGGTCATAACCACCCAGACCAGCCACTCCTCGATCACAAGCTTTCTCATTGCCCACTTCACCACCTGTCTAGGGACTCTGTGAAAGGCCTTCTCCTAATCAACAAAAACAAAGTACAGTTCCCTTTTCTTTCCTATATATTTTTCCTGAAGCTGTCAGACAATGAATATGGCATCAGTGGTCCCTTTGCCTTGCATAAACCCAAACTGCATCTCATCAGTATTCACTCTTTCTCTAATCATACCTTCTAGAACTCTCTCCATTACCTTCATTGTCTGGTCCAAAAGCAATATGCCTCTATAATTTCCTCTTTCCAGGACTTCCCCCTTCCCCCTGTACACATTTACAATTACACTCTTCAGCCAATCATCCGGGACAACACACTCATACTTACTCATATTTATCAGGTCAGTGATTAACCTCACTCCTATATCTCCTGGGGCTTTCAACATTTCAACAGTCAACCCAGACATACCTGCTGCCTTCCCCACCTGCATCCTGCCTATTGCCTTGCTCACAGTAGCAGCATCAATCAAAGGCCAAAGGCCAAACACTGGATCTGCTGGCTCCAAACCTTCTCTGTCCCAGTCAAACTCCTTATTCAACAACCGGCTGTAATGCTGTCTCCATGTGTCTTTAATGTCCTCACTGTTCACCACTACCCTTCCATCATCATTCTTCACACACTGCTCATGTCTGATATCCCTGTTCTCCCTGTTCATCTGATTTGCCACCTTAAAAATCATATTTTTCCTTTCCACACAATTCAGGTTATCAAGTAAAAGTCTCTGTGACTCAGACTTTGCCCTGTAAACCTCTTTTCTAGCCCTGTGATTGACAGCCAAGTATTCCTTTCTGTTACCATCCTTCTTCCATTCCCAGAAAAGCCTTCGTTTCTCCATAACTGTGGCCTCTACACCCTTATCACACCACCAGGTTACTTTATATCTTGGTGGGCCTCCTGTCCATCCACATACTGAATCAGTACCTAACTCTCAAGGGGTTGCACTTGAGGGCTCTGTACTGTTCATTAACACTTCTGTCAACATCTCCCTGTTCAGCCACCACTCTCCTCATCATCCAGTAGAAGGCATCCCTTACTGCATGGTGGTTTCAACTTCCATATTTTCCTCCTAGGTGCATAGGTCCTCTTTTTCATCACCCACTCCTTGAGCACCATGTCACATATCAATAACATGTGTAGCTGCAAACACCCCTTGCTCTCTGTAACTTTAAGATCCCTCACTAACCTCCTGTCAGCACTCCTGACCAGGAAATAGTCTATATTGCTGCTATTTCCCCCAGACTCATATGTAATCAGCCTACTCTTTCTCTTCCAAAAATGTGTGTTGCACACAATCATATTCATTGCCTCTTCAAACTCAAGTATCCATTCCCATTCCTCATATGTTGTACCGTATGCACATCCCCCATGTATTCCATCATATCCTTGAGCTGCTTCACCTACGTGACCATTTAAGTCCCCTCCTAAAACTACAATCTCATCATTCCCCATACCACTTACTACAGGTATTGAGTCATCCCAAAATCTGTCCTTCTCTGCCTTATCCAGTCTTGCCTGTGGAGCATTCTCCAATATAAATGCAACCATTTTTCCACTGAACAAAATTTTCATTACTATTATCCTATCAGTTACTCTCATTCATGACATATTCCACCCATTTCTTCCCAACCAATACATCCACACCACCTTATATGTATTGATATATATATATATATATATATATATACTGTATATATATATGTATATATTTATATATTCATATATATGGGGGAGGCAGTGGCTCAGTTGGTAGAGAGGTGGCCTGCTGTCCTAACGGACCCGGGTTCAAATCCCTCTGGGGCAGGGAACAGTTTAAGGATTTGAATTTCATAAAAATCAGAATTTACTGATCTACCAGAAGACCCGCTGACATGTCGTAAAAATACCCCCGCTAATACCAATGCACTAGTCCTGTATGAGACAGCCCTAGCATGTATTCAATATGAACGGTGGGTGTTAGCGCTGAAGTGATGACATGTAGAGGTGTGTGGTACGTCGGAGGACTACTGGGCCTTGAAAGCAGGCTGTGAAGCCTATGCCCAGAGTTGGACACATTAAAAAAAAAAAAAAAAAAATTCTGTAAATATATATATATATATATATATATATATATATATACAGTATATATATATAATTTTGCAATTCTGAGGAAGTAGTAGCTTAAAGAATTTTGGAACTGAATGGAAATACAGTACTGTATTGTACAAGGAGGAGGATTGGTTTCAGAAGGTGGTCTGAGGGAACTATTCTGCAGGTGGGGCTTAGCCAGGGGATGAGGACAAGAGACCCTGTGAATTCTGTTTTCCTATGCCATTATTCTACCTTGTAAGGAGAACAGGCCAGTCAGTTAACAATTAATCTTCATGCTTTCGGCCACCTGCACAAAGGTTGGGTTGGCAAATACAGCATCTTGAAAGTTCCATTAAATCCAAGGTTGTTGGGTGGATATTTTGAATTTCACTCTACGTCTCCTCATCCTTGCCTCACTGTTTCTTTCTCTTCCATTTGTCTAGTTTTTACCGTTCACTAAGAGGCACAATACAATAATTAATGTGGGCTACTTGTAGTGAATAAAAAAAAATTATTGTATTTGTAGTGAATTAAAAAAATATTGCAAAGCACAGTATTCTCTCAATTTTACAGGAACATCTACCTTGGTGAGACTTTTTCCTGCTGCTTATGTGTCCACAACGACAGCACAGAAACAGTTCGTGAAGTTTCCATAAAGGTATTGAAACAAATTGTTAGGCTTATGTTTGATATGCTAGGATGAATCTTTTCTGTACATGATTGAGGATTTTGTGTGTGTGTGTGTGTGTGTGTGTGTGTGTGTGTGTGTGTGTGTGTGTGTAATCTTACTCAGTTGTTCTTACCAAATTGTATCTTTACAGGAATGAGTCAAGCTCATACTCTCCCTTGTTTTGAACCATTTTTATCATACATGTCTTTATGAATTGTTTTGGCACACACTGTTTCATTCGGTAGTGCATTCCACTGATCAACTGCTCTTTTTGGGAACCTGAATTTCCTTACATCTTTATCATTTCTCTTTTTGTACAGTTTTCTGCAGTGTCCTCTTTATGTTGCTTCCCCGTAGGTTGTATACTCTTTTATGTCTGTTTTCTCTTTTCATGTGATGCATTTATGTAACATAATCATGTTTCCTCTTTTCCTTCTCTCCTGTAATGTTGGTTGGTTCAGTTTTTCGAGTCTTTCTGCATAGCTTAGATTCCTTAAACTTGTAGCGGTCCTTAGTGCCTTTTCAATCTTATCTATGTGTTTTTTTGAGATGTGGAATCTAGACTGCTGATGCATACTCCAGGGTTGGTCTGATGAATGATGTTATTATCTTTCTCAGCATGTCTTCATTTATATATGTGAATGCTACCCTCATGTTAGCAAGCATTGTATACGTGCTCCTTACTTTTTCATTTATGTAGTCAGCTGGTGATAGTTTCTAATTAATGATCACTCCTAAATCCTTTTCCCATTCTGATGTGTGTAGAGTTAAACTTCCTAACTTACTGTCCCAATCTGATCTTTTTTCACTTTTACCAAATTTTATTACATGAAATTTGTCCACATTAAATTCCATTTGCCATCTGTTGTTCCATTCATGAAGCTTATTTAATTCCTTTCGTAGCTCTATGTAAGAGTCTGTTTATAATTTCCCTTTGTATTTTTTGCCTCATCAGCAAACATATTTAGTTACCTTCCTCTTCTTTATTTCCCTGCCAGGTGCCACAGCACTACGTTGGGCGATGGTAGGGGGAGGGGGAGGGGGTACGTTGGAATGCTGGGCCATGGTAGGGGGACGGGGAGGGGATACGTTGGAATGCTGGGCCATGGTAGGGGGACGGGTAGGGGGTACGTTGGCTGTGGTCATAATATTATCACTGAAAAGGTTATTATTCACGCTATCACTGTTCTTGGTCTGAGGACGCGCACTCGAATGGTTTGGCAGTCGGGAGACTCGGTCAGGCGGCCAATCAGTGCTTGGCTGGCGCTGACATCAGACAACCAGTCACGAAGTGAATCTTTTGTTGGTTGGGCGAAGCACCGGAGCCTGGCCTTTTTGAAAATTTCAAACATTTGTTGTGTGCGGTAGCAGGCATTTAGTGCGTGATAAAGGTATTTGGGTAGTTTTTTATATAGGCGTGATAGCCAGATACACAATAGCGGAACCCGTGATAGCTGAGGGTTGAGTGTCCTGTATAAAGAAACATGTTAATGTTTCAAGCAGCGGACTTTTTTAATGGTCCTGTCCATTTGTTAGGTAGAATATGGAATCCCTTAAATCTGAAATCCCTTATTTGGAGGTTCCTTAAATTGAGATTTGAGTGTATATCATATGCTGTCCTGAAATATCTGCATGGCCGCTTTTGCCAAATGGGGGGAGACAGTTTATATTGTCAGTTTCATATTCTTGCCTAGTAAATATGAGATCTAATAATGAGTGGTCTTCTGGTCCTCTTTTTCTGGTGTTCTCCTGTACATGTTGTGTTATAAAAAAATCCTGTATACAATCCAGGAGCTTTTGATCCCAACAACTTTCATGGCTTTTTACATCTAGAGTATTACAGTTTATATTTGTGTTAAAATCTCCTGTTAGTATAATTCAGATTTTTCTTCCATTCTGTATAGTAAGGTTCTTAAATTCTGAATTATCTTTTCTGCCAGGTCTTCATATTCACCTTTATCCCACGTGTTTATCTTGGGTGGCATATATAAATTTGCCACAATTATTATCCCATCTGATGCACTAATCTCTACTGCAATTAATTCTGCTTGTGAGGGTATGTCTTTTTCTATCTCTTTTACTTGGAGTCATTTCTCTGTTGGTACCATAACTCCTCCTGCCTTTTTTAAATTTCTGTATCTTCCCCTAATATGGTACTCCTCCAAATTTAAAGAGTCGTTTCATATTCTTGGAGTTAAGCCACCGCGTGTCGGCCATTTTTAGCCCTATGGGTCACCCCAGCGCCGGCCATTTTTCGACCTTTTTTTTTTTTTTTGCTAAAATGATAGATTTTAATTTGGAAACAACAAGTTTCGCCATTAAAATGCTCACCAAGGCTCGGAAATGAGTTTTATTGTGTCCTGCATACTTGTTTACAGGTATAGATGCTCTCTCACGCTCACCACGTACATGAGAGAAAGCCGTTTTCTATGTAAGGTATACTCAGGTATTTATGCTGGGAAGGTATAGCAATGTTCAGTACAATTTTCTGGTTACTTATTACTTCAGTTTCTATCACAATTTGTGTGTCTTTCTCACTGTAAATGCATTATCTTACACTTACATGAAGATAGGTACAACCTGACTTCATTATGTACAGTCCTGGCACTTACAAGAAGGTATTTACAACTTGACTTCACTATATAGTCCGTACACTTACAAGAAAATATTTACAACTTACACTTACATGAAAATATTTACAAAATGCCTTCACTATATACAGCACAGGGTGAGGCACATAGGCAGAGTGAGTTAGAGCGACCGTGAGGGGGGGAGCGAGTGAGTGTATGGCCTTGACAGCCTGGGAGATGGTAGAGGAACAGTTACCTTACATGCCTGCCAATTTTTACCCGTGAATCTTGAAAAATGCAGTCACAGTGAAGTTTTTTATTTTAAACCGTTTTAAAATGGCACTGGCACTGGCTGCGGCATTATGTCAGACCGTTTTAAAACGGCACTGGCACGCGGCGGGTTAATTTTGCTTCTGTTAGACAAATAATATGAGGCTCATTTCCTATGATATAGTCTTTTATCTCTGATAATTTGGATACCATTCTATCTCCATTTGAGTACATCAGCATAGCCAAAATGGCTATGTTGACATGTATGTTCACATATTTGACATTGGTTGAGTGTACTATCTTGCTTTTATTTAGTCCCTGCTGTTTATGTGCCATTTTTTTACTTGCAATCCTACTCCTTTGTAAAAAAAAAAATTTACTTCTCTTTATCTGATCTTGCATCATTCTTTCTTTTTGCTTCTTCCCACTTTCCCTTTTGTAATCCCCCATTCCTCTTGAATTAGGCGCCTTTTTATCCACACTTCTTTACTCCTCTGATTCCCTATGTTTGATAGCATTTTTTAATACCTCTTCTACAGTGTTCACACTTTGGAAGGTTACTTGCAAAGGCCTTGACTTGTTTCTGTCATATTTCCCTAATCTCTTAATATCCTCTACATCTTTCTCACAGATTTCCTCTGAAACTACTTTCAATATATATAATGTATTTACCATCTTCTTGTTATCTCTGGTGATTCTGTTCCTTATTAAATAAGGATTAGAATCACCAGAGACAAATCTATTGTCATCACTGGTAAAGATGAAGAAGAAATTTTTGTCTTCATCTTTACTAGTGATGACTATAGATTTGTTAATCCCAACTGTTTCCTTTATCAGCCTTGGTTTCTTCCTTATGATGTCTTTCGCCTCGCTTGTCTTGTCTTTTACTTCAGCCTTGTTTATTAGATCTTGTCTTGTTTTGGCTATTTCCGCCCATGTATTTTGTACTTCCTCTGTGTAATTTCTCATCATTTCATTTGTCTCAGTTACTTTCTCATCAGTATCTCTGCTTTGCTCTATCAGATTACCAGCTTGTCTAATTATGTCTTTATCATTATTGTACTCCTTCAAAACTCTTTCATGGGTAACTACTATATTTCCCATTTTGTTCATTTTCTTCCTCAGAATGTCTGCCTCAGCTTGAAGCTTACCTCTTGTTGCATCTTTTCTCTTTAATTCCTTTACAGGTTCCTCATTTTTTTCCTTTTGCTGGTACAGTTCCTTCCTTATTTCATCCAATTCCAATTTGAAAGTTTCCTCCAGTTTATTCAGTTTCTCTGCAGTTTATTAAATGTAACCAGTTCCACCAGGTCTGCATAGTCATCATTTTGATTTTTACTGTTTCCCCTCCTCTTACCTAGATGCGCTTCTTGAAAGTACAGTACGCCATCTTATAGAAATATAATTTCTACGTACAGTTTAGCATCTCTGTTATGTCAGTATTGGAATTTACTGGCGTTCTTCTGTTGTGATACCCGACGCAGCGCCTGTCTATCTGCCTGCTAATACCAAAAATTCCTTAGGGTTCTGATTATTTGATATACTTTCTTTGGACTGCACTTTTTCACTTTTACTTGATCTGCAGTCATCAATAGTTTAGCTTAGTACCGAGCTTGACTCATTTTTAGCTACGCTTAGGTATTTGATGCAGCTGAGCAGAGCACTGTGACGCATGTCTGGTTTGTCCCATGTTCCACTCGTGTGTGTGTGTGTGTGTGTGTGTGTGTGTGTGTGTGTGTGTGTGTGTGTGTGTGTGTGTGTGTGTGTGTGTGTGTTTGCACACTGCTTTGCGCAGTGGCGGTATCATAACCAATGAGGTCTTGCCTAAGTGACGTATTTGTTGCTGCTGTAAAGCTCGAATTGGGAAAAGTTTCAATACTATCTCAGCACTTCTGCGGCACCTCGGTTTGGGTTACCTTTCCTAGAAGGGTAGTCAAGTCGTACCCCACCTGCTCGTGGTGACCTCGCAGACACCCTGTTTTTTTTTTGTTTTTTTTTCCACTTCTGTTTTTTGTGCTTTTTTTCTTTCGGTTTTCTTTTTTTCTAAATTAGGGTGACACAAACGGGGGCGGCGCTACCCGGGTTTTTCCCAGGTAGTATTGTATATACGTTTTGCTGTTTTCGTCATCTTGTTTTGTTTTTTGTTCTCCCTTATCATGAGTAAACAACACCAGTGCCCTCGCTGCAGTAGGTCTGTAGCAAAAAGTGTACAAGCACTGAAGTGCGCCTACTGCAGCGAGTGGATTCATATAGCTTGTGAAAATTTGGATGCAGGCGACTATCCATTCATGAAGAGGAGCCACCAGCTGGGCTTTCGCTGGCTGTGTAGCCAGTGTGTTGCACCAGCAGACGAGGTCTTGGCTGGTGGAGGAAGTAGTACCAAGAAGGAGTATGAAGATAAAGTTATTGGGCCAATCTTTCAAGCAATCAGAGACGTATCAAATAGACTGGAGGCACTAGAGACCAAGGTCTCATTACCCATGGCGGTCACACAAGATCAGGCCAAGTCATTTGCGGATGCTGTTCGCGGGTCTCTCGTGGGGGGAGGGAAGGATCTGCCTGGGGGGCCAGAAAAAAGCCATTCACAGTCAGCATGTACTGATTGTGAAACCAGAGAGTGGCGCTAGTGCCCTGACAAATCAGATGGGACCAGAAGACATCAGAGGCGTACTTAACTCGGTACCGGTTGACAGCTGCCTTAAGACCAAGGCTGGTGGGCTGGTAATGAAGTTTCCGTCAGCTGAGGCCAAGGGTGAAGCAACTGGGGTGCTGACTGATCATTTTGGCTCTGAAGGCACTTTTTGCATATCAGAGCCAAAGAAAATGTTGCCTAAAATGACCGTGACAGGCCTTTCCTCTTCCTTGGATGACTCTGACATCATCCCAAATATTTTGAGAAAAAACAATAAAATTAAGATGCTCGTTGATTGAGGTTGTACCCTCAACCTTCTCTTCACAAGGACAAGGAATGACACCAAAACTGCTGTCTTGAAGATGTCGCCAGAGGTGAGATCCTCCATTGTAGAACAGTGCAATTACATCTATGTGGATCTTACAAGATGCTGTGCTTTCGATAGATTCTGGGTTACACAGTGTCATCACTGTCAAGGCTTTGGTCATACATTTGAGAGATGTTCTAGGAAAAGTGATGAACCTAAATGTGTCTTTTGTGCTGGAGCCCATAAATCTAAGGACTGTAGTAACAGAAATTCTCCCAAATGCATCAACTGCTCCTCTTTAAGACATCAAGATGCTAATTCAAAGTCACAGGAGGTTGCCCATTTTGCTTCAAGTAGAGAATGTCCAATTATGATTTCTCATAGGAATAGATTGATTGAAAACACCAATTTTGACCATTCAAAAAACTGACTACGTCCCTCTTGAACCAGTTAAGGATGGGTCTTTTAAATATTCGTTCCATCCGTAATAAGATATACTATATTAATGAAACCCTAAATCAGCACGAGCTTGACATATTGTGCTTGACTGAAACCTGGTTGTATGAGTCTGATATCGATATTATTTGTAATGCTTTGCCTAAGACACATTCTATTATTAGTATTCCCAGGCCTGCTGCTGACTATCCAGGAGGAGGTGTAGCACTCATCTACTCGGCAGCACTTTCAAACGTTTCTCTCATTGACTCAGATCTGACCCCATCATCATTTGAATTTATGGAAGTATTAATAAATTTCCATCAGAATACCATTAGAATTGCAATTGTCTATCGACCAGGTCATCCGGGCAGAGATCGAGGTTTTATGGAGGAGTTTGGGCAGTTTCTTGAAGGGTTTTCTCTTAAACCTGGAGGACTTCTTGTTTGTGGTGATTTCAGTTATTGGGTTGACAGTCCAGAGTCAAAACCATTTTCTTCAGAATTCCTTGAGTTGATCACCCAGAACAATTTTTTCAGTCATGTGAGTAATCCAACTCATGTCTCAGGACATGTCCTTGACTTGATCTTGTCCCCTGTTGGTTGCAGGCGCGTATCAGATGTGGAGGTTGACTCATTTGACCCCCTCATCTCTGATCATGCTTTGATCACTCTTAGTTTTGATGTCCCGAAATCCCCTTCATATAAAAAGGTCATCAGGTTCAGAAATTACAACAATGTTGACCGCCAGTTGATGTGTTTTGAAATTGATCAACGTTTAAACTCCATCGATTCTTCAAGTCTTTCTTCTGGTGAATTGGTTGATATTTACAACAACGAGCTCAGGTCAATTTTTGACCATTATTGTCCTGAGGTAGTAAAAACAGTCACTGTACGTGATAATTCTCCGTGGTATGGTCCATCCATTAATTCTTTGCGTAGACAACGTAGAAGGGCAGAACGTGAGTGGCGCTTGCAGCGGACCGAAGTAACTCGTTTGCGTTATGTTTTTGCGAGAAGAACAGTCGTTCACACTGTAAAAGCCCAAAAGGCTAGGTATTATCAAAATAAAGTTGATTCATGTGGTGGTGATAAAAAAAACTGTCTGCACTTGTGAACAGTTTAGTTGGTCGGAGGAATGTAATTGTTAAACCAGCTTCTTTATCTGATGCCCAATTGGCTTCTGATTTTGCTTCATTTTTTACAAGTAAGATATCTCGCATAAGAAGTGATTTAGACAGCAGTTCTCCTAGTGAATTGTACTCAGTTGACTTCCAGCCACGGTGCACCAGGGATCATTTGCTTTCAACATTTCATCCACTGGATGTAAACAAAGTCAAATGTTACATCAGAGAACTTAATAAAACATTTTGCTCACTCGATCCATGTAACATGTCACAACTGCCTGATGTGTATGAGCATGCTGCAGACTTTATCTGCAACATATTAAATAGATGCTTCTTAGAAGTAATTTTGTGCAGTCTGAGAAACGTGCTTTGCTTAGGCCCCTAATTAAGAAACCTGGCCTTGATGTCGAGAGCATGACAAATTATCGTCCTGTCTCTAACCTGTCTTTTTTATCCAAGATTATTGAGCGGGCCATACTCGACCAACTCTTACCACTACTGAAACACAACAGAGTTGTTCCTGTTGTTCAGTCAGCATACAGAAAATACCATTCAACTGAAACTGCACTAACAAGGATTCAGAGTGACTTGGTGGCAAACACTTGTAGTGGGATGTCCTCTCTCCTAGTTCTTTTGGATCTGTCTGCGGCTTTTGATACAGTAGATCATAAACTATTGTTGGATGATCTGTATTTTTATGGCATTCGTGATAGTGCCCTTTTGCTCCTTAAGTCGTATCTGTCGGACAGATCTCAGAGAGTGGTTGTTGATTACGCTAGCTCTGATTCTGCTCCTCTTCTATTTAGAGTCCCTCAAGGATCAGTTTTGGGTCCAATTCTATTTACTATCTTCACAAGTAGTTTATCATCTCTACTTGATGCTCATGATGTGTCCTATCATTTTTATGCTGATGACACCCAGCTCTATGTTAAGATGTCAGATATCAACGATACTAAGACAAAGTTTGAATCTCTAATGTCTGATATTAAGATTTGGATGGCTAAGAGGAAACTTAAGCTGAATGATGGTAAAACTGAGATCATCATCATCAGAGGAAACAGAAGGGGTGATGACACTGACAATGCCTTGGCTTTGAACATTGGCGTGTCACAGCTGATTCCAGTCAGTTCTGTTCGAAATTTGGGTGTTTACTTTAATTCTAAGTTAAATTACAAAGAACATATTAATCAGGTTGTAAGAGGGTGTAACTTGCATATCAGAAATCTGTACTCTGTGAGAAGATTCCTGAATAGACAGTGCCTCTTAACATTGGTCCATGCAGTGGTCTTGTCTCGTGTTGATTATTGTAATTCACTGTGGGTTGGTCTTCCAAATAATATACTAACAAAAGTTCAGTCTGTGTTGAACAGGGCGGCACGGCTTATCTTTGGTCTCCCCCCGAGAACCTCAACTACCCCATTTCTGATTGAGTTGCATTGGTTACCAGTAAAGGCTAGAAATGAATTTAAACTGTGTCTTATTACATTCAAGGTTCTTAAGCTTGGTGAACCGAAGTATCTTGCTGAATTGTTAAAACTCCCATCGACATGCCCAGGTGTGATGTTACGCAGTGAAGATGATTCCTTGCGTCTTGATGAGCCAGGAGCCATTCGCCAGTCATCTTTCTCTGATCGTTCTTTTGCATATAGAGCCCCTAGATTATATAACAGATTGCCATTGTCCATAAGACAGCTCTTTACTGTTGAATCCTTTAAGAGACAGCTGAAAGCCTTTCTTTTTTCAAAATGCTATGACCTGGAGACAGGTACTATGACGGATGATTATAGGGTTTAATTATTGCCACTTTCATGTATATTTGATGTAGCTTGTATTATATACAAGAAATGTCACAATTCTTGTAATTGTAAAAATAATGTATGTGTGTCGAGTGCTAGTGAATTCCCAAAAGGAAGAACTGGCGCTTTTGAGAAACAAAAGGCCAGATTATTATTATTATTATTATTATTACATATGTACATGCATGTGTGTGTGTGTGGATGAGTTTTTGCATACACCATCCCCCTCTTCCAACCCATTCCAGATATCTGTGTGTCTGTTTGGGGTCCTAAATTTTTCCTTATCACTGAGGCTTTTCATTTTGTATTCATGTCCTCTTGTCATTCTACCATCTAATCATCTACTGTAAAGAGATAATCTCAGTCCAGTCATTCGTTTCGTTTCGTTTTTAAAGGCTCCAACATGCTTGCATGCGTCGGCCATGGTCACCTAATGGTGGCTCTCCATGCTGCACGATCCATCGCAACCTCTCTGTTCAGTCCCTTAACCCTGAGGTCACACTTAATGACCTCGTCTCATGTCTTTCTCGGTCTGCCCCTCATAACCCCACCCCCAATATTAACACTTCTCACCTTCCTCACCCAGTTATCATCCCCCATCCTCTCCACATGTCCAAACCATGTCAATCTACCTCTCCTCATCACAACACCAATACACTCCAGTCCCATCCTACCTCTCAACTCTTTCATCGTAAACCCAGCCCCTCTGGACCTTGCACGCAGGGACGCACTACACATCCACCTAATCATTGTCATTTCTGTACGTCTGAGGCGGTGAATATTCTCCTCCTTTACTGCCCAGGTCTCACTACCGTACAGTATGACACTCCTAACACATGCTGCATACAAAGACCCATTAGCACGTTGGGAGAGCCCTCTCAATGTTAGAAGAGGCAAATGCTCCCTGAACTTCTTCCAACCACTTCTCACCCTGGCCACAGAGCTAGCTCCAGCCCCACCTCCAGCACACAACATGTCTCCCAAATAACAAAACTCTTCCACACACTCAAGAGATTCACCAGCAAGTTCAATCCTTTCATGCCTGACAATCTCCACCTGCTTTCCCCGACACGCCGTATACATAAAATCAGCATTATCTCGCAGTCTACCTCTGATACAACTACATCTCTTGTGCACCCATTTATCACAAACACTGCATACAGATGGGAGACGTTGAAGGTGTGTGTAGAATATTTACAGAAGAAATATGTGCAGCATGTGATGTGGTGTGTGGAAGGAAGAGAAGACGGAGGGGGGTGCAAGGAACAGCGTGGTGGACTGAAGAGGTGAAACAGGCTGTGGCACAAAAGAAGAAAGCATACAATGAATGGATGAGAAATAGGGGTGTGGAAGAGGTTGAGAGGCGGAAGAGAGAGTTATATGTAGAAAGGAAGAGAGAGGTGAAAAGATTAGTAAGAGAGTGTAAGAAGAGAGTGGATGAGGAATTTGGAAGAAATTTGAGTGTAAAGTGGAGGGACTGTAAGAAAATGTTCTGGAGAGAGGTGAAAAGAGTAAGACAGGGTGGAAGTGAAGTTAGCAGGGGAGTGAAAGATAAAAATGGTAGATTACTAGTGGAGAAGGGAGAAAAAGTGAGCAGATGGAGAGAACACTTTAAGGAATTCTTGAACGTAGAGGATGGAAGTAATGCGAGTATAAGTGGCTGGGGAATGGCTGGGAGAAGGAGGGAGGTGAGAAGACAGGAAGAAATCAGTAGGATAGAAGTTGTGGAAGCAATGAAGAAAGTTAAATCGGGGAAAGCCCCAGGAATTGATGGAGTGTGTGGTGAAATGCTGAAGCATGGGGGAGAGAGAGTAGTAGAATTGATGTGGAAGATGTGCAGATTGGCCTGGGAGGAAGGTAGAGTCCCGGAGGATTGGAAGTCAGGTATAATTATTCCCTTGTACAAAGGAAAAGGGGAAAAAGAAGTGTGTGGTAACCATAGGGGCATTTGTCTTCTTAGTATAATAGGAAAAGTGTATGGTAGGATACTTATTGACAGAGTTAGAGAAAGAACAGAGAAATTAGTTGGAGAAGAACAGGGAGGCTTTAGGAAGGGAAGAGGTTGTGTAGATCAGATATTCATTCTCAGATCTTTAGTGGAAAAGTTTCTAGAGAAGGGAAAGAAGTTGTATGCAGCATTCATGGATTTGGAGAAAGCATATGACAGGGTGGATAGACAAGGATTGTGGAAAGTGTTAAGAATATATGGAGTAGATGGAAAGTTGTTGAATGCTGTGAAGAGTATGTACGATGGTGCGAAGGCTGCAGTGCGTGTGGATGGTGAAGTAAGTGAATTTTTCTCTTTGAAAGTTGGGTTGAAACAGGGATGTGTCATGTCTCCATGGTTGTTCAATCTGTACATGGATGGGGTAATAAAAGAGGTACAAGGTAGGGTAGTGGATGTTGGAGTGGCCCTGGTGAGAGAGGATAGTGTTTGGAAACTCCCTGTACTGTTGTTTGCAGATGATACTGTGTTGTTGAGTGAAGACGAAGGAGAGCTGCAAGGTTTGGTGGATGAGTTTGGGAGAGTGTGTAAGAAACGGAATCTAAAGGTGAATGTAGGGAAGAGTAAAGTGATGGTCTTTGAGAGAGGTGAAGTCAGTGAATGTACAGCGAGGTTGGATGGTGAGGAATTGGAAAATGTGAGTAATTTGAAGTACTTGGGTAGTGTGATGAATAAGGATGGAGGTTTGGAGGGTGAAGTGCTTGAAAGGGTACAGCAGGGAAGAAAGGTTGCTGGTTCTTTGAAAGCAGTGATAAGAAACAGGGAAGTGAGCATGGAAGTGAAAAAGTTACTACATGACAGTATTGTGATACCAACTCTAACGTACGGAAGTGAAGCTTGGATGTTGTTGGAAGGACACAAGTCAAGAGTGAGAGCAGTGGAAATGAGTTATTTAAGAGGAGCCTGTGGAGTCACATGGAGAGACAGGCTGACGAATGAGGATATAAAGGAGCGTTGTGGTGTTGATGTGGATGTGATAGGAAGCGTTATGAGGAACACACTGAGGTGGTTTGGCCATGTGGAGAGGATGGAGGGTGAAAGACTGACGAAGAGAGTGTATGTGAGTGAGGTGGAGGGGGAAAGAAGGAGGGGGAGGCCGAGGATGAGATGGAGGGATGGGGTGGAGAGGTATATGAGAGAGGGGTGTGTGAGCTGGGAGCAGGGGAGTGAAATGGCAGGGGACAGGGCGACTTGGAGGCGATTTGTTTGTGGCCACCCCAAACGGGATTGAGGCATCTGGCAATAGATAGATAGATAGACTGCACAAGATGGAATTACTTCCCACACCCTTGTGGCAAACTGCATGTGGCCACTGTCCCTTGTCTTTGACAGTACCGCCACCAACCCTAGATATCATCACTTTTGTTTTATCTGCATTTACCCTTAAGCCCTTGTGCCCCATACCATCTCTCCACTTCCTAAACCTTTCCTCCGCCTTCCTCTCGTTCTCTGCAATCAACACCAAATCATCAGCTTACAACATCTCCCACGGGAGTTCGTTTCTAAAGTCACGTGAGAGGGCTTCAAGTACCATGATACACAACATGGGACTCAAAACTGACCCCAGATGCACACCAACATTCACGGAAAACTCATCACTCAAATCTCCATTCACTCTTACCTGGTTGCGAGCACCCATATACATAGCCATAACCACCCTAACCAGCCACTCCTCCAAGCCAAGCTTTCTCATTGCCCACTTCACCACCTCTCTAGGGAGTCTGTCAAAGCCCTTCTCCAAATCAGCAAAAAATACAGATCCCTTCTCTTACCAATATATTTTTCCTGAAGCTGTCGAACAATGAATATGGCATCAGTGATCCCCCTACCTGGCATAAACCCAAACTGCATCTCGTCAATATTCACTCTTTCTCTAATCATACCTTCTAAAACTCTCTCCATTATCTTCATTATCTGATCTAAAAGCTTTATACCTCTGTATTTTCCTCGTTCCAGGGCATCACCCTTCCCTCTATACACATTTACAATTACACTCTTCAGCCAATCATCTGGGATAACACACTCATAAATAATCATATTCATCAGGTCAGTGACTACCGTCACCCCTATATCTCCGGAGGCCTTCAACATTTCGGCAGTCAACCCGACACACCTGCTGCCTTCCCCACCTTCATCCTACCTATTGCCTCACTCACAGTAGCAGCATCAATCAAAGGCCAAGGGCCAAACACTGGATCTGCTGGCTTGTAACCTTCCCTGTCCCGGTCAAACTCCTCATTCAACAACCGGCTATAATGCTCTCTCCATGCATCTTTAATATCCTCACTGTTCACCACTACCCTTCCTTCATCATTCTTCACACACTGCTCACCTATAATATCCCGATTATCCCTCTTCATCTGATTTGCCACCTTAAATATCATATTTTTCCCTTCCCCATGATTTAGGTTATCAAGTAAAGCCTCTTTGACTCAGACTTCATCCTTTATACCTCTCTGCTAGCCCTACGCTTGGCAGCCAAGTATTCCTTCTTGGTACCACCCTTCTTCCATTCCCGGAAAAGCCTTCTTTTCTCCATAACTGCAGCTTCTACACCTTCATCCTTCAGGCCAGCCCTGTGAAAACCCTGTTATTGGGAGCTCAGTGGTCTTGTTAAACTAATCCTCCCCCCCCCAAAAAAAAAAAATAATAATAATAATAATAATTAATAAACTAGGGGTGAAATCAACTATCAGATCAGTTATATTCATGTAGCTGCCTTAGCAATGTCTCATCATTGCCCGATGTCAAAGGCTAACGTGAATATTTATTTTTTCAAATGGATTCTCAGCCTTCTATTTCTTATTTATTTTTTATTTTTTTATGCCAGGTCCCCTTTTTTCAGTAAAGGCTAAGGTGTTGCCCCTGGATAGAGGAATTTTGGTTTTGGAGCATGTAACACTTCATAATCGGATGCCCTTCCTGATTTCTGCCTGTGTCCCTTGGGTGGACTTGAACCTCCAATTCTTCAGTTAGAGTGCCCTAATCCACTGAGCCACAGCTGCTACAACCAGCTAGGTGAGAGGAGACTGCTACCTCTTCTGGCAAGGCAGCTTACCCAGGCACCGCGAGAAGTCACGACTCACTGGTCTTGAGTCAGGTGCTCTACCATGAGCCACCATGCCCCAGATAAATGACATAATTACGGTACTGAAAAAGCAGGTCATGAACTGTGACCTCAGAGATAAGGGACTGAAAAGGGAGGCTACCAGAGATCGAGTATTTTGGAGAGTCACCTTTAGGTAACCAAGGCTGATGCATGCTGGTGTGCTGGAGCCTTGACAAACAAAATGAATGTACGTTCATTAACATTTCAAAGATTTTCTCTCCATTTGTCACTCACAGTTTTATGCATACATGTTCCTCTTTTCTGTTTATTTTTTTGTGATGAGTGCATATCTATGCAGTATGCAATGTGTTCTTTATACTGATTGAATATAATGTGACAGGCTGTGCTGCAGATGAGCAATCAGCGTGTTCCACTCTTGGGTGATGATGAAAATGAACCCCTCCACCAGTTGCAGCCAGGTGACACCATAAATGAAGTCATACAGCATGAAGTGAAGGACATTGGCACGCACATGTAAGTCATTCTTATTTTTAAGGTAATGTTAGAGGTTTAAGTGCAGCATTCATAGTCCTACAGATTTTTATGTTGATCCCATTAGCCCAAGGATGTTACATATTTTTTTTTGTGTTGGAGGAAATGCCTGATGATCTGTATAAAAAAGTTTTCCTTGAGTTGAACAAGTTTAAGATAAATGCCAGCAAACTCATTCAAGATGATAAATAATGTGATTTGCAAAAGATGTGTAAGGAAGTCAGTTGATATTAGAGTTGAAGAGAGGGTGCTAAGATGGTATGGTCATACTGAGAGAAAGTGTGTAAATAGGGTGTTAAAAAGGTTATATTGGAGTGAGTTCCAAGGTGGGAAGAGGCATTGTAGTCCAAGACGCAGGTGGATGAATATGGTAAATGAGTGCAAGAAAGTGAGATTTGGAAAATTGATGAAGCAATGGAACTGACAAGGGATCATATTGGTTGGATGAATTATGCATGGCAGAGGGTTTGGCACCCCATTTTAACCTGGTGAAGCATACCCTTTCCATGGTCTCTGGCTTTCTTCAACACATTTATCAGCCACTGCCACAGTGGCATGTTTAATGGGATCCCATCATACTACAAGGTTCTCATCAGCACTGAGCACCTTAGGATTTGAGACTACATTTGCATAATATTGAGCATATTCCACATCCCTGAGTTTTTCAAGATCAAGCCATTTTAGGATGCATCTTAAAATTTCTCAGTTTTGAATGGAAGCTTCATAGTACTGTAACAGCAAGAAGTCTGTGAATAGGGCTGTGATCAACAGCAAAGACTTCTGTAAAGTAATTCTGAAAATTTTGCAGTTCTGAAGGAACTTCCACCAAGTATTTACAAGAATGTGAACAACAATGGAGCCCCGCATTTCATGCCTAATTGGTTCTGTGAAAAGTACCGTGAACCATGAAATTGCTAAAGCTGGGGCATTGATCTTATGGGAAATAGTTTAATTGGTTTTGGGTCCCATGCCAACTCCCCCTGAAACCCATTTATGTAATGTAAAATTTACTAATCTCACCTGAAAAGAAACTAGTATTAATACAGAGTACATAATAGGCAAGGAAACTCACTTGGAAGGCTGGAGTGAAGTGCTTAATGGAAAGGATGAGGGTGTAATTTCCGAGACAGGTGATGAGGCTACTGCGTCGTGCTACCTCTGGCACCTCCACCCTCCTTTGCTTCTGCTGCCTCTGCCTCTCCACACAACACATCCATCCTGTGCTGCATCTCTTCTGTGCTACTCCTGCACAAACCCACAGAACTCCTCGTCGTTGAGCAGGTTTTACGTTTTTCTCACTGTGAATGGAGAGATTTTACCATGAAACCTGGTATTTGGGAATATTTGCAGGCCACCGCTAACCCTGAAACCGCTAATGAAGATGTCACTAGCTGTGGAGCTCCACTTCTCCTTTGCAACCCTTCAGACACTGAAGTACCAAATCCATTTATGATCAAAACACTGCTCCAGGATTCATTAGTTCTCTATGTACAGAATTTTGCAGTATCCAAAAGGAAAGAATTAAGTTGTCATATTCCACATTCCAGAATCATTGGAGCTCAGAACCTCTCTTATCACTGCGAGAGACTCCATTGAAGTCATCCGTGATCAGTAACTTATCACGTATGGCGGCACTGTTCCACAGTTTAGTTAAGATTGTTGTAAAACAACACTTTCTGCTATAGCGTATTGACAAGTTACAATGCTCCTTTTTAAATTTTGGGTTAGTGTCCATGCCTGCCATCCTCACTTTTAGCCCCTTGACTCCTTATCCATGTCTAGCAGTGTAAAAGTTAAACAATCAAGGTGCCATCACATTCCTGTCTTATACCTGCATTTATTTCAGATGTCTCACTAAATTTCTCCCTTACCTTCTCATATACTCTGCTACTCTTATAAAATGATAACTACTCCCAGCAGACTCCCTTCAACACCATGTTTCCTTAGAACAAGGTATATTGTGTCCCAGTCCATCCTATCTTAAGCTTTCACAAATCCAAGGGAGAGAGACAGTTATCATCATCATCAGCATTTTCATCCAGACCTTTCCTACCCCAAATCTTCAGTGTAAATATCTGATATAAATGTACCCCATTCCTCACTTTTTTTCCTCTCTTTTTAAATGCTTTGTTCACTTTAGTATTCTGCCATACACCATCTTTGACATGCTTAGGTTAAAAAAAAAAAAAAAAAAAAAAAAGTTGATATAACTATTTTAGTGTAGAGGGTATACAGTGTTTCAGTTAGTTTGTGGATGGAAGGTGTAATATGGCAAAAATACAGTGGTAATGAAGTATGTATGGAGATACACGTGACCAGTATTGCATTTTTTTTTTTTTTTTTTTTTTTTTTTAATAAATTGATTTGGTTGGTATCAGCCTCAGAAGCATTGGAAAGTGATTCAGTCACACGAAGTCCTGAAGATGGTATGGAAGATGTCTGCCTTTGGGGTGAAATTTAGAATTTTGTTGAATTAGATAACTTGCAAATAAATTACAGCTAATCATAAGTGATATATGGTTCACCCGTGACTGGCATTGTACTATACATTATTTCATGTTTTTAAATAGTATCTTGGTGTTATGCATAGTATGCATTGGTAGTTTTCTTGTTATTTTCACATTTGCTCCTCAGCCTGGTGTGTGCAGTAAGCTACCTTTCCACAAACGGAGACCAGCAGAACTTTCGTAAGTTCTTCAAGTTTCAAGTTATGAAACCCCTTGATGTTAAGACAAAGTTTTATAATGCAGAGGTAAGTAACGAACATGGTGCACTGTCATTTTGTAAGATATGATATTCAAGGTGTATGTATATATACAGGTATATATATAATATTCAGGTTTCTAATCTTATGATACTGTAATAGATATGAGTGAGGTATATCATGAGACGGGAAGGTATCAGGTCTGAAAATCTGAATAATAAATGAGATTCCTGGAAGTCCAGGTGTCATACCAGTATTTGTGTTATGCATTGTGGCCTATGGAGGATATGAAGCAACCTATATGAATGTTCACTGTGGCATTTGGGTTCTAGTGAGTAATATGCAGTATTTGCAGTGTGAAATTTGGGTATCCTAACAGGCATTTAGTGTTCCATTGCTGCATACAGATTTGTCTAGATAGTATCATTCAAGGTTAACTGTTAACCCCTTAACCGTGGGGATGTCGCAAGCGCGCTGTGCCCTTCTCGCGGGGAAGATCGCACTCCGACTGACTTTTTAAAAATATTTGCCAAAAATCAGTTATTAGTCGTAGAATATTATAATTGTATATGCTTATGGCACATACCTTCAGCTTTCTCCTGGGATGTTTGTTGAGCCTTCGTCGACTACCGTAGGACTTGTGGAGACTTCTGAAGTTGGGTAACAAAGTCTCCACTTTACACTTCCTGATATCCCGTAAAATGGTTACAACCGCCTGATGTTATCACTACAAACACTGTTCTATGAATTTCAAGTAGTTTGGAATCCATACTCCAAAAAAAAAACACTGTGAAAGCAATGTAAATTACGAGCGCGTATGAGCTTTCCACCCGCGCTCGTTCCCTGTTGGTAGTCAGAGGTGAGCTGTCATTTATTATAAACACACTCTCACGTTATATTCCTAGTACTTAATTACATTTATTTATATATACAATATTTATCCATAAGTTTCTTTCACTACTAGTAGTTTATTTTCACTCCAGGCATTCACTTTCTCGTTCAGTAAACTAGCGTAGAGAGCGAAGCTTTCACTTTCACTGTCATTACTCCAAGTATTTATACTCATATTCTTATATTAGTAATTATTTACATTTCTGTTTACATTTTCTATTTTATTTACATTATTTACATTTCTGTTTTATTCACTCAGTGTTATGCACTGTCACTTGCAGTAACTAAGGGGTCCTTTCCCTTGGAGTCAGGACGAACTTGGGACACTGAAGCACTCGTTCTGGGAGTTTCTGTCACCATTTCCTCCACTGGCTTATCACACGATTCACCAGAAAGATCGTAGTCATTGTCCATCATTATCATGGATAAATTAGCCAGTTCACGTTCCACAGCAGAGTCACTTAGTCCTTTACCTCTTGCCACACGAGGTTTAGTAGGAATAGAAGTAACAGGGCCCTTTGCAGTGGGCTCAGGAGCAGTGGAAATGGAGGGGCGTGAATCTGACATGGTTTCACCCCGAAAGACGACAGTAAACTGAATGATGTGGCATATTATGGGCAGGGAAGGGTTGACAATGTCAGCGTGGTGACAGCTGCTAATTTATGTGCTGTGAAATGATTGGGAGGAAAGCTAGACAATACATAATAAATTAGGTAGTTCCAGGTGAATGTAAATATCACTTAGGCTTCTCCCTTCCTTTCTTAAATATATTTTTATTACGATAATAGGTCATACGGCATATTTCAAGGGGGAAATAAACAGGGATAATTAGCATCACTTAGGCTTCTCCCTTCCTTTCTTATATATATTTTTATTATGAGAATAGGTCATACGGCATATTTCAAGGGGGAAATAAACAGGGATAATTAGCAAATGAGTGCATGTGGGGTGTTGCCAGGTGATAATTAGCCCATTCCAGTTGTTTGGCAGTATCAATTACCTTTTCTCTTTTTTTTATATATTATTTTGTATAAGAATAGGGCATAGGGCACATTTCAATAGATGAAATGAGTGGAAAAATCCGGGCAGGATTTGCATAGTGCAGCGCGGCTGGGCAGGTGGGAGGAGAGGGTAATGGAGGGGAGGTAAGGAGGGGAGTCAAGGACGGGAAAAATGGCTATACTGTCAACAGTGGATGGGAGTACAGATGACACTAGCAGTACTGACTATAGCTGGATACTGGCAGTACTGACAGATGATACAGGACACCACTTGAAAGCCCTGGTGAATTCAAAATAACACAGAATCACAAAAGTGACACCCCGCGGTATGATCCCTTGCGCCCAAGTGTCATGAAAGTGACGCCCCGTGGTTAAGGGGTTAATGGATTGCTGATTTTTTATTTTTTTTTAACTTTATGTTACCAGGCAACTCTTTCGTTATTTGATTTTTGTTGTCATTGATCACTAGGTAACTGTATTATTGTATATTTCAGTTATATATATATATATATATATATACAGTATATGCATATATATATATAAAAGTGCCTTGATGTATTTCCTTAGCTTTGTTGTTTGTAAATTCTTTTAGTTGTTTTGTGTAACCCGTAAACATTGGTATTAGAATTTCACTTCGGTGTTTTCTGGTTATATAGTCCACATATCTCATAAAGTCAGTGGAAAACGATTGCTGAAATCAAGGAAATTCAGATCTTTAGTTGACCACAAGTTTTCTTAAATGTTTCAGAAAGCTGGCAAATGATTTTAATGTGAAGAATTTTTTTTTTTTTTTTTTTTTTTTTTTTGCCCAAATCAGTAACTTGTAAGAAATGCTAATAACTAATAGGATTGCATATTACCCTGTACAAGGTCTGTTCAGAAGGCATCTGACAGGCTCTAAAAAATTAAATACCACACCTGTTGAGCTAAGACACTAATCCCCCTCAAAGTAGGCCCCCTTTGACTTGACACACTTAGCCCAGCATTCTTTCCACAGCCTGAAACATTTTTCGAAGTCTGTTTTTGGTATCTCCTGCTGGTGCTTTGTCGCATTCATCATAATCTCTTCCCCCATCTCAAATTGGGAACCTTTCAGCAAAGTTTTGAGCTTGGAGAATAACCAAAAGTTGCATGGAACCATGTCTGGTGAGTAGGGAGCCTGCTGGACCTGTGGGATGTTGTGCCCTGTTCCAGCATGTGTTGAGCAACATTCATCCAAGAGAAGAGATCATGATGAATGCGATGAAACACTTGCAGGAGATACCGAAAACAGACTTTGAAAAATGTTTCAGGCAGTTGAAAGAATGCTGGGCTATGTGTATCAAGCCAGAAGAGGCCTACTTTGAGGGGGATTAATGCCCTAGCTCAACAGATTAGCTATTTAAAGCCTATGGTCGGATACTTTCTGAACAGACCTCGTATGTTGTATCTGCATCATTTTCCCCTTCATATATCAGCTTCTTGCCTAGTCACTAACATTTTACCCATCTTAATTTCAACTTCTGCTGTAACTGGCTTATTTTAGATACACTGTTAGTTTTAGATTAATAAAGTTAAAGATGAGGGCAAACATCACAGTTTTCATTAGATCCATTTAGACAGTGGTATAATACAAACAAATATCTTTTTAGATGAATGATATCGTCTTTGAATACTGTGCAAGTATATTCTGGACTTCCAGTCTGTGATCATTACTCTATAAAAAATACTCAGTAGATTGGTTATGGTGCTGAATAAAATTATACCGATACTAACCTTTAGTTTTAAAAAATACTGTACCTAGTAGATAGGTTATGGTGCAGAATGATATTAGACTAACTTTTAATTCTCAAAAAATACTTAGTAGATCGGTTATGGTGCAGAATGAAAGTAGACCAACCTTTAGTTCTCAGAAAATATTTAATAGATTGGTTATGGTGCAGAATGAAATTGTACTAACCTTTAATTCACAAAATAATGTTCACTTCACTATGGTGTCTCTTTGGAGTGAGTCACAAAAGAAGTCAAAGGCATGCTTTTTCTGGCCATTTGTTTTAACTTTCAATTTGTTGTTTTTGCATGGTCTATTGCTTGCTTCCTTCTGCATGACTTCCTACCTGCCTGCCATCCCATCTTACCCAATTGCATGCAGGACTATGTTGTAAGTATTGTATTTTAAGGATCTTTGAATGTAATGCATGTACTGTAATATATCCTTGTTTCACAGCTCTTAAAATTTCCATTTGGTATCTATGTCCCATTTTTTTTTTTTTTTTTTTTTTTTTAGTAGAGTATGCCTTGTATCATAACTGCCAGTTGGCTGGGCAGTTTAGTAATGAGAATAAAAGAAAATCCTCTTACCCTTGCTCATGGGATGTGAAGAAACTTCTCATATCATCCCACAAGAAACTGAAAAGACAAAGTAACTAGCCTCAGATCATTTTATGCAGTGGGTGAGGGTGCTTACCATCCACTCATTCAATGTAGTGCTGCTTTTGACTGACTGTCATTTCCTCTCCTCCTTCCTTCCTTCTCTGTCTTTCTTTCCTTCATTCTTTCCTCTTCCCTCTGTCTTTGGGTGACTCTACATTGACTGAAAAGCCAGATGGTTTCCTGTACACCAGGAAACCATTTACTATGCTGGGTGGTAACCATATAACCAAACTATGGCACCTGGTGGTTCAGTGGTTAATTAAGGCACTCCAGTCGGATTGCGCCTGTGCAGATTTATATCCAAGGGATGAGTGGGGCTTATTGCTCATGTAATGCCACTCAGGGATGAGTGAGGCTGGTCACTCTCATCTTAAATGTGAGGATCAAATTGCCTAGCCCTGGACTCCTACTCTCCTCATGGAGCAACACAGGATTAGATGATGTATGTATGTAAGAATGTATGTATGCTGTGATTGGTGAAATAAAAAAAGGCACACTACTGTATTAACTCTTTGTATGATGACAGCCGTATTATTGTTTTATTTCACCAGATGATTTTACTCAGCTAAGGAGGACTTCACATAATGAAGAGACTAAATACATTTCCTGGCCAACCTTTTCTAAGACAGTGTTATGAATTACAGTATGTTTTATATCTCTTGTGGAGAAGCATAGTAATGCAATTGATGTTGTCGGCTTAGCCTCCTCATACCTCTCAACTCTTCCTCAGAGTTTCAGGTGGAACCTGCAGTAAATACTGATTAGAGAAATTGCATGCTGAGGCTGATTTTGCATGGGTTTGGTTGGGATAGGGAAGGGGCCAAAGGCCATGCAACTTAAAGTTCCAAAAATAATTTCTTTTGGCCACCCACCTGAAGTATGTCCTAGGTTAATTTGAGCCATCACCAATGGTCCCCCCCAGGGCTTTGGGAGAGTGATGTGGTGTTTTCCAAGTCATAAGTTTCAGTATGTCATAACAAAAAAAGTTATCTCGCCATTTATTATTGCACTCTACAACATTTGTCATGCACTTGCATCATTACTTTGTGACAGTGGTGGTGTTTCAGTGTGCATATAAACACTGAGTGGCCATCTAGGCTCTTCAGCTTGCGCTGGCAACATGTGTTGGCACAGTATAATTGTCAGGTATCAGTAAAATCAGTAAGTGATTTTTGCTGTTGTTAACTCACAGCTGGGTTTAAGTTTAAGTTGCCCAATCCAATGGGCCACGCTTCCATTCACTAACCATTCAGTCCCACGGAATCTTGGCTTTAACCCGTACAGTGTCGCGGTGGTATATATACCACCTGAGCTCCCAGTGACTAGAGCGTCGCGGTGGTATATATACCACCTCATATTCGCGCACTTGTAGTAAGTCTTTACGTGTCGTAACAGTGTGAACGCGACCTTCTATGAACACCATTGTTTCATTCCACTGTCTCACTGTACAGCCTGACCCCTCCAGGCCTCCCTTACCCCCTCCTTGGCCTACCTAGGCCATCACTCTGAGTTGAGCTTTTACGCTGTCAAGATGTCTCAAGCTCGTCGTTCCGGTCTCTCCCAAGAAGAAATAGACATAGCTCTAGACGATACTATATCGTCTAAGATGAGTGAAAGTGTGGTATATGCTGATAGCGATGCATCATTAGTGGATAGTGATAGTGAGGATGAGTATTTACCTCCTAATAACGAAAGTGAAACATCAGAATCTAGTGGTACTGGCAAACGAGTAGAAATGATGAAAGGTGAAATAACTTTACCAACAGTAACAGGGGTTGTTTATGTAAGCATTGAATACGAAAATGTAAGCCTAGAATTGTCATAACTGCATTTTTATTTTCCCCCACCAAATATACGTAAAATCTCTGAAGTCTACGGGATGGGAATGAAAAGTAAGCATTCTTATATACGAAAAAAAAAAGTATTTCCTTGTGGATTTGAGTGACTTGATCTGTGAAACTCATGTTTTTTTTTGTTTTTTTTACCTATTTATTAGTATTCCTTTTTTCCAAATACCTTACTTTTCTGTTACAGTAACTTTTCTCTAATTTCTATACCTTTCATCTGCATTTTATGTTACATTTTTCTGCCTACAATATATAATATATCAAGATATGTATATTTTGTGAATAGTTTAGTCTATTGTAAGTATTTTGGTATCTTAGACATGTGTAGTAAATGGATAAGGCTTACGAAGATCGTTGTTGACTAGCCGCGACCGAATTACGTAAGGGCTGTAAAACTCTATGGGGGGGAAAACGTAATTTTCGGCAATGCCCGACATGGGGAAAAAAAAACAATCTTCGAGTTGAAAACGAACGTTTTCATGAATGAAACTCATGTTTTTTCAACATTTCTGACCCATCTAGCCATTAAAATTTTTTTCCATAGTCCCGACGCTGGGTGTGTACATATAAGCCAAATCGGTCGACGCTGTACGGGTTAACTGATTTGCGAAAAACATTCACCACATCCTGTAGCTTCACATATCGTATCTGATAGAGTCAGTCCGGACGCTGTCACATTAAAAAGGGGTGCCAAATCCCTGATCATGCACTTCTTCTCACAATATTTATCCAGCTAGTTCAGTCTTTTGTCAGTCCTCTAGTCTTACCAGCTTCCAAACCTCTCTTTCTCACACACTCATCCACCATATCCCTCCACCCTCTCCTTGGCCTACCTTGTCTCCTCGTGCCTTCAAATTTGCTCAGATACACCTTTTTCACCACTCTGTTGTTGTCCATTCTCTCCACATGACCATACCGTCTCAGTACACTCTCTTCAATTCTGGAGTCCACATCTTTCACGAATAACCTTATTTTGTATCCCATCCACTCTCTGTACTTCATACACATTCCTCAGCAGTCCTATCTCCACTGCTCTCACTCTTGACTTTTCATTTTCATACCACACCATAGTCTCACATCCATATACTGTATATATTTTTTTTAATAACAGAACGGAGGAAGGAAAAACAAATGAATAAAAAAAAAAAAATCCATACACCAAATTACTGGTGTGCTCTGTTCATAAAATATCTGTAACTGTTAGACTTGAACAGCTGTGGGTTGAAATTTGGAAGGAAATAACTCTGGGGAAGCGAGTTCCAGAGAGATGCAGTTCGGGGAATGAAAGAATTCTGATACGCAGAAGTTCTGCAATATGGCTGAGTGACATTCCAGTCATGAGCACTACCAGATGCCCATATAGCACAAGGGAAGGCATGGAGAGGTGGCACCATGGACGCAACTTCGTCTGAGTATTTGCCAACATTCCTTCTTACTTGCAGGGGAGGTAGTTTATTTGTAATGGCAGGGTTGTTAATAATTCTAACAGCTTTGTTCTGAATTTCATCTTGTTGTACCTCACCACATCCATTCCACAAGGGTGAGCAATATTCAAGCTGAGAGTGCACATGACCCTTATAAATTATAGCCAGCTGCTCATCAGTGAAGAAATTATGGACTCTGTACAATAATCCAAGTTTTTTTGGGGTGGTTTTAGCGAGTGATCTAACATGAGAGGTCCAGCTGAGGGCATTGTTAAGTGAGACGCCATATGTTAGAGTTGGCACTAACACTCATTCATGTAAGCCTTGTTCAGCTGCAACACTCAAACCTCTGTTTCTTATCAAGGCCTTCATTGCATTAGCTACTTTCCTTCCTTGTGTCACTCTACTTTCCACTTCTTTTGCACATTTTCCTCTCTCTTCTATCACTGTACCCAGGTATTTGAACTCTGTTACCAGTTCCAGTCTCTCTCCATTCACTGTTAACATCACACTGGGAGTTGCCTTCTTTCTCTGTAACCATCACTTTACTCTTTTTTACATTTACTCTAAAGTCATGACGCTCACAGACATCAGCAAATCTCTGCTCTAGTCTGCCAAGTTTTGTCCGGTATTTGCAAGTAGTGCTGCATCATCAGCAGTTACAGCAAATTTGAGATATTCCATCCATCACCATTCAATACCAACACCATTCCTCTCTCCATTACTCATGATTTTACTTCTCTCATCATCCCATCCATGTATGTATTGAACAACCATGGGGACATCACATAACCTTGTCGCACGCCAACACCGATTGTGAACCATTCACTTATATCCCCATTTATCCTTACACATACTTCACTACCGTCATAAAAATTCTTGACGGCACCTAGCTGCCTACCATCTACACCATCAGGGGCCCCCCCCTTAGCTTTCTGAGTCCTTTAAAAATTTATATATATTTATTTCGATAACAGCAAAACATGAAAAATTGGCAAGTTCAAACAAAGAGTAACACATGAGCCAGCAGCCCTCTGACTCTAAACCTGCATGTGACCTCCCAGTAATTATCGGATTACCTGTCCTCATCTCACTACGGGGCCCCCCCCTTAGAAAATTCCTGGGTGCGCCCCTGTACACCAGACATGCGCAAAACCTTCCACAATCCTTCTCTGTCTACTTTGTCGTATGCTTTTTCCAGATCCATGAATGCCATAAACACCTTATAGTCCTTCTCACAAGCCTTCTCCACTATCTGTCTTGCTGCAAATATTTGATCCACATATCCTCTGCCACTCCTAAAGCCACTCTGTTCATCACTCACCCGTATCAATGGCAGGAAAAAAAGTTGTGTTTTAAACTGTGACTAACAGGGAGGACTGCCTCTAGATGATAATCTGCGTAAATCATGTTTGCATAGATAGCAACTAAACTGCATATGTTTTGATCAAGTAACGAAACGGTATATGTTATGATCATTTTGGAAGTGTTTACTGTATACTAAACTACCGTAAGATGAAAATACCTAAATAAATCAAATATCAAGCCTAATGTGATCTAACCATACTAGTTAGGGACAGCATGGTGTATATTAGGTTAAATTCATATGAGGTTGGGTGAGTTGCCTCGATATTACAGTCTCAGGTTAGAGATGGCCATGCATTAACATACCATCATTCAAATCCAAACTAATGTCTTGAGTCTGTCCATCATTCTCTCTCTCTCTCTCTCTCCCAAGGTAGATGGAAAGCTGATGATAGGGAGAGCAGGAGCTCTCATTTCATCAGCCCTCAGGACTAGTTCCTGACCATCCCCCTTTGCTGAACTTTTTCAGTGTTTCAGTAACACAGAGAGTAGGCCAGCATGCTCTCCAATACAAGTTTCTCTAATTATCATCACTAAACTACATGCACAGTACACACTACACTTCCTTTTCAAAATTAAATAAAAGATAAATAGCCTAAAACAACAATGCCTTGGAGTCCCCAGGGGGGGGGACCATAAATGCCCCCACCATCCGCCCCTCTCCTGGTAACGACTCTTTGAGTTGCCCGGATCCATTGTCTGACTCACTTCTTCTTCATTTCTGCAACATTTGCAGCCTTTCCTCTAACCTTCTGTCTGTTGAACACCACCTCTCCTCCTCTAAACCTTACCTTCTCTTTCTTACTGAGACTCAGCTGTCTGAGGCAACTGACAGCAAACCCTTCTCTGTATCCTTCTACTTTCTTTATACTCATTTCAAAGCCAGAGGTGGATGTTGTATATATGTACACAATGACCTATCTTGCTCTCGTGTTCCTGAACTTGATTCTTCTGAATTCTCCACTCTCTGGCTTTGGCTTGCCTGTCATTCTCTGACTGAATATATCTGCACTGTGTACTTATCTCCTTATTCTACTGACTATTAAAAATTCTTCGACTATCTTACTTCTATGATGGAACACATTCTATCCATTTCTCCTTTCTCTGAAATCTCCATTCTAGGAGATTTTAATGTTCACCACCACCTTTGGCTCTCCTCTCCTTTCACTGATCCACCTGGTGAACAAGGCTTCATCTTTTCTATCCTTAATGACCTAGAGCAGCTTGTACAGCATCCTACCCATATCCCTGACTGCCTTGGAGAGAGCTCCAACATACTTGACCTCTTCCTTACAACTAATCCTTCAGCTTACACTGTTAATCATTTCTCTCCGTTGGGCTCCTCCGATCATAACCTTGTTACTTTAACCTGTCCTATCGCTCCGGTACGGCCTGTGGACCCTCCGAAGAAATGTCGTCTGTGGCATTTTGAAGCTGCGGATTGGGAGGCTCTCAGGCAGTACTTCTTTGATTTTCCCTGGAATGATAATTGCTTCCATGGCCGGGAGCCATCTGAGTGTGCCTTGCACATTACAGAGGTTATTCTCTCAAGCATGGAAGCATATATTCCCTTCTCATATCCTTTGACTAATGCAAGAAAGCCTTGGTTTAATCATGCTTGTTCTAATGCTGTCCTCAACAAGGAGAGGGCCTATAAAAGGTACTGGAGCCAACCCACCACTGAATCACATCTTTTTTATGTTTCTGCCCAGAATTGTGCTATGTCTGTTCTTTGCCCTGCAGAAAATAATTTCATCTATTCTAAATGCTCTCAACTCCCCAACTCGAATTCTTCCCGCTCCTTCTGGCACCTTGCCAAAAAGCTCTCTAACAACTCTACCTCATCATCCTTCCCTCCTCTTTTCTACTCTGATGGCTCTGTAGCTGTTTCTTCTACTGATAAAGCAGATCTGTTTGCTCAGACTTTCTCCTCCAATTCCACCTTTTATGATTCCAGTGCTGTTCCTCCCACACTTCTCTCCTCTGACTTCCTCATGGCTGACATTAAAATTTCTTAAGCTGATGTATTTTCTGCCATCACTGGCCTTAATACTAGCAAGGCATATGGGCCTGATGGGGTCCCTCCTGTTGTTGGCAAGAACTGTGTATATGTGCTTACACCCTGCCTAGGTAAACTCTTTTGCCTTTGTCTTTCTACTTGTACCTTTCCTTCTTGCTGGAAGTTTGCTCTCATTCAGCCAGGCCCAAAGAAGGGTGACCATTACTAACCCTCTAACTATCGTCCAATTGCATTAGCATCCTGTGTTTCAAAAGTTTTTGAGTCCATTCTTATCAGAAAAATTTTAAAGCATTTTTACTATTACAACCTTCTTTCTGGTCGCCAGTATAGGTTCCGTCAGGGACGCTCCACTTGTGTTCTTCTCACCTACCTTTCAGATTCCTGGTCATCCTCCTTTTGGGACTTTGGCGAAAGCATTGCCATTGCACTTGACATCTGAAAGGCTTTCAATTGAGTCTGACATAAATCATTAACTTCCAGACTGCCCTCTTAAGGTTTCTATCCTTCTGTCTGTGCCTTCATCTATAGCATTCTTTCTGGTCGTTCTGTAGCCGCTGTTGTAGACGGCCATCGTTCTTCTCCTAGATCTATTAACATTGGTGTTCCTTAGGGCTCTGTCCTATCACCATCTCTCTTCCTTTTATTCATCAATGATCTTCTAAGCTGTACATCTAACTCTATCCACTCGTATGCTTATGATTCCACCCTTCACCTTTCCATTGGGATTCAGCAATGTCCATCTCAGCAGTTACTTCAGCAAACAAAGGATGAGGCTATGGCACACATAATGTCTGACCAGGCTCGTATCTCTGACTGGGGAAAAATAATCTTGTTGTTTTTAATGCATCAAAGACTCAGTTTTTACACCTATCAACCTGTTAAAATCTTCCACAGGAGTGCCCACTAATGTTTAATAATATCCAGCTCAATCCTGCATCATCCTTGAACATGCTTGGGGTTTCATTCACATGGGACCTATCTTGGAAAGATAATATTTCATTTCTTGTGTAATCTGCTTCCAAGAGATTGGGTGTGCTAAGTCAACTCCATGCCTTCTTTACTCCTGCACAGTTGTTGACTTTATACAGGGGTTTTATTCGCCCCTGTTTAGAGTACAACTCTCATGTGTGGGGAGGCTCCCCACATACAGAACTTCCCAATAGGGTGGAGTCAAAGGCTATTTGTCTCATCAACTCTCCTCTTCTTACTGGCTCCCTTCAACCTCTGTCTCTTCGCCGTGCTGTTTCCTCTTTATCTCTTTACTATCACTTTCAGTGGTCACTGCTCCTCTGAACTGTCTGCTTGCATCCCTCCAGCTCTATGACGGGCGCGTAGCACCCGTGTAGCAACAAACTCTCATCCCTTTGCTGTCCATCTCTCTAATGCAAGAGTTAACCGTTACTCTCAGTCCTCATTTATGCAACAGGTCGACCATGGAACTGTCTCCCTCTGTCTGTATTTCCTACTTCCTATGATGTCCCGTCTTTCAAATGCAGTGTGTCCAGGCATCTCGAAATGAATGGACCTTGAATTTAGCTCTCTTTTGTATTGTTTTTGTTTCTTTCTTGGAAGGAACGTTAATGTGGGCTCAGCCTTTGGTTCCTTCTTCCTCTCATTAAAAAAAAAGAAAAAAGATAATACAAAATAAAAAAATTTACACAAACCATAATGATCATCTTTCAATACTCTCTGGATCATGGGTGGTAGCTCACACTCTTGTCAAAGTGAATGAAAGCTTTAATTTTGTGTGTGTGTGGGGGTGGGTGGACATTTGTTATCATGATAATATGTGTGAGTACACATCTGTCATTGTTTGATGTAAAATGCCATTTAGATTTCTGTGCAGTTTTTAGCAATGCTGTAAATAATGAAGTACAGTTGTTGTTGTTGATCAACCCGTCTGTCTGGCTGTACTAAGTATAACTGGAGAAGTGCTTGGAAAAATTTTAATGTCTGTTTATCATATGTAACTTCTCTGTCTTAACTCCTACCCATTGGACGTCGGTCGGGACCAATGCAAAATATGTTGAGAGAGCACGCCGGGTATTGGTACGAACCTTAAGCGTATTCCCGCCACACTTTGATTTGGCTCCCATTTGATCTCATCACCAAAGGGTAGGGAGAGACACCTGGCTCCTCATGCAGGCGTACCTCAGTCTTCTCTGTGACTTTAGCCAGGTGCCCAGCAATGTTTTCTGAGACTTCTCAATAGATTCCATTTCCCCCCTTGCTTGGACCCCTTGCTTCATCCACCCCTGCCAAGCCTCTTTCCAAGGATACTAAGAAAAGGCTCAGTGATAGTGCTATAGGGCGTGCCTTGGATGTCAGTGTGTCTAGTTTATCTAGTAGTGAAGTCATCACATTGAGAATGAAGCCACAGTTGGGGCCGCATGCACACGCATGAAGACATCCTGCTGTGGGTGGCAAAAGTTAATCATCTTCTTCACATCCTTACTCATCAACGCAACCACCTGCAGACCTGGGGATGTTTTCATTTGCAAGAAGAAGAGTTGGTGAGTAATACTGTCTTTAACTTGTTTCCCTGGCTACTATAGTTTCCCAGGTATGAAGGTTTGACTTAAGGCTGTTTTGGGAATTATTGCCTTACTGAGAGGGCAACTGTGCCTAAAATATGCTGCCGTGTAGGGGTTAAATATACATAGTGATGTACTGTAAATTTTTTCTACTTCTGTGCAAAATTTCTTGCATTAGGTGGTGATTCCATCATATTTCAGAAACTGTATTAACTAGAAATCATTCAGAGAGCGCATACCTGAGCCAGTGCCATTGCAGGATCCAGATCCAGATCAGGATCCACCCCTGAATTTAATTAATTCTTTCTTGGTCCATGGCCCACTCTTCCACAGATTTTCTTTGAAATTCATTGAGAACCTTTGGAGATATCGTGTGGACAAATAAACAAGCAAACAGACAAACAAGTGAATACATAACCTCCTCCAACTTCATTGGCAGAGGTAATAAGCAAGCTGTAGAATTTTTCCGTTTGATAGTCTGGTGCAATTTTTATTGTAACATATGTATTTGTAACACTTATTTCTAACATTTCTTGTCAAATACAGTATGTATTTTTATTGTGGGGGAAAAAAAATGAGATTTCTTGCTGAGAACTATGATACAATAAGATTTGTAATATGATGATAAAAAGCAGATTGTAGTTTTTCATGCCTTCATACCCTTTGATTTTTCTACCATGCTCATGAATATGTGTGTGGCTTGCCTGCATGCGTGTTTTTGATGGACTGCCTGAACTCTGGCTATATAATATACAGTAAATCATAGACTGCCAGACACCATGATCACAGAAACTTTCAGGGTAAGCAACTGAGTTTTTATGTTGGATCCTGTCTAGTGTCCACTGAGCCAAGACAAAGTTTTACTTAAATGGACAGTGAGCTGTGTCCAGTGATTCCAGAAGTGTTAACCTGATTCTCTATCATATTTCCATTATGTGTACATCACGGACATCAAAATTTTATGACCATTTCAGTAGCTTAGTTATTATGCTTGAAAACTTTAACCACTACTACTCTACCTCTAAACTGTATTTTGGTCAGTACACCCATTACTGTATACAGATGAGTGGTTCATAAGCATATGGTATTCAATACTGTATATTTCCTTAGCAGTGTAAGTTAGTATCTAGTTGTTCTTTGTATTGAATTATTCAATACTGTATATTTCCTTAGCGGTGTAAGTTAGTATCTAGTTGTTCTTTGTATTGAATTATTTGTTAGTCTTTTTATTTTTTTACAACGTTTTTATCATATTGTCCATTGTTCATTTACTTTTCTTTGCTTTTCTTCATCAGTATTATTGCAGTCAAGGATTATGATTTCAATAATTTTATGTGCCTGTAATTGTAATTGCCATTCCCTTTTGGCTAGTGTGATGAAGTATACCTGGAGGCAGGAGTCCAGAATATCACATCTGGGCCCCTTTGTCTGGAGAAAGTGGAGTTGGAACCATCACCGTACTTCACAGGTGACATTCATCTTGTTTTGGTTGGGACATTTGATTGAGTGGTTAAAATATTGTACTTGGCCCTTTCAATCCAGTAATGTACAGTATTTTCGATTTGATTCTTGTTACATTCAGACTATTGAATTTTCTGTTTAGACAGGGGAATCAGTTTGTAAAAGGGTTAATGGAGACTGCTCTCACCCTATCACTGTAAATGCCTTTTCCTAAGTTAACAAGATTAACAGGAGGCAGCAAGTGTAAACCAGTAAAGGATGTCTTTTGATTCAAGGGTATGATGCAATGTGTGTGCTGGAAAAAAATAAAAAAAATAAGTTGATCCGTAGGTAGCTGGTGCTGGATAATATACACCATAATTAGACTCAGAATTGATAATACAATACTATACATAGTAAGACTTCTTCATTGTATGATCTGTACTCATAATATGGTGAATTTTATAAAAGACTGTGTTGATTGCATACAGCATGTATTTTGCAGGATTTCCACCTATGAAGCATATTAAAAATTACCACACTGCATATTTGTAAACATGATTTTTTTTTCCCAAGACAGGTAAGTTAAAATCACTCTTCACATTCTTATAATACTTTGTTAGAATTATATTACTTTGATTTCAGTTGTATCAATGAACAAGGCATACCCTGAGTCCAACTCTCTCATCTTTGGGCGCATGAATGTGATTAATCCCCACGACACCCGCCAGTACCTGTATTGCCTCAAACCACGACCAGAGGCCCGTGCTTCCCCGGCAACTCTCCGCCAAGCCACTGCCATTGGGAAACTGGACATTGTGTGGCGGACCAACATGGGGGACCGTGGGAGACTTCAGACCAGTCAACTTCAGCGAATGGTCAGTGTGGACTTAGAGGACTGGATGGATGGTTTGGGTTTTGGATAATTGAAATTGTAGTGTTCCTGTTCAGTCCAGTGATTTTTTTTTTTTTTTTATTGCTGTTTCCAGATTGTTGTGTACTGTTTAGGATATTTTTCAAACTGGAGAGGTTACCCAGCTTTAACTCCTCCACTATGAGAGGCCCTTCTAAAAGCTGAATACAGCACACCCTTGTTTTACAATGAGGATGCATTTTAAAAAATCCGTTGCATGACGATTTATCATATGTCATCAGTTATGACGTGGGTTCAGTGGGGATACGTTATTGTCCAAGGGTTAACGTTAGGAGTAGGGTTACGAGGGGTAGACCAAAAAAGCCTTGGGACGAGGTCATTGAGTGTGACCTCAGGGATAAGGGACTGAATAGGGAAGCTGCCAGAGATCGAGCAGCATGGATTGCCGCGAGTAGGTGACCAAGGCCGACGCATGCAAGCATGTTGGAGCCATTAATGACGAAATGAATGAAATGGTCACCCACCCACCAAAGTGAAAACAAGTTTCCAACTCACCTAAACTCCACTTCACTTGCTTCATACCACCAAAAATAAGTTTAAAAACAAGTTTCCAGTGCACCTAAACTGATAGCTACTTCACTGCACTCCACTTGCCTCTTGAACTCCAACACCACGCAATTGTTCCATCACTGACACAAACACACTTGATAATGACAAGTGGAAATGGCATCTTGGAACAAAAATATGACTGTAGACTTGCATGAGGGCATTCATATAAGTGAAAATAGCTGTTGTATATCAACTAGTGAGGCTTCGTATGGGAGCGTGTATATCGTGCTTGTAATTGAACAAGACTGTAGATTAATTAGTATAATAGGTGGCATCTTAATGACATCACAATCCCAGGACAATCTGGACTGACCACACTCCATGGGCACTCTGTTTTGCTTTAAGGAAGTTGTAAAGCAATTTCAAGGGAGAATGATGCATTAGGTTGAAATTCCTTTCCTGATGAAAAGATGTTTTCAGTATGAATAGGGCATAGGGAGTAGACTGTAGCACCAGTCGAGCAGGGCAGTACTCCCAGGGTGGGAGGAAAGCTGATGACAGGGAGAGCTGGAGCTCCCATTTCATCAACCCTCGGGACCAGTTCCTGACCATCCCCCTTTGCTGTACTTTTTCAGTGTTTCAGTGACACATAGAGTAGGCCAGCATACTCTCCAATACAAGTTTCTCCAACTGTCAACACAAAACTACATGCATGTTACACACCACACTTCCTATTCAAAATTTTTAAAAAATTGCATCATTTGAACCAAGCCTAGGAGTCCCTGGGGGGGGGGACCTTAAATGCCCCTCCTTCCCCCCCATCTCCTGGTGATGACTCACTGAGTGGCCAGGAACCACTGTCTGATTCACCTCTTCTTCATTTCTGCAACATTTGCTGTCTTTCCTCTAACTTTCCCTCTGGTGAGCACCACCTCTCCACCTCTAAACCTCACCTCTTCTTAACTGAGTCTCAGCTGTGTGATGCAGCTGATAGCAAGCCCTTCTCTGTATCCTTCGACTTTCTCTATACTAATTTCAAAGCCAAAGGTGGGTGTTGTGTATATGTAAGCAATGACATATCTTGCTCTCATGTTCCTGAAATTGATTCTTCTGAATTCTCTACTCTCTGGCTTTGGCTTTCCTGTCATTCTCTGACTAAATAAGTCTGTGCTGTTTACTTATCCCCTAATTTTACTGACTATGAAAAATTCTTCAACTATCTTACTTCTACGGTGGAACACATCCTATCCATTTCTCCTTTCTCTGAAATCTTCATTCTAGGAGATTTCAGTGTTCACCACCACCTTTAGCTCTCCTCCCAATTCATTGTTCCACCTGGTGAACGAGCCTTCATCTTTTCTATCCTTAATGACCTAGAGCAGCTTGTACAGCACCCTTCCCATATCCCTGACCATCTTGGAGAGAGTTCCGACATACTTGACCTCTTCCTTACAACTAATCCTTCTGTTTCCTCTGTTGATCTTGCCTTTCCCATGGGCTCCTCCAGTCACAACCTTATTACTTTAACCTGTCCTATCATTCCAGTATGGACTATGGACCCTCCAAAGAAACGGTTGTGGCACTTTGGAGCTGTGGATTGGGATGCCCTCAGGCAGTACTTCCTTGATTTTCTCTGGAATGATTATTGCATCCATGGCCGGGAGCCATCTGAGTGTGCCTTGTGCATTACGGAGGTTATTCTCCCAGACATGAAAGCATACATTTCTTTCTCATATCTTTTGAGTAATGCAAAGGAGAGGGCCTATAAAAGGTACCGGAACCAACCCCAACCTTGAATCACATCTTTTTTATGTTTCTGCCCAGAATCGTGCTAAGTCTGTTCTTCTCACTGTAAAAAATAATTTCATCCATACTAAATGCTCTACACCAGGAAACCATTTACTACACTGGGTGGTAACCATATAACCAAATTTTGGTGCCTGGCGGTTTAGTGGGTGATTTTTGTACTCCAGTCGGATTGAGCCCCAACCACACCTTGGATATCCAAGGTGTGGTTGGGGTTTATTTACTCACGTAAGGCCACTCAGGGATGAGTGAGGCTGCTCAGGCACATCTTAAATGTCAGGACCAACTGCCTAGCTCCAGACACATATGCTCCTCATGGTGCAATGTAGGATTGGATGATGGATGGACTAAATGCTCTTAACTCTCCAACTCGAATTCTTCCTGCTTCTTCTGGCACCTTTGCCAAAAACCTTTCTAACAGCTTTACCTCATCATCCCTCCCTCCTCTTTTCTATTCTGATGGCTCTGTGGCTATTTCTTTTACTGATAAAGCAGATCTTTTCACTCAGACTTTCTCCTCCAATTCCACCGTAGATGATTCCGCTGCTGTTCCTCCATCACTTCCCCCCCACCTCTGACTTCCTCATGACTGATATTAAAATACCTTCAACTGATGTATTTTTTGCCATCACTGGCCTTAATACTAGTAAGGTGTATGGGCCTGATGGGGTCCCTCCTGCTGTTGTCAAGAACTGTGTATATGTGCTTACACCCTGCCTAGGTAAACTCATTCACCTTTGTATGTCAACTTGTACCTTTCCGTCTTGCTGGAAGTTTGCTCTCATTCAGGCAGTCCCAAAGAAGGGTGACCATTCCCAATCCTCTAACTATTGCCCAGTTGCTTTAACATCCTGTGTCTCAATAGTTTTCAAGTCTACTCATAACAGAAAAATTCTAAAGCATATTTTCTATCACAGCCTTCTTTCTGACCATTAGCATTGGTTCCGTCGGGGAGGCTCCACTGCAATCTTCTCACCTACAGTTCAGACTCCCGGTCATCCTCCTTTCAGGACTTTGGTGAAAGCTTTGCCATTGCACTTAACATCTCCAAGGCTTTCGATCGAGTCTGGCATAAATCTTTAATTTCCAAACTGCCCTCATACAGTTTCTATCCTTGTATCTGTGCCTTCATCAGTAGCTCCTTTCTGGTCATTCTATAGTTGCTGTTGTAGACAGACACCGTTCTTCTAGATCTATCAACAGTGGTGTTCCTCAGGGCTCTGTCCTATGACCAACCGTCTTCCTTTTATTCATCAGTGACCTTCTGAGCTGTACATCTAACCCTGTCCACTCATACGCTAATGATTCCACCCTTCGCCTTTCCATTTGGTTCCCGGAACATCCATCTCAGCAGTTACTTCAACAAACAAGGGATGAGGCTATGGCACACCTAATGTTTGACTTGGCATGTATCTCTGACTGGTGTAAAAGTAATCTTGTTGTTTTTAATGCATCAAAATGCAGTTCTTACACCTATCAACCGAACAAAATCTTCCACAGAAGTACTGTACTTACTATTGTTTAATAATGTCCAGCTGAATCTTGCATCATCGTTAAACATACTTGGGGTTTTATTCTCTTGAGATTTATCTTGGAAAGTTCTTACTACGTCTCTTGTAAAATCTGCTTCCAAGAGATTAGGTGTGCTAAGCCGACTCCGTACCTTCTTTACCCCTATGCAGTTGTTGACTTTATACATGGGTTTTATATGCCCATGTTGAATACAGCTCTCGTGTGTGGGGACACTCCCCACACACAGCTCTTCTCAACAAGGTGGAGTCAAAGGCTTTTCATCTCATTAACTCTCCTCCTCTTATTGGCTTCCTTCAGCATTATTCTCTTTGCTGCATTGTTGCATCTTTATCACTTTTCTCTCGCAACTTCATTGGTCACTGCTCCTCTGAACTGTCTGCTTGCATCCCTTCACCTCTGCGATGGGCCTTTGGCACCCGTCTGTCAGCAAACTCTAATCCTTTTTCTGTCCAGTTCTCTAATACAGGAGTTAACTGTTACTCCCAGTCCTTCATTTATGCAACAGGTGAACTCTGGAACTGTTACCTTTTTTCTGTATTTCCTACTTCCTATGATCTCCAGTCTTTCAAACGCAGTGTGTCCAGGCATCCCGAAATGAATGGATCTTGAATTTCGCTCTTTTTTGTATTGTTTTTCTTTTTCCCTTGGAGGGACCAGTTTGTTGGCTCCTGGCCTTTGGTTCCTTCATCCTTGCATTAACCCCTAAACTGCGAGGTTGTTTTTTCTTGACTTGTGTGTCTTGCGGGCATATTCGCGCTCCGACAGGCTCTCTAAAAATATTTGCCAAAAATCAGTTATTAGCCCTGGAATATTAAAATTACATATGCATATGGCACATACCTTCAGCTTTCTCCTGGGATGTTTGTTGAGCCTTCGTCGAGTACCGTAGGACTTGTGGAGACCTCTGAAGTTGGGTAACGAAGTCTCCACTTTACACTTCCCGACAACCCGTAATATGATTACCACTGCCTGATATTATCACTAGAAACACTGTTCTATGGTTCTCAAATAGTTTGGAATCCATACTCCAAAAAAAAAAAAACACTGTAAATGCAAAGAAAATTACGAGCGCGTATTACCTTCCCACTTGCTCTCATTCGCCGCTGGTATTCTGTCATTTATTATTCATAAAAACACTTACACTTTATATTTCTATTACTATATAACACTTATACCGGTATACATCTACAGTCTTTATCCATAAGTTTCCTTCAGTAATAGTAGTTTATTGTCACTGTAGGCATTCAATTTCTCTTTCAGTAAAATACGTAGCATTCACTTTCTCGTCCTGTATACTAGCGTTGAGAGTGAATCTGTCACTTTCACTTCCACTTTCATAACTCATAGTATTCATACATGCTAGAGTGAAACTTTCACTTTCATTACTCCTAGTATGTATACTTGTATTCTTATATTACTACTCATTTACATTTCTATTTACATTCTCTATTTTATTTACATTATTTACTTTATTTACTTTCTGACCACTGCTTGGAGGTGGTCAGAATTAGAATGCAAGTAAGATGGAGGAATAGAAGAAGGGAAAGACGAGAGGAAGGAGTAGTTGCAAGGAGAGTGGAAAGGTTACAAGAGGATGAGAAAAAGGCAGAGTATAAGAGAGAAGTGGAGGAACGATTGGGCAAATATGAATTGGAGCAGATGGGAGACGTGGAAGGTGTGTGTAGGATATTTACAGAAGAAATATGTGCAGCATGTGATGTGGTGTGTGGAAGGAAGAGAAGATGGAGGGGGGTGCAAGGAATAGCGTGGTGGACTGAAGAGATGAGACAGGCTGTGGCACAAAAGAAGAAAGCATACAATGAATGGATGAGAAATAGGGGCGTGGAAGAAGTTGAGAGGCGGAAGAGAGAGTTATATGTAGAGAGAAAGAGAGAGGTGAAAAGATTAGTAAGAGAGAGTAAGAAGAGAGTGGATGAGGAATTTGGAAGGAATTTGAGTGTAAAGTGGAGGGACTGTAAGAAAATGTTCTGGAAAGAGGTGAAAAGAGTAAGACAGGGTGGAAGTGAAGTTAGCAGGGGAGTGAAAGATAAAATTGGTAGATTACTAGTGGAGAAGGGAGAAAAAGTGAGCAGATGGAGAGAACACTTTAAGGAATTGTTGAACATAGAGGATGGAAGTAATGCGAGTATAAGTGGCTGGGGAATGGCTGGGAGAAGGAGGGAGGTGAGAAGACAGGAAGAAATCAGTAGGATAGAAGTTGTGGAAGCAACGAAGAAAGTTAAATTGGGGAAAGCCCCAGGAATTGATGGAGTGTGTGGTGAAATGCTGAAGCATGGGGGAGAGATAGTAGCAGAATGGATGTGGAAGATGTGCAGATTGGCCTGGGAGGAAGGTAGAGTCCCGGAGGATTGGAAGTCAGGTATAATTATTCCCTTGTACAAAGGAAAAGGGGAAAAAGAAGTGTGTGGTAATCATAGGGGCATTTGTCTTCTTAGTATAATAGGAAAAGTGTATGGTAGGATACTTATTGACAGAGTTAGAGAAAGAACAGAGAAATTAATTGGAGAAGAACAGGGAGGCTTTAGGAAGGGAAGAGGTTGTGTAGATCAGATATTCATTCTTAGATCTTTAGTGGAAAAGTTTCTAGAGAAGGGAAAGAAGTTGTATGCGGCTTTCATGGATTTGGAGAAAGCACATGACAGGGTGGATAGACAAGGATTGTGGAAAGTGTTAAGAATATATGGAGTAGATGGGAAGTTGTTGAATGCTGTGAAGAGTATGTACGATGGTGCGAAGGCTGCAGTGCGTGTGGATGGTGAACTAAGTGAATTTTTGTCTTTGAAAGTTGGGTTGAAACAGGGATGTGTCATGTCTCCATGGTTGTTCAATCTGTACATGGATGGGGTAATAAAAGAGGTACAAGGTAGGGTAGTGGATGTTGGAGTGGCCCTGGTGAGAGAGGATAGTGTTTGGAAACTCCCTGTACTGTTGTTTGCAGATGATACTGCGTTGTTGAGTGAAGACGAAGGGGAGCTGCAAGGCTTGGTGGATGAGTTTGGGAGAGTGTGTAAGAAACGGAATCTAAAGGTGAATGTAGGGAAGAGTAAAGTGATGGTCTTTGAGAGAGGTGAAGTCAGTGAATGTACAGCGAGGTTGGATGGTGAGGAATTGGAAAATGTGAGTACGTTTAAGTACTTGGGTAGTGTGATGAGTAAGGATGGAGGTTTGGAGGGTGAAGTGCTTGAAAGCGTACAACAGGGAAGAAAGGTTGGTGATTCTTTGTAAGCAGTGATAAGAAACAGGGAAGTGAGCATGGAAGTGAAAAAGTTACTACATGACAGTATTGTGATACCAACTCTAACGTATGGAAGTGAAGCTTGGACGTTGTTGGAAGGACACAAGTCAAGAGTGAGAGCAGTGGAAATGAGTTATTTAAGAGGAGCCTGTGGAGTCGCATGGAGAGACAGGCTGACGAATGAGGATATAAAGGAGCGTTGTGGTGTTGATGTGGATGTGATAGGAAGCGTTATGAGGAACACACTGAGGTGGTTTGGCCATGTGGAGAGGATGAAGGGTGAGAGACTGACGAAGAGAGTGTATGTGAGTGAGGTGGATGGGGGAAGAGGGAGGGGGAGGCCAAGGATGAGATGGAAAGATGGGGTGGAGAGGTATTTGAGAGAGGGGGGTGTGAGTTGGGAGCAGAGGAGCGAAATGGCAGGGGACAGGGCGACTTGGAGGCGATTTGTTTGTGGCCACCCCAAACGGGATTGAGGCGTCTGGCAATAGATAGATAGATTTACATTTCTAATTTATTTACACTGTGTTATGCACTGTCACTTGCAGTAACTTATAAAACTATTTTCTACTGTTTCTTATATTTACATTCATTGCTTTCACTTGCTGTTTACACATTATTTACATTTCCACTTGCACTGTTTTACTCACCAGAAAGATCGTAGTCACTGTCTATCATTTTCATTGACAAATTAGCCAGTTGACGTTCCACAGCAGTCACTTAGCCCTTTACCCCTTTCCACACGAGGTTTAGTAGGGGGTAGAGGTCACAGGGCCCTTTGCATGAGGCTAAAAAGCCGCGGAATTTGACAGGCACGAATCCGACGTAGTTTCACCTTGAAAGACGACAGTAAACTAAATACAGTGTGGTGGCCTAGGGGGAGTGCAATGCTGCCAATGTCAGTGTGGTGACAGCTGCTAATATATACGCTGTGAAATGATTTGCAGGAAATCTAGACAATACATAACAAGTTAGGTAGTTCCAGGTGAATAAAAATATCACTTAGGCTTCTCCCTTCCTTTCTTATATATATTTTTATTACAAGAGTAGATTATACGGCATATTTCATTCATTCATTCATTCATTCATTCATTGCCAGACGCCATGTATCCCAGACGGGGTGGCCAAGGGCTTAGAGTTAATTGTTTTACAGGGAGGGGCACTAATCCTCCACCAACCCCACTTGACACGTAGGGATGCCAACAGCATCTGGTGTTCCCAGGTGGTCACCCATCCAAGTACTAACCAGACCCAACGTTGCTTAACTTCGCTGATCGGACGGGAAGCGGTGTACGTTGATATTTCAAGGGGAAATAAATAGCGAAAATTAGCGAACGAGTGCACGTGAGGTGTTGTCAGGTGATAATTAGCCAATTCCAGGTGTATGGCACTATCACTTACCTTATTTCTTTTTTGTATATATTATTTGGTATAAGAATAGGGCATAGGGCTTATTTCAGTGGATGAAATCAGTGGAAAATTCCAGGGAAGATTTAGCATAGCACGGCTGGACAGGTGAGAGGAGAGTGTAATGGAGGGGAGGTAGGGAGGGGAGTCAAGAACGGAGAGAAATTGCTAAATTGTCAACAATGGATGGGAGTACAGATGAGATTAGGAGTGCTGACAAGTGTTGGACATTGGCAGTACTGATAGATGATACAAGCCACCACTTGAAAGCCCGGACGAATTCAAAATAACACAGAATCACAAAAGTGACGCCCCGCGGTATGATCCCTTGCTCCCAAGCATCACGAAAGTGACGCCCCATGGTTAAGGGGTTAAAAAAAAAAAATAAATACTCATAGTGATGCCGTCATATGGGAAAGCGCCCTGAAAGAAACCAACCAACCATCATTGATGAGTTTTTCTGTACTGAGAGTCTCATATGGGTGTGCACTGAACCTCACTGCATAATAAGTACTCTTGACTGTGGGTTAGGATAACTCTGGCATAGTTTTTTTTAACCCATTAACTGCTCATGGCTGTTTTTTGGAGGTGTCTGTGGTGCCCAGACATAGGGGTAAAACTGAAATTTCCCAAAGGCCAAATTTTGTTTTAGGAATTGAGAGAATTCATGCCAAAGTATATAGTAATGAAATATGAGCTCAATATTTACCTTGGTAAAGCTGTGGAAGAACATTGAAGTGTCTGATACCCTTTTGGAATATATGGTTTTCGCTTTCGTTTTTGGTTTTGGTTTCAGTTTTGAAGGCTCCAACATGCTTGCATGCATCGGCCTTGGTCACCGTAGCGCTATATTCGATGTGCACCTGAGCAGCCAGGGCTGTATTGAGCAGTCGCACTCGAAACGGTCCAGGCTGTATAGAGCAGTTAACGGGTTAAATAACAGTGTCCTTTGTTGCAGGCTCCTCAGTATGGTGATGTAAGGGTGACTGTGGAGAAGATACCTAGTGTGGTCCAGCTTGAGCAGCAGTTTGAGGTTGTCCTTGGCATCACAAACATCTGGTTAGTACCATATTCATATGCTTGAACTGTAGGGTTGTTTGTTCAGAATAATAATAATTATAATGCTTAGAATAAGGTGCATATTTTGTGATGTTATGAGAGAGGTAAAATGAATCAGGTGAGCCTGTTCTGTTCTTCGTATACTGTATTTGACCAAGAAATTCCCATGAAGCTGACAAATTCAGTTACTTGTACACCATCTAATGACACTGTTTCTTAATCCTCCACAGTGAACGTAACCTGGACTTACACTTGTCCTTCCTTGGGGGAGGTGGAGGATCTGAGTGGAGTGGGGTGACCAGTCGGACTCTTCCTGCACTTCCGCCAGGACAGTCAACATCCCTTGCTCTCTCTCTCATTCCCCTGCGTACAGGATTACAGGTAAGGAATTGAGGGAGAAGTACCACCCACATATTTATTTAATACCACCCATATATTTGTTGGAGGCAATTTGTTTTTGGCCATTCCTAATGGGATTAAGCCATTTGGCTATAAATAGGTAGTTAAATAGGTAGAAGGAGGCAAGGCAATAGCCTTGGAATGGTGAGTACACATTTCTCTCCAGTTCTGTTCTCACTTTTACTGTATTGTTGTACAGTAGTCCCTCAATTATCTGACGTAATAGAGCCAAAGGCTTGTCCGGGTAGTGGCAATGTGTGGGTAATGAACAGCATCCCCCTTACTATACCCAGACCCTACCAGAACCCAACCTCCAATCTATAGCTACCTAACCATTTGTACAGTACCTCTGCTTATTTTGACAGTGTTTTTGGGTCATTCAGGCATATTTAGATATCAAAACACACATAGTAATATTAAAAATAATTTTTAACACCAAGAGAACCATGCCTAAAAAACATTGAAAACCAAAAACACCCTACCAATACACTAGTGTATGTACAGTACCACTCCTAATTTTGGCAGTGTTTTCCAGTCATTTTGCCATATTTAGACATCAAAACACACATAGGAATATCCAGAGCAAACACCAAGAAAACCATGCAAAAAAAAACACTTCTAAAACACTACTGTATGTACAGTACCCCTCCTAATTTTGGCACTGTTTTCATGTCACTCTGCCATATTTAGACATCAAAACTCACTTGGAGATATCCTAAATAAATATAAGCACCAAGGAAACTGTTAATAAAACCTAAAGCTAACTGCCAAAAAACATTGGACTGGGGTACTCACCACCCAGAACACCACAGACAGGCTTCATAACCTGCCCACCTCCAGCAGGTGTACAGTTGTCCCATGTGGTCTAGTGGCTAACCTTTGCATTTAGCAAAGGTTCAAGAACTCCTCTTCCTCATCCTCCTTTACCTGCTGGAGCTGAGTGATGAGTGGTGATGTGTGGCACAGCAGTACCAGCCTTCCAGCCTCAGGAGACTCAGAAGACTGCCACAAACTTACGTCCAACAGAGACTCAGCGGCTGTTGATGTGCTCGGTTGTGGGTCCAGTGGTGAAGGCAGGAAGCGAGGTGGTGGTGGTAGTGGTGGTGGTGGTGGTGAGAATGGGCTGGTGCTCGTAGGGGTGGCAGGCTTGAAGAAGGAGTCGATCCTGGACTGATGATAGGACCGATAATTCTGCCAGAGGATGACAGCGTCCCTGACTGGCCGCAGCTCCATCGCTAGGCTGAGCTGCACCAACTCGCTATCACAGTGTGGATGCGTGGTGTACTCCAGCACCTCCTCCAGACTGGCATTTAGGGCACTGAGATGAGTGAGTGATGAAATTGCTGGGGGTTGCGAGTCATGATCCTCATCCTCATCCCCATCAATGTTGCTGTCCTCTTTCATGCCTGCAGAGGCAGCAGCAGCGCTCTTTTCATTAGACATGGTCTGATAACCAGGATCGCTGCCATTGTCGTCCAGCCAATCCCTCGTGTCGTCGACATTCTGTTCTGCTGTTCGAAGACGGCGGTGGAAATCATCCACATCAAACCCCTCAAAGTCATGCTCGGCTTTGATTCTGAGGAAACGAGGCCAACCACTTTCGAGGGTTTTCACAGAGACTTCCTTCCGTGCGTCCACCCAGTTGAACACTGCAGACTGCAGGTCGTAACGCTGAAGCTTCTGCAAGGTCTGCTCTTCACGTGTGTCCTTAGCCCGGTCCTCATCCTCCAGCAGCACCATCACCTCGTTGAGGAAGCTCTGCTGGTACAGTCTCTTGGCAGCCATGTTAACACCCTGGTCCATTGGTTGAATCAGAGCAGTCTTATTAGGTGGCAGAAACATGCACCTAATGTTCCTGTCATTAGCAATCAAATCCTTCCCAGATGGATGTGTGGGGGAATTGTCCAGGAGCAGGAGTGTCTTTACCTTGTTGCGAATGATACCAAGGGCCAGTTTGATAATGGATAACCTCCTTGATGAAGTGTCTGTGGAACCAGTCTCTGAAGATTTTTGAAGGCCTTAACTGAATGGTACCACGTAATAGGCAGGCTATCCATCAACCCATGGAGACAGCATGGTTTTGCATGCCCAGCAATAATGGGTTTGAGGCGATGCATCCCGTTAGCATTAGCACAGCACAAAACAGAGACATGTTGTTTGGATAACTTGCGACCAGGCACAGGCTTCTCCTTCTCCCCTGCCAGGGTGTCAGTGTGCAATGAGCAGTAGATTAGACCAGTTTCGTCAGCATTATAGACTTAACCAAGGGCAAGGCCCTCATCCTTGATCAGGCACTGCACTTTCTGGTGAAATAGGTCTACATCTTCCGCTACTGTGTCCAAGGCCCTCATCCTTGATCAGGCACTGCACTTTCTGGTGAAACAGGTCTACATCTTTCGCTACCGCGTCCAAGGCCTCACCATGTGCCTTACGGCTTGTAAGTCCATGGCAAAGCTTGAAGCAAAAGAGCCATCCTTTGGAATTCTTGAAGCCGTGTACGTTGTCCCATGCACGAGCGCGCGCACGCACACGCACATGCACACGCGCGCGCGCACACACACACACACACACACACACACACACACACACACACACACACACACACACACACACACACACACACACACACACACACTCACACTTGCTGGTGAAACCACAGCATTTCGACCCATTGATAACGGCTTGCCGGGCCTGGGCCGTGACTTTCCTGTCGCCCCTATGTGTGCTTCTGCAGAAATCCTGTCTGTACTGCATAAGCTTGTCGTGTGACTTCGTGATATCAAACCTTGTTGAACGGGCTACACTATGTTCTCACAGTATACATCCTGTGGTCCAGCCCTTGTCAACCTTCCTCAGTATCTCACGCTTCTTCTCCAGAGTCAAAACCTTCCTCATCATGCGCACGAGAATGCAGCAGAGGGCCACAACCTGAAGAAGGTAGGGGACCACCACAACGCAACTGCATTCACAGCCATACTTGGAAGCATTACCACTCACGAGGGAGACAAAGATGGGAGCTGAGGTGTGGGCTTGTAGGCCGGCAAACAGTACAGCACTGCCATATCACACCCCATGCTTGCCTCCGAGAACAGAGGAAGCAAAACGCGGTAAACTGACATCTGCATTCAAGGTTCACTTCGGTTTGCCCAGGCAAGGCTTATCATTTGATGACGACAATGGATGACCAGTACATCACGACCTCAGGCAGTGTATGACTAATGTGGCCTGCCACACGACTCTGACCATTTGGTAGGGAAGCGGACAGGCGCGCGTGGTGGGGGTTCGCACTAACCCTGGAGGCCGGAGGATTCCCGCCATTGGGTGTGGAGGTGGATGGGCACTTTTACCATATATTTGTTCATGGCTTGTGGTCTGTGTTACACGTGCAGTGGCCATTTAGAAACACAATTCCCAGCTACTTTGGACTCCAGGTAGAGAGGCGGACGGCTACTGTCACTGAACATGTACTCGTGGCTTACAGTCTGTGTTAGATGTTCTGAGGAGTAGATTGTAGCACCAGTCAAGCAGGGCAGTACTTCCAAGGTGGATGGAAAGCTGATGACAGAGAGAGCTGGAACTCTCTTTTCATCAGCCCTCGGGACTAGTTCCTGACCATCCCACTTTGATGAATTTTTCAGTGTTTCAGTAACACAGAGAGTAGGCCAGCTTGGTCTCCAATACAAGTTTCTCTAAATGTCAACACCAATCTACATGCACAGTACACACTTCACTTCCTTTTCAAAATTAAAAAAAGAAAAATGGCACACATTAACTAAGCCTCAGAGTCCCTGGGGGGAGGGGACCATAAATGCCCCCACCATCCGCCCCTCTCCTGGTGACGACTCAGAGAGATGCCTGGATCGACTGTCTGACTCACTTTTTCTTCATTTCTGCAACAATCACATCCTTTCCTCAAATTTTCTTTCTGCTGAGCACCACCTCTCCCCCTCTAAACCTCACTTTCTATTAACTGAGACTCCGCTGTGTGAGGCAACTGACAGCAAACCCTTTTCTGTATCCTCCTACTTTGTCTATACTAATTTCAAAGCCAAAGGTGGGTGTTGTGTATATGTACGCAATGACTTATCTTGCTATCGTGTTCCTGAACTTGATTCTTCTGAAATCTCTACTCTCTGGCTTTGGCTTTCCAGTCATTCTCTGACGAAATATATCTGCGTTGTTTACACATCTCCTAATTCTACTGCCTATTAAAAATTCTTCGACTATCTTACTTCTATGATGGAACACATTCTATCCATTTCTCCTTTCTCTGAAATCTCCATTCTAGGAGATTGCAATGTTCACCACCACCTTTGGCTCTCCTCTCCTTTCATTGATCCACCTGGTGAACAAGCCTACATCTTTTCTATCCCTAATGACCTAGAGCAGCTTGTGCAACACCCTACTTGTATCCCTGACTGCCTTGGAGAGAGCTCCAACTTACTTGACCTCTTCCAAACAACTAATCCTTCTGCTTACACTGTTAATCTTTCCTCTCTGTTGGGCTCCTATGATTACAACCTTATTACCTAAACCTGTCCTATTTTCCCGGGATGGCCTGTGGACTCTCCAAAGAAACGTCAACTGTGGCACTTTGGAGCTGCGGATTGGGAGGCACTCAGGCAGTACTTTGTCAATTTTTTATGGAGTGATTATTGCTCCCATGGCTGGGAGCCATCTGAGTGTGCCTTGCACACTACAGAGGTTATTCTTTTGAGCATGGAAGCATACATTCCCTTCTCGTATCCTTTGACTAATGCAAGAAAGCCTTGGTTTAATCATGCTTGTTCTAATGCTGTCCGCAACAAGGAGAGGGCCTATAAAAGGTACCAGAGCCAACTCATCCCTGAATCAGATCTTTTTTATGTTTCTGCCCAGAATCGTGCTGTCTGTTCTTCGCTCTGCTAAAAATAATTTCATCCGTACTAAATGGATTCAACTCTCCAATTCAAATTCTTCTCGCTCCTTCTGGCACCTTGCCAAAAGCCATTCTAACAACTTTACTTCATCATCCTTCCCTCCTCTTTTCTGCTCTGATGGCTCTGTAGCAGCTTTCTTCTACCGATAAAGCAGATCTCTTCACTCAGACTTTCCCCTCAATTCCACCTTAGACAATTCCGATGTTGTTCCTCCATCACTTCCCCCCTCAGACTTCCTCATGGCTGACATTAAAATTTCTTCAGCTGATGTATTTTCTGCCATCTCTGGCCTTAATACTAACAAGGCATATGGGCCTGATGGTGTCCCTCCTGTTGTCCTCAAGAACTGTGCTTCTGTGCTTACACCCTGCCTAGGTAAACTCTTTCGTCTTTGTCTCTCAACTTGTATGTTTCCTTCTTGCTGGAAGTTTGCTCTCATTCAGCCAGTCCTAAAGAAGGGTGACCATTCCCAACCCTCTAACTATCATCCACTAGCTTTAACATCCTGTGTCTCAAAAGTTTTTGAGTCTATTCTTACAGAAAAATTTTAAAGCATCATTTCTGTCACAACCTTCTTTTTGATCATCAGTGTGGGTTCTGTCAGGGAGGCTCCACTGGCGATCTTCTCACCTACCTTTCAGACTCCCGGTCATCCTCCTTTTGGTACTTTGGCAAAAGCTTTGCCATTGCACTTGACATCTCAAAGGCTTTCGATCAAGTCTGACATAAATCTTTAATTTCCAAAATGCCCTTTTACGGCTTCTGACCTTGTATCTGTGCCTTCATTTATAGCTTCCTTTCTGGTCATTTTATAGCCGCTGTTGTACACGGCCATCATTCTTCTCCTAGATCTATCGATAGTGGTGTTCCTCAGGGCTCTCTCCTATCACCAACTCTTCCATTTATTTATCAGTGACCTCCCAAGCTGTACATCTAACCCTACCCACTCGTACGGTGATGATTCCACCCTTCACCTTTCCATTGGGTTCCCGCAACGTCCATCTCAGCAGTTACTTCAACAAACAAGGGATGAGGCTATGGCACACCTAATGTTTGACTTGGCTCATATCTCTGACTGGAGTAAAAATAATCTTGTTGTTTTTAATGCATCAAAGACTCAATTTTTACACCTTTCAACCTGTCAAAATCTTCCACAGGAGTGCCCACTAATGTTTAATAAAATCCAGCTCAATCCTGCATGATCACTGAGCATGCTTGGGGTTTCATTCACTTGGGACTTATCTTGGAAAAGTCATATTGCATCTCTTGTAAAGTCTGTTTCCAAGAGATTATGTGTGCTAAGCTGACTCCATACCTTCTTCACCCCTATGCAGTTGTTAACTTTATACACGGGTTTTATTCGCCCCTGTTTAGAGTACAACTCTCATGTGTGGGGAGGCTCCCCACATACAGGTCCTCTCAATAGGGTAGAGTCAAATGCTTCTCATCTCATTAAAACTCTCCTCCTCATACTGGCTCCCTTTAACCTCTGTCTCTTTGCCGCACTGTTGCATCTTTATCTCTTTTCTGTCACTACTCCAGTGGTCACTGGTCCTCTGAACTGTCTGCTTGCATCCCTCCAGCTGTACGACAGGTTCATAGCACCTGTCTAGCAACAAACTCTCATCCCTTTTCTGTCCAACTCTCTAATGCAAGAGTAAACTGTTACTCCCAGTCCTTCATTAATGTAACGGGTCAGCTCTGGAACTGTCTTCCTCTGTCTGTATTTCCTACATCCTATGATCTCCAGTCTTTCAAACACAGTGTGTCCAGGCATCTCAAAATGAACGGATATTGAATTTGGCTCTCTTTGTTTTGTTTTTGTTTTTTTCTTGTAAGGAACAGTTTGTGGGCTCCTAGCCTTTGGTTCCTTCTTCCTTGCATAAAAAATATAAAGTTAAAACTAAAAATAAACATTGGGAAAGACTTTTTCCAGTGGCTGCACGGCTTTGGACTATTCAGTGGGGATGCGTACAGATTTTTTGACATGGCTTGTGGGTTACGGATAGTATTACTTCAGTGCTGGATGTTCATAGGGAGTGATTGGACCAGCTCACAACTTTGACCATTCTACAGTATATAGGGGTGGATGGACATTTTAGCATGGATTGTGGGTTATGGCCTATTTCCTGCGTATGGCTTGAGCCCAGCAGTCATGATACCGAATGTTTGAATGTGTTGGCTAGCCGGCTGAAGTTCTAGGGGATTTTTACGTCTGGATAATTGCAAGTAAATTCAAATGATGGTTTAATAGAGCCAAGGTCCCCTATCCGGATAATAAACAGGTCTGGATACAGCACGTCCAGAGAAATGAGGGATTACTGTATTACAGTAAGGAAGAGGATATTTGCAGGCTCAGATGAATAGAAATGGTAATGATTAGGTGGATGTGCAGTGCTTCCTCGAGTGCAAGGCCTGGGGGGTTAGGTTGACGATGGTAGAGTTGAGAGATAGGATGGGAGTGGAATGTATTGGTGTTGTGATGATGAGAGGTAGATTGAGGTGGTTTGGGCATGTGGAGAGGATGAGGGATGATAATTGGGTGCAGAAAGTGAGAAGTACAGTATTAATGTCGGGGGTAGGGTAGTGAGAGGTAGACTGAAAAAGACATCGGACGAGGTCATTGCGTGTGACCTCAGGGATAAGGGACTAAATAGGGAAGCTGCCAGAGATTGAGCAGCATGGAGAGCTGCCATAAGGTGACCAAGGCCAATGCTTGCAAGCATGCTGGAGCCTTCAAAAATGAAAACGATAATGAGTCCTGTGATATTAATTTGGTCTTGAACTGTATAAATATTCTAGTTTTAACATCCATTTAGGCATTTTAGGGAATTGTAAGAGCAGTTAAGCCATAACTTTAGATATATAGATGTCTTCTGTATGATTATCCGTAAGTCATGGAGGAGATTAAGTTTGTGAACATTCACAGTTTTAAGTAATCATTGGGTTTTGGGGAACCTAACTATGGTTACTTGGGGGGTATTTTGTATTGTACATATGCGGTGTAGAACTAGAGTATTTGTTTGTTATCAGCACCATTGAGACTAAAATATATATATGCATTATTTAATTTTCTAGGATGATAGCTGTATTATTGATCTGTTTTTCAGACCATTGCTGGAGTGCGACTGACAGACACATTCCTGAAGCGCACATATGATTATGAGAATTTGGCTCAAGTCTTCATCACCACTGAGAAAGCCAGGGAGAAGGGAACCAGTTAAGGAGTTGTAAGGGATCCAGCAGACATTGTGCTCAATTATTCATGGAAGAACTTTGTCTGTTGTTTATTGCTCAACCCTGGTCATGCATGGCCAGCAGACATGTTGACTGCTGTTAAGTAACTGCCCCAAGGGAGTCATCTCATAGGTTCCTTGCACCGCTGATGTTGTGTCTACATCTTTATAGCATGTGTTGTGCAGTGCTCCATAATCTTATGAGTTATGTTGTTTGGGCCTGTTCTACCAGCAGGCCATATGTGATCTGTGATCCTACCCAGCATAAATTTAAGCTGGTAACTTAGGAAGGCTTTGTGTTATTCTGTTTATTGCCCATAAATTTTGCCTTTTTACTCTTAACGGCTTAAAATTGCCATCACTTTATCTTGAAAGCTGAGTGACAACAATATATTAACACTAGAATATGTTGCTAGTCAAAAAGAAGTGCAGTGGAAAGAACACAAAGTTGTAGCTTTGTCTTATTATGCTACCGAGGTATGTGTAGTAACTTTCAGAATGACAAAAATCTATCTGTCTATCTATCTATTGCCAGATGCCTTAATCCTGTAAGGGGTGGCCACAAACAAATCACCTCCATGTTGCCCTGTTCCCCTCCGTTTCACTGCCCTGCCCCCAGCTCATACCCCCCTCTCTCATATACCTCTCCACTCCATCTCTCCATCTCATCCTTGGCCTCCCTTTCCTTCTCCCCCCCTCCACCTCACTCACATACACTCTCCTCATCAGTCTCTCATTCTCCATCCTCTCCACATGACCAAACCACCTCACTGTGTTTCTCCTAGCACTTCCTATCACATCCACATCCACACCACAGCGCTCCTTCACTTCCTCATTTGTCGTCTGTCCCTCCATGTGACTCCACACACTCCTCTCAAATAACTCATTTCCACTGCTCTCACTCTTGACTTGCGTCCCTCCAACAAGGTCCAAGCTGCACTTCCATACATTAGAGTTTGTATCACAATGCTGTCATATAGTAACTTTTTCACTTCCATGCTCACTTCCCTGTTTCATATCACTGCTTTCAAAGAACCAGCAACCTCTTTTCCTTGTACCCTTTCAAGTACTCCACCTTATAAACTTCCATCTTTACTCATCACACTACCTGAGTACTTGAATGCACTCACATTTTCCATTTCCTTCTCATCCAACCTCATTATACATTAGTGACTTCATTTCTCTCGAAGACTGTAACTGCTATTACCTACATTCACCTTCAGATTCCGTTTCTTGTACACTCTCCGAAACTTATTCACCAAGCCTTGCAGCTCCCTTTCGTCTTCACTTAAAAACACATTATCATCTGCAAACAACAGTACAGAGAGTTTCCACATATTGCCTTCTCTCATTAGTGTCGCCTCAACATCCACTGCCCTACCTTATATCTCTGTTATAATCCATTCCATATACAGTACACCTCTTTCACACTGTTTGACAGGGATGCGTTCCATAAAAAGTGGTTGAATAACGAATTGGTTGAATAATGAAGTGATTTTTCCCATAAGATTGTTAAGAAATAGGGGGGTTAGGTTCCAGACCACCTTCATCATTCAAAATATATTCAATGAAGATGGAATAATTACCAGTAAAGATGAATAAAAGTCAGACAGGGATTTAAACTGTGTTCTTACAGATGTACATTCTCAGGAAAAATTATTTTAGTACTACTTACATTTCAGATGATTGACATTTGATTTGTGATAAAAAAAAATTGAAGACCAAATGACATTTATCCACTTAGTGATATTAAAGAAAGCCGCCAGAACGCCTTCAATAGGGTGTTGATTGCCAATCCCACTGACTAGACATGATGTCACCACACCAAACAAACTCAAATATATACAATTTTAAGCCATAAAATAGCAGTGGAAGCCTAACTGGAAGCGCTGAAACCGTACTGGGGGGCTTCGCTCCCAGGACCCCCCAATGATTATAAACTACCTATCCTAGTGCAAACTAAGATGTACATTACATAAAACTGGAGCCAAAACAGTACCATATGTTAAAAGTGTTCATCAGTCATTGGTGCAGTCGTCACCAGGGTTGCCACATGGTACATTTCATTTCCCAATCTGGGCCATTTTGGTAATGAAAAATCTGTTTGGTAATGAATCCGCATGATTCATTACCAAAGGGATTTTTCACATGTATGAAGATAGAGAGGATGGAGATGGTGGATTGTCTGCTCTCTCTGATCAATCTGCTAGCCTACATGGCATGAAAATAATCAACATGCTACTGATTATAAGGTGAGTGATTATTACTATTTGTATATTTAATTAGTGAAGAATAAATGCATGCTTTAAGAATTTGCTAATGAAAAGTTAAATTTGGTAAAGAAAATTGAGGAATTTGGCAATGTGACCGAGTTCAGATCTGGCAACCCTGATTGTCATCTGACCATGTGATGGCAAAACACTCATTCAGGTTGGTGAACATATGACAGTGCTTGGCAGGGTAATAGTAGGGGTCTTGGGTGTAGCCATGGTGGTGCTGTAGTATTCCTCAAGGCGAAATAGAAATGCAGACGGATGAAGAGGCAACCAATCAGCAGGGCAGAGTGCAGGTCACTGAGGCAGTTCAGCTAGTCTGTATGGCAGCATGCAGTTTGAATTCTCAAAATGGCGGGGATAACCATGTTGAACAATGAAAAAGGGTGTGGATTTATAAATGTCAAAAGACTGAATTGTTGAATAACAATTGGTTGAAAAATGAAGGCTTGGTGTACAGATTGAACAACCATGGAGACATGACACATCCCTGCTTCAATCCAACTTTCAGACAGGAAAATTCACCCAGTTCACTGTCCACACGCACTGCAGCTTTAACATTCTCATACATACCCTTCATGGTATTCAGCAGCTTCCCATTTACTCCCTATATTCTTAATACTTTCCACAGTCCTTGTCTATCCACCCTGTCATATGCTTTCTCCAAATCCCATCTCTAGAAACACCACTAAAGACCTAAGAATATCTGATCTGTACAACCTCTTCCCTTCCTAAAAGCTCCCTGTTCCTTTCCAACTAATTCCTCTGTTATTTCCCAAACTCTGTCAATAAGTATCCTACCATATACTTTTCCTGTTACACTAAGAAGACAAATGCCTCTGTGATTACCACACACTATTTTTTCCCCTTTTCCTTTGTCCAGGGGAATAATTATACCTGACTTCCAATCCTCCGGGACTTTACCTTCCTCCCAGGCCAATTTGCACATCTTCCACATCCATTCTAGTACTATCTCTCCCCCATGCTTCAGCATTTTTTACCACACACTCCATCAATTCCATGGGCTTTCCTCATTTTGACTTTCTTCATTGCTTCCACAACTTCCAACCTACTGAGTTTTTCCTCTTTTCTCACACTCCTCCTCCTCCCAGCCATTCCCCATCCACTTATACTCGCATTACTTTCATTCTCTATGTTCAATAATTCCATAAAGCCTCCTGAGCCACCTAGAAGACACCCAAGTGAATTATGCATATGATTATTGCTTGATTATTATGTTGATGTTTGTATTGTAATTGATGCACAGTGGACATTTTTTTTATAGTCTGTGGTTTGGCCAGTTGTTTGGTACTTGTGTATATTGTCGCTATGTTGTCCGTTTAAATCACCCACACCAATCGACCCTGAAGTTCTGGCGTTACTCATTGTTTACGAACCTCGGCCCGTCGATTCCCCTGCGTGGAAGTTGGAACGCTAAGTACCGGTATGCTTTTTAAAAAAATTAGCGTCAAGTCAGACTGAGGAGATTAAAGTTTTGCGCCAGCAGTAAATGAACAAAAAGTCTGCATTGTAAAGATAAACTTTAAAAATTGTGCGCCGAATTAGTTGCCATAATACTGTCATGTAGCGTGGCCCCAGGTCCCTTTGCTACTAGTAGGGTTTTGGGGGATTGGGGGGGTTGGGTCAATACTTTTACAGCACACACAACCCACCATTGTGTGCCATGATATATATCCGTTTTGACATGGGTAATGGGGGCTGTCAGACATTGAGAAGGAGTCCATCATTGCATATGTTGGAAGGATAAGTGGCACACAGGTGGATGATTATATAGGTAAACATGCACTCAGGCCTTGCTTGCAGTAACCATGTTGTGGAAGTACAGTAAGGGGGCGGAATGCTCTATGAGGGGGTTGTGTTTGATGGCCAGTTTTTTTGTTTATTTTTTACGGCCTAGGCAATGCCTCAAGGATTGGGCATACGTTCTTAAGTGGATAATGCAAGCCAGACGTTGCACACTTTGTTCACATCTATCAGATGCTGGACCTCACATTCACAGCCACCCAGTCATTCACCAATTTTTTGTTTCCCCATTTTGTGAAGAGACCTGGGACTAGCTACTGACTAATTTAACACCGGATATTGCCACATCCAGCTGGAGCGCCGTAACTCTTTCCACCACCACGTGACTGTCTAGTTGTATATTACCACCAAGTGTAGTAACATATCTTGGGTAGCCAGAAGCCACTTGGCTTGTCACTCACGATAATCACGAGATGTCCACTTTGATTAGTAATCGTATCAAACAACCAGTTTCTTTACCTGCTGCCGTCAGCTCTGAAAGAAGACATCTTCGCCAGATTCGAGTAAAGCGACTAAGGTTATAGACAACTGGCCAGTCGTACACAACCATTGGCTATGAAATGTTTTGCATAAATCCTGTCCTGAGCATGAGCAAAGTATTTAGACACTTCTCTGCCAGCTGTAGGAATGGAAGGTGTTGTTTGAAATATTTTATGTGGTAAGGACTGCACTTCAACTTTACTATTCTTTCCTAGTCCACCATTCTCCTGTATGGGGATAGTAAAGGAACTGAAGGCTGTTATTTTAATCTGACATTCAATATCTGATCATTGCCATATGAAGGTGTCTGTGCCAGGCATCAGGAAAACAGGCAACAGAAGGCATGTTACCCTCTAGTCATTTGGGGAAGAGTGGTAAATATGAAATACAAGTTAGTGCTGGCAGAGTATTGTTGGCATACTTTTGCACATGCCTGTACATCACAAACAGATGCAGTTAAGTCCTGGTTATGTGCCACAGATGCTAAAAAATACAGGGTGGTTCATATATAACATGTCTGATCCCATGTGTTTTGTTGTTGCATTTTGAACCATACCTTACCCCATCCTTAGGTGGGAAGAAGAGGCTGGGATGATGATGATGACGTTTGCAGTGATGATTTTAATAATAATGAATGATGATTATTATATTGATTTTGATTATTTGATGATTGATATGGTGGAGGCTCAGTCGGCTTTACCATCACTACCCTGCATCATTTTCTGTTTCCCATAACCCTTTCTTACTTGATAGTGATTGCTTGTTTGCATCCATTGGTTGCATTTTTTTATCAAGTAATTTAATATCTCCTCTTGCATTTTCTTCAGTAATTGCTTAAAGTTCACTCATTTTGGTAAGAAGAGATTTTTACCCTCCACTGACTTTTATCTATTGCCAGACATCTCAATCGCATAAGGGGAGGCCACAAACAGATTAACTCCATATCATTCTGTTATCTGCTATTTGACTGCCCTCTCTCCAACTCACACCTCCCTCCCTTGTATCTCTCCACTCCAGTCTTTCCGTCTCTGCCATGGTCTCTCCTCCTCTTCACATCATACACATACCTTCTAGTCAGTCTCTCATTCCCCATCCTCTACATGGCCAAACTATCTCAAAGTATTTCTCCTAATAGCACCACAGCACTTTTCCACTTCCTCATTTGTATATCTGTCTGTCCATAAAACTCCACACATTCCTCAGGTCATTTCCACTGCTCTCACTCTTGTGCCCTTCCAACAGGATCTAAGCCTCATTTCTCAACGTCTTATCACAGCTTTCAGTGATCCAGCAACCTTTCTACCCTGCTGTACCCATTCAAGCACATCCTTCCATCCTCACTCATCACTCTAAAGTACTTGGATGCACCTTCATTATCTATTTCCTCAGCATCCAGTCTCACTCTGTATGCTGTGATTTCCCTCAAGACCATAACTTTACCCATACGTATATTCTCTTTAGGATTCTGTTTCTTACATCCTCAGACTCATGCACCAAGCCTTGCAGTTCACATTCATCACAATACAGTATCATCAGCAAGCAACAGCTCAGGAAGTTTCCACATCTTACCCTCCCTCACTAGATACCAATATATTCACATTCCTTCCTATTACCTCTCTTATAGCTCCATCCACATACAAATTGAAGAGCCACTGAGACATGACATGCAGAAACACGACACACACAGACATGACACACAAAAGCATAGCATAAGGTATGACACAAACATGACACAAAGAGACAAGATTTTTGTCCTTATGCAGATTCATTTCCCTCACGTCACTGGCAGAATAAGATAGCACTGTGGCCCAACATCCTTTCCATACCACTTCTTCATGACTAGCACCATATTAGTCATGTTTCAACTAACATTTACAAAGGAATGATGGTAATTTAATACCCAGTTAAACGGAGCATAATTAAGTTGTCAAAATACGTGCTTCCCCCATCCCCGCAGACTGAGCCGACAACACCAGATATATATGGGCAGCCCTGTATTTTGGTTTAGTAAATTGTGGGCTGCTGTTGCTGTGGTCCTGTATTCCTGGCTAAGTAGGACAGTGGTAGGTGTTTGGATATGCCTGTGTAGTAGTGCTGTAATCAAACCACTTCTCTGAACCAACATAGCATCAATTTCAGCATTTTTGCCAGTACAGTATTTGCTGCCTAAGTAAAACAGTGTCAGTTGGTTGTAGCTTATCTGTGTGTGCTGATCATCTACCTTCTTGAATGAGATGTGGCTAAATGAGCTATGAAACTTTGCTAAGGATATATGCGTGTCATTTTC
>NC_137044.1:11717925-11975425 GCF_032717465.1 Coenobita brevimanus
TAACACCCAGACCCGCCGACCTACTCTAACACCCAGACCCGCCGACCTACTCTAACACCCAGACCCGCCGACCTACTCTAACACCCAGACCCGCCGACCTACTCTAACACCCAGACCCGCCGACCTACTCTAACACCCAGACCCGCCGACCTACTCTAACACCCAGACCCGCCGACCTACTCTAACACCCAGACCCGCCGACCTACTCTAACACCCAGACCCGCCGACCTAATCTAACACCCAGACCCGCCGACCTAATCTAACACCCAGACCCGCTGACCTAATCTAACACACACACACACACACACACACACACACACACACACACACACACCTAACCTTCAAACACCAGCCAACTGGATTACCTAAACACAAGATCACAAGTTTAAATTCTGTACCTAAACAACAAGAGCCTATCTGCACAGACTGCAGTCAATATTTAAGTTTCTTTCAAACTCAGAATGTGAAACTTGTATTAAAATGCCTCCTTATGACCAAAACTGACAACTGTTTAATAATCAGCTGATGCAACAGCTGACCTATCAAATCAACTCAAAATTTCAAGTTGAGCAACTTTGTATTTCATAAGCCACTACAATGCCTCCTTAAAGTCAAACTGAAATGCACCCAACAGTCAGCTTAGGCAATGGCTGACATGATAAATCAACAAAAGTTCAGGCTGAGCAGCTTTGTATTTCATAAAATCACTCAAAGCTCTCCAAGAGCAGATATTTACACTTTCCTTGGAGAGAAAAAAAAAGTAACACTTGTAGATCTGTTAGCTTTGCCACAGGTGAACAGACCTATTAATATTCCACAGCACATCTGGCTGGACCACCTAACCCACTACATCACCAGGCATCTACAGTAAACACAGCAGCACAACCACTTGACACATTCAAAGCCTCAGACACCACCACCTTAACCCACTACACCACCAGGCACCTACAGTAAACACAGCAGCACAACCACCTGACACATTCAAAGCATCAGACACCACCACCTTAACTCACTGAACGACTTTGACGATGGCCAGATTTAGAAAGACGGCAGAAACTATAACCACTGCTAATACACCTAAAGATAATTCACCCTACTCCCCGAGTGCTTTATGCATCTATATCTATTTATCTATATCTACTGAAGTAATTATGGAGACTATTTCAAAGTCTGCATTACATGAGGAAGCTACTACAGTTAAAAATCTTCCCAAACAAGAAATGAACAAAGTCAAGAACCATTCAGTGCAAGATGCCTGGCCAGTGCATTTAAGAGTGTCACAGTAGGAAGCACCAATGAACCTGCACCAGGGAACCTGCACCAAGTCACACTGGCTACATGGCACCAAGACTGGCATGGGAGCAGCTTTGGCCATGAAGATGCTTGGTGATGAAACAGCTTGGTGTTAATGCACAAGGAGGAAGGCAGGATAGGGAGGAAGGATAGGGAGAAAGGAAGGATGGGGCTGTGTTAATGGCAGGGCCTTAAACTATCCATGGCATAATACCAAATGTCTAGCCTGATAGTAGGGGGGAAATGTAGGGCCAATAGAATTATGGAAATATCAAGAAAAGGTGGAACAGTAGAGAGAGGACAGGAAGGAGAAAGGAGATACAGTCACTGGTAAAAGGAAAAGTCACAGGCAGAAGGAGAAAGACGCAGGCAGGAGGAGAAAGACGCAGGCAGGAGGAGAAAGACGCAGGCAGAAGGAGAAAGACGCAGGCAGAAGGAGAAAGACGCAGGCAGAAGGAGAAAGACGCAGGCAGAAGGAGAAAGATGCAGGCAGAAGGAGAAAGACGCAGGCATTTTGTAAGAAAAAAAAAAAGATTAATTCAAACTTACACAGTACTTCCAATTCCCTGACTCCCCCAACATCTCTTCCTTAGTGATATATTTTTGGTTTTATTCTTGCTACTACAGTACTTGGCAATTTTTACAACTCAGGAGTTGGTACTCTTGAAGCACCTCCCCTAACACCTCTTCCTTATTGATTTATTGTTTTATTCTTGCCACCACCAGGCATTTTAAAACTCAGGGAGGACTTACACCTCTGATGGGGTTAATAAGGCTACATCTTCAGTTCAAAAAATACAGGATTAATAGACTCTGGAAATACTGCTATCGTATCGTTCATATAGACTCTAGAAATACAGCTATCGTTTCGTTTATTTAGACTCTGGAAATACAGCTATCGTATCGTTTATATACACTCTGGAAATATAGCTATCGTATCGTTTATATAGACTCTGGAATTACAGCTATCGTATCGTTTATATAGACTCTGGAAATACAGGTATCATATTTATATAGACTCTGGAAATCAATTCCCGGGGAAAGCACCGGGAATTGATGGAGTGTGTGGTGAAATGCTGAAGCATGGGGGAGAGAGAGTAGTAGAATGGATGTGGAAGATGTGCAGATTGGCCTGGGAGGAAGGTAGAGTCCCGGAGGATTGAAAGTCAGGTATAATTATTCCCTCGTACAAAGGAAAAGGGGAAAAAGAAGTGTGTGGTAATCATAGGGGCATTTGTCTTCTTAGTATAATAGGAAAAGTGTATGGTAGGATACTTATTGACAGTTAGAGAAGGAACAGAGAAATTAGTTGGAGAAAAACAGGGAGGCTTTAGGAAGGGAAGAGGTTGTGTAGATCAGATATTCATTCTTAGATCTTTAGTGGAAAAGTTTCTAGAGAAGGGAAAGAAGTTGTATGCGGCTTTCATGGATTTGGAGAAAGCATATGACAGGGTGGATAGACAAGGATTGTGGAAAGTGTTAAGAATATATGGAGTAGATGGGAAGTTGTTGAATGCTGTGAAGAGTATGTACGATGGTGCAAAGGCTGCAGTGCGTGTGGATGGTGAACTATTTGAAAGTTGGGTTGAAACAGGGACGTGTCATGTCTCCATGGTTGTTCAATCTGTACATGGATGGCGTAATAAAAGAGATACAAGGTAGGGTAGTGGATGTTGGAGTGGCCCTGGTGAGAGAGGATAGTGTTTGGAAACTCCCTGTACTGTTGTTTGCAGATGATACTGTGTTGTTGAGTGAAGATGAAGGGGAGATGCAAGGCTTGGTGGATGAGTTTGGGTGTGTGTGTAAGAAACGGAATCTAAAGGTGAATGTAGGGAAGAGTAAAGTGATGGTCTTTGAGAGAGGTGAAGTCAGTGAATGTTCAGTGAGGTTGGATGGTGAGGAACTGGAAAATGTGAGTACGTTTAAGTACTTGGGTAGTGTGATGAGTAAGGATGGAGGTTTGGAGGGTGAAGTGCTTAAAAGGGTACAACAGGGAAGAAAGGTTGCTGGTTCTTTGAAAGCAGTGATAAGAAACAGGGAAGTGAGCATGGAAGTGAAAAAGTTACTACATGACTGTATTGTGATACCAACTCTAACGTACGGAAGTGAAGCTTGGACGTTGTTGGAAGGACACAAATCAAGAGTGAGAGCAGTGGAAATGAGTTATTTAAGAGGAGCCTGTGGAATCACATGGAGAGACAGGCTGACGAATTAGGATATAAAGGAGCATTGTGGCGTTGATGTGGATGTGATAGGAAGCGTTATGAGGAACACACTGAGGTGGTTTGGCCATGTGGAGAGGATGGAGGGTGAAAAACTGACGAAGAGAGTATGTGAGTGAGGTGGAGGGGGGAAGAGGGAGGGGGAGGCCGAGGATGAGAGGTATATGAGAGAGGGGGGTGTGAGTTGGGAGCAGGGCAGTGAAATGGTGCGGGACAGGGCGACTTGGAGGCGATTTGTTTGTGGCCACCCCAAACGGGATTGAAGCGTCTGGCAATACATAGATAGAAATATTGCTATCGTTATCATTTATACAGACTCTGGAAATATTGCTAACATATCATTTATAATACAGACTCTGAAAATATTGCTATCGTATTGTTTATATAGACTAAAATATTGTTATCGTGTTGTTTATATACAGCAGACTCTGGAAATATTGCTATCGTATCGTTTATATTAACTCTAGAAATATTGTTCTCGTATCATGTATATAGACTGGAAATACAGCTATCGTATCGTTTATATAGACTCTGGAAATATTGCTATCGTATAGTTTATAGAGACTCTGGAAATACAGCTATTGTATGGTTTATATAGACTGGAAATAGAGCTATCGTATCGTTTATATAGACTGGAAATACAGCTATCATATCATTTATATAGACTGGAAATACAGCTATCGTATCATTTATATAGACTGGAAATACAGCTATTGTATCGTTTATATCGACTCTGGAAATACAGCTATCATATCGTTTATATAGACACTGGAAATATTGCTTTCGTATCGTTTATATAGACTCTGGAAATATTGCTCTCGTATCGTTTATATAGACTCTGGAAATACTGCTATCATATTGTTTATAAAGGCTCCAACATGCTTGAATGCGTCGGTTTTCATAACTTAATAGCAGCTCTCCACACTGCTCAATCTCTGGCAGCCTCCCTATTCAGTTCTAGCCCTGAGGTCACACCCTATGGCCTCTTCCCAGGTCTTTTTCAGTCTGCCTCTCACCCCTACCCTCAACCTTGCCACTTATCACCTTCCACACCCAACTGTTACTCTCCATTAAAAATAAAATCAAGGCATTTGAGAGAACAACAAGTACCAATGGAACTTAGAAATCTGCATATAAAACAAGGCTTTACTATCACACCACTGATTTCCCTAGATAAATAGCTACGGAAGAGGTGTTAGGGAGCTTCCTTTTGAATGCAGGGGTCTCCAACTGACTTAAGTTTAACCCCTAAAATAAATAATTACAGAAGAGATGTCAGGGAGCTTCCTGTTGTCTGTTAATTCACTCCTGCCACAGCCAATGGTTTTATCCAGCTCTGGGGATTTTTTATTTACTGATGGGGTAATAATGGCTATATGGCTTCTGTTGCAAGTCTCCAAAGATTTAAAACTATATGGAAAGGTTAAGAAAAACCTAAGGCACAAGGGGTGGCAGTGATCATTTCCTGGAATATGGTTGTTAGCACTGCCAATTTAACTGCAGCACACTTACTGCAAATAATTCCACTTAGCAAAATTGAGTTTTTAATGTTCTGCATGATTCTTGCAACTTTAGCTTCCTCAGCAATTTAAGCACAAGTTGCAGTGCATTTTGACTAACACCTACTGAGGCAAGTTCTGCAACCAACTGGCAATTAGCAAAAGCAGCACCACAGCAAGATTTACAGAAAACTATACATTATGTACAAAACACTCCCCTGGCCCATCAATGGTTATTTCAACTGACTGGCACCTAAGTGATTAAGTATAACATTTTTAAATGTACTCATCGTGTAGTATTCAGCCAAGTTGCTCCCCTTCATCACTGGTGGTGGTTGTGGATGTCTACCACCCGACACCACCACACCAGGGGTGACCTTCTCTGTCATCAAGCTGCTCTCGTCGTACTGCCCTAAAGTACAAACATGCTTTACAACTCCACCCTTGAACTACAATGCCAGTGCTACCTCAACCATCAACACTAGTTAAATCTTAGGCTGAAGGACATACTGAAGGCTGTATCAAACCAGCCATTTCAAGGAGTCTATCAGTTAATATTCTTGACATACACATATCTACCTATATTTCAGGAGGAGGATGGTGGACTGCAGAAAGGGAATTTTAGCATGAAGTCTCCTAGATTCATATCCAGATAAGCATGAACCCAAAACTGAGTTAAGGACTCTAGTAAATAAGTTTCTCAGTGAAATATGTTAACACCCAAATATGCCTAGTAACCAATGCATTTATTCCTATACAGTATAATGCTACCTCCCTATTCAAGTTAAGCAAATGCAAACAGCAAACTAGCTAGGAACAATCTTCATTTTCCTTCATCCTGATCTTTTTCACCTTATGCTGGAGTGAGGAAGGGTGCAGAAAGGAAGGACAGGGAAAGAAATAATAGAGGAAGCACCATAAAACAAATAACTCAAAGTCAAATGGTCACCCCTTATGGGATTGTGGCGTCTGGCAATAGATAGATAGACAGACTTACATTTATACCTCAACATCTTTACCAGCCTAATGGAGCGGGAAAAAGGAACTTATTTCCTTCATTCATTCATTTATAAAAACTCCAAGATGCTTCCATACATCACCCTTGATCACCTAATGGCAGTTCTCCATGCTGCTTGATCTCTAGCAGCTTCTCTGTCCAGCCCTTTATCCCTGAGGACACTGACTTCATCCCAGGTCTTTCAGTCTGCCTCTCAACTTTACCCTCCATGCTCACACCTCTCACCCTCCGCACCCAAATGTCATCCCCCATCCTCTCCACATGCCCAAACCATCTCACTCTACCCCTCCTAATCACAACACCACTACACTCCAGTTATCCTTCCTCCCAAACCATCTCAGTCTACTCCCTTCACATCACAACACCAATACACTCCAGCCCCATCCTGCCTCCCAAAACCATCTCAATTTACCCCTCAACTCTACCCTCAACACACACACCTCTCCCCCGCTGCATCCAGTTGTCATCCTCCATTCTCTCCACATGCCCAATGCAATGGACCATAAATTTCTATGACTGCACCTATGTAGATACACAGTATACTTTACCAATGCCTTCACGCACACTGGATAAAACTTAGGTCATAACGTATCAACTGTTCCCTAATCTTTCTTGCATAGTCTACTGCATAGTCTGTTAACTGCTCTAACACACGTATCTAAATGACTTGTTAATTATGTTAAAGAAGGGCTATGGCAGAGGTTGGCAACCTGCGGCTCAGAAGCCGCACGAGGCTCTTAGGACACTTTTGCGGCTCCAGGAGCTTCATAAATAACCATTTATTCTTTCCGAACAAAGGCATCATATTATACATGCACGGCAACATTAGATTTTTCATTCAATTTTGATAAGATCTATACTATAAGCAGATCAAACAATATCACCGTAATGTTTTGTTTAGATTTAGAATACTGCAGATTTCGGTTTATGAGAATTTTCTGTACTGCGGCTCCGAGAGTACTACATTTTTATGAAACTTTGAAAAGATCTACAATATACTATAAGTAGATCAAACAGTATTACCGTAATGTTTTGTTTAGAATACTGCAGGTTTCAGTTTGAGAATTTTTTGTATTGCGGCTCCAAAAGTACTACATTTTTTGAAACTTTAAACTAAATGGCTCTTGTAGCTTTAAGGGTTGCTGACCTCTGGGCTATGAGAAAGGTGTACAGGCAAGATAATGTCAATCTGGCATTAAGCTGTATCCCTCCACAAAAGGACAAAAAGCTATACCAATTTAAGAGTAAAATCTGTGTTTCAATCTCACTTAGATTTCTTAACCAAGGAAAAAATAATCTTGCCACTTAGCTATACCGTAGTCTGTCCTTCACCTGGTGGAACTGGCCCATTCTCACAAATTTAGTACTTAATTAATTACAGTTTCATTAATTTTATAGTTATGGAGGTATGAATGAGTCTCCTTGGTTACTACATGTTTTCACTGGACATAACTACCACTCCCACATCAATACAGTGTGCTTGCTGGAAATTCAGTTATATATCTATCTAATCTATCTATTGCCAGACATCTTAATCCTGTAAGGTGTGGCCACAAATTTTCTCCACACTGTCCTGTCCTCTGCCATTTCACTGTCATCCCTCCAACTCACACACCCCCTCTCATCTCCATCCCTCCAACTCACACCCTCCCTCTACCATATCTACCCACACTCATCCCTCGTACACATTCTCACTCCCATATCTACTTGTATCTACTCTCCATACCTCCAACTTACCTCCCCCCCATCTCTCCACTCCATCCCTCCATCTCATTCTTGGCTATAATGTAAGAATGAGTGTCCTTGCTCAATTCAACCCTCCATAGTTACCTGCCTACAGTAACAGACAAACAGGAGTGACAGGAGAGGCAGACAAGAGAAAGACAGAAAAGAGACATAAGACAGACAGACAAGAGGGACAGACATGAGAGAGAAAAAGACAAGAGACAAAGACAAGAGGGACAGACAAGAGACAGGAGACAGTACTATACCCATCACAACAGATTTCAACCTCTCCAAGCAGTCGTGGCCCCTTTGCTACTCTGAGTTCTCCAGGCAGTCTCCCTTCACTCCTCTTGAACCGCCATCACGCTGCCATCTCTCTGGAACTCTGCTTTCTTGTACTTCACTTACACCCACACAAACCCAAGGCCGCCACAGGAACACCACTGCAATGATTGTAGGAATATAATAAATTAATCACATTTAGAGCAGACAGTTATACAGTATATAGCACTACTTCTACCTTCTATTTGGCCTATATTTTGCCTTACGCAGTCCATCTCACACAGTTCAGTGGCAGAACAAGGTAATGCTATACAGTACCCTTTCCACAGCACTTCTCCATAACTACCAACATTCTACTCATCTACAGTTACAATTCAAAATTCATAATGCTATGATATTTTAAACCAAAAAAGAAGGGCATAGCATCATATTCTCATAAAATTTTGTTACAGCCAGGTATTCAGTGAAAGTTGTTTTTATACCTATAGCCACTTCTGAATCAGTCACTCCTGCAAAAGAATACCAAGATGTGTTTGCATTTGACGAGCTGTAGTTATGAGTTAGGAATGAGTCTCCTTGGTTACTATTCCAATTTACAATTACTAAAATCTGACTGGTCACTCCCACACAAAATACGAAGATGTGGTTGCATCTGACGAGCTGTAGTTATGAGTTAGGAATGAGTCTCCTTGGTTACTATTCCAATTTACAACTACTAAAATCTGACTGGTCACTCCCACACAAAATACGAATATGTGGTTGCATCTGACGAGCTGTGGTTTTGAGTCAGGGATGAGTCTCCTTGGTTACTAATCCAATTTACAACTAAAATTTGATGCTAGTCATGAACAAGTGCTATGAGTCTCCTTGGTTACTAGCTTGCTTTTACTCTACCTTGGCCTAAAATTGCCATCTCTCCTTCCTGAATGCTGAATTGTAATCAGATAAACACTAGAACATGATGCTAGTCACAAAGAAGAGCTATGGGATGAATGTACAGCCATACCATTGCTTTTTTTCTGCCAGTGCGCTATGTGAAATAATATACAAAGGAATGAACACCTGCACAAAGCTATTGTGAGTCTCCTTGGTTATTAGTCAAAACTGCCCTCCCAATCTGATTACACCTGCCCATCAATTAACTGAAAAGGGGCTAGGGATCTTTACAAAGCCTTGGTCATGAGTCAAGAATGAGTCTCCTTGGTTACTAGCCAGAATTACCCCCCAAATCTGACAGCTTTGCCATAAACTAACTGAAAATTATGAAGAGCCTCCTTGGTCATGAGTAAAGAATGAGTCTCCTTGGTTACTAGTCAAAATTACCATCAATCTGACTACTACTAGCCATCAGCTTATTGAAAAGGGGTGAGAGATCTTTACATAGTTCCTATATGGAATACTAGCCTTAGTTAGGGAATGAGTCTCCCTGGTTACTAGTCAAAATTACCATTCCTATCTGCCTACACTTGGCCAAAAAGTAACCGAAATTAGGCTAAGGATCAATACGTAGGGCCTTGGTTGTGTCTCCTTGGTTACTAGTCAAAATTACCCTTCCAATCTGACTACACTTGTCCATAAAGTAACTGAAATCAGGCTAGGGATCATTACACATGGCCTTGGTCATGAGTCTCCTTGGTTACTAGTCAAAATTATCTTTCCAATCTAGCTACACCTGGCCAACCACTGACTGAAAAGGAGTTAGAGATCTCTGAATAGTTGCTGCATGGAATTTGAGCCTTGGTTTGGGAATGAGTCTCCTTGGTTACTAGTCAAAATTACCTTTCCAATCTGACAACACTTGGCCAAGAAGTAACTGAATAAAAGGGTCAGAAATACAGTATATAAAGAGCACTGGTCATGAGTCTCCTTGGTTAAGTCAAAATTACTTTTCCAATCTCTACACTTGGCCATAAATTAACTGAAAAAAGGCATAAGGATCTTTACATTATTCTGGCGTGGAATTTTAGCCTTAGTTAAAGAATGAGTCTCCTTGGTTACTAGCCCAAATTACCATCTCAATCTGACTACACAGCCATAAAGTAACTAAAAGGGAGTTAGGAATCTTTACATAGTCTTTGCATGGAATTTTATGAACCTTAGTTATGGAATAATTTAATCTGACTACACCTGGCCAAAAAGTAACTGAAATGGGGTTAGGGATATTTAAGAACAGCCTTGGTCATGAAGCTCCTTGGTTACTAGTCAAAATTACCCTTCCAATATGACTACACTTGGCCATAAAGTAACTGAAAAGGGGTTAGGGATCTTTACGAACAGCCTTGGTCATGAGTTTCCTTGGTTACTAGTCAAAATTACCTTTCCAATCTTTACACTTGGCCATAAAGTAACCGAAAAGGGGTTAGGGATCTTTACGAACAGCCTTGGTCATGAGTCTCCTTGGTTACTAATCAAAATTATCCTCCCAATCTGACTACATCTGGCCATTAACAGAAAAGTGGTTAGAGATTTTACAGAGCCCTGGTCATGAGTATGGAATAAGTCTCCTTGGTTACTAGTCAAAATTACCCTCCCAATCAGGCTACACTTGGCCATAAACTGTGAAGGCTGGGGGTCTGTCACTAAAAACTCAAATTATTTTTATAAATTAGCTGGGAAAGTTATATACCTAACCCCTCCAGGTAGCATGCATAAAATAATAACAAAACTGAGAAGGTTCTGGCATATTCACCTAGTAAGTATCCAATTAAATGTCCCCCAAAGATGGTTGTGGTTGTGGTAGGGGTAGTTGTTGTGGTAGTGGTAGTTGTGGTTGTGGTAGCAGTCTCTCTACAGCTACATGGCCAATTACTGAACCCTCCAGAGCTTTTCTCCTCTTCTTCTTCATTATCAGGCTGCCTTCTCCCCAACTCACACTCCTGAAAAAGAATATTCCTTATAAGCCATCACAAGAAAATCACAAAAAATATCAAAATATCCATACACAAACAAAACAACAATTCCACACACACAGTTACCCCAAACTCCACATACAAATCTACACCCGAAATCTACACACATACACACCCAAAAAACTACACACACACACACACACCCCAAGCTCCACATACATACACCCCACCCCAGAGTTCACACCCAGCTCTGTCATGCTACTGTCTTAGTCTTTCAATCATAAGTATGCTTTAGAAACACTCAGGCCTGTTTACAATACACATTAAAATCAATATCATCACCACAGAAGCAATTAATGGAGAGAGAAAGATATATTACTGGAAAAAGAAAGGAAAAATATCTTACCAAAATTGCACACTCTTCCCCTGTGACTGCTGGAGCCTGACTGACTGACCAAAAGCCGGCACATTCCATCCACTCCCCACATTCCTTCCCTCCCTCCCTCCCCCCCACTAGTTTCCACCCCCCATCCACCACCTCCTCCCTCCCTTCACAGTCCCTCTTTTCTCCACCTCTCTCTCTCTCTCTCTCTCTCTCTCTCTCTCCTTCCTTCCTTCCTTCTCTTCCTTTTTCCTTCCACCTCTTCCTCCTCCCTGAAAAGCACTCTTCCTCCAATTCTCCTCCCTCCTGACATCCTCCCTTCCCTCCACCCCCACTAGTTCTCCCCCCCCTCTTTTCTCCAACTCTCTCTCTCTCTCTCTCTCTCTCTCTCTCTCTCTCCTTTGTCTTCCTTCTTCCTTCCATCTATTCCTCCTCCCTGAAAAGCACTCTTCCTCCTGTCCCTTTCCCTCCTTACATCCTCCCTTCCCTCCACCCCCACTAGTTACCCCCCCTTCTTTCCTCCACCTCTCCTTTCTTTTTCTTTTTTTCTTTCCTTCCTCTCTCCATCTCTTGTCATCAATCTTCCTTCCCTCTTCCTCCTCCTTAAAAAACACTTTTCCTCCATCCCCCCTTACCTCCTCTCTCCCCTCCATCCCTCCTTATCTCCTCTCTCCCCTCCATCCCCCCCCTTTCCTCCCCCTCCTCTCTCATTAGACACACACACACACACACACACACACACACACACACACACACACACACACACACACACAAAGTAAAAAATAAAATACAATCCATTACGGACAAGGGAATCACCTATACACAAGAGAAGGATATTTGTGAAGCACTAAAGAATTTCTATCTATCTATCTATTGCCAGACGCCTCAATCCCGTTTGGGGTGGCCACAAACAAATCGCCTCCAAGTCGCCCTGTCCCCCGCCATTTCACTCCCCTGCTCCCAACTCACACCCCCCTCTCTCATATACCTCTCCACCCCATCCCTCCATCTCATCCTCGGCCTCCCCCTCCCTCTTCCCCCCTCCACCTCACTCACATACACTCTCTTCGTCAGTCTTTCACCCTCCATCCTCTCCACATGGCCAAACCACCTCAGTGTGTTCCTCATAACGCTTCCTATCACATCCACATCAACACCACAACGCTCCTTTATATCCTCATTCGTCAGCCTGTCTCTTCATGTGACTCCACAGGCTCCTCTTAAATAACTCATTTCCACTGCTCTCACTCTTGACTTGTGTCCTTCCAACAACGTCCAAGCTTCACTTCCGTACGTTAGAGTTGGTATCACAATACTGTCATGTAGTAACTTTTTCACTTCCATGCTCACTTCCCTGTTTCTTATCACTGCTTTCAAAGAACCAGCAACTTTTCTTCCCTGCTGTACCCTTTCAAGCACTTCACCCTCCAAACCTCCATCCTTACTCATCACACTACCCAAGTACTTGAACGTACTCACATTTTCCAATTCCTCATCATCCAACCTCGCCGTACATTCACTGACTTCACCTCTCTCAAAGACCATCACTTTACTCTTCCCTACATTCACCTTTAGATTCCGTTTCTTACACACTCTCCCAGACTCATCCACCAAGCCTTGCAGCTCCCCTTCGTCTTCACTCAACAACACAGTATCATCTGCAAACAACAGTACAGGGAGTTTCCAAACACTATCTTCTCTCACCAGGGCCACTCCAACATCCACTACCGTACCTTGTACCTCTTTTATTACCCCATCCATGTACAGATTGAACAACCATGGAGACATGACACATTCCTGTTTCAACCCAACTTTCAAAGAGAAAAATTCACTTAGTTCACCATCCACACGCACTGCAGCCTTTGCACGATCGTACATACTCTTCACAGCATTCAACAACTTCCCATCTACTCCATATATTCTTAACACTTTCCACAATCCTTGTCTATCCACCCTGTCATATGCTTTCTCCAAATTCATGAAAGCCGCATACAACTTCTTTCCCTTCTCTAGAAACTTTTCCACTAAAGATCTAAGAATGAATATCTGATCTACACAACCTCTTCCCTTCCTGAAGCCTCCCCGTTCTTCTCCAACTAATTTCTCTGTTCTTTCTCTAACTCTGTCAATAAGTATCCTACCATGCACTTTTCCTATTATACTAAGAAGACAAATGCCCCTATGATTACCACACACTTCTTTTTCCCCTTTTCCTTTGTACAAGGGAATAATTATACCTGACTTCCAATCCTCCGGGACTCCACCTTCCTCCCAGGCCAGTCTGCACATCTTCCACATCCATTCTACTACTATCTCTCCCCCATGCTTCAGCATTTCACCACACACTCCATCAATTCCTGGGGCCTTCCCCGATTTAACTTTCTTCATTGCTTCCACAACTTCTATCCTACTGATTTCTTCCTGTCTTCTCACCTCCCTCCTTCTCCCAGCCATTCCCCAGCCTCTTATACTCGCATTACTTCCATCCTCTACGTTCAACAAATCCTTAAAGTGTTCTCTCCATCTGTTCACTTTTTCTCCCTTCTCCACTAGTAATCTACCATTTTTATCTTTCACTCCCCTGCTAACTTCACTTCCACCCTGTCTTACTCTTTTCACCTCTTTCCAGAACATTTTCTTACAGTCCCTCCACTTTACACTCAAATTCCTTCCAAATACCTCATCCACTCTCTTCTTACACTCTCTTACTAATCTTTTCACCTCTCTCTTTCTACATATAACTCTCTCTTCCGCCTCTCAACTTCTTCCACGCCCCTATTTCTCATCCATTCATTGTATGCTTTCTTCTTTTGTGCCACAGCCTGTTTTACCTCTTCAGTCCACCCCGCTGTTCCTTGCACCCCCCTCCGTCTTCTCTTCCTGCCACACACCACATCACATGCTGCACATATTTCTTCTGTAAATATCCTACACACACCTTCCACGTCTCCCATCTGCTCCAATTCATATTTGCCCAATCGTTCCTCCACTTCTCTCTTATACTCTGCCATTTTCTCATACTCTTGTAACCTTTCCACTCTCCTTGCAACTACTCCTTCCTCTCGTCTTTCCCTTCTTCTATTCCTCCATCTTACTTGAATTCTAATTCTGGCCACCACCAAGTAGTGGTCAGAAAGTCCACTCCCCCAACCTCTATAAACTCTTGCATCCATTACACAACTTCGCATCCTTTCATCCACACACACATAATCAATCATTGCCTTCCTTTCATTCAGTTCACCACCCACCCTTCTCATCACTCGCCATGTATACCTGTGGATCATTTTATGCCTGAAGAGGGTATTGGCTATCACCAACCCCCTCCCAGCACAAATGTCCACTAACGCACTCCCATTCTCATCTATGTCAGCAGGCACACCCCACTTACCAACTATTCCATCCACCTTCACATTCCCAACTTTACCATTCATACCACCAATCAAAAACACTCTCTCATTCCTTCCAAACTTATCCATGCACACTTCTACATTTGTCCAGAACTCTTCTCTCACTCTTCTAGCACAATCTTGCTCTGGCGCATACACACACACAATCGCCCACATTTGTATTCCAACTTTCAACTTTACCCACACAATCCTTGACCCAACTGATCCATACTGTCTTATGCTCCTCTTCCATCTTTTACTCACAACTATACATACTCCTTCCTTTGCCCTCTCATTCTCACCTACTCCTGCACATATACCCCATCCATACTCCCATTCTCTCACATTTTCTCCTCTTCATTTTGTTTCAGTTATTCCACATACATCCACTTTCGCACCCTCAAGCACCTGGACAATCTCTCTCTCTCTTTCACCTCATCATTCTCCCCTTACATTCCAGGTTCCAATAACCATGTCCTTTGTCCGGTCCTTGGTCGTCATCGTTTGGTCAGTCCTTGTCCGAGGCTTATTGTTTGTTTTTTTAGTTAGTTGTTTTCCGGGGAGGGGCACTAACCCTCCGCCAACCCTTTTAGTCGCCTTTTACGACAAGCAGGGATACTGGGGGAGTATTCTTGGAAAAAAAAAAAAAAAAAAAAACTACCCCCCTACTACCAGATATACAAATATCAGAAAAAGTAATACAGGAGGAGTTAAGTAAATTAGACAAAGGAAAAGCAAATGGTCCTGATGAAATTTCATGTTGGGTGATACATGAATGTGCAAAGGAGTTAAGTAAACCATTATCTTTAATTTTCAAGAAATCCTTAAGACAAGGTAAACTACCTGATATTTGGAAGAAAGCAAACATTGTTCCCTTATTCAAGAATGGGAATAGACAAAATGCACTCAACCACTGACCAGTATCACTAACCAGTGTTGTAAGCAAGGTATTAGAAAAGCTTATAAGAAAAGCTTGGGTAAATCATCTAGAAGAACACAATATCATAACAGAGAGACAGTTTGGTTTCAGAAAAGGAAAATCATGTGTTACTAATCTATTGAGCTACTATGACAGAGTAACAGACACATTACAGGAAAGAAAAGGATGAGTGGACAGTATCTATTTAGATTTCATTAAAGCATTTGACACAGTACCACACCAAAGACTTTTATGGACACTACCATCAAGGAGGAATTCGAGGCAAACTGTATTTTTGGATGCAAGATTTTCTCATAAAAAGAGAAATGAGAACAGTACTAAGGGGAAATTACTCATCATGGAAGAGAAGTGACTAGTGGAGTTCCACAGGGCTCAGTGCTGGCACCAATCATGTTTTTAGTGTATAAAAATGATACAGAGACTAACACTGGAAATGAAAGCTATCTAAATATGTTTGCAGATGATGCAAAAATACAAAGGAGAATTTCTAACACAGACTCTTGTAAAGAGCTACAAGAAGAATTAAATAAACTTCATAAATGGAGTAATACATGGCAAATGGAATTCAATGTGGACAAGTGTCATGTAATCAAGTTTGGTAAAAGTGGAAAAAGACCTGATTGGGATTATAAGTTAGGAAATAAAACCCTACACACATCAGAAAGAGAGAAAGACCTAGGTGTGATTATCAATAACAGACACTCTCTGGCTGACCACATCAGTGAGAAGGTAAGGAACATGTATACACTGCTTGCAAATATGAGAATAGCATTTACATACATTAATCAAGACATGCTAAGAAAGATAATAACATCATTCATCAGACCAACCCTGGAATATGCATCAGTAGTCTGGAGTCCTCATCTCAAAAAACACATAGACAAGATCGAAAAAGTTCAAAGGGCTGCTACAAGATGGGTACCAAGCTGAAGGGATCTAAGCTACAAAGAAAGACTAAAAAAACTTAATCTAACACTACATGAGAGAAGGAAAAGAGGTGACATGATTATGCTATATAAATGCGTATCAGGGAAGGAGAAAATAGACATAAATGATTACTTAACCTATGGGGGATGCATCAGCAAGAGGACACTGCAAAAAAAACTGCATAGTGAGGTGATAAAGACGTAGGAAATTTAGTTTCCCAAATATAGCAATTGATCAGCAGAATGCACTACCAAATGAAATACTGTGCCAAAACAATTCACAAATTTAAGGATATGTACGATAAATATGGTTTAAAACACGGGACAGTACGAGCTTGACTCATTCCTGTAAAGATACAATTAGGTAGGAACAATTAGGTAAGAACACACACACACACACACACACACACACACACACACACACACACACACACACACACATATACACATTATCTATAGGATGATGATGATGATGAGAGTTACACCATTGATAATGACTGATTTCACACAGGATAACCACCACCATAATTACTACCACAAACCACCACTACCATCACAACCACCATCTATCATCACCACCTCACCACCACCACCTACCATCATCACAACCACCATCTATCATCACCACCACCACCATCACCCCCTACCATCGTCACCACCACCACCACCACCCCCTACCATCACCACCACCACCACCACCCCCTACCATCATCACCACCACCACCAACACCCCTACCATCATCATCACCACCACCACCACATTTCCCTACCCAATATTTCCTTTTTTTTTAAACAATTCTACATACAATAAAACCTCACTAGAACAGAGTATCTGGAGCCCAAGCCATTCCGAAAAAAGCGAAACTCCGAAAAAAGCGATATGTGGACTTCCCCCTGCTAAGATATTTTCATACATCAGTGAGGGGGAGGCCAAAGATGAGATGAAGGGATGGAGTGGAGAGGTATATGAGAGAGGGCGGTGTGAATTTGGAGCAGGGCAGGGAAATGGCGGGGGACAGGGTGACGTGGAGACGATTTGTTTGTGGCCATCCCGTATGGGGATTATGGAGTATGGCAATAGATAGATAGATATATTATCCAGGTTATATAATCTGCTTTGTGGAAAAATATCTATAGGCTGGTTTGCCTGCTTGCACAAGGCCCTCCATTCACAAAAATATACATATGGAAAAACAACTAACTCAAAAGACAAATGGCCACCCCTTATGGGATTATGGCATCTGGTTATACTGTTGTTAGATATGCTAGAGAGAGAGAGAGAGAGAGAGAGAGGTTTTCCTGCTGATGAGGTAGTGGATATGAAAAACTACCCATATGCAACTCCTCCTCTCTATGCGAGGTGCTCAATATGAAATAAGAAGAAACTATCTTCATTGACCTGCAGCAAAACTACTGCAGCCAATTTAAAAAGTTTCTTTGAAACTCGTAGAATGTGAAACTGTTTTATTAAAAGGCCTTCTTATGGACAAAACTGAAAACTGCTAAATAATCAGCTGATGCAACAGCTAACATGTCAATTCAACTCAAAATTTCAAGCCAAGGAACTCTGCATTTCATGTCACTAAAATGACTCTTTATAATCCACACAGAAAGTCACATAACAGTCAGTTGATGTGTCAGCCAACGGAACAGCTGACATGACAAAATCGATTCAAAATTTCAACCTGAACAACTTTGTATTTCATAAGAATTTTGCTCTGAGCTCTCCAATAGCAGATATTCCAGGAGAACTATGAAAAAGATCCCCAGATATACAGACCTGTCAGCTTCACCATAGGTAAAAATACCCATACATAAGAGCTGCCCACTTACAGACCTGTTGGCTTCACCCACACATAAGAGCTGCCAACATACAGACCTGTTGGCTTCACCCATACATAAGAGCTGGCCACTTATAAGATGTGCCCTGTTTAAAAATTATCCATATGTAGTACAGGCAAACCCCGGTTTAATGATGCAATTGTTTAAGTAAAAACCCATCACTAGGTGGCATATTGTAACTCAGGGTAGATTTAACATGTAAAGTACAGTATAGGGATGCATTTTGGTGCCTTGGGTTTCCACCCAACCAAGTCCTAAACCCACTCAAATGAGTCCAAAAACAAGTTTCTAGCTAACCTTAACCCTAGCTTTAAAACAAGCTAACTAAGCCTAAAAACATGGGGTGTGAGTTGGGAGCAGGGCAGTGAAATGGCAGGGGACAGGGTGACGTGGAGGCGATTTGTTTGTGGCCACCCCGAATGGGATTGAGGCGTCTGGTAATAGATAGATAGGTAGATAGACCTCACCTAAACCCAAAAATAAAATCTGAAATTCATTAGTACGTCTAGAAAAAATCAAACTTAGTAAACTGTACCCCAGAATGACACTGTTCACTCCACCTGTGACTAAAACACATTATTTTACGTCTAAAAGCAGTTTATAAATCAATCTAAACAAAAAATTTGTAAAACAAAAAAAAATAAAAAAAATAGTCCTACCGAGGTTTGGCCACCGTTCAGTGGGGTAGGATGGTATTTCTACCCCCATCGCTACGCGGGTGAATCGCATCTACTAGGCATATCGTATCTCGGGGTCTGCCTGTAGCTTCCTGTTGACACGAGGCTCTCTATCTACCTATCTATCGTCAGACGCCCTAATCCCATAAGGAGTGGCCACTTCATTTAAGCAGGATGACTCATGTGTTTTTTTTTTTTTCCACTGAGTGCCTTGTATCAGCACTCAATGAAAAAAAATACCCACGCGTACGAGTCTTCCTGCTTATACAATGTGGTCGATATGAAATATGTCTGTATGTAAGCTTTCCCTCTTATCGGCAGTGCTCAATACAAAGAAATACCTGTATGTAATGGTTTTCCTGTTTATATGAGGCACTGGATATGAAAAAATACCCATACATAAGAGTCTTCCGGCAATACAAGACCTCGATGTGAAATAATACCCATACGTAAGAGTTGTTCTGCTTATACGAGGTGCTTGATATGAAAAACTACCCATACGTAAAAGTCTTTCTATTTATACAAGGTCTTAATACGAAAAAATACCCATATGTAAAAGTCTTTCTGCTAATATGAGGTGCTCAGTATGAAAAAATGCCCATACATAGGTGCTTCCCCACTTATACGAAGTGCTCAATACAAACAAATATCCACATGCAAAAGCTTTCCTGTGCTTGCAAGATGTTCGATGTGAAAAAATACCGATTTCTAATTATTTTCCTGTTCACATGACATACCCAGTATGAAAAAAATACCCATACATAAGCTATTCCACTTACACAAAGTCCCCAGTACAAAGAAATACTGTACAGTAGCCTATACATATGTTCAGAGTTTTCCTGTGCAAATGTGGTGCTTGATATGAAAAAGTACCCATTAATACTAGTCTTCCTGCTCATACGAGGCACTCAATAGGAAAAAAAAAAAAAAAATACAGTACTCATACGCAGTTTTTATGCTGATATAAAGCGCTCGATTAAAAGAAATACCTGTACTCATATACAGGAGTTTTTATGCTGATATGAAGTGCTCGATTTAAAAAAAATACTCACAGATAGCTTTTATGTTGATATGATGCCCTCTATTAAAAATACTCATACACTAGAGCTTTTATGCTGCCATGAAGTGCTCGATTAAAAAACAAATACTCATATGAAGGAGTTTTTATGCCGATATGAAACGCTCGCTTAAACAAAATACTCACATGAAGTTAATAAGCTGATATGATACGCTCGATTTAAAAAAAATACTCATGAGGAGTTTTTATGCAGATATGATGCGCCTGATTAAAAAAAAAAAAAAAAAATACTCATACACTAGGAGTTTTTATGCAGATATGATGCGCCTGATTAAAAAAAAAAAAAAAAATACTCATACACTGGGAGTTTTTATGCAGATATGATGCCGTCGATTAAAAAAAAATCCTGAGTGGACAACCTAACCCCTACAGATAACGGAGGTTTTCGTTCGTTTCGTTTCGTTTTTAAAGGCTCCAACATGCTTGCATGTGTCGGCCTTGGTCACCTAATGGCGGCTCTCCACGCTGCACGATCCATTGCAGCCTCCCTGTTCAGTCCCTTAACCCTAAGGTCACTAAAATGCCCGCCGAGACCGCCACAGGACCTCCCACCTCACCACCCCCCACACCACCGCCGAGCCGCCACCCCACCACCACCCCAGGAGGACACACAGGTGAGGTTCGTGACCTCGGGCAAGAGGGTCATCGGGACATCCCGGCCCTGAGCCCCTATTCCTCGCAAGTGCCCCAACCCCAGGCGTTCAGACAACCTGAACTACTGTGCGGGCGGGGTAGTGACCGTCAGACCAGGGGTGGGACTGAAAAGAGGTCAGTCCCAAGTAACACCCTCTTGACGGTCTTGCTACACCCTCTAGGGCAGGAAGAGGCCCAAGGGCAGGAAGAGGCCCAAGGCTACGGCCATAAAAGAGAGATAGACACAGGCTACGGCATGACAAAGAGTGTAAAGGGGAAGGTGACCCCAGGCTCCGGCCTTAACACGCTGAGGAGAGAGAGTTGCCTGTGTGCATCCCTCTCCAGTTGTACTTTGGCTACGGCCAGAATACGGTCCAGGGTAGATAGACCCTGCTACCGTACGTGTAGCGCTACCCAATTACGGAAGCGGCGACTCGGGGCCGGCCTCTCGCCGGAGCAGACGGGTGATCCCGTTTCTCCGCTAGTCGTTTCCCGTACGGGCGGACACTCAGTTACGACTGGGGCACGTACCAGGGTGGAGAATTCCCTGACGGTAGGATCTGTCCGTATTGGAGAGAGTGCGGCCCTCGTGCCTCTCACTCCGGCTTGTTCCCTACTGCGGGAGGAACACCACGCTGACGGCCGCTTGCCTCGGTGAAAGGGCGACCCCGATCACCCTACTGGTGTCCCTCGCACGCCGGACAAGTTCACGGCACCAGCCAAAGTCCATACTAGGGGAAGTGGAGCCCCACCTCAGCCCAATGAACACACTCAGGGAACCACGGAGAGCGTGAGTCTCCCTCAAGCCTCTTTCCCTCCGGGGAGCCCTTCGTCGCCATCCAGGCTTCTTGGCCAAGCAGAGGCGTTAGAGTGGTGGCAAGGCCCGATTGCGGAGTTACCGCCCACACCCGGACGCTCCTTAGCACTGTTGGAGCCCTACAGGAGTCACTGCCGCAGCCCAGCCCTGACGGCGCCTCTCCCCCTGAGCACCTGCAGACCCCGGACGCCCAGGCCTTCCACCACGGTCCCCGACGACGGCGACCTAGGCTCCCTCACGCCCCGGCAGAAGAAGAAGCAGGCCCGAATCCTCCGCCTGTTCGGTCCTAGTCCCGAGGGCCCCCGATCAGGTCGAGGCCCCCAGACTACGAGGTCTCCCTGCACCCTACCAGCGCGGCCCTAGGAAGGAGCCGCCCCTCAGGTCGAGGCCCTAAACAAGGGAGCCTCCCTGACAGTAAGTACTAGTGACCCAACTACCAAAGAAACACGGGTAGAACAGTGAAAGTGACAGTGACCCCTAATACAGTGACAGTGATCCAATGCACAGTGGCAGTGACCAATAAAAGTTATGTTAAACAGTGATATCAGAGTAAGTCGTGCTTGAACATTAAACAGTTCAGTTCCCCCTCTCAGAAAGGAAGCGGGGAGTTTTCTGTGGAGTCGAAGGTAGGTGTGTGAGCGAGCCGAAAGGCTAGTGAAGTGCTTCCCTGCGACTAGGTGACGGTGTCGGATGTCGCCACACGCACCCTACCTTTGTTATAGTATCATATCCCCCACAGACTCCCAATCACAGTGAATATAAGTGAGACTCCTCCGTTTATTATTATCCACCAGTGACACGACCAGTGTTCTCGATTGACCATCGCAGTGAAGTGATATCTCTCCTCAATAATAGTCACCCATATCCCTGACTGCCCTGTGCCCTGTGCAAAAGTAGATTGGACCAATTATAAGTGTATTATTGTATCTCTGTGTTATTGTGTATCAAATATTGTGTATGTAGCACTGTAAGGGATAGAACTTAAGCAATAGATGTGATTTGGTGTACTGTCTCTTTTTATGCCCTGTTCCTTTGTTAGTGCATTACATCCGGTCTAGCCAAAGGACCCCGTCCCAGTGCTCGTGTTTTTACGACGAGAAGTCGCCTTAAAAACACAGCATTACACTGGTGGCAAGCGGTGGTCCTAGATCAGAGTAACGCACGGAGGAAAGCGAAAGGGAACTTACAATGGCAGCTAAACCGCACATCCAATTGCCGAGGTTCAACCCGGACCAGTGTGACATAAACATATATTTGGACATGGTCAAACCCCTCCTAGACATAGGGTTTGACTCTGACAGAGAAAAGATCGCTGTCACTCTACCTAACTTGGGTAAAATAATCACTAGTGTCGCACCAAAAGTCGTCCCAGAACTGTCATGGGACCAATTCTCACAAATAGTGAGACAGGCTTTCACGCCATCCATAGGCCGAGTTGTCGCTCTTTCTCAACTCGACGCCCTCACTTAAGACGGGAACCTGGATGACACATTCACCCGGGCTAGGCGCCTCGTCAGCGCCGCCTATCCCGAGGCACCACCCAATGCCCGGGATATCCATACATTCAACGCACTGTTGAGAATCCTCCCCAGCGTAGTCAGGGAGCATTTCTCAATCTGCGACCCCTCAGGGGACATGGAAAATGACCTACAACTCGTCCGACGTCTGCTCTCCGCCCGCCCCACACCACAGCCACTCCACGCAGTGACACGTTTTCCTACAAGGCAACAACCCCCTTCCAAACCTAAACTGCCGCCACATCAGCCAGCTACTGAGCCGCCCACAGTCCCTAGAGCTTACCCCCAAAAGAAGCGCTCAAACCCGAGGGAACAAGGAAACCTCATCACCATTAACCCCTGGGAATTCACGGCTTGCAGCCGCTCCTGCCCTCTCCACGACATTAGGGAACAGCTCAAAGCCAGCAGGCGCAGAGGTTTTCCACAAGGGCGCAAGAAAGTATCCTCCTTAGACGACGATGCCCAGGAAGATGACACACCAACGCACACCCTCTCGGGAACAGACGACGACGACCAAGAGGACACCACTCCACAGCAAATGGATTTTTAGGCCCGCCCCCGCACCTCCCCACGGTGGCGGGGGCCAACTCACACAACTACAGACCCCCTGTTTACGACAAAATCTGGCTAAACGGGGTCAAGGCACGTCTACTAGTGGATACGGGAGCAGCCAGATCGTGCCTCTACTCCCACTTCTACACCCGCCACATGGGTGCATTCGGCCCCCTCTTCCCCACCTCAGCCAACCTTGTCGACGCAGGGGACGGCCCCCTGCCTATCCGTGGGGAAACTCGGGCCCTCCAAACCCACACCCATCAGCAAATATCCACTAGCCACCCATTTATCATATTCGACTCAACATGCAGTCAATACGATGGATATTTAGGGCTGGACCTCCTACAGAAATTACATGCCACCATCGACTGCCACCAACGCCGCCTCCACTTCCATCCAGCCCACCACAACCAACCAGCAGTGAGAACTAAGGAAAAAAAAAACAACAACAACGAAGGCTCGCCAAAAACTCACACCCCCACACACTACCACCAGACACTCACCTGTCCCATACCACAGATACACCTACACCCTACCCAGCCCCTCACACCACTAGACTCCCATCCCCACCACCAACCACTCATCATCTACATCCCTCCCCATCTTTTCCAGCCATTGTCGCCTCCTCTATCACAATTCCACCACATCATGAAGCTTGGGTAAAACTTAACAAACCTTCCCATACCTCCGTCCTCTTCTCACCATCCATCCCCACCGGACCACTTTCCTCCTGTCTAGTAAGCCCTACCTTCCTTCCCCCACATGCCCAAGAAATCCGTGTCGCCAACCTCGCTACCACACCACTAACCTTACCAAGAGGACTCATCATCGGTGACACTGAAGAAGCCGAACCATGCCAAACACCGCCCCCAGACCCGCCCACCCTACCCACCCTACCATCACACCTATCCCCAGCCCAAACCAACAGCCTCTGACAACTCCTCCTGGATTTCCAAGATTTATTCTCCTCAGGCCCGACCGACCTTGGCCATACCACCTATCTCAGCCATGAGATACACACAACAGGACCTCCAATTCGCCAACCATCACAACGGAAAAATCCTAAGCAACGAGAAGAAGAAGACCGGCAGGTCCAGGACATGCTAGATGCCGGTGTGATCTCCAACTCTACTAGCCCATGGCCCTCTCCGGTGGTACTTGTTAGAAAAAAGGACGGGACAATGCGCTTTTGCGTTGATTACCGCCGAGTAAATGATGTCACAGTCAAGGACGCCACTCCCCTGCCACGTATCGACGACTCCCTAGACTCCTTACATGGCTCAACATGGTTCTCCACCTTGGATCTACAGTCAGGGTACTGGCAAATCCCTGTGCATCCCGACGACAAACACAAAACCGCCTTCTCCACATCCAACGGCAAACATTACGAGTTCAATGTCCTCCTTTTCGGACTCTGCAATGCTCCTGCCACATTCTCCCGTTTAATGGAGTCAGTCCTTAGCGGTCTAACCTGGGAGACTTGCTTAGCATATCTCGACGACGTCATTGTTTTCAGTCGTACATGGGCCGACCACCTTCACCGCCTCAAGCAAGTGTTCCACCGCATACGCCAAGCAGGACTTAAATTGAAACCTACGAAATGTGTGTTAGCAGAGAGATCAGTTTCCTTCTTAGGACATCTAATTAATGCAGAGGGCATCTCACCAGACCCAGAGAAACTTCGAGCCATCGCAGACATCCCACTCCCCCGCGACGTGCACGAAGTCAGAGCATTTCTGGGGTTGACATCATATTACAGGCGATTCGTCAAAGGATTCGCTGACATCGCAAAACCCCTCCACGAACTAACAAAAAAGGGCGAACCCTTTCTATGGACGGGGACAAGACAAACAGCCTTCACCACCCTCAAAGCAAAACTAACCACCTCGCCAGTAGTCGCGTTCCCAGACTACAATCTTCCCTTCCGCCTCTACACTGATGTGTCCCTCATCGCCATAGGAGCTGTCCTTGCCCAGGTACAAAATGGCAAGGAACACATCATCGCCTGTGCCAGTTGCACCCTTAACACGGCAGAGCGGAACTACGCGGCCACAAAACGCGAGTGCCTAGGGATCATCTGGTCCCTCGAGTACTTCAAATCCTACATCTCGGGCACCCACGTAGTAGTCATCACCGATCATCAGTCCTTACAATGGCTACGACAGTCAAATACAAATAACGCCCAACTAATACGCTGGCGGGAAACCCTCGAAGAATACGACTTCGAAATTGCATACCGACCAGGCAAGCTGCACACCAACGCTGATGCCCTATCCCGCCTCCCAATCAACACCATCAAAGAAGAACCCGACCTGGTTAAAATGTGGTTTGACAAACAACGCCCCACTTGGATTCCACAGACCACATTCAACAAACTACACCCGCATGGCGAACATCTTTTTGACCCAAACGGACACATTGTCCTCAGCCCAGCCACGGCCCACGACACCATGCTCCACCTCCATGCCCACAACGGCATCCACCTAGGAACTAAAAAGTTACTGCAAATATTCAACGATATGTACTGGACTCCCAACCCATCTACCATCGCAAAGAAGATCATACAATCATGCCGAGCATGCGCACTTGGCAAAGATATCACCCAAACACCAGGCCCTACAGGAAAAGTCACAGCACAAAAACCGTGGCAACTTCTCTCCCTAGACGTCGTCGGCCCCCTCACACCAAAGTCCGGCTATAAGTACATAATTACCTTCGTGGATGTGTACTCTAAATTCATCATCGCCTGCCCAGCCAAGGACCACACAGCACCGTCAATCGCCGACGCCCTCACCCGACATGTTTTCCCTTATTTCGGGATTCCCCAGGCCATCCATTCGGACAATGCCCCTGAATTTACGGGGAAAATATGGTAAGAACTGGCCAACATCTTTGGATACAGCATCTCCCACTCATCTCCCTACTGGCCCCAAGGCAACAGCGTATGCGAGAGAAGCCACCGCTCCCTGATGAACCAAGTCCGCACGCGGATTACGCAAACAGGCAATGAAGACTGGCCTGCACACGTTAAGATCGTGCAATGGGGGTTAAACACGTGCCCAAGGGAAGATGGAATAACCCCGCACGAGAGAGTGTTCGGGGAACCACCCCTACTCCTACCCCTCCGCCACCACCTACAACCGCCCACTCCACCCTCCAGCACCGACCCTCTCCACCACCTCAAACGCCGCCTCCACCACCTACACTCAAAGCAGGACCTAGCACCGGACACAACCCACTCCAACCCATACATACCTGGCCAATCTGTCATGGTTGCAAATCTCCCTACCCCACCTAAGACCGCCCCCCGATTCAATGGACCATACAAAATCGTGCGGGTGCCGAATGCTTATCAAGTCATCGTGGATCAACAAGGGCAACACCGCACATACAGAAACCGCCACGTGCGTCCCTTCAACCCACCCGACACCGCCCACCCCCGCACTAAGCCTACCTCCACCCAGGCCCGCACACCTGGCCACCCTGACCTTCCTCAACTTCACCCCCCAAACTCCTACTACTACTCCTTCTCCCCCCCCTCCTCACACTCTCCGCCTACCAGCTCTCCACCAAGCACACCATCACCGCATCCACCTCCCACCACCCCTACTTCGCAACCAGACACTCCTCCACTAAACACCCATCCACCCACCACCCCCAATCCACCCCACCCAGGCCACCCTCGCCACCACAACCGCCCACCTCCCCCGAGAATCACCCCAACCCCACACCCACCACCGACCTCCCACATGACCACTCCCATTATACACGTCACACCGCACCACCACCCATCCACCCACCTCACCACCGTACACCCTCACCGCCTCCACGCAATCAACCAGCCTCACCACCCTCACCCACCATAACCACGACCACCACCAGATCGGGACGACTCTCACGCCCACCCACGAGATACACCCCGACACCCCCACCCAACACCCACTTATCCCAGAATCCACCATCACCACCCTCCCCCAATACCTCCCCCATAACCCTACCCCTCCACCAAGCACGTTGGAACTTTCCTAACTCCCAATTCCCCAAAGTACAACGCTCCTCCCACCACATTAGCCCAAATAAAAGCACCACCCTCCCATCACTCTCCAGCATTCAAATCTCATCTCCCCACCAGGCACCATTCCCCGAGATGAAGATAACCAGGGTCCGATGGCAACCTTACAACCACCTGCCAACCAGAATCAGAGGCACCCACCACCTGCTACGCCTCCTACGCCGGACCACCCAGCCGTCCTCCCTCCACTTCACGCTCTGCCCCCACCAGGAGCCCAACCAATTCACCACACACTGGGTCAACTTCACCCAACACCTGACCCCGGCCTACCAGACAGCCACCTCCACTACCTACCACCTCCAGTCACGGGGCCGTGACTTCAACGACGCGGAGGGTGGTAAAATGCCCGCCGAGACCGCCACAGGACCTCCCACCTCACCACCCCCCACACCACCGCCGAGCCGCCACCCCACCACCACCCCAGGAGGACACACAGGTGAGGTTAGTGACCTCAGGCAAGAGGGTCATCGGGACATCCCGGCCCTGAGCCCCTATTCCTCGCAAGTGCCTCAACCCCAGGCGTTTAGACAACCTGAACTACTGTGCGGGCGGGGTAGTGACCGTCAGACCAGGGGTGGGACTGAAAAGAGGCCAGTCCCAAGTAACACCGTCTTGACGGTCTTGCTACACCCTCTAGGGCAGGAAGAGGCCCAAGGGCAGGAAGATGCCCAAGGCTACGGCCTTAAAAGAGAGATAGACACAGGCTACGGCCTGACAAAGAGTGTAAAGGGGAAGGTGACCCCAGGCTCCGGCCTTAACACGCTGAGGAGAGAGAGTTGCCTGTGTGCATCCCTCTCCAGTTGTACTTTGGCTATGGCCAGAATACGGTCCAGGGTAGATAGACCCTGCTACCGTACGTGTAGCGCTACCCAATTACGGAAGCGGCGACTTGGGGCCGGCCTCTCGCCAGAGCAGACGGGTGATCCCGTTTCTCCGCTAGTCGTTTCCCGTACGGGCGGACACTCAGTTACGACTGGGGCACGTACCAGGGTGGAGAATTCCCTGACCTGACGGTAGGATCTGTCCGTATTGGAGAGAGTGCGGCCCTCGTGCCCCTCACTCCGGCTTGTTCCCTACTGCGGGAGGAACACCACGCTGACGGCCGCTTGCCTCGGCGAAAGGGCGACCCCGATCACCCTACTGGTGTCCCTCGCACGCCGGACAAGTTCACGGCACCAGCCAAAGTCCATACTAGGGGAAGTGGAGCCCCACCTCAGCCCAATGAACACACTCAGGGAACCACGGAGAGCGTGAGTCTCCCTCAAGCCTCTTTCCCTCCGGGAAGCCCTTCGTCGCCATCCAGGCTTCTTGGCCAAGCGGAGGCGTTAGAGTGGTGGCAAGGCCCGATTGCGGAGTTACCGCCCACACCCGGACGCTCCTTAGCACTGTTGGAGCCCTACAAGAGTCACTGCCGCAGCCCAGCCCTGACGGCGCCTCTCCCCCTGAGCACCTGCAGACCCCGGACGCCCAGGCCTTCCACCACGGTCCCCGACGACGGCGACCTAGGCTCCCTCACGCCCCGGCAGAAGAAGAAGCAGGCCCGAATCCTCCGCCTGTTCAGTCCTAGTCCCGAGGGCCCCCGATCAGGTCGAGGCCCCCAGACTACGAGGTCTCCCTGCACCCCACCAGCGCGGCCCTAGGAAGGAGCCGCCCCTCAGGTCGAGGCCCTAAACAAGGGAGCCTCCCTGACAGTAAGTACTAGTGACCCAACTACCAAAGAAACACGGGTAGAACAGTGAAAGTGACAGTGACCCCTAATACAGTGACAGTGATCCAATGCACAGTGGCAGTGACCAATAAAAGTTATGTTAAACAGTGATATCAGAGTAAGTCGTGCTTGAACATTAAACAGTTCAGTTCCCCCTCTCAGAAAGGAAGCGGGGAGTTTTCTGTGGAGTCGAAGGTAGGTGTGTGAGCGGGCCGAAAGGCTAGTGAAGTGCTTCCCTGCGACTAGGTGACGGTGTCGGATGTCGCCACACGCACCCTACCTTTGTTATAGTATCATATCCCCCACAGACTCCCAATCACAGTGAATATAAGTGAGACTCCTCCGTTTATTATTATCCACCAGTGACACGACCAGTGTTCTCGATTGACCATCGCAGTGAAGTGATATCTCTCCTCAATAATAGTCACCCATATCCCTGACTGCCCTGTGCCCTGTGCAAAAGTAGATTGGATCCAATTATAAGTGTATTATTGTATCTCTGTGTTATTGTGTATCAAATATTGTGTATGTAGCACTGTAAGGGATAGAACTTAAGCAATAGATGTGATTTGGTGTACTGTCTCTTTTTATGCCCTGTTCCTTTGTTAGTGCATTACATCCGGTCTAGCCAAAGGACCCCGTCCCCAGTGCTCGTGTTTTTACGACGAGAAGTCGCCTTAAAAACACAGCATTACAGTCACACTTAATGACCTCGTCCCATGTCTTTCTCGGTCTACCCCTCATAACCCCACCCCCAATATTAACACTTCTCACCTTCCTCACCCAATTATCATCCCCCATCCTCTCCACATGTCCAAACCACCTCAATCTACCTCTCCTCATCACACCACCAATACACTCCAGTCCCATCCTACCTCTCAACTCTTCCATCGTAAACCCAGCCCCTCCAGGCCTTAGACGCAGGAACGCACTGCACATCCACCTAATCATTGTCATTTCTGTACGTCTGAGCCAGCGAATATCTTCCTCCTTCACTGCCCAGGTCTCACTGCCATACAGCATTACACTCCTAACACATGATGCATACAAAGACCCCTTAGCACGTAGGGAGAGCCCTCTCAATGTCAGGAGAGGCAAGAGCGCCCTGAACTTCTTCCAACCACTTCTCACCCTAGCCACAGAGCTAGCTCCAGCTCCACTTCCAGCACACAACATGTCTCCCAAATAACAAAACTCTTCCACACACTCAAGAGATTCACCAGCAAGTTCAATCCTTTCACGTCTGACAATCTCCACCTGCTCACAACAATTCAAATTATCATCTTTATATTTACCTGCCATAGCAGTCATCACTGGAGTACGCATCTTCCCTTCGGAGGAATCGACGAGCCTGGCTGTAGGACCTGCCCGGACAAGGAATCATCAGGGCCTGGACGAAGAGTCATCAGAGCCCAAACGAAGAATCATCGGAGCCCAAACAATCATCGGAGCCGGAATGAAGAATCCACCTGGGCCTGCCAACAGCTCTAGACTCTCCCCATCCACCCTGCCCCAGGAAGAGGATGGTGAGCTGCAAGTGTCGGTTCAGAGGCACATCCCATACCATACACCATGGGACCATACCTTAAAATGAAGACCGCCTTATTTTATATATATATATATATATATATATATATATATATATATATATATATATATATATATACACCATTAAAATTCTCAATAGTTTTTGCCCAGACGCGCCGGAAATGGGGGAGGTAAGAGGGGTTGTTGTTCAGCCAGGGTTTTTTAACGGAGTGGGGGCAAATGGAACCTTTTACTCTTCCAGTATCTCTTCATGAGCCCATTACCGATATGCTGTGCGGCATTAACCGTAAGTATATTTGGAATAATATGCTACGGCCTGTTATTCTTCACAAAATAATTTTCCTGTACTAGTCAATCAAGTACCTGTTTATGTAAAACAATTTATGTATTCAAGAATCACACAGTAAATACGAATGTGATGTAAATTTAGCCTGGCATCTTTCACTTTTTAGCTCTGATGCATCTATTCCACCTCGAGGAACTTCCTCGTTCCTCCAGAGTAACCACTAAAGCTAGCGACTATGGAAAGTTTAGCGACAAGGATGACTAGCGAGATAAAGACCTGGGTTGGCAATCCTGCTACAGGGACAACAAATAATAACACTCCAGCATTTTTTTTCCTTTTTTGATTCTCAGGCAGAGCTTGGTAAGTTTGGCCTTTCTGCTTTTTTTTCTTTTTTTTTTTTAATCCTGCAGTGAAGGTTAGGGTTTTTATTCGAATCAGCACTGCTCTTACGTCCTTAAGTCATAGTACACATGTGGATTATAAGGAATCCCTTTAGTCGAAAGACGTACTCAACCCTCTAATCTCCTTTTACGGCTATTATTTTAGCCAAAGAGTTGACAGTTTTCGAACTGGAGGGATTAGGTATAGCCTTATTCTAACAAACCCTTTAAGGAGGCCTTTCTAAGTATAATAAAGTAGCCTGTCAGCGGCAGTGTTATAAAGAAAGGTCACGTTTAGGGGTTTAAGCTCAGTGGAATTGCTGGAATATTTTCAAAAACAATATAATCATTGTTGACTAATGTAGCTTATCAGCATCAAGAACTATATAGAAAGGTCATACAAATTTATGAGTTAGACTTAATGAAGTTGCTAGAGTATCTTTTAAAATAGTATAGCCTTAGATATTGGTTTGTCTATCTCTCTAGCCCGACGCCCTAATCCTGCGAAGGGTGTCTGCAGACAAAATGCCTCCAAGTTGCCCTAATCCTGCGAAGGGTGTCTGCAGACAAAATGCCTCCAAGTTGCTCTGTCACCCACCATTTGACTGCCCTTCCCCTAACTCACTCCCCCTTGCCTCATGTACCTCTCAACTCCATCCCTTCACCTCATCCTCGGTCTCCCCCTCCCTCTCCCTCCTTCCATCTCACCTACATACTTCCTCTTATTGGTACTGTACTGTTCAAATGAAAGTTATAAGTTTTGGTGGTGAAACAGTAGGAGAGCTCCCATACATATAATTTACATTTGTGTTTATGCCACGTTGAGTACACCGCTTCCCGTCCGATAAGCGAAGTTAAGCAACGTTGGGTCTGGTTAGTACTTGGATGGGTGACCGCCTGGGAACACCAGATGCTGTTGGCATAACTCCCTACGTGTCAAGTGGGGTTGGTGGAGGATTAGTGCCCCTCCCTGTAAAACAACTCTAAGCCCTTGACCACCCCGTTTGGGATACATGGCGTCTGGCAATGGATGGATGGATGGTTTATTTCTCATTAATTTGAACATGAGAAGATAACTACAGGAGGCCAGCTGTCCCATGCTAGGCTGCTCCCAAAAGAGTAACTGAACTACAAGAAAAAGATAAGGATAGCAAAGAAAGAATGCATTCCCCTGCCCTCCAAACCCTCAAACTCTATGTTTACGGTATTCCTCATGAAACTATAAGCTAGTTATTGTAGCGTTGGGTTTAGAAAGATGTGGGTGTAATTTTGAAGATGCCATTTATACGGTACAGCTTCATCAGTTTTTCTTGCAAACTGTGGCAATTGATGGCAGGCCATGTTGAGCTTTGAAACTGATTTGGCTCTATGGTCAGTTCATCACTAATTGTTTCATTGCTACCAATCTAACCTAACTTAATTTAACCTAGCCTAACTAACCAGTATGATTTGGGGACGACTGGGTTTTGAGTTTTAATCAGCTTATTACTCACTTGGTTCAGTCACCTGGTAGGGTCACTGCACCCAGGAATTCATAAGCCTCTGGGCAAACAAGTGGTCCAACATGAACAACTCTCCAACCAAAGCACGAGAAGCCCATCAATAAATAATGATCAAAACATCTGGTTGAATGTGCTACAATGGTTATAATTAGAACTAGCATCAGGGCAAGGATGTTAACATTAGTAGATATGATAGTGGTGAGAAGTAGCTCTACACTTCAATTGAGCTTTAAGGGGAGAAAAGAACGAAATGGAGGGTATGGGAGAGTTTGGCTTTGATCCGGGCACTAGAGGGGGCCTACAGTATATACTTTTGAAGACATCACCTATGCACCTCATCAGTTTTACCCACAAATCATGACAAGTGGCCAATTGCCACGGTGTACTTACAGGTTGAATCAACATGAAAGTCAACGTGTCACAAGTTGTCGCTATTGACCTAACCAATACTGTATGACCTAACTCAACCTGATACATCTTAACCTATTGGTGACTTAACCAAACCTAGTTCAGCCTAACCTAATTTAACCTAACTAAAGGAACTGAAATGATTTGGGGATGCATGGGTTTTGGGTCTAAATTGACCCATTGCTCTCCGTAGGACACCACAACCAACTGCAAAAAACCTAACTTGGTGCTTTTAACATAAATGCAATTTCAACAGAATTTCTATCTATCTATCTATTGCCAGACGCCTCAATCCCGTTTGGGGTGGCCACAAACAAATCGCCTCCAAGTTGCCCTGTCCCCCGCCATTTCACTGCCCTGCTCCCAACTCACACCCCCCTTTCTCATATACCTCTCCACCCTATCCCTCCATCTCATCCTCAGCCTCGCTGTTGTAAAATTGTCATAATTTGTTTATGAGAGCTCTTGTGCAGTTTGTCCAAATTCTTTATTCTCTCCTGTCAAAAATGGAGGTTGCTATACTGACCCTATGTAAAGATATTATTTTAGGTAATATTTTGAAAATAGTTACTTTCCATTTGATATTTATAAAGGAAAATTTGCATAGACTTATAGGTAGTATAATGTAATCCTATTTGGTTTTTCCCAGCATGAGTTTTGTACAAAGATAAAAATTTACCAAAAATTTTACTTACCATGACACTTAAGCTACAGTTAGATAATATAATAATAACCGAGGAGGAGAAAGTAAAATTTCAGTACGGAACCCATACCTAATACACTGATTTCTTTCCAGCCACAGCATGGCGAAGAGTTCAGATGAGAGTTAAAAAAAAAAAAAAAAAAAATCAGATATTCACAATACTGTATTAAGATGACTGAATCATCTCTTATTTTTCTTGGTTTCAACTTTGTCAGTTTCATCTGCGTGCAGATGAGTAAGACATCACAAAATACTGTACACTAGTTTAAGGTATGTTGGAGCACTGCAAAGGGTTTTTGGACTATTGCATAGTTAAGTTATGGCTGTGGGGGCCAATTTAAATGGATTATCATTGTTCACAGATATTTGTTATTTGCTGTCTTCCCTAACACCAGTGTAAAACAAGGGTTGACTAATGATATTGGAGATCTGTTGCCAGTAGTCTTGTGTAAATTGTTTCTTTGATCAAATCTGGTAACCTGTGACAGATTATTCAGACATGAAAGTGTTCACTTGGTGTTTTTGGTTACGATTTGTAAACTCAGACAACCCAAATTTCTTCCTCTTCAAATTTTCAGTACAGAACAGTAATTGCCTTGTGATATGTATTTTATCTTGGAGCCTAGATATGATTTATTTCTGGTTGGTGTGGCTTTTGACACTTGTTAGTTATTTGATCCTCAGGAACATGATGCTTCACATTTCGAACTCCTTTTACATGCCCCTTGACTCATTTCCATTGCTTTTCCAATAATGTTATATGTTACTCACTCATATGTGAAGTTTTGCACAAAGAGCTTGATGCTATTGCCAGGAATGATAGTGAGTGTTGCTGTTTTAAGATTAAAAGTGCTGTCTTTTGAAGGCTGGAGTTGAAACGTACCGTATCTGATTTTTCCAGACTTTGCTTCTATATGAGCTTCATCAGGACCATTCATACAGGATGCACCAGTGATGAACTTTTTATAAATGCAGTGCACGTAACTTGATGCAGTCATGACAACAGAAGAGCTCTTAGCATCAGTAGAAGTATATCAAGTACAGGTAAGATTGCACATTGTTTTACCTTTAGAATATTCACAGGGTTGTGTCAAATTTATTCATTAACAATGGTAATATAATGCCTGTAACCTGTCACAGAACAGTATTTTCTTGTGCAGTAATTGTCGGTCAGTGCAGTAATACCTCGATATACGATACCCTGGCTTAACAATGGGGGTAGAAATTGCACCATACCCTGCCTAACGATGGCCAAATCTCAGTCTAATGATGGGTTTTGATTTTTTAACGATTATGGTGATATTTTAGACTAAAATTGTGTGTTTAGGTTGATTTATAAACAGTTTATAGACTGATTAATGTGTTTTAGCCATAGGTGGGGTGAACATTGTCATTTTGGGGTATAGTTTGCTAAGCTTGATTTTTTCCAGACATATTTGACGATATTCAGATCTGATTTGTTGGTTTTATTGAGTTATTTACAGGTGTTAGGCTTAGGTTAGCTTCCTTGAGAGCTGTTAGGCCATTTAGATTGCCTTTAAACCTGTTTTTGGGCTCATCTGGGTGGGTTTTGGACTTGGTTTGGGGGGAAACCCAAGGGTGGTAAACTGTCCACATTGAAATACATGTTAAAAATACATGTTAAAAGTACCCCGATATACGATACCCCGCCTAACGATGGGGTTTTACCTAACCAGTTAGATCGTTAAACCGGGGTATGCCTGTACTGGGGTATGCATGTACTTATGTATTCATTTAAGTCACCAGAGAAAAACTTAGTACAGTAAAGCCTCGATATACGAACTCTCTTTTAATGCATTTTAATTTCACCAGCTACCATGGGCTGGCTGAATGTTATGTTCATTTAATGAATTTTGTTCAGTTAATGAATGGAAGTGCGGGAAACACTGACCAGCATGGCGTCCCTACACGCACGCATGCACGTACGCACACACACACACACACACACACACACACACACACACACACACACACACACACACACACACACACACACACACCGCTCGCTGGTGCAGTGGTAACGTTCCCACTTGCCAACTGGTGGACAGGAGTTCGCGCCTCGCTCAGGTTGCGAAAAGTTTCACTGACGAAGTGGATGGTTACTGTCCCCCTTGAGCAAGGGGATGGGTGTGTGCGTGTGTGAAGGTCACAGCCTTGCCCTTAGATCGGACTATATGAGCTCTCAGCTCCCTTCCGGAAGGGTAAAAGCTGACAATCACGACCATCAAGTGATCCTAACCGACCCGGTGAATTACACACACACACACACACACACACACACACACACACACACATCGCAGAATTCAGCATCAGTCTCTGGGTGACCAGCATCATGAGAAGAGCCATAAAGAGAGCATTTATTGAGAAAAAGAGCCATTTAGACCCAGCCTGATGTTATTGTGTACGGCTGAATGACACTATGTATTAAATTATCTATGTTCAATAAAAGCCACGACACCTGGAAAAGTACTGAACAGTATGGTGTTCAGCTTTAACAAACTATTGGCTTTAATTATGGCAAAGGTCTTCAACCAATTAGATCATTGTATCGAGGGTCTACTGTACTTTTAAAGAAATGGATACAGTATATTGCACTGTATTCTTATTCTGTAGTTACAGCAGATAGAAAGTGCTCTTGCTGCTGCTGCTGGAGATGATGAGAAGTCTCAATTGCAAGAACTTCAAGCAAATTTACTGCAGTTATTGGACCTAACCTTACAGCAGCTAAATCAACAACCTTTAGATAAAGCAGAGCAGAAAACAGACAGTATAGAAGAAAGTGAGGTACAAAATAAAGACAGTAATGCTTCATCTTCAAACAATACTGACAGTGGAGACAGGAATACTGACGATGAGTTTGCGCTATTTCAGGTAAGCTTGAAGTTTGCATTATGATGTTATATAATACAGTAGCTTTATCTTCCATCAGGTTACCATTGTGCCTGAGAATCTATGTTGGTGCCTGCAAAGATTTTAACACCCTTGGTATAACTGATGATTGTACTGTTTGCAGTATTATCACTGACAGCATCATCCCCTTCCTCCTCCCCTCCCCCCCTCCTTGCGACTGTGACCTTTGACATTTTTCATCAAGAATTTAACGATTTCTTCCTTTGATGGACTTCAATCAATATTCCAAATTTAGTGCATTTCCATCCAATAGTTTTTTCATATGTTGTTAAAATACAGATAGACTAAACAAGCCAAGACCATAGTCTCCTTGATGGAGGTAATAAACTAATCTCTTACAAGATTGAGGAACATATTCGGCACAAGTATTCATTTATTTATGGTGCCAGGAGCAAGTGAAGGCTGGTAGTGATTGCAAGGAATGCCCTTTCTTTTTTTTTTTTTTTTTTTTTTTTTTTTGGTGGCAGGCAGAGTAGATCTTGTGGTTATGTAAACATTTAGTTATCATCATCATCATCATCATCATCTAATCCTGTGTTGCCCCATGAGGAACGTAGGAGCCTAGGGCTAGGCGAGATGGTCCTGACATTTAAGATGAGAGTGACCAGCCTCACTCATCCATGAGTGGCATTACATGAACAATAAACCCCAGCTACCCCTAGGATATAAACCTGCACTGCCTCAATCCAGTTGGAGTCCTTAATTACCCACCAAACCACCAGGTGCCATACTCTGGTTATATGGTTACCACCTAGCATAGTAAATGGTTTCCTGGTGTACAGGAAACCATTTGGCTTGTCATTCAGTGTAGAGCCACCCAAAGACTGAAGGAAGAGGAAAGAATGAAGGAAAGAAAGACAGAAGAGGAAGGAAGGAAGGTAGAGAGGAAAGGGCAGTCACCTGAGAGCAGCACTAAATTGAGTGAGTGGTCTAAGGAATGCAGAAGGGGAAAGGATACTCGAGTTTGGGGAGGCAACGGACATGATTGTGTGCAACACATATTTTAGGAAAAGAGACAGTAGGTTAATTACGTATGAGTCTGGGGGAAATAGCAGTCAGATAGATTATTTTCTGGTTGGGAGGGCCGATAGGAGGTTAGTGGGGGATGTTAAAGTTATAGGAAGTGAGGAGTGTGTGCAGCAGCACAAACTATTGATTTGTGATATGGTGCTTAAAGAACAAGTGATGAAAAAGAGGACTTATGTACCTAGGAGGAAAATATGGAAGCTGAAAAACCAAGTAGTAAGGGATGCCTTCTATAGTGAGTTGAGGAGAGTGGTGGCTGAACAGGGAGCTGTAGACAGAGGCATTAATGAACAGTACAGAGCCCTCAAGAACAATTTCTTGAGAGTTACTGATGTAACATACGCCTGGACAAGAGGACCACCAAGACATAAAGTAACTTGGTGGTGGGATGAGGGTGTAGAAGCTGCAATTAAGGAGAAAAGAAGGCTTTTCTGGGAATGGAAGAAGGGTGGTAGCAAAGAGGAATATTTGGCTGCTAAGCGTAGGGCTAGAAGAGAGGTATACAGGGCAAAGTCAGAGTCACAGAGACAATTACTTGATAACCTAAATCATGGGGAAAGGAAAAATATATTTAGGGTGGCAGGTCAGGTGAAGAGGGATAATCGGGATATCATAGGTGAGCAGCGTGTGAAGAATGATGAAGGAAGGGTAGTGGTGAACAGTGAGGATATTAAAGATGCATGGAGAGAGCATTATAACCGGTTGTTGAATGAGGAGTTTGACTGGGACAGGGAAGGTTTGGAGCCAGCAGATCCAGTGTCTGGCCCTTGGCCTTTGATTGATGCTGCTACTGTGAGTGAGGCAATAGGCAGGATGAGGGTGGGGAAGGCAGCAGGTGTGTCTGGGTTGACTGCCGAAATGTTGAAGGCCTCAGGCGATATAGGGGTGAGTTTAGTCACTGACTTGATAAATAGGATTATTTATGAGTGTGTTGTCCCAGATGATTGGCTGAAGAGTGTAATTGTAAATGTGTATAAAGGGAAGGGTGATGCCCTGGAAAGAGGAAATTATAGAGGTATAAAGCTTTTAGATCAGATAATGAAGGTAATGGAGAGAGTTTTAGAAGGTATGATTAGAGAAAGAGTGAATATTGATGAGATGCAGTTTGGGTTTATGCCAGGTAGGGGGACCACTGATGCCATATTCATTGTTCGACAGCTTCAGGAAAAATATATTGGTAGGAGAAGGGATCTTTATTTTGTTTTTATTGATTTGGAAAAGGCCTTTGACAGAGTCCCTAGAGAGGTGGTGAAGTGGGCAATGAGAAAGCTTGGCTTGGAGGAGTGGCTGGTTAGGGTGGTTATGGCCATGTATGTGGGTGCTCACACCCAGGTGAGAGTGATTGGAGATTTGAGTTATGAGTTTTCCGTGAATGTTGGTGTGCATCAGGGGTCAGTCTTGAGTCCCATGTTGTTTATCATGGTACTTGAAGCCCTTTCACGTGACTTTAGAAACGGACTCCCGTGGGAGTTGTTGTATGCTGATGATTTGGTGTTGATTGCAGAGAATGAAAGGGAGGCGGAGGAAAGGTTTAGGAAGTGGAGAGATGGTATGGGGCAAAAGGGTTTAAGGGTAAATGCAGATAAAGTGATGATATCTAGGGTTGGTGGCGGTACTGTCAAAGACGAGGGAGAGTGGCCATGTGCAGTTTGCCACAAGGGCGTGGGAAGTAATTCCATCTTGTGCGGTATGTGTGATAAATGGGTGCATAAGAGCTGTAGTGGTATCAGAGGTAGACTGGGAGATAATGCTGATTTTATGTGTACGGCATGCCGGGGTGAGCAGGTGACGATTGTCAGGCGTGAAAGGATTGAACTTGCTGGTAAATCTCTTGAGTGTGTGGAAGAGTTTTGTTATTTGGGAGACATGTTGTGTGCTGGAGGTGGGGCTGGAGCTAGCTCTGTGGCTAGGGTGAGAAGTGGTTGGAAGAAGTTCAGGAGGCTCTTGCCTCTCCTGACATTGAGAGGGCTCTTCCTACGTGCTAAGGGGTCTTTGTATGCAGCATGTGTTAGGAGTGTAATGTTGTATGGCAGTGAGACCTGGGCAGTGAAGGAGGAAGATATTCGCTGGCTCAGACGTACAGAAATGACAATGATTAGGTGGATGTGCAGTTCGTCCCTGCGTCCAAGGCCTGGAGGGGCTGGGTTTACAGTGGAAGAGTTGAGAGGTAGGATGGGATTGGAGTGTATTGTTGTTGTGATGAGGAGAGGTAGATTGAGGTGGTTTGGACATGTGGAGAGGATGGGGGATGATAATTGGGTGAGGAAGGTGAGAAGTGTTAATATTGGGGGTGGGGGTATCTGAACATATACTGTATATACATATGAATACTGTAGTTATGCAAAATCACATGTATCTTCCTTATTTCTCCTTTAGTCTGAGATTGCAGCATTATCAGATGAGCAGGAGGGATCAGTTAGAGCAGCCCAAGAGACAAAAAGTGAGGGTACCTCTGACTCAAAGTACACTAAAGAAGAACTTGAGAAGCTGGTTGGTTCACACTGCCGCTCACCTTTCACGGAACGATGGGGTGGCCAAACATACCATAATGCGGTTGTTCTCAGTCTTCTTACAACGGAAGACGGGGAACCAGATTTAGAGGAACCTCAGGTAAGGGGATAAGGAAGTAGGAGTGTAAAAGAAGAGAAGACCCATGTAAATTGAAAGTAGAACTAATACTGTGATAAATATCCATACTCTTTTTAAATTAAGATGCCATTTATATTATATAGTATTAAAGAGTGTCTTAGATATATGATGGCTGTATCAGAATAAACAATTTCTTTTGGCAGAGGAAAAGTATAAAATAGTTTAGAGTGTATTATTAGATTCCAATTATCTGGGATCTGTTACTATCTATCTATAGCCCGACGCCCTAATCCCGCAAAGGTTGGCCGCAGACAAAATGCCTCCAAGTCGCTCTGTCACCCACCATTTGACTACCCTCCCCCCAACTCACCCCCCGTTCCCTCATATACCTCTCAACTCCATCCCTCCACCTCATCCTCGGTCTACCCCTCCCTTTCCCTCCCTCCACCTCACCTACATACACCCTCTTAGTCAGTCTTTCATTCTCCATTTTCTCCACATGTCCAAACCACCTCAGTGTATTTCTCCTAATCCTCTCAACCACATCCACATCAACCCCACACCGTTCCTTTACTTCTTCATTCGTCAACCTGTCCCTCCATGTCACTGTACATGCTCCTCTCAAGTAACTCATTTCCACTGCTCTCACTCTTGACTTGTTCCCCTCTTGCAAGGTCCACGCCTCGCTTCCATACATCAGGGTAGGGATCACAATACTATCATGCATTGACTTCTTATCTTCCATACTCACCTCCCTATTTCTCATCACTGTTTTCAGTGAACCAGCAACCTTCCTTCCCTGCTGTACCCTTTCATGCACTTCATCCCCCAAAGTTCCATCCTTACTCATCACACTACCCAAGTACTTGGATGCACTCACATTCTCCATATCCTCACCATCCAACCTCATTGTACATTCTGTTACTTCATTCCTCTCAAACACCATAACTTTACTTTTGTTTACATTAACTTTCAACTTCCTCGTCCTACACACTGTCCCAATTTCATTCACCAAACCTTGCAACTCCCATTCATCTTCACTCAACAATACTGTATCATCAGCAAACAGCAACACCGGAATCTTCCAAATCTCACCCTCATTCATTAGAGCCACCTCAACATCCACTGCCCTACCTTGCACCTCCTTTACAACTCCATCCATGTATATATTAAACAGCCTCGGAGACATCACACAACCCTGTTTCAGTCCCACATTGAGATCAAAGAACTCACTCAGCTCACCATCCACTTGCACCGTAGCCCTAGCTCCTTCTTACTTACTATTCACAGTGCTAATAATTTGAGGTTTTATTAGTCAGTGTTTCTTCTGTTTATTTATTGCCGGATGCCTCAGTCCCATAAGGGGTGGCCACAAACAAATTGCCTCCATGTTGCCCTGTCCAATGCCATTTTGCTGCCCTGCTCCCAGCCCACACACCCCTCTCTCATATACCTCTCCACTCCATCCTTCCATCTTATCCTAGGCCTCCCCCTTCCTCTACCCTCCTCCACCTCACTCGCATACACTTTCCTCGCTAGTCTCTCACACTCCATTCTCTCCATGTGGCCAAACCACCTCAGCGTATTTCTCCTAACGTTTTCTATCGCATCCACATCCACACCACAATGCTTCTTCACTTCCTCATTTGTGAGTCTGTCTCTCCATGTAACTCCACATCCTCCTCTTAGATAAATTATTTCCACTTCTCTCACCCTAGAACTGTGTCTCTCCAACAAGGTCGAAACATCACTTCAGTACTTTAGGGTTGGTATCACAATACTGTCATGCAACGACCTTTTTATTTACTTCCATGCTCACTTCCACGTTCCTCATTACTGCTTTCAAAGAACCAGCAACCTTTCTTTGTTGTTGTACCCATTCAAACACTTCACCCTCTAAACCTCCACACTTACTCATCACACTACTGAGATACCTAAATGCATTCATCTTTTCCATTTCCTGCGCATCCAGCCTCACTGGACCTTCAGTGACTTCATTTCTCTCGAAGACCATAACTTTACTCTTCCCTACATTCACCTTTAGATTCCATTTCTTACACACTCTCCCAGACTCATCCACCAAACCTTGCAGGTCCCATTCGTCTTCACCTAACAACACAGTATCATCTGCAAACAACAGTACAGGGAGTTTCCAAACACTGCCTCCTCTCATAAGGGCCACTCCACCATCCACTGCCCTACCTTGTATCTCTTTTACAACCCCATCCATATACAGATTGAACAACCATGGAGACATGACACATCCTTGTTTCAACCCAACCTTCAGATAGAAAAACTCACTCAGTTCACTATCCATATGCTCTGCAGCCTTAGCACCCTCATACATACTCTTCACAGCATTCAACAACTTCTGGAAGTGTGTGGCACAAAAACTCAAGCTGGGTAACATGATACACAACAGAGCATGCAAGATGAGCCCTAGCGTGGACAGGGCTTTACGCTGCCTAAGAGAACAGTCAATAGCATAATCGCTGCAACCAAATGCAAATTGTTTGAAGGCACAGCATTACCATCATCATCACTATCACTAGATACAAATGGATGACATCTGACGATTGAGTATACTGCAATTCACGTTTGGAAGAAGTGATCTGAACCAGAAAGATACACAAAAAGAAAGCTCATCTATGCTTTTATACTGGAAATAATCTGTAACTAGTTGGATAATTCTTTCAGTTTGTTATGTGAAGCACAGCCTTATTCTATCTATCTATCTATCTATTCCCAGACGCCTCAATCCCGTTTGGGGTGGCCACAAACAAATCGCCTCCAAGTCGCCCTGTCCCCCGCCATTTCACTCCCCTGCTCCCAACTCACACCCCCCTCTCTCATATACCTCTCCACCCCATCCCTTCGTCTCATCCTCGGCCTCCCCCTCCCTCTTCCCCCCTCCACCTCACTCACATACACTCTCTTCGTCAGTCTTTCACCCTCCATCCTCTCCACATGGCCAAACCACCTCAGTGTGTTCCTCATAACGCTTCCTATCACATCCACATCCACACCACAACGCTTCTTTATATCCTCATTCGTCAGCCTGTCTCTCCATGTGACTCCACAGGCTCCTCTTAAATAACTCATTTCCACTGCTCTCACTCTTGACTTGTGTCCTTCCAACAACGTCCAAACTTCACTTCCATTCGTTAGAGTTGGTATCACAATACTGTCATGTAGTAACTTTTTCACTTCCATGCTCACTTCCCTGTTTCTTATCACTGCTTTCAAAGAACCAGCAACCGTTCATCCCTGCTGTACCCTTTCAAGCACTTCACCCTCCAAACCTCCATCCTTACTCATCACACTACCCAAGTACTTAAACGTACTCACATTTTCCAATTCCTCACCATCCAACCTCGCTGTACATTCACTGACTTTACCTCTCTCAAAGACCATCACTTTACTCTTCCCTACATTCACATTTAGATTCCGTTTCTTACACACTCTCCCAAACTCATCCACCAAGCCTTGCAGCTCCCCTTCGTCTTCACTCAACAACACAGTATCATCTGCAAACAACAGTACAGGGAGTTTCCAGACACTATCCTCTCTCACCAGGGCCACTCCAACATCCACTACCGTACCTTGTACCTCTTTTATTACCCCATCCATGTACAGATTGAACAACCATTAAGATATGACATCCCTGTTTCAACCCAACTTTCAAAAAGAAAAATTCACTTAGTTCACCATCCACACGCACTGCAGCCTTCGCACCATCGTACATACTCTTCACAGAATTCAACAACTTCCCATCTACTCCATATATTCTTAACACTTTCCACAATACTTGTCTATCCACCCTGTCATATGCTTTCTCCAAATCCAGGAAAGCCGCATACAACTTCTTTCCCTTCTCTAGAAACTTTTCCACTAAAGATCTAAGAATGACTATCTGATCTACACAACCTCTTCCCTTCCTAAAGCCTCCCTGTTCTTCTCCAACTAATTTCTCTGTTCTTTATCTTACTCTGTCAATAAGTATCCTACCATACACTTTTCCTATTATACTAAGAAGACAAGTGCCCCTATGATTACCACACACTTCTTTTTCCCCTTTTCCTTTGTACAAGGGAATAATTACACCTGACTTCCAATCCTCCGGGACTCTACCTTCCTCCCAGGCCAATCTGCACATCTTCCACATCCATTTTACTACTATCTCTCCCCCATGCTTCAGCATTTCACCACACACTTCATCAATTCCTGGGGCTTTCCCCGATTTAACTTTCTTCATTCCTTCCACAACTTCTATCCTACTAATTTCATCCTGTCTTCTCACCTCCCTCCTTCTCCCAGCCATTCCCCAGCCACTTATACTCGCATTACTTCCATCCTCTACGTTCAACAAATCCTTAAAGTGTTCTCTCCATCTGCTCACTTTTTCTCCCTTCTGCACTAGTAATCTACCATTTTTATCTTTCACTCCCCTGCTAACTTCACTTCCTCCCTGTCTTACTCTTTTCACCTCTTTCCAGAACATTTTCTTACAGTCCCTCCACTTTACTCTCAAATTCCTTCCAAATTCCTCATCCACTCTCTTCTTACTCTCTCTTTCTAATCTTTTCACCTCTCTCTTTCTCTGTACATATAACTCTCTCTTCCGCCTCTCAACTTCTTCCACGCCCCTATTTCTCATCCATTCATTGTATGCTTTCTTCTTTTGTGCCACAGCCTGTCTCACCTCTTCAGTCCACCCCGCTGTTCCTTGCACCCCCCTCCGTCTTCTCTTCCTTCCACACACCACATCACATGCTGCATATATTTCTGTAAACATCCTACACACACCTTCCATGTCTCCCATATGCTTCAATTCATATTTGCCCAATCGTTCCTCCACTTCTCTCTTATACTCTGCCTTTTTCTCATCCTCTTGTAACCTTTCCACTCTCCTTGCAACTACTTCCTCTCGTCCTTCCCTTCTTCTATTCCTCCATCTTACTTGAATCCTAATTCTGGCCACCACCAAGTAGTGGTCAGAAAGTCCACTCCCCCAACCTCTATAAGCTCTTGCATCCATTACACATCTTCGCATCCTTTCATCCACACACACATAATCAATCATTTGCCTTCCTTTCATTCAGTTCACCACCCACCCTTTTGACATGGCTGTTCAAAACTATTATTTGTACATTTTTCCATTTTATCCGGACAAAATGCATGCATCCGGGTGGAAGATATGGCCGCGCAAACATTTTTGCTTAGCTTTTTTTTTTTTTTTTTTTTTTTTTTTTTTTTTAGGGCTGTGGTGATTGTGTGCCTGTGGTTGATGGGTCTGGTTGACCATAATTACTACTTGGCTGTGGTTTATAGGTCTGCGTAACCAGATAGAGTCGTGTAAAACGCTAGGAATAAGTGTTGTACAGTACTCTCATCTTAAATGTCAGGACCAACTTGCTTAGACGCAGGCTCCTACACTCCTCATGGAGCAACATGGATTAGATGATGGCTGGCTGGATGGACAGTGTACTGTAGTGGCCTTTTACAATGGCTTTCAAAGTTAGGATATGTACAAAGGGGGGCAGGGGAGAAGTCCAATATCTGGACAGAGCCACTATCCAGACATGCCTTTGACTCTAGTATGTCGGATAATCGAGGGATTGCTGTATTTTGAAAACTTCATACCTTATTATTTTAATACAACACAGGTAACTGTTGTGAATGGCACTCATCAACTCATGTTTACTTGTCAGTCAGTGCAGTTTCAATTCATGTATAATATCTTCATGACAGGTTCGTGTTTTGTTCAGCCAGCCAACTTCCCCAGAAATGCTGACTTGTCGCTTCTTTCTTTCTGACCGTTGTAAGTACTCAGATGACCAATGCCGATTCTCTCATGGCAAGGTTGTCGCTGCTTCAGACATAAAAGAGTACAGGTAAATTAATGTATTCTACACTGTTTATATATGTATACAGTACTGACTATACTGTAGATATGTAGATATGTATATGTACATTCTGGAAAGCTTAGATAAATGAAATTTTACCTGTGAAGTATTAGATGGCTGTGACTGTGCCTTTAGGCTGTATAAAAGCAAAGGTGATGAATATGAGTCCAAATTATGGTGGTGTACCATAAGTCAGTTGAGTGTTGCAGAAAAGAGTTATGGAAGAATAACAGTAAAAAAGATAAGAATATGTTAGATTGTCAGGTGAGGGACAGGAGGGTGCTTTTAAGAGTGGTAGGAGGTTTATGGTTCAAGTATTTTCAGTAAGATGGGGTGAGGAAAGCATGTGAGAAAGTCTGTATAGTATTTTTGACATTCATAGATGTAGAAAGAGAATATTGTAAGGTGAAAGGGATGGATTATGGAAAGCTTTACATATGTATGGTGTGCATAGAAAACTGCTAAATGCTGTGAAGAGTTTGTATGATGGTAGTAAAGAGTTATATGGATGTCTAAATCAGTGTTTCAGTATTGATGTTGGAGTGAGACAATGGTATATTGTCCCTTTTGGGTATTCTTGCACATATACAGTAACTGGGTGGGGTTATGAGTGAGGTAAAATCTTCAGTTGCGATGGGGATAGTTGTAAATAGTGCAATGTGGAGTAACTCAAATCTCATGTATGCTGATGGTATTGTATTGCATACTGATAGTAAATCAGAACTTTACAGACTTGCAGAGTTTTGTGTATTTTTGCTTTGGAGGAACCGAATTCAATTTTTTGCAAAATTATTTTGATAACTTCTGTTCATAAAGAACTAATTTACAAGTTATTTGCATTAAATCGTAGTGAAAAATATGTAAGTTACCATGGATTCATTGAATGGAAGACAAAAATATGTTTTTTGTAAAATAAAAATTATTTTATTCTAGTTTATATTTGAACTTGCAAATAAGCATCAAATATGAGTGTAGTTGCATTATAATCATGAAACTCACAGTTAAATACTTAATCTTATGGGAGAATAACTAATTAGTAATACAATATAACGTGACAAAGTAATACTTTCATTTTTACAGCACGTCAGCCAGGTATATTGATGTTGACAGGATTGGAGAGGATTTTGAAATGATATTTCATTAGCTGTTACATTTGGGTTATCATAGCCAGTCATGATAGTGCTTCAAAACTAAGACATGACGCTATAATTTCCCCTGTGATGAGCTGTAGTTAAGATATCTTAGAGGTCAAGAGTACTGTATGTGTACTCTAACAGTAAAAGTGTGATTGAATAAACATGAACTGAAAGCTGACAGACGTAAATTATATTTATTTTCTTCTACCAGCATGAAAATCAAAGCTCAGAAGAATAGCAACAATGCTGTACATTACAAAACAAGAAAAGAGAGAATTAGAGTAGGGCATAGCAGAGTCTACATCTACATCAATGCCTGAATACATACTGCTGAACAATGCTCTTTTGATGTAGTTTCCATCTCAGAAGTACAGATGTTCGTTGGGTATACTGATAGTCACCTTGTCAGATATGTCAAGGATTACTGTAATTATTTTGTATATGTTAGTGAAGACCCTTGCCTTTTTTATTTGTCAGATAAGCATAGCATAGTAGTGAGTTTGTATAATTGGAAGAGTAAAATTGTTTTTCTAATGATGTAGCTAACATACCATTAAAATCTTTAGGGAACCAGACTATGATAGTGTGATGTGTGGGAGTCGTGTCCTTGTACTAGACGAAGGAGGAGATTTGTGGAGAGGGGCCACAGTAAAGGATATTCTCGAGGATAGATCAGCATTCAGTGTGCAGTGTGACAGGAGTAAGGAGGTGAAGGAGGTAAAACCACAGCAGATGTTTCCATTGCATTGCGATGTGGATGACGAAGAGGAAGAAGCATATGAAGCAGAGGCAAGTAACTTACTGGCATGTCGATTTACCTGATTTTTACAACTGTCGGTGAAAAATCAGGTTTTGTAGGTAGCTATGTTATTTCTGAATAATGAGAGAAAGAACATGATGGTGTATGGTGACACTGTTGCCGACATAGAGATAAGACAAACCAGACCAGCAGATGCAGTTTATCTGCAGGTAAAAGTAGCCAAAAAATTGCTGTTGTTGTGTATGTCCTGATTGTGAATAATAGATATTGAAAATGTTAAGTATCCTACGAGTACTGTACTTATTGACTGAGTTAGGGAAATAACAGAGGAATTAGTTAGAGAAGAACAGGGAGGATTGAGGAAGGGAAGGGGTTTTGTAGATCAGATATTGATCCTTAGGTCATTAGTGGAAAAGTTGCTAGAGAAGTGAAAGTTGTATGTGGCCTTCGTGGATTTGGAGAAAGCATATGACAGGGTGGATAGACAAGGAATGTGGAAATTATTAACGATATATGGAGTAAACGGGAAGTCGTTTAATGCTGTAAAGAGTATGTATGAGGGTGCTAAGGCTGCAGTGCATGTGGATAGTAAACTGAGTGAATTTTTCTGTCTGAATGTTGGATTGAAACTTGTCATGTCCCCATGGTTATTTAATGTGTATATGGATGGGGTTATAAAAGAGATACAAGGTAGGGCAGTGGATGTTGGAGCTACCTTAATGAGAGAGGGCACTGTTTGGAAACTCTATACTGTATTGTTAAGTGAAGACAAAGGGGAACTTCAGGGCTTGGTGAATGAGTTGGGTGTGTGTGTAAGAAACGGGCTCTAAAGGTGAATTTAGGGAAAAGTAAAGTTATGGTCTTTAAGAGAAAGGGAGCCACTGCATGTACAGAGAGGGTGGATGAGGAGGATGTGGAAAATGTGAGTGCATTTAAGTACTTGGGTAGTGATGAGTAAGGATGGAAGTTTTGAGGGTGAAGTGCTTGAAAGGGTACAACAGGGAAGAAAGGTTGCTGTTTCTGTGAAAGCAGTGATAAGGAACAGGGAAGTGAGCATGGAAGTAAAAAAGTCACTGCATGATAATGTTGTGATACCAACTCTTAACCTATGGAAGTGAAGGTTGGACCATGTAGGAAGGACACAAGTCAAAAGTGAGAGCAGTGGAAACTATTTATTTGAGAGGAGCATGTGGAGTTACACGGAGAGACAGACTAACAAATGAGGAAGTGAAGGAGTGCTGTGGTATGGATGTGGATGTGATAGCATTAGAAATACATTGAGGTGGTTTGGCCATGTGGAGAGGATGAAGGACAAAAGACTAACGAGGTAAGTGTATGCAAGTGAGGTGGTGGGGGGGGGGAGAGAGGGGGAAGCTGAGGATGAGATGGAGGGATGGAAGGTATATGAGTGGGGGGTTAAAGCTGGGAGAAGGGCAGTGAAGTGGCGTTGGACAGGGCGACATGTAGGCAATTTGTTTGTGGCCACCCCTTATGGGATTGAGGTGTCTGGCAAAAGATAGATAGATGGATAGAAATTATTACGAATCAACTATATTTACAGGAGACCATTGGTATGTACAGATAAAGTGTTAATCATTGCATTCAGAATTTGTATGCTCAGAGATCTTTAACCCCTCAAAAGCCTAGTATGTTAATCACCCTCCTGGCCTGACTCCATTTTGCCTACTAAAGATCCTCTGTTCTTCTGTAAGGCAGAGGCTACTGTATAGAGGTAAAGTAAAGAGGTTTGAAGGAGTAACAAAGTGGGAAAACTCACCATCATAAACCCTAATTTGCCTACTAAAAACGCTCTTAGACCCCAACTAGACGCAGATATGCTTTCTAAGGGTGTAACCTACTATACAGAGGTAAAGCCGACCTAAGACAGTAACATTAATGAGATTTAAAGAAATAAAAAACAGGCAAGACTAACCATGGGGGATGTTTCAGCTGTAAGGGATGGTGTGTGAACAGCATACAACACAATCGTATTGCTTTTTCCACTTGTGCAATGTCCTTGGTACCACCTTTTCATCCATGCACTGGTACTTCATGCATATGGAGCTTGCACATATGAAGAGTCTACTAAACTAGAAACTGAGTCACCAATTGTAACCATCCATCCATCCTCCTTCTATGCCGCCCCAAGAGGAGCGTAAGAGCCTGGGGCTAGGCAAGTTGGTCCTAACATTTATGATGACAGTGACCAGCCACACTCATCCCTGAGTGGCATTACATGAGTAATAAACCCCAACTACCCCTTGGATATAAGCCTACACAGGCTCAGTCCTATTGGAGCACCTTAATTACTCACTAAACCACCAGGCGCCATAATTTGGTTATATGGTTACCACCTAGCGTAGTAAATGGTTTCTTGACGTACAGGAAATCATTTGGCTTGTCATTCAGTGTAGATTCATTCATAGGCAGAAGGAAGAGGAAAGAATGAAAGACAGAAGAGGAAGTGTAAAGTCACCCGTAGGCAGAAGGAAGAGGAATGAATGAAGGAAAGAAAGGCTGAAGAGGAAGGAAGGGAGAGGGGAAAGGGCAGGCACCCGAGAGCAGCACTACATCGAGTTAGTAGATGGTGAGCGCCCCCCATTTACCACATTAGTAGCAGTAGTAATTGTAGTAGTAACAGTGGTTGCAGTAATAGAAAAACTGTGGGAATAAGATGCCATACACTGTAGAGAAAAGGCATACATTTGTGAAACATGTGAAATATAGATTTGTGCAAAGTTGTATGTTTTTTATTAACATTACCTACCACTTATACAGAAATGTTGCTCATTGCAACCACTTCAGGAATGTGTTGACTTTATGGCCAATGACTATGACAGCAGTAGTGAAGATGAGGCCCCAGTTTTTGTTCCCAGTGCCACCTGGTTCAAGAATTCGCTCTCGCAGCGTTTAGGAGACTGGGAGAAATATACCAAGGTAATTAGTGGGCAATGCATGGTATTACTGTATGCCATGTACACTCAAACCTCGATTGAAGGGACTAAATGGGGAATCAACTTGTCCCTTACTTGAAAATGTCCCTTACTTGAAGTGTCTATTGTTTTATCACATATAAAGACAATCTTATTATGAAATGCAGTGATTGTTTCACTTTTCTTTCTTATTTATATGATTATATTATTTTACAGGTACCGTATAAAGACAGATATTAATGTGTATAACCGAGACATTGTGTATCATTTTTGAATGGTCTTGTCCATTTGTCGAGTAGAATATAGGGTCCCTTAAATCGGAAATCCCTTAAATCGATGTTTGAGTGTAATATGAGTACAGTAAAATATTATGCAGTATTACATTTATTTAGGAACTGAAACTTTTTGAATACAGTGGGGGCTCCCAGTATGTGAGAATATGGTCAACGAAATGCACTGCATATTGGAACTTTCTCATATTAGAAACCATTGAATCAATGGACATAAATGTATATGGTCAACACCTCACCCTATTTTTGTCATTTACAGTACTTCCCCATTACTAACTATCATATTAAGAAAGACTTTTGTTCAGAGAAAGGTAATAGAATTGTAATTGTAGTGTTCTTGGTAGCACTCCATTTGTATAATTGTGGGATTAGCAACCTTATTGCGCCCATCCAGTTGCTGGCGTCAAAAGTCTTGACGGTTTGTAAAATCTGCTCCCTGTTCTTGAGAATGTTCCTTAATGTTGATTAGCCTGAGCCAAGTTCACATCCAATGTTTGAGTTTCTTTTACTTTGCTTATTCAGCTGTGTGACCTTCATATTCAGCTCCAAAGTGATCCTCTTAGTCTTAGAATGAAGCAGTGGGGCCATGATGTAACAGTTGGGCAAAAGTGGTTCTTGTACAGTGCAGAAAACACCACAGTATGCAAGTGTGGCACGGGCAAACACAGACTGAGAGTCTTGAGACTTGACTCGAGAGACGCCATTAGGGAGGGAAAAGGCGAGAAACCGATCAGCCATGTGGTGATGGCTTCAGGTTTTACCATTTTGAGTGGGAACACCGTTCTACCCTTGCTTTCATACAGTGGATTCGCATTTTAGAATCACGTTGTACATATTAAAACACTTACTTTTTTCTTGAGTTGAGTTAGCATATAAGGTGTTTTGTATAGTGAGATCCCACATATTGGGAGACCCCACTGTAGCTAAGGGTATGCATAGTAGAAGAAAATATTGCATTCCAGCTGAACTACTTACTTTAATATTAAGATCTTAATACATCATGTCCTAGAAATAATTATGTTACAAATAAAGAGTGACACTGATCCTAACTCTTCTGCATTTAGATTACTCATTGTGGTAACCATTATTAATAATCGTGAGCTCTACTCTTACAGTGTATTTTTTTGTCTAGTATATTATGACTTTGTTTCCAGGGCATTGGGTCAAAGTTGATGGCAAAGATGGGGTACGTTGTGGGGACGGGACTGGGACGTGATGGGACTGGTCGAGTGGAGCCAGTAACAGCTTATGTGTACCCTCAGGGTGTCTCTCTTGGTAATTCCCTTTCTTTCCTGTGTCATCTCCAAGGATTGTGACAGTTGTTAACCTTCAGCATGCTGTATTGGCCCATAATTTTTTAGCACAAACTTAACCCCGTCAGTTTGATGATTTATTTTTTTATTCTTGCTACTTCCAGATGATTTTATTTAATCTGGCAAGAGCCCCTGTGATGAAAGATATATTAGAGGTTGTACCTATCTCCTCCAGTTTGAAATTATCTCCAAAGCTGAATGAAACAGATTGCAGGTAGCAAGAATGAAGTGGAAAAGTATTTCATCAGGTTAAAGAGGTTAATATTTTATGACAGGCCACAAAGGCATATACTTTTTATTTTTATTTGTTTATTAATTTTTAAAATTCACTTGGGAGGGGTGAAACTTGAATATTTTAGTGTTGTAATGACAAGAGATTGGTTGAGATGGTTTTAGAATGTGGAGATGTGCAATGACAACTGGGTGCAGAAAGTGAGGAGTGTGAATGTTGATAGAGTTGTGAGAGGCAAACCAAAAAAGACGGGGGGTGAAGCAATAGAATGAGACCTCAGGGATAAGGGACTGCATGGAGCCTGCTAGAGATCAAGCAGTGTGGAGAGCTGCTATTAGGTAACCAGGTCCGATGTATACAAGCATGGTGGAACCTTTATATTCAAATGGAAGTGAATGAAACTCAATCCGATTGGAGCGCAATAATTACCCACTAAACCACCAGGTGCCAAAATTTGGTTATATGGTTACCACCCAGCATAGTAAATGGTTTCCTGGTGTACAGCAAACCATTTGGCTTGTCACTAAGTGTAGAGTCACCCACAGGCAGAAGGAAGAGGAAAGAATGAAGGAAAGAAAGACAGAAGAGGGAGTGTAGAGTCACCCGTAGAGAAAAGGACGAGGAAAGAATGAAGGAAAGACAGAAGAGGATAGAAGAAAAGAAGGATGGAGGAGAGGAAAGGGCTGACATCCGAGAGCAGCACTACAAGAGTGAGTGGATGGTGGGTGCCCCCACCTACCACTAATATATAATTATATAAATATGTATGTATATATATATATATATATATATATATACACACCTTGGTCCCAATTAATGTGCCTATATGGTGGATGTGCGAGCGCGCGCTATTTGATATCGCACTAATTGAAACACATATCTTATGGGGAAAAATTCATTTGGTGGATGAGTGACTCCAACTTTAGGGGTTAAACTTTTAAACACTAGTAATTACCCTAGTACTAAATAATAGTATACATACATACACGCACACGTGTACACATACCCTCGATGAGCTGGTCTAAACCGGTTTGCGCCCCCCCCTCCCTCTCTCGTAAATAATACGAAGTATTACCTACCCAAATCGCACTAAAATCATACTAGAGTGACTGAAAGTGTTATTTAATATTATACTGTGAATTACTATGATAAAATACAAGTGATTTAGTGATATTTCTGCAATAATCAAAGAAGCCACATGCTAAACGCATTGGCAAGCGAACTTTTGCGGTTGCATTCTGTGTAGCTATGCTATGAAATGACTCATGACATTATATCAATAAACTTTATAAAAGTAAGTGGTAATAAAAGTCATTCATGGTTTGATAAAGTTTGTCATGATTTTCCTCACATCATTACTGTTTTGCTAAAGTCTAAGGTAAACACTGGAATATCATAACAGATTCATAGGAGACTGGCTAGAAGTGTTTTATTTTTATTATTATTAGGGGATGAGTGACTCCAACTTTAGGGGTTAAACTTTTAAACACTGACAACTACTCTAGTACTAAATACACCTAATGGTATACGTACATATACGCACATGTGTACACACACCCTCAATGAGCTGGTCTAAACAGGTTTGCGCCCCCCCCTTCTCGTAAATAATACGAAGTAATACGCACCCAAATCGCACTAAAATCATACTAGAGTGGCTAAAAGTGTTATTTTATATTATACTGTAAATTACTGTAATAGCTATATTTTTTCGATAATCAAAGAAGTCATGATGCTAAGCACATTAGTTAGCGATCATTTTTGCGGCTGCAAACTGTGCAGCAGTGCTATGAAATGACTCATGACATTATATCAATAAGTTTTACAAAAGTAAGTGGTAATAAAAAAGTCATTCGTGAAGTTTTATAAAGTTTGTAACGGTTTTCCTCTTATCGCTACTGTTTCGCTAAAGTCTAGCATAAACACTGGAATATCGTAATAAAACCATACAAGACTGGCTAGATGTGTTTTTCTATTTTTTATTATTATTATTGTAATTATTGTTCGTGGTAGGTGGTGGCGACCATCATCCACTCACTTGATGTAGTGCTGCCTACTTCTTCCTTCACCTTTATCATTCTTTTTCTGTGCCTGCCCTCCTCTCTTCCTATTTCTCACCATCATCCACTCACTTGATGTAGTGCTGCCTACTTCTTCCTTCGCCTTTATCATTCTTTTTCTGTGTCTGTTCTCCTCTCTTCCTATTTCTCACCATCATCCACTCACTTGATGTAGTGCAGCCTACTTCTTCCTTAGCCTTTATCATTCTTTTTCTGTGCCTGTCCTCCTCTCTTCCTATTTCTCACCATCATCCACTCACTTGATGTAGTGCTGCCTACTTCTTCCTTAGCCTTTATCATTCTTTTTCTGTGTCTGTCCTCCTCTCTTCCTATTTCTCACCATCATCCACTCACTTGATGTAGTGCTGTCTACTTCTTCCTTAGTCTTTATCATTCTTTTTCTGTGCCTTGTCCTCCTCTCTTCCTATTTCTCACCATCATCCACTCACTTGATGTAGTGCTGCCTACTTCTTCCTTAGCCTTTATCATTCTTTTTCTGTGCCTGCCCTCCTCTCTTCCTATTTCTCCCCTCTTTCCTGTCACTTCTTATTGGTTTTCTTTCCTTTACAGGTGGCTTTACATTGAGTGACAAGCCAAATGGTTTCCTGTAAGCCAAGAAACCATTTACAACGCTGGGTGGTAACCATATAACCAAACCATACGTGCTCCCTACGTGTCAACAAGTGGGTTGGTGGAGGGTTAGTGCCCCTCCCCGTAAAACAAATAACTCAAAGTCAAATGGCCACCCCTTACGGGATTATGGCGTCTGGCAATAGATAGATAGATAGATAGTAATTATTGTGACAAGGTAACGTTGCAGTAACCCTAGTTTGTACGGAAAAAAATCTTGTGGTTTGGTGGAAATTTCCATCTCGTCAGACGATCAAGACACACCTTGTATTCTCTCAAATCGTTCTCCGAGCCTGGAGTGCATACAGACATGCAGTTTGTTGCAAACGATAGTAGAAAGATTGAAGTTTGTCTGACAAAAATATTAGCTCTTGAGATTAAGGATTAGTGGGATAAAACACGAGTTGAAAACGCACCATTTTTTTCCTATTTCTCCGCACTGAGCACATTTCATTTCAGTAGGCTGTTGTCATGGCTGCTGCAGCCAAAGGGTTAAGGCATCTGCAGCAGCCAAAATTAGGCTGATCTGCAGTATGGAGAGCTCTCCTGGTGTTGCTGGCATCGGTGTAACCTCTTCTTGTCTCACCTCCTGTAATGCATCCTCAACGGATGCTGCAATACTCACATCTCCTGCAGTGATGGCTTCACCAGCATTATTAATCTGAGACGTGGATATCAAGAGACAGCTCACACTGTTTGGGAATTGCACTGTTTGATCACGCACTAATTGAGACCTAGGTGTATATATATATTCGTTTCGTTTCGTTTCGTTTTGTTTTATTTTTAAAGGCTCCAACATGCTTGCATGCGTCGGCCTTGGTCACCTAATGCCGGCTTTCCACGCTGCACGATCCATTGCAGCCTCCCTGTTCAGTCCCTTAACCCTGAGGTCACACTTAATGACCTCGTCCCATGTCATCTTCTACCCCTCATAACCCTATCCCCAATATTAACACTTCTCACTTTCCTCACCCAGTTATCCCCTACCCTCTCCACATGTCCAAACCATCTCAATCTACCTCTCCTCATTACAACACCAATACACTCCAGTCCCATCCTACCTCTCAACTCTTCCATCATAAACCCAGCCCCCCCAGACCTTGCACGCAGGGACGCACTACACATCCACCTAATCATTGTCATTTCTGTACGTCTGAGCCGGCGAATATCCTCCTCCTTTACTGTCCAGGTCTCACTACCATACAGCATTACACTCCTAACACATGCTGCATACAAAGACCCCTTAGCATGTAGGGAGAGCCCTCTCAATGTTAGAAGAGGCAAGAGCTCCCTGAACTTCTTCCAGCCACTTCTCACCCTAGCCACAGAGCTAGCTCCGGCTCCACCTCCAGCACACAACATGAACAAAACTATTCCACACACTCAAGAGATTCACCAGCAAGTTCAATCCTTTCACACCTGACAATCTCCACCTGCCCTCCCCGACACACCATACATATAAAATCAGCATTATCTCACAGTCTACCTCTGATACCGTTACATCTCTTGTGCACCCATTTATCACAAACACCGCACAAGATAGAATTACTTCTCACGCCCTTGTGGCAAACTGCACATGGCCACTCTCCCTTGTCTTTGACAGTACCGCCACCAACCCTAGATATCATCACTTTTGTTTTATCTGCATTTACCCTTAAGCCCTTGTGCCCCATACCATCTCTCCACTTCCTAAACCATTCCTCCGCCTCCCTTTCGTTTTCTGCAGTCAACACCAAACCATCAGCATACAACATCTCCCACGGAAGTCCATTTCTAAAGTCACGTGAGAAGGCTTCAAGTACCATGATAAACAACATGGGACTCAAAACTGACCCCTGATGCACACCAACATTCACGGAAATCTCATCACTCAAATCTTTACTCACTCTTACCTGGGTGCGAGCACCCACATTCACCCACATACATAGCCGTGACCACCCTAACCAGGCACTCCTCCAAGCCAAGCTTTCTCATTGCCCACTTCACGACCTCTCTAGGGACTGTGTCAAAGGCCTTTTCCAAATCAACAAAACAAAATGCAGATCCCGTCTCCTACCAATATATTTTTCCTGAAGTTGTCGAACAATGAATATTTCATCAGTGGTCCCTCTACCTGGCATAAACCCAAACTGCATCTCATCAGTATTCATGCTTTCTGTAATCATACCTTCAAAAACTCTCTCCATTATCTTCATTATCTGATCTGAAAGCTTTATACCTCTATAATTTCCTCTTTCCAGGGCATCACCCATCCCTTTATACACATTTACAATTACACTCATCAGTGAATATATATATATATATATATATATATATATATATATATATATATATATATATATATATTTATCCACCCAGTTCCGAAGAAAGGAAGTTCGTCTGACCCCTCCAATTACAGACCAATAGCTGTCACATCTTCTCTTGGTAAGGTATTTGAAACTTTAATTAATAAGCATATTGTTAAACATCTTGAATCCAACAACTTAATTAGTGATAGACAATACGATTTTTGCCACGAAACATCCACCATTGACATACTCAATCTCTTAACTCATACCAGCCATCAATCAATTGATCTTTTTAGAGAAACTCATGCAGTAGCTCTTGATATCTCTAAAGCTTTCGACAGAGTATGGCACTGTTCCCTGCTGTCCAAACTCCCTTGCTATGGACTAACGTCTTTTGTTCCTTTGATTTCTTCATATCTTAGTGACAGGAAAATAAGAGTAAAAGTAGATGATGTATATTCGAATTTCCACTCAGTTAACGCCGGCGTGCCGCAGGGATCAGTTCTGGCGCCAACCCTATTTCTGGTTCATATTAATGATCTCTTATCTGTCACTCACAATCCCATTCACTCATACGCAGATGACTCAACACTACATAGTTCATTCACACTCAGACATCCATTTACAAAGTCTAATATCTCTACCTCTCAACTCAGTACAGCCATCTCCATAAATCAAGATCTATCTACAATCAGTGAATGGGGACAAAACAACCTTGTCTCTTTTAATGCTAGTAAAACTAAATATATACAGTTTACTAATAGACAGATATTGCCAGATTCGTACATTACCTTCAGTGCTACTAATATTCCCATCTCCAAAAGTATTGAAATTCTTGGTGTCTCACTTAACAGTGCCCTCAGCTGGACCTCACATGTCAGATCACTTGCTAAAACCGCCTCAAAGAAACTTGGATTATTGTACAGAGTCCGTAACTTCTTCGCCGATGAGCAGTTAGCTATAATTTATAAGAGTCATGTGCGCTCTCAGCTTGAATATTGCTCACCCTTGTGGAATGGTTGTGGAGAGGTTGCATTAAGACAACTAGACAAAATTCAGAATAAAGCCGTTAGAATCATTAACAACCCTGCCATTACATATAAACTACCTCCCCTGCAAGTAAGAAGGAATGTTGCCTCCCTTGCATTATTTTACAGATATTTTTTTGGCAAATGCTCAGACAAAGTTGCGTCCATGATGCCACCTCTCTATGCCTTCCCTCGTGCTACACAGGCATCTGGTAGCACTCATGACTGGAATGTCACTCAACCATATTGCAGAACTTCTGCCTATCAGAATTCTTTCATTCCCCGAACTGCATCTCTCTGGAACTCGCTTCCCCAGAGTTGTTTTCCTCCAAATTTCAACCCACAACTGTTCAAGTCTAACTGTTACAGATATTTTATGAACAGAGGACACCAGTAATCTGGTGTATGGATTATTTTTTTTTACCCATTTGTTTTTCCTTCCTCTGTTCTGTTATTTATTTTTTTCATTCATTCATTGCCAGATGCCATGTATCCCAAACGGGGTGGCCAAGGGCTCAGAGTTAATTGTTTTACAAGGAGGGGCACTAATCCTCCACCAACCCCACTTGACACGTAGGGAGAACGTTATGCCAACAGCATCTGGTGTTCCCAGGCAGTCACCCATCCAAGTACTAACCAGACCCAACGTTGCTTAAAATATATATATATATCTAGTATATGTATGTACTGTATATATATATATATATATATATATATATATATATATATATATATATATATATATATATATATATATATATATATATATATATATATATATATATATATATATATATATATATATATATATATATATATATATATATATATATATATATATATATATATATATATATATATATATATATATAATATATATATATATATATATATATATATACACACACACACACACACACACATTTACACACACACACACACCAGGCCCTCCACATTTGCTGATTCTACTTTCGTGGACTTCGCATGTTCACGGATTGTCCCTCTGTGGAGCCAAGACTTAATTTAATGGATATGATTGCAAGAAGTTGGGGTATATATGTAGTTGATGACAAGTCATCAGCCATTTTTGTTGTTTTATGCTGCTTTCAGGTCCCAGATATGGTTTATTTGGTACAGTATGTGCAGACTTGCTCACAGGGGGTGATTTACGGCTGTAAAGGCATTTACAGGAGGGTGCACCAAACATTTGCGGAAATTCCACATTCACCAGGGTCTGTGTCCCCTAACCCCTGCAAATGTGGAGGGCCTGGTATATATATATATATATATATATATACGGTATATACACTGTATAGGTATTTTCTGTCCTTCATGAAGTTAATTTTCTTTGCCAAAATCTCCCCACCCCATTCCATTTTTTTCTTGATTTTGTTGTCATGAACTGGAACAGTCTGAACTGTCTGCCATGAGTATGTGTATTCTTCAGTACATTCCACTGTAGGTCTTATAACTTTTATTTTTATAATGTGACGTATAGAGCACAGAGAGCTGGAAATATTAAAAGGATTTTAACAGGTGTTAAGGACAGTTTTTTTCTTACCTGACAGTAGTTTTTTAACTCGCTTCAGTTACCTTTACTTTTGTTCAAAGGAAGAATCACAGCCTTCTTCCATTCCACTGGTACAACCCTGCTCATCAAACCTTTTGATATATTCCCAACATTCATTCCACTCTCCATCATTAACCATTTTCATTTTTGCCCACCTTCATCAACATTTGCTTCCTTCCTATTCCTCAGCCACATCACCCCATTTGTCATTTTATTTTGTGTGTGTGCTTCTTTGATAGTGGAGAGTGGAATCTGAAGCAGCTGCTGTTTGCAAATGATACTGCACTAGTAGCTGATTCAGAGGAGAGATTGAGACAGTTGGTAGAGGAGTTTGGAAGGGTGTGTGAAAGAAGGAAATTGAAAATAAATGAGAATAAGAGTAAAGTGATGAAGTGTATGAGGTTGGTAGATGGTAGGGGAATGAATATAGTTTTGAATGGCGAGTTGCTTGAGGAGGTAGAGTGTTTTAAATATCTAGGTCACATGTTGCTGTGGATGGAAGAATAGATGCAGAAGTGAAGTTTAGACTAAATGAAGTAGGAAAGGTGCTGGGGGGAATGAAAAAAGTGTTTAGATGTCGTTCACTTAGAATGGATGTAAAGAGAAGGCTGTATGAGGGTGTTGTGGTACCGACTGCATTATATGGGACTGAAACATGGAATATGGGTGTAGCAGAGAGGAAAAGTTTGAATGTAATGGAGATGAGGTGTCTGAGGAGTATGTGTGGAGTGACGCGTATGGATTGAGTGTGAAATGATGAAGTGCGAAGGAGAACTGGAGTTGTTCAGGAGATGGCTGGTAGAGTTGAGCAGAGGGTTTTGCGATGGTTTGGGCATATGGAGAGAGAATGGATAATGAGCGATTGGTGAAAAAGATAACTAGGTCTGATGTGAGAGGTGTAAGGCTGAGAGGAAGACCACGAATAGGATGGATGGACAGTGTGAAGAGAGCGTTGGATGTGAGAGGGATGTCTGTTGAGCAATGAAGAGTGGCTGTGCGTGACAGAAATAAATGGAGAGAAATTGTGAATGAATAAGTGATGATGCAGCCCTGAGGGGATATTCTCCCGCATTCGGTCTGATCAGCTAGTCAGGTCAGGTGCGGGTAAGGGGATGGGTCCGTTATGATGTGGCAGCGGTAAACCAGTTCTGCTGTCGGGCCCTGCTGCGGATGTCACTGATTGCATTGCGCAGTTGACCCTTGTGCGGTGTGGTGCGGTGAGGATCTGTCTGTTCTCCCCTTTGGGGCTAAGATGCGAATGAATGTGTTTGAATGGATGAGTAAATGGGGAGTGTGTCGTCCTGTCTCGGCTACCTCCCTTTCCTTGGGGGAAGCAGCCTAGGTATATAGATATAGATAGATAGCTTCTTTCCTTCCATCCTCTTCTGTCTTTCTTTCTTTCCTTCATTCTTTCCTTTTCCTTCTGCCTGTGGGTGACTTTACACTGAGTGACAAGTCAAATGGTTTCCTGTACACCAGGAAACCATTTACTACACTGGGTGGTAACCATATAGCCAAATTTTGGCACCTGGTGGTTTAGTGGGTAATTATGGCACTCCAGTCGGATTGAGCCGGTGCAGGTTTATATCCAAGGTGTGGTTGGGGTTGACTGCTCATGTAATGCCACTCAGGGATGAGTGAGGCTGGTCACTCACATCTTAAATGTCGAGACCAACTGCCTAGCCCCGGGCTCCTACGCTCCTCATGGGGCAACACAGGATTGGATGATGGATGGATGGATGGTGTCACATTCATATGCATTCCTAACGATATCCCCTTTCTTAGATTTTTCTTAGTTTTGTGATCGTAAAAGCAATGTTTCAGTTTTTATAGTCTCGTTGTTAACTTTCAGATCGCTGCATGGAGCTTCGTGAAGCATCTAATGGAGAAGAATTACTGCAGGTTGAGAAGCGGTTAGAAAGGGAGAAAAGGAAAGAAGAAGCAAAATCTGCTCAGGCAGCAGAGAGATTAAAGAGAAGAACTTCTGTCTTTGATATCATTAACAATAAACTTGGGGGTAAAGGTAAGTGCTGTTTGAGAAGTAAATTTTTTTTTTTTTCCAGACTCAAGGCATAGACTGCACAATCTGTTCATTGAAGCCCAGAAGTCTTTCTGTCCACAGAAGAGTGATGAATGGTCATCCATCTCACAGGGGCATAGTGTGAATGATTAAGCTTAATCACAGAAAGGAATATGCAGCTGCTGATGTGTATTAGGTGTAAAATTACATTACTGTGGACTGAAAATCAGTGTTGCTAAATATACTGCCTAATTCTGTACATTTGTCATAAATTATGTACAAGTGCTTATTTTGGATATTGATTTCCTTTGGTATAATTGTAGAGTCATACAACTTTCATGTGAACACAGAGATTCATTGTATTCATCAGTTGTTGAATGTGAGATGAGGTGAGTAAATTCAACCTACTTCCAGATTTTTTATCAGTGGAAATGGAACTTGTGGTTGTTATGCATCTAAAACAAAACTTAAGTCATGTGTTAAGTGGAATGAAATCCACCAGTTCTGGGAGGACTATAGTGTAGCCACATATTTGTCATTCCATAATATCATCATGCTTTAGACTAAGATTCTGGAAGGTTGCACAGATGAATAAAGTATCAAGGTGAATGGGATGTCAGCATTCATTGATTGTCAGTTTGTCCAAAAGAATAATGGAGCAGGTTCAGTTAATGACTGACACTAACATGCTCAAGAAGAGACACACCAATTTGGGATTTAATTTGTGTTTAAGGGAGCTCTTGCTTCAAGCTCAGAAATAACAAGTTAACATTTTTTTAAAATTTCTTGGAGGTTTTTGGCAGATTTACATCAAATTTTGTCCCCACTTTTATCTCACCACATTCTGTAGTGGTAACTATAAGTAAGGCTATGTGGCAACTCTTCGAAGTACAGTACAGGACACTGAGCAACGTTCTGCAATGTTGGGTAATTTTGTGAGGCCCAGATTGTATAAGAGATAGCTTTGTAAAATATTTATGAAATGTTTGTGAGGATTTTCAGTTAACTACCTGCCAGATAGTTTTTCAGGTCCTATTTGTTTTCAATAAATTTGCTGCAAATGAAATTCTTTCTTGTAGTCATCACAACCACATGGCTTGTTTACTACTAATGTAAACAGGGTGTCCTGGGAGTTAAGCCCAATACTTTGGGAAATGATAGATGAGGGAATTCTAAGCAAAAAATGTTATATGAACACGTGTCCAAATCTCAGCCATTACGGAGCTACAATTACTGATGACCTCATGGGCGAATTATGAAGGACACCATTTTCGCCCATGGGGCCATCAGTAGTTGTAGCTCTGTAATGGTTGAGATTTGGACACATGTTCATTTAAAATTTTTTGCTTAGAATTCCGTCATCTATCATTTCCCAAAGTGTTGGGCTTAACTCTCAGATACCCTGTATGTGTATCTCCATATCCCACAGTGCAGTTTATTTTTTATTGGCTGAAGTGTTTTAGATTACAGTCCCACACTTTATAATACTAGGTGTACCTAACCAACATTTTTTACATGTATTTCATCATCATCATCGTCCTAACCTCCTTTCCCACCCTAAGACAGGGTGAGGAGTACCAGTGTCCAGACAGCCCAAGTTTGCCCAGTCCAATGGGCCACGCTTCCATTCACTCGTCATTCAAGCCCCTGGAATCCTGGCTCTATCTGATATGCCAAAAAAATTTTGCTACATTCTGTAGCTTCGCTTAAACATATCCGATAGAGTCAGTTCGAACGCATTCATGTTAAAATAGGGTGCCAAATCCTTGATCATGCTATCCTTCTCACAACATTTATCCAGCCAGCTCGATCTCTTGTCAGTCCCTTAGCCTCACCGACTTCCATACTTCTCATCCTCACTCATTCATTTACCACATCCTTCCACCTTCTCCTTGGCCAGCCTCGCCTCCTTCCTCCTTCAAATTCGCTCATATATACCTTTTTCACCACCCTGTTGTCATCCATTCTCACCACATGACCATACCATCTCAGTACGCTCTCTTCGATTCTGGTGTCCACAGACTTTCTCACTCCACATCTTTCATGAATTACATTATTTCGTATCCTATCCACTCTCTGTACTCCACATACATTCCTCAGCAGTCCCATCTCCACTGCTCTCACTCCTGACTCTTCATTTTCATGCCACACCATAGTCTCACATCCATATGTTAAAGTTGGCACTAACACTCCTTCATGTAAGCCTCTCGCAGCTGCAACACTGTTTCTTATCAGGGCCATCATAGCACCAGCTACTTTCCTTCCTTGTGTCACTACTTTCCACTTCTCTTGCACATTTTCCCCTCTTCTATGACTGTACCCAGGTATTTGAACTCTTTCACCAATTCCATTCTCTCTCCATTCACTGTAACATCGCACTGGGAGTCACTTTCTATCTCTCGATTACCATCACTTTACCCTTTTCTACATTTACTCTCAAGACATGACACTCACAAACAGCCAAGGTCTGCACTAGTGTACCAACTTCATGTCTGGTATTTGCAAGTAGCACTGCATCATCAGCATACAACAAATTTGAGATATTCCATCCATCACCATTCATTACCAGTGTCATCCATCTCTCCATTACTCATGTTTTTACTTCTCTCATCACCCCATCCATTTATATATTGAACATCCATGGGAGATCACACAGCCTTGTCGCACGCCCACACCGATCATCAACCATTCACATAGATGCCCATTTACCCATACACATGCTTCACTACCCTTATAAAAACTCTTGACGGAATCTAGCAGCTTACCATCTACACTGTACATGTGCAAAACCTTCCACAATCCTTCTCCATCTGGTTTGTCTTATGCTTTTTCCAGATCCATAAATGCCATAACCATCTTATAGTCTTTCTCACAGGTCTTCTTCACTATCTGTCTCACTGCAAGTATTTGATCCACACATCCTTTGCCACTCCTAAACCCACCCTGTTCATCATTCATTAGGACTTTTGATATCTCTCTTACTTTCTCTGTAATAATTCTTCCATATACCTTTCCTACAACACTCAGTAAACTTATGCCGTGATATTTCTTGCACTCACTTCGCTCACCTTTTTTTTTATACAGGGATACAATCATAGCCTTTTCCCACTCTGCTGGCACAGTTTCACCCATTCATGCCTTCTTACATCTCTCCAACAAACACTTCATTCCACTCTCTCTACTACACTTATCATCTCTGCATACATCTCATCATCCCCAGCTGCTTTCCCATTTTTCAGCCACTTTACAGCATTCTTCACCTGTGTAAGTGTCACATTTCCTGGGACTGCATTCCTTCTCTGCACTCCCCCCAAACCAATCATGTTTACAGTGGCTGTGCCCTCTATATTCCCATTCATCAGGCTTTCAAAATATTCTTTCCATATGGTCCTTACTTCATCTCCATGAGTTAATAATCTCCCACTTACATCCTTCATCCATCCATCATCCAATCCTACATTGCCCCATGAGGAGCGTAGGAGCCTGGGGCTAGGCAGTTGGTCCCGACAATTAAGATGAGAGTGACCAGCCTCACTCATCCCTGAGTGGCATTACATGAGCAATCAACCCCAACCATCCCTTGGATATAAACCTTCACCGGCTCAATCTGATTGGAGCACAATAATTACCCACTAAACCACCAGGCGCCAAAATTTGGTTATATGGTTACCACCCAGCATAGTAAATGGTTTCCTGGTGCACAGGAAACCATTTGGCTTGTCACTCAGTGTAGAGTCACCCACAGGCTGAAGGAAGTGGAAAGAATGAAGGAAAGAACGACAGAAGAGGGAGTGTAAAGTCACCCGTAAGCAGACAGACAAGGAAAGAATGAAGGAAAGAAAGACAGAAGAGAATGGAAGGAATGAAGGATTGAGAGGAAAGGGCAGACACCTGAGAGCAGCACTACATCGAGTGAATGGATGGTGAGCACCCCCACCTACCACAATACATCCTTCACACTTTCACATTTCTTTCTGCTGTCGCTTCTGCATATCCACATGTCTTTCCAGAATAATTTCCTATTTTCAGAGTAATTTGCATTCATTTTTCTTCCTAGATCATCATTTACCTCCTTCTTTTTCCTCTTCACTATTCCCTTTACATGCTTCTTGCTCTCAATATATATTTAGTTCTTATTTCAGTTGAACCCCTGTTGTGTAACCACTCTAGCCACTTCTTCCTCTTTTCTTCCACTGCTCTCTTAACCTCTTCATTCCACCATGTCCTGCCATTCATATTTGTTGTTACTCTTGCCACACCACACACTGCTTTAGCATTCCTAACTAAGCAATCCCTGTATGCATTCCACAGGGGCAGGTATAAGTCCTCTGAGGCTGTCCAAAATGTTTGCCAAGGGTAAGTGATTTTAGATAGGGGACACTTAACCTGGCCAAAATTTCCGGTTATATGGTTACAACCCAGCGTAGTAAATGGGTTTCTGGGTACAGGAAACCATTTTGCTTGTCACTCAGTGTAGAGACTATAGGGCATCCCTACTTTGAGTGAGTGGATGATGGGCAGCCTCACCTACCATAATTTGATAAGTTCTCTAATTCCATACATATGTTTCACAAATCCAAATTAGTTTCCCAGTAGAACATGGCATACCCTACAGTCCCTCATTTTTCCATGGTTTTCCTTTTCCTAACTTCAGTTATTTATGAATTTATAAACCATGTCAAAAGTTCACATAATGTTTAAGGTGTATTATGGGATGATATAGCAGTCATGCATATCATCAGAAAATACTCTTGTAATAAGTAGACTCTAATGCAGGGGTCGGCAACCCTAGGCACGCGTGCCAGACTTGGCACGTGAAGTGATATACTATGGCACTCAACGTGATCCAGTGTAACAAAGAAAATATTGAAAATGCAAAGAGAGGGGAGAGAGAGAGAGAGAGAGGTGGGCACATCCTTTCTTACTAAATCAATTAACACTGTCGCTACAGTGTTACCTGACACGCAAAGTGGCGAAAAAATTGGCATTAATTATAAATTGGCACACCATGTTCAAAAGGTTGCCGACCCTTGCTCTAATGTATGGTCTACAGAGGGTTTTTAGGCAATTACATAGTTGGACTTTGGCTGTGGGAGCCTCTTTTTGTAGTGTTTCACTGTTTGTGTGTGTCTGTTCCCAAACTCCTGTTGAAAATGAGGGATAACTGATGGTACAGTTACATCCAAATCCATGATACAGTATCTCTTTTAAGATGCTTATTATATATTGATGATCATATATTACCTCTCTTTATGCCAGGCTCCATAGCAACAAATGATGATGATGATGCTGCCATTAAACCAACCATGAATGTAAGCAAGTCTGTCTTGCGAGCTGACACTACCAGAGACCTCAATTTAAAGAACCACCAACTGAGTGAGAACATTCGTCTTCTTCAGCGTGAGGTTGGGAGAATGGAAGAGTCACAGCAAAGACAGAGCGGAAACAAACGAGCTCTCTCTCTGATATCTGCAAAGTTGGATGCAAAAAGGGGTGAGTTGAAAAAGCTGCAGGAGGCTGAAAGGAAGGTACATGGTGAACAACAAAAGCGGCGAGATGCCAAAAAATTCTGTGTGTTCTAAGAGGGATCTGATATTTAAATTATGTTAATTTTGTAACAGGTCAGAGTGCTGAAAGAACAGACTATGACACTTTAAAACAAGGTTGCACTTACCAGAGCTGGGTACTTCCATGATCATTGAATTCTGCAATTTCGGAAGTGTGCTTTGTTTGCAGAATTGCATTTGTGGCAAATTTTATGCAAATTTGCGGAAGTACTTCCGGAGGTGAAACCTGCCGCAAACCAGCCTGAACTCTGAGAACTTCAAGCTGTTTTCGTTTTTATGAAGGGCAACATGGATCTGCTCAGGATGGAGTTGTCTCAGTTGTTGGAGGAGTCTGATTGTGAGTGAGAACTGAGGACTGAGAAGGTTAGGACTGAGGAATAGATGTGGACTTGTGTGTCAACTTGTCATGTGTGAGCTGTGAAGTCTAATAATGTAATTCATTATCTACAATAGTGAATGATTTACCCTTGTTTTGTTGTAAAAACAGTCTGATATACTAAAATAATAATATTTAAAATATGTGTTTTAGATATCCATCCATCCATCATCCAATCCTACATTGCCCCATGAGGAGCGTAGGAGCCCGGGGCTAGGCTGCTTTAGATATACTATAAATATAATTTTATATATCCCATTCAGTACTACTGACAATTTCCAAACTTCATAAAGTCACCTAATTTTAGTCAGAATGGAGTAAATAAAGATAAAGTATAATTGTAGTGGGTGAAAAACTAGAGATGATTTTTAACCCATTGATTATGAAAATATCCTGTTAAACTTAATAATATTCTCTAATGGTATGGTATCCAGAATAAAATGAAACTCATGCTGTGGTACTGAAAAAGATACAAATGGTTTGTGTTTGCATTTGCATTTGCAGAACAGCCAATTTCAAGAAGTTTGTGGATTTGTGGTTGCGGAGGGTAATGCTTTGAATTTGTGGATTTGCACTTGTAGAGGTGAATTTTGTTTGCGGTGCCCAGCTCTGGCACACACTTAGACTACTGTATGAAACAGACAAAGAATGTGAGAAATGATGCATAAAGAAACATACTGTGTTTAGAAGGATATTCCGTGGTTTAGTGGTTCAAGCAACGGTCAGAATAATGGCTGTGTGTTTTGCTTGCATAAGTTGTATGAGGGTGTTGTTGTACCGACTGCGTTATATGGGGCTGAAACATGGAATATGGGTGTAGCAGAGAGGAAAAGTTTGAATGTAATGGAGATGAGGTGTCTGAGGAGTATGTGTGGAGTGACGCGTATGGATCGAGCGCGAAATGAAGTGCGAAGGAGAACTGGAGTTGTTCGGGAGATGGCTGGTAGAGTTGAGCAGAGGGTGTTGCGATGGTTTGGGCATATGGAGAGAATGGATAATGAGCGATTGGTGAAAAAGATAACTAGGTCTGATGTGAGAGGTGTAAGGCTGAGAGGAAGACCACGAATAGGATGGATGGACAGTGTGAAGAGAGCACTGGATGCGAGAGGGATGTCTGTTGAGCAAGGAAGAGTGGCTGTGCGTGACAGAAATAAATGGAGAGAAATTGTGAATGAGTAAGTGATGATGCAGCCCTGAGGGGATATTCTCCCGCATTCAGTCTGATCAGTTAGTCAGGTCAGGTGCAGGTAAGGGGATGTGTCTGTTATGATGTGGCAGGGGTAAACCAGCTCTGCTGTCGGGCCCTGCAGCGGATGTCACTGATTGCATTGCGCAGTTGACCCTTGTGCGGTGTGGATCTGTCCGTTCTCCCCATGGGGCTAAGATGCGAATGAATGTGTTTGAATGGATGAGTAATTGGGGAGTGTGTCGTCCTGTCTCAGCTACCTCCCTTTCCTTGGGGGAAGCAGCCTAGGTATATAGATAGATAGAAGTTTGCCTCTTGGAGGCTTTTTAAAATCAGCTTAGTCCTGTCACTCGAGACTATTTATTTTGGATTATGGTAGCCATGTTTGAGACTACACCTCATAAGGGGTAACAGTTTGTTTGTGTGTGTGTGTGTGTGTGTGTGTGTGTGTGTGTGTGTGTGTGTGTGTGTGTGTGTGTGTGTGACTGATTGGTATTTTATTTTGTATTATTTTTCTTTGTCTTACAAAACTGACTTAATTAGTATTGAATATGAAAGAACAAAGGTATGGGATGGTGGGATCAAGAGATAAAGAGAGCAGTGGAGGAAAAGAAGAGGAAGTGGCTAGAGTGGTTACAGGACAGGGGTTTAGTTGAAAAAAGAACTGAATATATTGAAAGGCAAGAAGCACGTAAAGAGACTAGAGAAGAGGAAAAAGGAGGTAAGTAATGATATAGGAAGAAAAATTAATGCAAATTACTCCTAAAATAGGAAGTTATTCTGGAAGGAGGTGCAGAAATGTAGAAGTGACAACAGAAAGAAATGTGAAAGTGTGAAGGATGTAAGTGGGAGATTATTAACCCATGCAGATGAAGTGAGGACCAGATGGAAAGAATATTTTGATAGCTTGATGACTGGGAACAGAGAGACAGAGCGGCTGAAAACATGATTGGTTTTAGGGGTATGCAGAGAAGGAATGCAGTGCCAGGAAACAAGACACTCGCAAAGGTGAAGAACGCTGTGAAGCGGCTGGAAAATGGGAAAGCAACTGGGGTTGATGAGGTGTATGTGGAGATAATTAAGTGTAGTGGAGAGAGCAGAATGAAGTGCTTGTTGGAGATATGTAAGAAGGCATGGATGAGTAAAACTGTGCCAGCAGAGTGGAAAAGGCTGTTATTGTATCCCTGTACAAAAATAAATGTGAGCGAAGTGGGTGCAACAATTATCATGGCATAAGTTTGAGTGTGGTAGGGAAAGTATATGGAAGAAGTATTACAGAAGAAGTAAGAAAGATATCAGAAGTGATGAACAGGGTGGCTTTAGGAGTGGCAGAGGGTGTGTGGATCAAATATTTGCAGTAAGACAGATAGTGGAGAAGGTTTGTGAGAAGGACTATATGATGTTTATGGCATTCGTGGATCTGGAAAAAGCATATGACAAAGTAGACAGAGAAGGATTGTGGAAGGTTTTGCGCATGTATGGTGTAGATGGTAAGCTGCTAGGTGCCATCAAGAGTTTTTATGTTGGTAGTGAAGCATGTGTAAGGGTAAATGGGCATCTAAGTGAATGGTTCACGATTGGTGTGGGCGTGCGACAAGGTTGTGTGATGTTCCCGTGGTTGTTCAGTATATATGTGGATGGGGTGATAGAGAAGTAAAAACATGAGTAATGGAGAGAGGCATGGTATTGGTAATGAATGGTGATGGGTGGAGTATCTCAAATTTGTTGTATGCTGATGATGCAGTACTACTTGGAAATGCTGGACAAGAACTTGGTAGACTAGTGCAGAGTTTTGCTGATGTCAGTGAATGTCGTGCCTTGAGAGTAAATGTAGAAAAGAGTAAAGTGATGGTTATTGTGAGGGAAGGTGACTCCCAGTGTGATGTTAGAGTGAATGGAGAGAGACTGGAATTGGTAATAGAGTTCAAATACCTGGGTACAGTGATAGCAAAGAGAGGAAAAGTGCAAAAGAAGTGGAAAGTTGAGTAACACAAGGAAGGAAAGCAGCAGGTGCTATGAAGGCTTTGACAAGAAACAGAGGCTTGAATGTTGCAGCTGCATGAGGCTTACGTGAAGGAGTGTTAATGCCAACTTTAACATATGGATGTGAGACTATGATGTGGCATGAAAATGAGAAGTCAAGAGTGAGAGCAGTGGATCTGGGACTGCTGAGGAATGTATATGGAGTACAGAGAGTGGAGAGGATACAAAATAATGTGATTCATGAAAGATATGAAATGAGAAAGTCTGTGGACACAATCGAAGAGAGTGTACTGAGATGGTATGGTCATGTGGAGGGAATGGATAACAATAGGGGATGAAAAAGGTATACCTGAGGGAATTTGAAGGAGAGAGGAAGTGAGGTACGCGAAGAAGGTGGAGGGATATAGTGGATGAGTGTGTGAGGAAGAGAGGTATGGAAGTCGGTGAGGCTAGGGGACTGACAAAAGATCGAGCTGGTTGGATGAATAATATGAGAAGTGCATGATCGAGACAGCGTCTGAATTGAGTATTGGATACATTTATGTGAAGCTACAGGATGTAGTGAATGTTTTTGGCGAATCAGATAGAGCCAGGATTCTGGGGGCTTGAAAAATGAGTGAATGGTATCATGGCCAATTGGATCGGGCAAACTTGGGCTGTCTGGACGTTGCTGCTCCACACCCTGCCCTAGGGTGGGAAAGGAGGTCTGGATAATTATGATAATGATGAATTTGAAATCTGAGAGTTTGTGAGTTTTCCTTCCTTATTTTCTCATCATTCTTTGTCTCGTTAAAGTAGTTGCATAGGGAAATGTATAATCTAAAATATCATCACTTTTTGACTTGCACCTGTCATTATTCTGTATACTGTATATATAATAAACTACAGTATATAATTACTGTCCTAATTAAGATTAGAGACAGTATTATAGTAGCTGTTTACATTAAACGTTCATACCAATCAAAGCATAAGCTGTGCAGTACCATACTGTAGTTGATTACAGACACAATATCAGCTTCACATGATATGGCCATTAAGTAGTAAAATTTTGACAATAAGTTTCAGTGTTATATACTGGTAAATAATATGTTTCCCTAGATGAATTTTAGTACATAACATTTTAGCATTTTGCACTTTATTGTTTCATTTTTTGCATTACAGTAGGACCATCTACTCATGATACACCATATTGGCAGTGACCAAGTTTTATACCAGAGCCTGATTTCTATGGCTTAATCTGATAACGCTCTCCAGCAGTGTCCAGTAGAGCTAATACCTCTAGCCCTCACTATAAAACCTTTTCCTCCATGACATGCCAACCTCTCCTTTTATAAATATATCCTATGTTGATAACTTGGCAGTAGCTTCATAACACATCAGAACTCGCAGGGCAGCAAACCAGGTTTAGCTGTGTTGCTTTAATTTCAAACTTACATATACTGTTTTTAGCACTTATTTGCATGCATTTGCTCCAAATTACCGTACTATCTAAGCACACACTCTGTAACTAGATTGTCTGCAGAACTTCCTTAGGTCATACATTTCTTGAATCATGTTATTTTTTATCCTTTCGAATCTTTGCACTCCACACACAGTCCTTGGTAGCCCAATTTCCACACCCAGACATTAATGGAGGCACTAAAGTACTTCCATTGCAGCCTCATAACTCAGACTTCTGTTCAGTATCAAGGCCTTCATAGCACCATCCAATTTCCCTCCTTCTGCTACTCTACTCTCATTCATTCATTCATCATCTAATCCTGTGTTGCCCCATGAGAAGCGTAGGAGCCCGGGGCTAGGTAAGTTGGTCCTGACATTTATGATGATAGTGATCAGCCTCACTCATCCCTGAGTGGCATAATGTGAGCAGTAAACCCCAACCATCCCTTGGATATAAACCTGCACCGGTTCAATCCGGTTGTAGCACCTTAATTACCCACTAAACCACCAGGCGCCATACTTTGGTTATATGGTTACCGCCCAGTGCAGTAAATGGTTTGTTGTACAGGAAACCATTTGGCTTGTCACTCAGTGTAGTCACCCAGAGGCAGAAGGAGGAGGAAAGATTGAAGGAAGCAGTGACAGAAGAGGGAGTGTAACGTCACCCGTAGGCAGAAGTGAGAGGAAAGAATGAAGGAAAGAATAACAAGAGGAAGGAAGGAAGAGAGGAAAGGGCAGTTACCCGTGAGCAGCACTGCATCGAGTGAGTGGATAGTGAGTGTCCCCACCTACCACTAAATTACCTCTCATTTTTGTTACCAATACGACACTTAAGTACTTAACCCATAAATTGTGGCATACTGGAAATTAGAAGTACACCCCCAGAGTGTGTTGGTGTTATAATGAGGAGAGGTAGCTTGAGATGGTTTGGGCATGTGGAGAGGATGGAGGATGACAATTGGGTGCAGAAAGTGAGAAGTGTTAATGTTAGGGGTGGGGTTGCGACAGGCAGACCAATAAAGACCTGAGATGAGGTCAGTGAGTGTGACCTCAGGGATGAGGGACAGAATAGGGAGGCTGCCAAAGATCGAGCAACATGGAGAGCCGCCATTAGGTGATGAAGGCTGATGCATGGAAGCATGTTGGAGCCTTTAAAAATGAAATGAAACGAAAGGCACCCCATGGGGGGGGGGAAGATTTATAAGTTTCTCATATTTGTTTTCTTGTTTGATAGAGAATGTGAAAAAGTATATATATATTAGTTTTCAGGTCAGTATTTGCCATAGTTTAGCTACTGCATTGTTTTGAAGTTTGGTTATTTCAGATCACCAAGCAAAATATGCATATACTGTATATTATTTTATACAAAGACCAGTTTTGTGAGTACAGTAAATTTTTGTGTGTTACATTATGGGTGTGCAAGTTTTTAGGTCAATATCTACTGTAGTTTAGCCATAGAGAGCTTGGATATTTTGATATTTTGAAGATTAGAAATATTCATCATATGAAAATTTTATGAGTACCACATGAGAAAGTGCATTCATAGATAGGATGGAACACAAAATCAGCCCTATACATAATCTACCTTGGTGTAGCTGTGGTGAATTTTTGAAGTTTGGTGGACCGGACCTTGACCTACCATTGTATTAAAATGTGGCTAATGAGTCACGTGTAGGTTAGGCTGTGAGCTACTGAAAATGCTCCAGATACCTCCATGTGGCATATTTTAAGTCGTCAACAATTGTACCAAAAACAATGCATGGAAATTAAATTTTCAACAACGTTAGGGCTTTAATGAATGTCACAGTGCACCTCGAAATGGCTGTGGCTGCATATTATAGTTCTAGGGTTAAATTCCCTCACCTGTTCAAATTTGTTTCTTTCCGTAAGCACACTACTCTTAGAGCCACCATGTTTCTCAACAACCATCAAGTTTATCAGCATTTACTTTCCCAGCATGATGCTCACAAACATCAACAACAAAACTTCCAAGATGCATATTGTGGTAGTGAAGTGATACAAAGAGGAAGTAGTAAAGGACTGTGGACACTGAGTTCAAGAGATTGTGCATAGGTGGTACGATTAAGTAGAAAATATGAGTGTGAATCATGTTGCAAAACAACTGAGAGAGTTTGAAAGTGGGAGGAGGCATGGTACACCAAGAAGATGGATAGAAATGATAAAAGTGTGTAAGAATGTGAGGTGTATAGGTTGATTCGACTGGAGAACTGACAGTAGTATAGTAGCCGCAGCGAGAAATGAACGCTGTGGTGGGGCAGGCGGGATGACCTGGGATTCCCCCATTGTTGCCATATCCACATGTCACCGACCATAGAGGTATGATGTCACCGACCATCGGCCACCGCTGCAGCCCCGCTCCATGATCCTTACCCTGTGTCTCTGGCTTTCTCTTTCTCTCTCGGTTTCTATATAAACTGGTGTATTTCCGAAACTAATTATGAAATTATTATGACTTTTGTTCCACACCACCACTGAGGTAAAAATCAAGGAGAGTTTTCTGTATAAAGGTTTCCCCCCCCCTCCTAAATGTGGCATATGAGCGGGGGAGTGCGGCCTTGCCGATACCTCCGCCTGACCTATAATTATACACTCGCCAGAACTGACCTGCCCTCAGACAAGGGGGGGGAAACCTTTATACAGAAAACTCTCCTTGATTTTTACCTCAGTGGTGGTGTGGAACAAAAGTCATAATAATTTCATAATTAGTTTCGGAAATACACCAGTTTATATAGAAACCGAGAGAGAAAGAGAAAGCCAGAGACACAGGGTAAGGATCATGGAGCGGGGCTGCAGCGGTGGCCGATGGTCGGTGACATCCTACCTCTATGGTCGGTGACATGTGGATATGGCAACAATGGGGGAATCCCAGGTCATCCCGCCTGCCCCACCACAGCGTTCATTTCTCGCTGCGGCTACTATAGTAGTGGTAGTTGTTCCCCAGGCGGTCTGGCCGAACAGCCTTGAGTCCCTAATGATGGCCATGGCCGTGACCGAACTTTCCCACAGAACTCTCAGGGAGTGTATGTTGTGTTGTAGGGGCAGGCGATCGTGTGCAATGCAGTCTTCCATAATGTACTTAATAGTATGGAGTGCTGTGTTGCATCCCGGACAGGTGTCAGTGATGGAGTCATCCAGGCTTTTCTGATAACTCAAGAAGATTGGATGATGCCCACATCTCAGCCTGGCTAGATGGACCCTGTCCTCACAAGGCAGGTAGGATTCAGAAGGGTGGATATCAGGAGGCCGTGCATGCAGCTGTGTGTTGTCTTTAACCTGCCCCGTCCCGACCACTTTTCCACCACGGACTCCCCCCAATCCCGACCATTTTTGGAAATTTTTTTTTTTTTGGCTCAAACCTCCGCTTTTGGTGAGAAACATCGAAAAATCATAGAGAAATCGCTCACTTGAGGTTTAAAATACTCAATACAGGTAGCAGTACCTCCTCACCTTACTGTGTTTGCTATCAGGCTGGCGCCAAAGAAAACGAGTTCTATGGGAGGGTAACCATTCCACACCACTCATAAACGGTATATATTTATTTATTTGGTACGAATTTATATGTAGTACGAGAGTATATTGGTTTTCACACAGTAATGTAGGCAATATAAGCATTGTTTCACTCACGAAACACATCAACATACCTGACCTTTTTTGGCTACATTACTTGATCATCATTTCTGACTGTTTCTTCCTTTATTGCTATGTAAAGTTTGTCGTCAACATTGTCATCGATTGGGGAATCACTCTGGCTCTGAATTCGTACCGTGGCACGACATGTCTTTACTGGCCAGATCACTGGTAACAGGTGAATTGCCGAGACTGGCGTGTGGGGGGGGGGAGTTATGCTGGGTAAGGCATTGTCCCTGCCTGGCATCTTGTAGAGAAAGGTGTCCCATGTATACGTACCAAAAAATACTCGTGAAAATTGAAAATTGTGCAAATTAGGGACCTTGCAATTGATTCGCGTTTATGTACGTCAACGAAATTGGCAGTGACAAAACGTGTGGACGTTCATTCACGTCAACGGGACGCTGCGGGTTAAGTGACTGAATGGAGCGGCGAGTGATTTGATTATGGATATGCTTCTGGACGTAGGTTTGAGGTGAGTGAGGGGGGAGAGATAACAGTATTTGTGTATGATATCATGCACTGGATGTTATTTTGATGTTCCTTGGTGTGTGTGGGTATGCTGCCATGTAGTGTAGTGTAGTGGATGGTATGGGTTTGTGGAGCCTGCGGCAAGAATTTGTGTGCCTCTCATATCTAGATGATCTTTGACTTTGAAGGCTTTGGCTTCTTGGTGTAGGTGGTCTGTGGGTGTAGTAGCTGTGGAGCCTGTGATTATTTTTTGGTCCTTGTTCCGTATTGCCTGTAGAGTGTTTTAGTGAGGTTAGCAGCCCAAGCAGGGCTTGCATAATTCATATTGTTTGTGTACTGTGGTGGTGGTTTGTTGTGTTCAAATGTTGTATGGGCAAGTGACCTTAGGGCACTGAGTCTTGGTGTTCATTTATCTTTAATGTTCATGATGTGTTGTTTAAATGACATTGATGTATTGTATGTTACACCAAAGATTTTGTGTGTGTTTGTGTGTGTGGTTGGGGAGTGTTGTTTATGGTGAGGTGTGGAATGCAACCGTGTTCTGCTGTCCAGTTTGTAAGAGGGGTCACAGTAGATTTGGCTGGGGCTATTTTGAATGTTTGTGGTGAACCATTGGTGTAGTGTGTTGAGGTAAGGTTGGACGATGTGTAATTCACCGGGTCGGTCAGGATCACTTGATGGTCGTGATCGTCAACTTTTACCCTCCCGGAAGGGAGCTGGGAGCTCATATAGTCCGATCTAAGGGCAAGGCTGTGACCTTCACACACGCACACACCCGTCCCCTTGCTCAATGCAGCTGTCTTTGCGTTTTGGTGTGTACATGTAAGTGTAATGTCATCCGCATAGAAAGCTATGTGTATTTGTGGTATGTGTGTGGTGTGGGTATGTCGTGCATGTAGCGGTTAAAGAGAGTAGGGGACAAAACCGATCGTTGGGGAATGCTGTTTGTGAAGTTTCTGATGCATGATGACTGACCGGCAAATTTTGCATGTGCACATTTGCATGGTAAATAGTTTGCCAGCCATCTTTTTGTGTTATTGTGCATGTTTTTGTTGAATATTATGTTTGTGAGGTTGTGGCGGGGGATGGCATCAAAAGCTTTGAATGTCTAGTGTGACTAGGAGTATTTTATATGGTGGCCTAGCTGAATTGATGCCATAAAAAACTTTTTGTGTAAGGTCTGTAAGAAGATTGTTTGTGGAGTGTAGTGGCCTAAAAACCATGTTATGATGGGGCTAGGGGGATGTGAGGTGTAACTAGTTGTAATACCACTCATTCAGTGACTGGAGGGGGTGCAGAGGAGTGTGATGGGGCAGTGTGAGGAAGGTAACGTGGGGTCTTTGTTGGCTATGGGGCTAGTGATGATTGTGCCATGCTTCCAGATGTTGGGTATTATGTTGTGTGAGTAGCTGTAGTTTGATGTGTTGGTGAGTGCTTGTATGTCTTGTGGTCCAAGGTGTTTAAGGTGTATGTTGCTTATGTTGTCTGGTCCACAGGTAGACGAGTGCTTAAGGTTCGTCTGGTTGTAAATGAATGATGCGAAGTCTGGGTCTGTGGAGAAATGTCTCTCACATTGGATACCACGTTGGTCGTCGCAGTGGGGGCTTAGATGGCTGACGTGAAAAGTGATTGATGAGAGTGTTTGCTTGTTGTTTGTGTGAGGGTATGGTGTCTGTTGTGATGGCAGCATGTGATTGTGTAGTGTTGCTGTTGGAAAGTGTGATGCTGTTTAGTGTTTTGCAGAGTTTGCTGGTATTTGTTTTGTGATCAAGTGTTTGGAGATAATTATTTCAATTTAGTTTTGCTGTTCTGATATTTTAATGTTTATTTGAGTGTTGAGTTCTTGTATTTCTTGTATGATGTCTTGTTTATGGGGTGTTGGGGAATGTAGTGTGTTGCATTGACTGATGAGGTCTTAAATTTCTAGTGTGAAGTTGGGGTCGTGTCTCCTTCTGTTACCTCTAGGGATGTATCTTTTGTGTGTGTTTTGAATAATTGTATTGGAAGTGTGCACAGTGGTGATGTTTGTGATGGGTGTACTGTTTAATGTTTCAGAGTGTTGTTCTGTTTCAGTTGTGAACGCCTCCCAGTTGGCTCTCTTATAATTAGTGTGTGTGTGTCTGCGGCCATCTGGGGTAATTCTGGTTTTGGCAGTGATGATGATTGGGAGGTGGTCAGAGCCAAGGGTTTTGACCACTCTCCAGGATGTTGTGGGGGCGAAGTTTGGGGGCACAAGGTGATATCTGGGGATGATTGGAGGAAGAGCTGACAGTGGATCGCGGTGGTTGTAGAATTTTGTATGAAGTAATGTACTACAGGGGTTTGGCGTAAGTTTTTACCCAGTGATGTGGTAATCATCGGATTGATTCTGTCTGATAGTTAATGTGAAGTGTTTAAGTATGGATGTAATTCACCGGGTCGGTCAGGATCACTTGATGGTCGTGATCATCATATTTTTTACCCTCCCGGAAGGGAGCTGAGAGCTCATATAGTCCGATCTAAGGGCAAGGCTGTGACCTTCACACACGCACACACCCGTCCCCTTGCTCAAGGGGGACAGTAACCACCCACTTCGTCAGTGAAACTTTTCGCAACCTGAGCGAGGCTCGAACTCCCGTCCACCAGTTGGCAAGCGAGAACGTTACCACTGCACCAGCGAGCGGTGTATCCCTCTGAGTGGAGGCAGGACTCTGAGAGCTTGAATGGTGAATGAATGAGTGTGACCCATTTATTTGTGCAGACTTTTGCTAGATCTCTCCCCTACCAGGCTTTTTCTTCATTTCTGAATCAAGCCTCATCCTAGGCTAATCTCAGGCAGGAAAGGAGGCCAGGGTGATGATGACAATGGTAGTTGAGAGCTGCAGAAACCAGGAGTGCATGGAGGGAACATAATAACAGAGGCAGAAACTTGGAAGTGCAAATAAGCACAGTGCATATGACGCAGGGTAAGGCCAGACCAGTGAGATCAACTGGTGGAAAGGAAATCAGAAAATCTCCATGAGGTAAAAGTGAGCTGGATTCTGTGCAACAATTGGAGAGGGGTTTGATGTATATCTCACAAGTTACAGTTCGTTTAGCTTGGTGGTAGTGACACAAGTTATGCCTGAACATTCCAGAAACCAAACAGCACGAAAGTGATTGACATGGGCAGAGAAACTGTGACATGGTAGGTACCATTGTCTCAGCATACTTGTGATACCCTGCCTGGATAGGTGCCATGCTGGGAGAGGTAGTGCTCTCCCGTCACCTAGTGGGGCTATATGATCTATTAAGGCCTAGCTGGGGAAATTCATTTCCCTATTAAAAAAAAAAAAAAAAAAAACAGGGCTACTGTCCATGTGTAGTTTACATGGTGGTTGCATCCAAGCAGGTTTCACAAGGACTCTGTTAGGGTAACAAAATATGATTTGGGGTACAACACAGGTCGTAAGTTGTAGTGACCATCATGCACTCACTTGATGTAGTGGTGCTTGCTTCCTTCTTCCTTATTCATCTTTATCATTCTTTTTCTGTGTCTACCGTCCTCTCTTTCTATTTCTCCTATCATTCCATTTACTTTTTATTATGGGTACTCCTTTCCTTTTCATGTCGCAGTACATTGAGTTTCAAGCCTAATAGTTTCCTGTTAAGTCAGGAAACCATTTACAGCGCTTGGTAGTAACCGTATAACCAACCCATACGTGTTCCCTACGTGTCAGCAAGTGGGTTGGCAGAGGGTTAGTGCCTCACCCCGTAAAACAAACTCGAAGACAAACGGCCAGCCTTCACGGGATTATGGCGTGTGGCTACAGATAGATAGGTAACACTCTGGAGAAGCCAAGTGTGCAAGAAAAGCTGGATACAAAGTTTTTTTTTTTTTTTTTTTTTTTTTTTTTCCAGTCTCGGGCATGGTTGTCGTTTCGTGGAAATCGTCTGCTGACGCGGCAATGAACCCAACAACTGAACGAAGGCCCTAGATGTGAAAGAGGAGGAAGTCATTCCGCGAAAATGAAAAATTTCCACGGTACCTATTTATGCTGTATTTGTGCTGTAAGTGAGATTTTGACATACGGCGCATTAACATATATTGTTATATCTATCACAGTTCACTGATTTAAAATATATCGTTTGTGCATAATACCCTAAAAACTCGTCGTGGACCATTGTCTACCTGCACCCGGCCGCAGTATCGTTGCAAATATGCTGTTTAACAAATTATAATTTTACAAGGCAAATGCCAAACGCATGCAGTCATACTTAAAAGTGTTGAGGGACAGCAAAGTATTTCTCAATAAATCATGTATAGTTGAACTTCGAACGAGTTTGGCGTAGTATATGGCCAGCAATGACTTCACGGATAATATAATCTATAATTGGATTGCCGAAACAGCTGTTATGCAAAGTGTGGAGAAACTGATGCAGATATGTGCTTGGTTGCCTATGTATAATCTTGTATCGTGCAGGGAGAGACTAATGAGTGTAATAGTTATATGGTTTCTTTTTATTTTCTGTTGGATGTGAATGTCTCTTGCTTCGTTACTTTTCAGCATGTAATAAAGATTTATTTTGGTATATTAAACATTTAACTTCCGTGCACATCAATCAGGATAAGTTTAATTTCATTATTCATACTTTCTCTCGCAATAATCATATTTATTATATATCAGTTGTACCAACGTTACGTATTTTGTCAAACGAGACAGTGTGGAAAAAAGTCGTCAGAACCAGTGTGGGTCACTGATATATCATTTGTATATATATTTCACTTGTACTGTATATACTGTAATACCAAGGTGTGGATTTACGGCGACGCTCGTCTCGGGTGGCAAATAGTAGTCTGACAACTGTCAACTTCCAAAGGAGACGGGTTTGGAGCACCTGATAATTTGTGAAGCCAACCCTGTAATAGTTGATTGTACAGTACTTGTCTGTTCGTAGTCAGTGTATTTCTAAGTGCCACTGGTTAAGATAAACACCGTATTGCCCGCACATCCCCATTTATGACGAGTTGCTCTTGACAGATGGTGCTCGTGCAGTGCAGTTAGTTGAGGAGAATGCTGACTCCACGAACGTTGAATTACATGTTCATGAGACAAAGCACAATCATAGGACACATTCTTCAATTTGACCCAATATGTGTCAGCATTTTTTTTCTTATTTGTGGTAGGTGGTGGCGACCATCATCCATTCATATGGTGTAGTGCTGCCTACTTCTTTAACCTTTATCACTCTTTTTCTGTGTCCACTTTTCCACTTTCTCCCATCCTTCCTTTCACTTTTATTATATACTGTACTCCTTTTTTACAGGTAGCTGTACATTGAGTGACAAGCCTATTGGTTTCCTGTAAACTAGGAAACCAGTTACAACACAGGGTGATAACCATGTAACCAACCAATACGTGTTCCTTAACGTGTCAACAAGTTGGTTGGTGGAGGATTAGTGACCCTTTTTGTTAAATAACTAGCACAAAAACAAATGGCCACCCTTTTCGTCAGGCCATCGTCAGGTAGATTTTCTCCAGTGTATGTGTTTACTGCTGAAAATACTAAATATAGGTAGCAAAAGGAATGGGTAATGTTCTGAATTTACCTGTCTAGTTTGCAATGAAATTAATATGCTCATCACTTATATGTGCAGTTGTACATTAAGCAGGTGTTAGAAGTGGTTTTTTTTTTTTTTTTTTTAAGTATGGGGTGGGGAGGGTTTTCTACTTCTGTCTTCATCTTTTATTGGGTTTACATTAAAAATTAACCAAACATAACCAAATGCATTGGAACCTAACTTTATTTTAATGTTGCTGCAGTAATAGATTAACTAGGAGCTAGAGATTTTTTTTCCTTCACTCATACTTAAGTACATACAAATTAATTTCAATATCTGTTGAAGAGAAATTCCTTAGATTTATATATATAAACTAAGTGATAGATTGTAAATTTTGGTGTCTGTTAGTTGGGCATAATTCTGAAACAATACCAATGAATACCTTACTTTAAGCAGCAGAGAACAGTACTTTACTAGTTGAGCCTTTCACAGTCCATATGCAGTTGTTTTCAGTATTCATTATTTAATTGGACCATGCATTTCTGTTTATTTCACAGGTAGGTTTATGTTTAGAGTGCATTGATCATGCTAGCATGTGTAGATCTTTTCCATTAATGGCAGCTCTCCATGTATTGCAATTTTGAGCTGCTTCTCTTCTCATTTCCTATCCCAAAGGTCTCTGCTGCAGCCATTGTTGTGCAACAATGTGTACGGTATGTCCTTCAAGCCAGCTCAGTTGACCAACAGTACTAGACTGGCTATCCACTTCTTGATGGTTGTTAGTAATTGATGGTGATTTTTTTTTTTTTTTTTTTTAAATACCTGATGGTGGTGATTGGTGGCTACAGATGATGATGGGTTAGTGACTGTTAGGGATTGATGATGGAAAAGTGGACTTTCTCTTAGAGCTGGAATGATATACCCTGTACATGTATTTTTATGTAGCTACAGTATTTAATGCTCAGGTTATTTGTGTTTTAGGCTTTCTGTGCTGCAGGTCAAAATCATTATAACCATTAGCTTTGAGACCATTGCATCTTTAAGCATTTGATGTTCTTTGCAGTGTTGTAACATTCATTATCCTTTGAATGTCTCCTGGAAGTATTACCATAGCTACATAGATTTGTCTTTCAGAGTAACTATCGATCAAGAATTCTTCAAAGTTGCTACTGAAGATGAATAAAACTCTTCAAAGGTTTGTTGGTAAGTTAATTGACTGCAAAGTTTATAAATGTTGTAAAGATTGCATCTTTGACAAGATGCTTCAGTATCTTGGTACAGTAAAACTCCACTTCTGCAGGTTTGCATAGCCTGGACCTTGTATACCTAGTTAGTTACCAGACTATCTTTTCTTATATTTGACTCAGTCCATTATAACTGATTATGGTGTGGAATAACTCATGTTTACGTTTTTTGGCTTTATAAATTTGTTTAGCTTCATTAACAAGAATGTGTATTTTGGGGGTCATTATTTACTGTACCTGTTTTAACTCCCTACTAGTGATGTATCGGATACCAGATTTTAGAGCTTGGCGTAGGCGGAGCCGTATATCTATTTCTCATAAAATGCAGTTGCGGATAAAACTGCGGAGGTTAAGATATTAATTTTTGCGGATGCGGACACAACTGCGGATTACTGTATTTTTACCTTCATGTCCGCGGTTGCGGATGCGGATTTTTTTTTTACACATACAGTATTACAGTACATTTATGCAGTATAGAGTGATGAGTTTCAGCCACACTTAAGTGTACACTTAAATGTGTTACCAGGATGCGGGATGGGGACCCAACTCATCATACATCATAGGTAAATTGATCACTGCCACCTTGTCCAAAATTTGATGCCTGTCTGTACACCGTGGAACTGCTGCCGACTGTACACTGAGAGTCACTGGTAAATTATAGTTTGATATATGCTGATTTGGGGAGAGAGAGAGAGAGAAAAGAGGAACAATGAGAGACGGAGGGAGGAAGAGAGCTAATAGAGAAGAAAGCAGAAAGACCAAGAGGGACTGGTAGGTGAGAGGAATGGAGAGGAGAGTTGTGGATCAAAAGGAGAGAGAAAAAGAATTAAGACAAAAAGAGAAAGGAGATATATTGGATGGGTGGAGATCAGCAACCTCTGTGGTTCTTTGATGCAGAGGCAGATTATTATGCGGAGCTTTTATTATCTGAAAACACTGTGGCGGATAATGATGCGGAGCTTTTGTTGTCTGAAGATGGGGATAGTAATGTGGACATTATTTTCACTGTGGAGGCGGAGGCGGATATCTGATACATCACTACTCCCTACTATAGTCGCGGCGCGCTACTCAGAGGTTGTTATTATTGTGCCCTGGCAACCTACGTTACCATTCAAAAATGCTTCTGATTTCGTGTATAGACTAATATGACGCATGTGATTCATGTATAATATGTTTAAGCAACATTGGGTCTGGTTAGTACTTGGATGGGTGACCGCCTGGGAACACCAGATGCTGTTGGCATCCCTACGTGTCAAGTGGGGTTGGTGGAGGATTAGTGCCCCTCCCTGTAAAACAATTAACTCTAAGCCCTTGGCCACCCCGTTTGGGATACATGGTGTCTGGCGATGATGATGATATAATAATATTCGTTTATAATATATTCGTGCATAATAATATGATTCGTGTATTATACGATATGAAATCGGATGCACTTTTGCATGGTAGGTGGCCAAGGTTCGATAATGACAACCTGAGAATCGTGCGCTGCGACTATAGTATGGGCATACAGTACCGTGCCATAGAGTGGGGTTATTTGGCACAAAAAAAGTTTTTTGGTACAGTAGAAGTCCTATTTTTCGGCATCTATGGGACCAGGCTAGTGCCGAAATATCAAAATTGCCGAATTATCAAAAACCCTACCCACTCAATACCTTATATGTTTCGGTGAACACTATCATCACTACTCATATCATTACAAATGTGCTTGGAGAGAGTACTGTATACTGTTTGATACTGTACAATACTGTAATGAATACAGTACTATACATGAATATGAAAAATAAAGAAATTAGTGAACATACTGTATATAAATGTAATGATACAGTAGGCCTACAAGTTCACATGCACTTACCTAAACTTATAGTAGGTTCCTTATTTACATATGTACAATAGAAGGGGTTGATTGGACTCTGCTACTGTTGGAAGAAGTCCCCAGCAGTAGAGGGGACGAAAAAAATCGGAAAATCTGCCGAATGATCAGAGATTTTCGTAAATGGGACTATTTCTCAAAACTGCCGAAATGGCAGATTTGCCGGGGAATTGGATGCCGAAGAATTGGACTTTTACTGTAAATAACTTTAAAAATTACTGTTCAGATTTTATTATTGATCCATCAAAATGTAACATCAAGTAAGCCCTTGAGATGGCAAGGTAAAAAGAGAATAATGCAAAAATATATTACATTTAAAAATAGATGCTAAAGTGCAATGCCAAATGGCCCAGGGTAGGGGGCTATTTGGCTGTCTACATAAAAATGCTAACTTAGATTTATGTGGTTGCCTTAAAAAAAAAAAAAAAAAAAAAAAAAAAAAAGTCTCCTTTATTTGGTTTTTGACATGTTTTAACACTTTAATGTGTATACCTGTATAGAGTATTGTTTCATCATCATCATTTGGACCTCCTTTCCCACCTAAGGGTAGGTTGAGGAGTAGCAATGTCCAGACAGCCCAAATTTGCCCAGTCCAATGGGCCACGCTTCCTTTCATTCATCATTCAAGCCCCCGGAATCCTAGCTCTATCGGATACACCAAAAACATTCACTACGTTTTGTAGCTTCACATAAACGTATCCGATTGAGTCAGTCTGGATGCTGCCACGTTAAAAGGGATGTCAAAATCTCTGATCATGCACTTCTCCTCAACACTCATCCAGCCAGCTCGATCTCACATCAGTTCCCTAGCCTCACCTACATCCAAACCTCTCTTCCTCATGTACTCATCCACCACATCTCTCCACCTTCTCCTTGGCCTACCTCGCCTCCTCCCTCCTCCAGATTCGCTCAGATATGCGTTTTTCACCATTCTCTCCACATGACCATACCATCTCAGTACACTCTCTTCGATTCTGGTGTCCACTGACTTCCTCACTCCACACCTTTCATGAATCACATTATTTCGTATCCTCGCCACTCTCTGTACTCCACATACATTCCTCAGCAGTCCCATCTCCACTGCTCTTACTCTTTTCATTTTCTTGCCACACCATAGTCTTACATCCATATGTTAAAAGTTGTCACTAACACTCCCTTATGTAAGCCTCGTGCAGCTGCAGCACTCAAGTCTCTGTTTCTTATCAAGGCCTTCCTTGTGTCACTCAACTTTCAACTTCTTTTGCATATTTTCCTCTCTTCTCTATCACTGTACCCAGGTATTTGAACTCTCTCACCAATTCCATTCACTGTAACATCACACTGGGAGTTAATTCAGTGGATTTAGTATTTTACCACAGTACATTAGTATTTATACAGCATATTTGGGAGACGATGGCACAAATGGTAGAGAGGTGGCCTGCAGTCCTAACGGACCTCAGTTCAAATCCCCGCTGCGGCAGAACGGTTTATAGATTTGAATTTAATGAAAAGTGGACTTTACTGATCTACCAGAAGACACGCCGACATGTTGTAAAGACACCCTCGTTAATACCAGTAGATCAGTCCTGTATGAGACAGCCCTAGGATGTAATCGATATGGGCGGTGGGTGTTAGCGCCGAAGTGGTGACATGTGGAGACGTAGGATGACTATTAGGCCTTGGGATTGGCTCTGAAGCCTTTGCCCTGAGTCGGATGCAAAAAAAAAAAAAAAAAAAAAAAGTGGTACTGGTATTATAGTTTTTTATCCAAATTTCATACCAGTTGAGCTTTCGTTCAGGCCCTCAAATGTCTGTGTCCCTTGCCTTTGCCATTGTACCTTAACTTTTCTAACAGTGTCATATTAGGGGTGTATAAAAAATTAGTAATAAAAAAAGCGAGGAAACATAAAGTGACCAAAATTGCATGGATTACTCAGAAGGGGTATGTGCATAACAGATCAAAATTTCACATGTTTAGTGCTATTTTCTCCACATACCTTAGCTGGAGAAATACAGAAAATTGCGAAATCAGAAAATATAGTTTCGATAATTTTCCAAAAATGATTATTCTAAGTAAATGTCATAACTAGTACTTAAAAAATTGCCAAATGCAAGGTATAGATGTTACGGTATTTATTTTTGGTTGAAAATGTTAAAACAAATTTTATTGTATAACAAAAAGTGTGCCATGTAGCACCTGGAATGGCAAGTAACCCCACTCTACGGTATATTGTAGTGTCTCAGATTCAAGTGATTGCACTGAACTTTCAAATGTTTTGGGCCATAGTCATTTTTGTACCATATACTGTATATCCAGAATTCAGAAAAAGTGTGATAATCTTTTATCATTTATTTGCTTTTATCCTATTAAGTCTTCCCCAGTTATTCTAATACGGGTATAATGGTGTATGATACCTTTAGTTGCGATACCCTGGCTGAACGGTGTGGGTAGAAATACCACCATACCCCTCCTAATGCTGGTCAAAACCCGGTTTAACGATGGGTTTTTATTTTTTTTTTTACCGATTTTGATTATATATTTAGACTAAAACTGTGTGTTAAGGTTGATTTATAAACTGTTTTTAGACTTAGATTAATGTGTTTTAGTGATAAGTGGGGTGAATATTTTCATTTTAGGGTACAGTTTACTAAGTTTTATTTTTTCCAGACCTGTATTTGACAATTTTCAGATTTTATTTGTTGGTTTTAGTGAGTTATTTACAGGTGTTAGGGTTTTTGTTCCTTCATTTACAGCTGTTAGGCTGTTTAGATTGGTTTTAAACTTATTTTTGGGCTCATTTGGGTGGGTTTTAGACTTGGGGGGGGGGAACCCATGACTGAAAAACACATCCCATTAGCCTACATGTTAAATTTACCCCGATATTTGATACCCCACCTAACAATGGGTTTTTACCCCAACCAATTGCATTGTTAAACTGGCGTATGCCTGTACTGTATAGAGATGTTTTATTGCAGTCAAATCTTATTTACTGCATGTATGCATTCCTTTATTTCCTCTTTCTTTGCAGACATTGGTGCAAATTTAACTGATGAAATGTACCAAGGAATATATCATGGTAGTAAGAAGCATGAGGCTGACTTGAATGATGTGCTGAAACGAGCCTGGGAAGGAGGGTTGAAGAGGATGATCATCACGGGCACTAGTCTCTCAGACAGCAGAGCAGCACTTGAACTGGCTAAAACAAATGGTAATCCAAGGAAATTATTCACTCTTCTCATGCAGGGCTTCACTTCTCCAGCATGAATGGTTGGGTAGATAATAGGAAGAATGCATGATGAATGAAAAAGAGGGTAAGGATTGAATATGTTCAGGGAAGACATTGTGTGAAACCAAGAGGAAGAACAAATTTGATTGCATTTAGATGAGATGATGTGGGTTGAAAAAAGATTTGATGTGATGAATATTTTTTGTTGTGCCGTATGGCTCACCTGGTTTCAAATCTTTTTTTTTTTTTTTTTTTTTTTTTTTTTTAGATGAATAGAAGGAAGAAGCACAGATTAAGATAAAATCCATACACTAGATTATAGGTGTCCTTCATTCATAGAAAGTCTTTAACAGTTGGACGTGAACAGCTGTATGTTGAAGTTTGGGGGGAAACTAATCAGGGAATAAAGGAATTCTGATAGGCAGGAGTTTGCAGTATGGCAGAACTGCAAAAATCCAGGAGTTTCAGCCAGGAGCACCCAAAGATCTTTATTCAGGTTCTGTCAAAGAATTCTTTTCCTTGTGAGACGAGTGGGTGTGATGTGGTGTGCAGAGTCCATATGTATGGCCAGCCAACAGTGTGTCGCAGAGTAACTCACTCACTTACTCTTATCCTTGGGAGCTTGATTGCAGATGGAGTAAGAGGGAAAGGCAGTAAACACCCACTGTCACTGTAGGACAGATAAGCTTCAAAACGGTATTATTCTACTCACTCTTAGCCTTGGGAGCTTGACTGCAGATTGAGGAAATGGGAAAGGCAGTAAACACCCACTGTCACTCTAGGACAGATAAACTTCAGTATTATTAAGTATAAGAGACCCTGCTGAAAGATTAAAATCTTCAGAATCTATAGTAACACTGGTTCTATATTGGGTATCAGTTATGTAAACAGTACAGTAAAGAAAGTAAATCAGCACACTTCAGTAAAATAGCTGTTGATCCTTTATGGTTCAGTTACCCCTATCATATTTATGACCATGAATATGTTAGCTTGAATGATGTAAATGATGACAAACAAGATCTTTTAAATGGCAGACCGGTTGTATAGCACAGTTGGTTGTCATCCAACACGATGTGGAGAGTTTGAAAAAGACACAGAACCTGACACCTACCTGGAGAGCCTGTTGCAGCTGACACTTGACAACCGAGACAAGGTGGTGGCTGTTGGGGAGTGTGGCCTTGATTATGACCGCACACAGTTTTGCCCTCCTGATGTACAACGGAAGTGAGTGAATTTGGTGCATCATTATCGTATGTACTGTAGTTTATTTAACATTTTTCATAAAAGATGCAGCCTACTATAACTCATCACATCATATGCATTGTCTTTTCATATAGTTAACTGCAGTCCAACTGTACAAATACCCTGTACTGTTAATTCACTGATGGATATATGTTACATCTCATGATCATACATCTCAGAGTACAGTACTGTGTTTCATGGTCATCAGCCATCAACCTCTTTCCTTTTTCTAGGTACTTTGAGAAACAGCTAAGTGTAGCTGAGGTGACTGGTTTGCCTTTGTTTCTACATTGCCGTAATTCTGCTTCCGACCTAGTTAAGATATTGACAGACCATCGAGAGAAGCTTACAGGTGGTGTAGTCCACTCCTTTGATGGCAACCGGGAAGAAGCTCAGCAGATACTGGATTTGGATCTCTACATTGGACTAAATGGATGGTATTAAAGCTTTTAAAACTAGGTATAATTGACAATGTTGTGTTAAGGCTGGTTTAGGCATGTGAAATCATGATGAGTGAAGAGTTGAGTAAGAGAGTTCAAAGAAACAAAGCTGATAGGAATATGAGGTACTGTAAACACAGTATTGTAACACCAAGAACAGGGTGTAAAAAGGGAGTGAAAAAGTACTTCAGTAAAAGCAACTTGTGTTGTGGGAGGGATTAGTGATTTGAGGTACAATAATAAGAGAAGCTTCGAGTGCGGTTGTTTAAACACATGTCAATGAAATTTAAGCTTTGGTGTGTATGCCCTCCTCTCTTCCTTTTGCTCACATTTTTTCTCACACTTTTTATTACTCTTTACTTTTCACGTAGCTTTACATTAAGTGACATGCCTAATGGTTACCTGTAAGCTGGAAAACCATTTACTTCGCTGGGTGGTAACCATATAACCAACCCATACATGTTCCCTCCATGTCAGCAAGTGGGTTGGCAGAGGGTTAGTGTCCCTCCCTGCAAAACAACTAACTCAGAGACAAATGGCCACCCCTTACGGGATTATGGTGTCTGGCTATAGATAGATAGTGTCTAGACATAAGTAACTTGAAATAGGTGATAAGAAATTTTATCAAATCTTTGTGGATATGGTACTCATTTGGGCTATCTTTCAAAATGGTTTTGCATTGTGTGTGTGTGTGTGTGTGTGTGTGTGTGTGTGTGTGTGTGTGTGTGTGTGTGTGTGTCTTTGTGGATATGGTACTCATTTGGGCTATCTTTCAAAATGGTTTTGCATTGTGTGTGTGTGTGTGTGTGTGTGTGTGTGTGTGTGTGTGTGTGTTCTTACCTTACCTAATTGTTCTTACCTAATTGTATCTTTACAGGAATGAGTCAAGCTCGTATTGTCCCGTGTCTTAAACCATATTTATCGTACATATCCTTAAATTTGTGAATTGTTTTGGCACACACTATTTCATTTGGTAGTGCATTCCATTGGTCAATTGCTCTGTTTGGGAAACTGAATTTCCTTATGTCTTTATCACCTCTCTTCTTATGCAGTTTTTTGCAGTGTCCTCTTGCTGATGCTTCTCCATGTGTTAAGTAATCATTTATGTCTATTTTCTCCTTCCCTGATATGCACTTATATCGCATTATCATGTCACCTCTTTTCCTTCGCTCCTGTAGTGTTGGTAGATTCAGTTTATTTAGTCTTTCTTCGTAGCTTAGGTCCCTCAAGCTTGGTATCCATCTTGTAGCAGCCCTTTGAACTTTTTCAATCTTGTCTATGTGCTGTTTGAGATGAGGACTCCAGACTACTGATGCATATTCCAGGGTTGGTCTAATGAATGATGTTATTATCCTTCTTAGCATGTCTTCATTTATGTATGTGAATGCTATTCTCATATTTGCAAGTAGTGTATACATGTTCCGTACCTTCTCGCTGATGTGGTCAGCCGGAGATAGTCTGTTATTGATGATCACACCTAGGTCTTTTTCTCTTTCTGATGTGTATAGGGTTTTATTTCCTAACTTATAATCCCAATCAGGTCTTTTTCCACTTTTACCAAACTTGATTACATGACACTTGTCCACATTGAATTCCATTTGCCATGTACTACTCCATTCATGAAGTTTATTTAATTCTTCTTGTAGCACTTTACAAGAGTCTGTGTTAGTAATTCTCCTTTGTATTTTTGCATCATCTGCAAACATATTCAGATAGCTCTCATTTCCAGTGTTACTGTTTATATCATTTATATACACTAAAAACATGATTGGTGCCAGCACTGAACCCTGTGGTACTCCACTAGTCACTTCTTTCCATGATGAGTAGTTTTCTCTTAGTACTGTTCTCATTTCTCTTTGTATGAGAAAGTCTTGCATCCAACAAAACAGTTTGCCTTGAATTCCTCCTTGATGGTATAGTTTCCATAAAAGTCTTTGGTGTGGTACTGTGTCAAAAGCTTTCTTGAAATCTAAATAGATACTGTCCACCCATCCTTCCCTTTCCTGTATTGTGTTTGTTACTCTGTCATAGTAGCTCAACAGATTAGTAACACATGATTTTCCTTTTCTGAAACCAAACTGTCTTTCTGTTATCATACTGTGTTCTTCTAGATGGTTTACCCAAGCTTTTCTTATAAGCTTTTCTAATACCTTGCTTACAACACTGGTCAGTGATACTGGTCGGTAGTTGAGTGGATTTTGTCTATTTCCTTTCTTGAATAAGGGGACAATATTTGCTTTTTTCCAAATATTAGGTAGTTTACCTTGACTCAAGGATTTCTTGAAAATTAAAAATAATGGTTTACTTAACTCCTTTGCACATTCTCGTAGTACGGTACCCGACATGAAATTTCATCAGGACCACTTGCTTTTCCTCTGTCTAATCTACTTAACTCCTCCTGTATTACTTTTTCTGCTATTTGTATATCTGGTAGTATGTGTGGACATGCATGTTCCACATAGTCCCTCTCAAAATTTTTTTCTTCTGTAAAAACTAATTGGAAATTCTTATTTAGTGCTTCACAAATATCCTTCTCTTGTGTATAAGTGATTCCCTCGTCCGTAATTGATTGTATTATATCTTTTACTTTGGTTTTGCTTCTGATATAGTTGTAAAACAGCTTTGGTTGATCACTACTTTTATTTATTATATCCTCCTCAAACTGTTTTTGGGCTTCCCTCCTTATTCTTGTATAATCGTTTCTTGCCTGTTTGTAATTATTATACGCCCTTTCACTGTTATGTCTTCTGTATCTATTCCACAACAAATCTCTTCTTTCTTTTGATTTTTTACATTCTGTATTGAACCATTTCTGTATTTTCTTCTCTGCTTCTTTGTGCTGTGGGATGTACTTCTGGACTCCTATTTCATAAAATTCACAGAAATTTTTATATACAGCATTTAAATCTTGTCCTCTAAGCTCATTTTCCCAATCAACTTCTAAGAAATACTTCTTTAGGTCTTGATAATTTCCCTTTTTATAGTTTAGGCTCTTTTTGTAGCTGTCATTGCTGTTTACTATGTCATATGCTCTCCTGAAGTTATAATTTAGTATTGCATGATCGCTTTTGCCGAGTGGAGGGTGATATATTAAACTGTCAGTATCATTTTCTTGCCTAGTAAATATTAGATCTAGCACTGAAGGTACATCAAGTCCTCTTTTTCTTGTGGTTTCCCTCACATGTTGCGTTAGGAAGAACTCTTGTACGAGATCCAGGAGCTTTTGGTCCCAACAGCTTTCTTGGCTAGTTATATCTAGAGTATTCCAATTTATATTTGTATTGAAATCCCCAGGTAGTATAATTCTTTCTGATTTCTCTTCCATTTTACGTAGTAATGATCTTAAACACTGAATTGTACTCTCTGCCAGGTCCTCATGTTCATCTCTTTCCCATGTGTTTGATCTGGGTGGCATGTACAAATTGGCTACAATTACTTTACCTTCAGAAGTGTTGATCTCTACTGCAATCAGTTCTACTTGTGATGGTATATCTAGTTTTATTTCATTGACTTAGATTTTTCTTAGTTAATGTTATAATTCCTCCTCCTTTTTTTAAATTTCTGTCTCTTCTCCATATATTGTATTCCTCTAAGTTTAGTATGTCATTGGATATCCTTGGTGTTAATTTTGTTTCAGTTAGGCATATTATTTGAGGCGTTGAGAATAGTACTGACGTAAACGCCATATATAAACAATGGAGAAAAACGCAGTTAAAGTTTTGCAATCTTCAGACTGTGATAACTTTATAGTGGGATATGATAGGAAGCTCGTGTTTCTTTTAAATTGAAGCTCTATTGCAGGGCTTTCCATACAGTAATACATTCATATACCACAATCTGAATATTGCCACATTAACTGCGTTTTTCTCCATAGGCAGATCTTAAAAAAAAAATTTTTACGTAAAATCACCGGCTTTTGCACATACTGACCCAACTCACATACGCTTCACCTAGATTGCGTCTCTTTTTTCACCACGTTTGACCGCCACTCACTGCACTGGGGCCCTCTTTTTCTACTTAGAGGCACTCCGGGGTCATCCTCACTCTCCGTTGAATCACTCATACCGCCGGCACAAACGTTCTTACGAACGCACACAGAAAAAAAGGAAAATCAATAAATTTCAGTGTGGTGGGGAGGGAGGAGGTAGGACGACTGTGGTGGTCGGGGAGAAGGGAAGAGGCGAGAACGGGGCGTCATCAGTCACGGGAGCTCATTCCCGCCTCCCATTGGCTGCTCAGCCCCGCGTCTTCTGGTACTGGCGGATACGCTCACGCAGGTAAACTCTGAGTGCAATTTTTCTGGGTGAGCCCATAGGGTCGGTAATACCTTCAGTACTATAGGGATTTCGACCGTGTTGCGAGTTGTCTTCTGACTACTCGGTTGTGTGTCCAGGCACAGGAGGAAGAAAGTGCTATAATAACTCAACGGTAGGAGCAAGTTCCCTCATGCCATTGGCTGCCCGTGGCACTTACGCTAGGCAGTCAACTTGAGAACATTTTTTTGGGTGACGCGCGTAGAGCCGCAGGTACCACTCTAAGGTAAAGGGTTTTCGACCATTTTCCGGGTTGAATTCTGACTGTTTAGTTGTTGCCGCAGACAGAGGAAGGCCGGGGGAAGACAATGGTGTACATAACTGAAAATCGTCCGAGGTGGCGCTTACGTCACTACTATTCTCAACGCCTCATTTGTGGTTCATTTTCTCTGACATAATCATTCATCTCTAGTAATTTAGATACCATTCCATCCACATTTGAGTACATCAACTGTATCTTCTTGTTTATATACTTGTCATGACATGGTTCTACTACCTTCCTCCTTTTTATTCCATCCTGTTTGTGTACCACTTTCGTACCTGCAATCCTATTACTTTGTAAAAAAACTTCTTCTTCTCCTCTTCCGATCTTCCCTCATTTTTTGTTTTTGCTTCCTCCCTTTTCTCTTTCAGTAATTCCAGTTCCTCTTGTGTTAGGCATCTTTTTATCCATACATTTTTGAACTCCTCTTTTTCCATAAGATTCTTTGCATTTTTTAGTATCTCTTCCACAGTGTTTACACTCTGGAAAGTCGCCTTTAGAGGTCTTGTCTTGCTTTTCTCATATTTCCCTAACCTTTTGTGTTCCTCTATGTCTTTACTACAGATTTCCTCTGATACTTCCTTCAGTAAGCTCATTACATTTGCCATCTCCTTTTTGTCTCTTGTGATCTTGTTTTTTAGATCTTCCTCTTCTATACCAGTGATTACTATAGATTTGTTTATATCTACTAAATCTCTGACTAACTTTAGATTGTTTTGGATTATTCTTTTCACTTCCTTTTTAATGCTTTTTTCCTCCACCCTTGTTTCTAAGTCTTTCTTTACTTTCACCATTTCAGCATACATGGTTTCCACATCATTTTTATAGCTTTGCACAGCTTCATTCACCTGTGTTATCTTCTCATCAATATCACTGCCCTGGTCAGTAAGACTGCTTACTTGCCTAATTGTCTCTGTGTCATTTTTTAACTCTTCCATAACACTCTCGTGATTGACTACTGTACTTGCCATTTCACTCACTTTCTTCCTAAGTGTACTCAATTCCACTGTTAGTTCACTGATGGTTGTGTCTTTCTTATTGGCCTCCCTTCCTAGTTTTTCTATTTCTTCCTTTTGCAAGTGCATCTGCTTCTTTATTTCATCAATTTCATTTTTGAAAGCCATTTCTAGTTTGTTTACACGTTCAACCAGTCTATTGTGAGTCTCCACTTTAACCAGTTCTTGGTAGAAATCATCATTTTGCTTTTTACTTTTATCCCTTTTCTTTTCCAAATTTGCTTTACTAAAGTATGTATCCATTTTGCAATACTAAAAGTGCAAAGTATATACTTACGATCCCCATGTTGTTGTAGTCTAAACAAACCTCATATGACTCAGCATATTCTTTCGTCATGTTTTTCTTTACTGTTTGAACAAGTCTTGTTTAAACTTATTATTTTTTTTCCTTTTAATAATGAAAAATCATTTAGTCTAACCTGGTACAGAGCTTGACTCATGCAAAGATACTAATTTAGGTAATGCCACTGGCCGTGTTGTTTCGGTACGGAGCGCCGATGTCGCACGTCCTACTCAGTTGAATCCCTCTACGTGTGTGTGTGTGTGTGTGTGTGTGTGTGTGTGTGTGTGTGTGTGTGTGTGTGTGTGCTTGCATGGGCTGTGTGCATGTGCACATGTGACTAATTGAATTTCGTCAGTATATTTCTGACCAACAGTTCACTGAAGACTGAGGAGAACCTGACTGTAGCAGCAAATATTCCATCGGAGCGGCTAATGATTGAGACAGATTGTCCGTGGTGTGAGATCCGACCTACCCATGCTGGTCACAAGCATGTTAGAACTACTTTTCCAACCAAGAAGAAAGAGCGATGGGAGATTGGCACCATGGTTAAGAGCAGGAATGAGCCAAACTGTATAGTGTAAGAACTTTATCTTTTTAGGTGTAGCAATGTATATTCATTATTGGTAGTATTGTGGTAGATGGGGTTGCTCATCATCCACTCACTCGATGTAGTGCTGCTCTCGGGTGGCTGTCCTTTCCTTTCTTTCTTCCTTCATTTCTTCCTTCCTCTTATGTCCTTTCTTTCCTCATCTTCTTTCCTTCTTTCTTTCCTCTTTCTTCTGTCTGCAGGTGACTCTACACTGAGTGGCAAGCCAAATGGTTTTCTGAACACCAGTAAGCCATTTACTGTGCTGGGTGGTAACTATATAACCAAATTACGGCACCTGGTGGTTTAGTGGGTAATTAAGGTGCTCCAGTTGAATTGAGCCTGTGTAGGTTTGTATCCAAGGTGTGGTTGGGGTTTATTGCTTATGTGATGCCGCTCAAGGATGAGTGAGGCTGGTCACTTTAATCTTAAATATCAGGACCAACTTGCCTAGCCCCGGGCTCCTATGCTCCTCATGGGGCAGTAGAGGATTGGATGGTGGGTGAATTGGATGGTATAATACAGAAAGTAATGTTGGTAGATGAGGGCACTCACCTACTCACTCAAAATAGTGCTGCCTTCAGGTGATTATACTCTGAATGACAAGCCAGATGCTTTTCCATAGCCCTGAAAGCCATTTGCTGACTTTGTGTTAACCATATTGTCAAGAAATAGATGCTTAGTGGTCTAGTGGGTTAAGGGGAGGTTAGGATTAATTGGTAACATAATGCAACTTGGTAGCATGTAACTGGTTGTTCTTGGTTTAACCTGAGCAGTTGTATGTGCTTAATGAATTTCAGCCTTCTCCTGTGCATAACAAAGCATAGCTTTTCAGAGTTTGTAAATCATGTTTCCTTATGGTGTGTGAAAGAGGACATTGTTATTGTTTGGTATGCAAAATTTGGGGCCTTAGCTCACCTTGGTTTTTTCACTGTAGATTTTAGAAGTTGAGATAGAGTGGTGCATCAGCATTGGAAAGAACATGAGAGTGGTGAAGGGTGGAAGAGGGTGGTGATGTATGGTGGATTGAGGAAGGAACTTATTTTCTAGTGACTTACAGTGTTCTTCATGTTTATATGGTACGTATTATTTTTTAGTTACTTATTATTTAGTTACTTCACGTATTTCATTTGTAGTTATTTCATTGTTTATACTTACTGTATTATCTGTTTACTTATTTTCTGCTTACTTCACTTACTTCATATATTGTTTCTTTGTTTTCACTTTTTACGTAGTTACTTCATTTATTTTTTTACATCCACTCATATACTTAGTCACTGAGTCACTAGTTATCTTTTACAGAAATTTGTTTTTAATTATTTGTGTGTCTACTTACCATGTACCAGAACCTCTGATGTCAGTTATAATTACCAGTAGCAATGGTCATAAGAGCAACAGGTTGGTGCATGGGTGCATTGGGTTGTGGTGTAGATGTGGTGAGATCAGCATGTTTCATTCATGAGTTCCTGCAACCACTCACATATGTAGGTTGTTTTCTTAGAATATAATCACTCTCCTCATCACTTGAGTCACTGGAAACATACTCGATGACCAAGGATCACCTCTCACTGACAGACAGCTGTCATTCATTATGGCTAGACAAACACTGAGCATTCTGTAGGAGCTTGAGGGCGATCACCCCCATACCTGGGAAATTTAAATGAGTGTGGATCTCAATAGAGTAACATTGCAATCAGAACAGCTTCCTTTATAGAGATAGGTCTCATATTATGGGTTAAATGCTTTGACTGAATAGCCTGGCTTAGGCCCCTGTGCTGTTGATGGGACAGCAAAGATGTGATGCTGTACTAGGCTATTTCCTACTCAAGTAGAAAAGGGCATGGCCATCTTTCAGTATGGCATAGTGAACTTATACCTGTGGACTAAATGTTTTGAAGAGATTTATGGAGGATGCAGTTTAGCCAGATGTTTTGAATGGGCATGGTATTCATGTGCATGAGTATATACATTTCATTTCGTTTTTAAAGGCTCCAACGTGCTTGCATGCGTCGGTCTTAGTCACCTAATGGCAGCTGTCCATGCTTCACGATCCATTGCAACCTCCCTGTTCATCCCCTTAATCCTAAGGTCACACTTTCTCGGTCTACCCCTCATAACCCCACCCCCAATATTTACATTCTCACCTTCTTCACCCAATTATCATCCCCCATCCTCTCCACATGTCCAGACCATCTCAATCTACCTCTCCTCATCACAACACCAATATACTCCAGTCCCATCCTACCTCTCAACTCTTCCATCATAAACCCAGCCCCCCCCCCGAACCTTGCACGCAGGGACGCACTACACATCCACCCAATCATTGTCATTTCTGTATGTCTGAGCCGGCGAATATCCTCCTCCTTTACTGCCCAGGTCTCACTGTCATACAGCATTACACTCCTAACACATGCTGCATACAAAGACTCCATAGCACATAGGGAGAGTCCTCTCAATGTCAGGAGAGGCAAGAACTCCCTGACCTTCTTCCAAGCACTTCTCACCCTAGCCACAGAGCTAGCTCCAGCCCCACCTCCAGCACACAACATGTCTCCCAAATAACAAAACTCTTCCACACACTCAAGAGATTCACCAGCAAGTTCAGTCCTTTCACGCCTGACAATCTCCACCTGCTCTTCCCGACACGCCGTACACGTAAAATCAGCATTATCTCGCAGTCTACCTCTGATACCACTACATCTCTTGTGCACCCATTTATCACAAACACCGCACAAGATGGAATTACTTCCCACCCCCTTGTGGCAAACTGCACATGGCCACTCTCCCTCCTCTTTGACAGTACCGCCACCAACCCTAGATATCATCACTTTTGTTTTATCTGCATTTACCCTTAAGCCCTTGTGCCCCATACCATCTCTCCACTTCCTAAACCATTCCTTCGCCTCCTTTTTGTTTTCCGCAGTCAACACCAAATCATCAGCATACAACATCTCCCACAGGAGTCAGTTTCTAAAGTCACATGAGAGGGCTTCAGGTACCATGATAAACAACATGGGACTCAAAACTGACCCCTGATGCACGCCAACATTCATGGAAAACTCATCGCTCAAATATCCATTCACTCTTACCTGGGTGCGAGCACCCACATACATAGCCATAACCACCCTAACCAGCCACTCCTCCAAGCCAAGCTTTCTCATTGCCCACTTCACGACCTCTCTAGGGACTGTGTCAAAGGCCTTTTCCAAATCAACAAAAACAAAATACAGATCCCTTCTCCTACCAATATATTTTTCCTGAAGTTGTCGAACAATAAATATGGCATCAGTGGTCCCCCTACCTGGCATAAAACCAAACTGCATGTCATCAATATTCACTCTTTCTCTAATCATACCTTCTAAAACTCTCTCCATTACTTTCATTATCTGATCTAAAAGCTTTATACCTCTATAATTTCCTCTTTCCAGGGCATCACCCTTCCCTTTATACACATTTACAGTTACACTCTTCAGCCGATCATCTGGGACAACACACTCATAAATAATCCTATTTATCAGGTCAGTGACTAACCTCACCCCTATATGTCCTGAGGCCTTCAACATTTCAGCAGTCAACCCAGACACACCTGCTGCCTTCCCCACCTTCATCCTGCCTATTGCCTCACTCACAGTAGCAGCATCAATCAAAGGCCAAGGGCCAAACACTGGATCTGCTGGCTCCAAACCTTCCCTGTCCCAGTCAGACTCCTCATTCAACAACCGGCTGTAATGCTTTCTCCATGCATCTTTAATATCGCCACTGTTCACCACTATCCTTCCATCATCATTCTTCACACACTGCTCACCTGTAATATCTCGATTATCCCTCTTCATCTGATTTGCCACCTTAAATATAATATTTTTCCTTTCCCCATGATTTAGGTTATCAAGTAAAAGTCTCTGTGACTCAGACTTCGCCCTGTATACCTCTCTTCTAGCCCAACGCTTGGCAGCCAAGTATTCCTCCTTGCTACCACCCTTCTTCCATTCCTGGAAGAGCCTTCTTTTTTCCTTAATTGCAGCTTCTACATCCTCATCCCACCACCAAGTTACTTTATGTCTTGGTGGTCCTTTTGTCCAACTGCATGTTACATCAGTAACTCTCAAGAGATTGTTCTTGAGGGCTCTGTACTGTTCATTAATGCCTGTGTCTACAGCTCCCTGTTCAGCCACCACTCTCCTCATCTCACTATAGAAGGCATCCCTTACTACTTGGTTTTTCAGCTTCCATATTTTCCTCCTAGGTACATAAGTCCTCTCTTTCATCACTCATTCTTTAAGCACCATATCACAAATCAGTAGTTTGTGCTGCTGCACACACTCCTCACTTCCTATAACTTTAACATCCCCCACTAACCTCCTATCATCCCGCCTAACCAGATAATAATCTATCTGACTGCTATTTCCCCCAGACTCATACGTAATTACTTAACCTACTCTCTTTTCCTAAAATATGTGTTACACACAATCATGTCCAATTCCTCCCCAAACTCAAGTATCCTTTCCCCTGTCGCATTCCTTATACCATACGCACATCCCCCATGTACTCTTTCATAACCTTGTGCTGCTTCACCTATATGACCATTTAAGTCCCCTCCCAAAACCAGTATCTCATCATCCCGCATACCACCTACTACACGTATTAAATCATCCCAAAATCTGTCTTTCTCTGCTTCATCCAATCCTGCCTGTGGAGCATATGCCGATATAATTGCAGCTATCTTTCTACCGAAACGAATTTTCAATACCAATATCCTATCGCTTACTCTCATATCATTCATAACATATTCCACCCATTTCACCGCAGCCATCACACCAACACCCCCATATCCGTCTGTCCCCCCCTGCCAAAACAACTTATAGTAACAGTTCTTCCCAACAATCTTTCTGGCTGATCCACCCCTGTACCGGACTTCCTGCAAACACGCCACATCCACCCACCTCCTACTGCATGCCTCAATGACTTCCCCCGTTCTTCCCCTCAAACCCACATTCCATGAACCCATGCTCATCCCCCTGGGTGATTTACTGTCCTCAGGCTTGCTTTGAAACTTAGTCTTGTGTTTTGTCATAGTCAGTATTAATAAAGGAGGATAGACATACCATAGGCCCCACTCACTGCACAGTCCCAGGTCTAGGCAATGGATCTGGGACCCCTGGCCCACCAGCTTACCAGTGGCAGTGGTAATGACCTCAGGGCACCCTGCCAGGACAGCTGCAGGGACACCCTCCAAGCGCTCCTTGGCACTGCAACTATCCCACCATTATACACCCACTGATAGGGCAGCCTCCTGGGGCGCTACTCCCAGGTTCGGGCCCCTCTCTATTGGGTGGAAGCGGCAACCTGGGAACCGCAATGCCCTGTACCCTCTAGCACAGGCTCGAGCCCCATCTCGCCCTGGACCCATGATCTATGCCGGCGGAACCCCTGTCACGCCTCCCCCCAGAAGTCCGCCAATAGGTAGTGGGGGCAAAGTTTTCTGGCTGCATGCCCTTGCTGGCGCCAACTCCTGTAATGCAGTGAGATATGTTGTGTGAAATGTAAAGTGCACGTGGTGTATTGCATAAGATAGGTAGAGGAAATGTTTGGGAGAGTATGCTGGTCTACTCTATATGTTACTGTCACACTGAAAAGGTCAGCAAAGGGGGATGGTTAGATAGCTAGTGAAACAGGAGCTCCAGCTCTCCCTATCACCAGCATTCCCATTCCCCTCGGGAGTACCACCCTGTTCGGCCAGTGTTACAGCCTCCTCCTAACAGTCTCATATATAGTCATGTAGATGGTGACAGCTTGTATTAGACAATCCAAGATTTTCATTGGAAAAGATAAGTTTTTAGAATACATTTGCCATTTAAGATGGTTGTATACCCCTCCAAAATGATTGTGTTATTTTAGGTTGTTATTACTACCATCCATCCATCATCCAATCCTACATTGCCCCATGAGAAGCGTAGGAGCCTGGGGCTAGGCAGTTGGTCCCGACATTTAAGATGAGACTGACCAGCCTTGCTCATCCCAGAGTGGCATTACATGAGCAATCAACCCCAACGAACCCCTGGATGTAAACCTTCACTGGCTCAATCCGATTGGAGTGCAATAATTACCCACTAATCCACCAGGTGCCAAAATTTGGCTATATGGTTACCACCCAGCGTAGTAAATGGTTTCCTGGTGTACAGGAAACCAATTGGCTTGTCACTCAATGTAGAGTCACCCATAGGCAGAGGAAGAGGAAAGAATGAAGGAAAGAAAGACAGAAGAGGGAGTGTAAAGTCACCCATAGGCAGAAGGACAAGGAAAGAAAGACAGAAGAGGATGGAAGGAATGAAGGATATAGAAGAGGAAAGGGCAGACACCTGAAAGCAGCACTACATCAAATGAGTGGATGGTGAGCGCTACCTTCAGATAATTTTATTCACCGTAGGAAAGCCTTCTTATACTGAAGTGATTAATAAAGTCTGTATCTACTTTCAATGCAAAATATCACTCATAAGCTGAAGAATATTTTCTTGAGATAACAAGAATAATAGGTTAAATGTCCGCAGGCTGAAGGGGTTGTATAAACTGATCTAATGGGGGTATGGTGTAAGATATTAAAACTCATAATTTCTCTTCGACAGACAAGTCTTGGAAGTACTGGCAGCCATAAAGAATGAAGATCAAAATAAACTAGCAGAGACTATTTATGGAAATACAATTAAAGTATTTTTTCCATCTGAAACTGATTAATAAATCTGTCTATAACTGTTCTATTTGAAACTGTTCATTAAAAAACAGTATTGAATGGTGTATTGTCTAATCCCATAATTCTGCCATATTATACATCTTATCATTATTTTTCCATGGGCTGTAAAACTATCTTGGTTAATGCATGGATAAGTGGATGTTAAGAAGTAAAAAGATGGCTGATGAAGGGAGTGAGAAAGTGAATGATTAAGTGAACAAATGTACATAATATAGGTATCAGTAGATGAACTGATAGAAAAGCAGGTAGGTAAAGATTAGGTGATAGATAGATAGATGGATGGCTGGAGAGATGAAAGAAAAACTGACTGATTTCTGTACAACACCTCAGTATAGAAAAGGTTGAAATGAAAACATGTACCACTGTAGATGAGCCTCACACCTTGCCTTGCAATTATTATCAGTCATGTTTGTATCAAGCTTAGGATGTAAGAGGGGATGGAGGTAGAGCAGACAATATTGGTTGCTTGCAGAAATTGAGCAACTTTGTGAGCTTGGTCCCAGGGGGTGGATCAATGTTTGGTCAGATGTGGTAGGTACTGTCTAGCTTAAGATGAGACAACATAGTGACTGGAGTGTCAGAAAGTATCTGCTAGTGTTACATTGGTCCCTCCTGAAGCTGGTCCAGTCAAAAGACTGCAGAAGCTTTGAGGCCAGGCCCAGAGAAGATAATTTAAGGGCTTCTCAGGTTTGAGGAGGAAGTTTAATGTTTTCTAGGAGCCTCAATGGAATAGAGGATCAGAGGAGGTAATGGGAGGAATATTCTGGTCTGAAGGAAGGGGTTCATTAACCCCTAGGTGCCGGTTAACGTGTATAGCTGTCATGATTTTAGGCACGGAGCAACACCGGTTGACATGTATAGCCGCAAGTATCTTTCTGCCACCCTTTGAACTTTAACTTATCCCTGCTCATCGACAGGACCACCTCTCGAGGAAGAGTTGGTGAGTCTTATATATTTTTAATTTTTTCTCTAGCTGTTATAGTTTGGCAGATATTAGGATTTGAAGTAAAGGTATTTTTTCCAAAATCACGATATCCCCCTGTAGGGAGGAGCGTGAGACATTGGAAAACCCCTGGCATGTAGGGGTTTGACAATGTGTGATGCCATAAAGACTATACCCATTGCTGGAACATAATGAAGATTTGAGACATGAAAGGGATTGGAATCTAAAGAGGCTACATCAGATAATGGATGAGCTGATGCTCCCAGATGGGTCAAAGGAGCCTGGTGCATTACACTAGGGCTCAAAGTTAATCCATATTAAGGAGTGGAAATAAGCATATCTTGTAACAGCTGCATGGTAACTGGGGAGCAGTTCAAGGGTTTAGTTCTTGGGCAGCAGTAAACTCAGGTGTGAGGAACTTTAGGTTTATCCTCAAAACAAGAAATGGCTGTGCTTATGGGACATTGGAACCATGAGCAATTGCCAATTGGGACCATAGATCATGGGCCATGGTATGTGTAGGAGGGGCCCTTGGCAGTGGGACTGTATAGTTGGAAGGTACTGTATAAGACTGCAGTAAGGGTTGGTGGTTGGATCTATCTTCAGCAGTAATACCTATCTGTTAGCCAAATCCCTTGATCCTGCAAGGGGTGACTACACACAAATCGCCATGTTGCCTTGTCCTTAGCCATTTGGCTGCCCTTTCTCCAGCTTACACCTCTTCATATATCTTTCCACTCCATCCCTCCATCTCAATCTCAGTCTCCCCCTCCCCCCTTTCCATATCCACCTCACTATCAGGCTACACTCTTCTAGTTAGTTAGTCATTTTTCTTAATCCTCACCACATGGCCAAAACATTTCAGCTTTTTTCCTTAAAGCTTTCAAACAGATCCACATAAACCCTGCAACATTCCTTGACTTCTTCATTTGTCTAGCAGATGCAAAGTAAAGATGAAAAGAGGTTTGATTTATATGAAATCCATGTTAGGAACAATAGCTAGGTGTGGACATGGACTGATTCTAAATGGCACCAAACATGTCAAGTAGGACAGTGTTAGCATTTTTCTGGGTAAGCTGCAGACATACAGGACTCAAGTAAAGAAAGTAACTATCCAGAATTCTGAACATACTGGTAAGAAAAGAAGATGAGAGGAATAGGGCTGTTGGCCATTGCTGCCTGTGAGAGTGACTATTGCTAGAGTATTATTAGAATTGTAAAGAAGGCTGTCTGCTAACCAAACCCTCCAGCAGAAATTGGCAGGAAAAAGTGAAATGCAATTTGGTAATAACCAGCACAACGAAATTTTAAGTCTACTTTGTTTTCCACACAAAACTACTGAACTTGGATCTTGCTTTTCATAAATCCACATACAGTAGTTTAATGTTACTGAACACGTATTAGAACATGGTTGAGGTATTCATCTGTTTTTCTTTCATGGTCCATTCGTTTAGAATATTGTGTAGTTCATGTTTCACGTCTCAGATATTGTTTGAATTTTCCGCGCATCAGCAAGAAGGCCTATGATAAAAGACCATGTATAAAGTAGCCTCTATACTACATCCTGAAATACAGCGTAATACAGGATGTGGTATTCAGTACATTTGCTTGGCTATTTAATTATGCTTTCCTTATTTCCTCACGGGAACTTTTTTTTTTTCTTATATTTAGGAGCCTTTACAAGTTGACATACCACAACAAAAAGTGCGACCGACTCGAACTGTGAACAAACTTTGTGAGGATGGTATTTACATCGTTTTAAAAACCTTTCATCGTGACTGTCAGTCAAAATGAGAGCAGTACCTACATGGGTAGATAAGGTTCATGACAGGGATAAGCAGGAACAGTGGTAAGTTTAATTACAGGGATTATTCAGCGCTGTATAGTCCAAGCAGTCTTATATTCCGATACATATGGAAACTTAAAAGGTTTAAGTGCTTAGTGAATATGAAAAAGATTATCAATATGCAGTAATAGAACATATATATATATATATATATATATATATATAATATAATTCTGAAATTTTGGATAATGTTTAGAAGACATAAGACCGGATATCTAAGAAATAATATTGATAATATATTCGTTTGTCAGTTTCTGTGACGTTTCTTCCACAGATAAAGAATAAGTGAAATGTTTTGGGTTCTTTAATTTGTATTTGTAGTGCTGGTTTGTTTGCTTCATCCATTAAAGGCAATGCATACCTGGTATTTGTTTTTTGGTGGTTCATTGTAGTACTAGTTATAGATGGTGTGTGGTTAGATTTTGGCATTTTGGTAGGTTAGCCAAAATTGACATGTAATTGTTTCTGTTTATTTTCATTATTAAGAAGAAAAAAAGCTAGTTTTAAAATGCTAATTTCTTGAGTGGAGTTGGCTGGTCTAAAACTTGAAAACTAGTGATCTTAGATTTCAGGGGCAAATTCTTTTAATACACAAAAAACTACAGGAAAAACATAATGCCATCTTGTTAATCTGGTGTTATGGCTCTGTAAACATTTACCAAATCTTTTATTGCAACTTATTTTATATGCACAGTTATTGTGAATGGTAAAATTTTGAACATTTATTTCTTCCAGTATCTACGACTTATGCTTTAGACCAGATGGGTCACAGCTGATTGTAGCTGCAGGAAACCGTGTTTTAGTATATGATACCACTGATGGTGCACTGGTGCAGCCCTTGAAAGGTTTGTAATGACTAGTTCTGAGAAATACCCTTTGTATCATATTTGCTTTAGTACCATACAGTAATGGAAGATAGAGATTTCCTTTTACTCATTGATATATCTCACATTGCTCTATTATTCTCAATGGTATATGCCCACAGTTATTTATTAACAACAGTGAAATGTGTCTGATTTAAAGAAAACCAATTACAAATGCCAGCCATTTTTTAAACAGATTTTAAATATGTGGGACAGGGACCAAGAAACTGCAGATGCTGTATCTCATGCCAAGAAAGCTGAATCCTGTTGGTTCTTAGAGGTAACATGACAGTAAAGCATAATCATTGTTCCACTTTACCATCCCCTCCCTTTTTTTCCTTCCTTTCCCTGCTTTCAGGCTGTCAGCACCCACTCCTCTATTAGGTAATATTTCATGATTTTTTTTTTTTTAAATTGGTAACACAGGATATTCTTATATTGGCATATTTCATAGGGAATAAAAGGTTGTATATAGCGTGGGATATATTGGCTGGCAATAGGAAATCCTTAGATCCTGTGGCAGTAAAGGATCATTTGAATTAGCCACTTTAAGGTGGAATGGTACCAGTAATACAGTGTGTGCATTTCAAATTAGTAGCATATGCTTTTCTTTACTTGTCCATTACTGTATGCATCTAAAGTATTGACAGTTCTCATTTTCCTGTGTGTAGCATTATTCAGAATTTTAGTTATGAGGTCCAAAGTATGAGAAGAGTGATTAAGGTACTGGCTGTGATAGGTACACATTAACTAAAAAGTCTGGTCGTGCAAATGTTCAGAACATTAATATATGGCAAATTCTGTTTGGCATCTCAAATTAGATAAATGAAAATTAATTACAGTATCTCATAATGCTTTTGATAAAGAAGTTATCAGAGGAGCTATATACAAGTACATTTTTTTTTTATATGTATCTGTGTGGAATGTACCTTAGTGTTTATTGGAGGAGGATGGATGATGAGACATTGCATGTAGTTTGGGGAAGTTGTTTGTTTTTTTGTTTTCTTTTGGTGTGGTGGTGCAACATAAAGTTAGAAAGGTGGGATATTGTCTATCTGTTGCCAGACGCCTCAATCCCATAAGTGGTGGCCACAAACAAATCGCCTCCATGTTGCCCTTTCCAATGCCACTTCACTGCCTCGCTTCCAGCTCACACACCCCTCTCTCACATACCTCTGCACTCCATCCATCCATCTCATCCTCGGCATCCCCCTCCCTCTTCCCCCATCCACCTCACTCGCAAACACTTGCCTCATTAGTCTCTCGCTCTCCATCCTCTCCACATGGCTAAACCACCTCAGTGTATTTTTCCCAATGCTTTCTATCACATCCACACACACACATCACATCGTTCCTTCACTTCCTCATTTGTCAGTCTGTCTCTCCATGTAACTCCACATTCTCCCCCCTCAAATAACTCATTCCACTGCTCTCACTCATGCCTTGTGTCCTTCCAACAAGGTCCAAACTTCACTTTCATACATCAGAGCTGGTATCACAATACTGTCATACAGTGACTTTTTCACTTCTATGCTCATTTCCCTGTTGCTTATCACTGCTTTCAAAGCACCAGCAACCTTTCTCTCCTGCTGGACCCTTTCAAGCACTTCACCCTCTAAACTTCCATTCGTACTTATCACTACCCAAGTACTTAAACGCATTCACATTTTCCATTTCCTCCTGATCCAACCTCACTTTACATCCAGCAACTTCATTTCTCTCAAAGATCATAACTTTACTCTTCCCTGCATTTACCTTTACCTTTCCTACACACACTGTCAGACTCATTCACCAAGCCTTGCAGTTCCCTTTCATCTTCACTTAACAGTACAGTATCATCAGCAAACAATAGTACAGAGAGATTCCAAACACAGCCCTCTCTCATAGGGTTGCTCCAACATCCACTGTCCTACTTTGTAACCCTTATACCCCCACCTATATACCGGTACAGATTGAACAGCCATGGGGACACGGCACATCTCTGTTTCAATCCAACATTCAAATGGAAGAATTCATTCAGTTCACTATCGACATGCACTGCAGCCTTAGCACCCTCATACATACTCTTCATGGCATTCAACAGCTTCCCATTGACTCCATATATCTTTAATACTTTCCACATTCCTTGTCTATCCACCCTGTCATATACTTTCTCTAAATCCACGAAGGTTGCATACAACTTCTTTTCCACTAAAGACCTAAGAAAGCATATCTGATGTACACAACCTCTTTCCATCCTAAAACCTCCTTGTTCTTTTCATCTCATTCCTCTGCTCTTTCCCTAACTTGGTCAGTAAGTATCCTACCATATACATTTCCTATTATGCAAAGAAGACAAATGCCTCTATAACTAGCACACACTTCTTTTTCCCCATTTCCAGTGTACAGGGGAGTAATTATACCTGACTTCCAATCCTCTGGGACTCTGCTTTCCTCCCAGGCCAATCTGCACATCTTCGATATCCATTCTACTGCTTTCTCTCGCCCAGACTTCAGCACTTCACCACACACCGCACACTCCATCAGTTCCTGGGGCTTTCCCCATTTTGACTTTATTACTTCCAGTACCTTCATCCTACTGATTCCTTCCTCTTTTCTCACTTCCCACCACCTCCCAGCCATTCCTCAGCCACTTGTACTCACATTACTTTCATTCTTTATGTTTAGCAGTTCCATAAAGTGTTCTCTCGATCTGCTCACTTTTTCTCCCTTCCCCACTAGTTAGCAATTTACCATTTTTATCTTTCACTCCCCGACTTACTTCTTTATCTCCCTTTCTAAGACTATGTCTTTCCAGAACATTTTCATACATTCCCTCCACTGTACCCTCAAATTCCTTCCAAATTCCTCATCCACTCTCTTTTTACTCTCTCTTACTAATCTCTCCACCTCTCTCTTCCTCTCTGCAACTTCATCCACGTCCCTGTTTCTCATTCATTCACTATACTGTATGCTTTCTTCAGCGCCACAGCCTGTCTCACCTCTTCATTCCACCATGCTATTCCTTGCACCCCCTTTCATCTTCTCTTCTTCCCACACACCTCATATGCTGCCCAGATTTCTTTTGTGAATATCTTGCACACACCTTCCATGTTCCCCATCTGGTCCAAATCATATTTACCCAGTCGCTCCTGCACTTCTCTCCTATAGTCTGCCTTTTTTCCATTCTCTTGCAATCATTCTACCCACCTAGTATGAACTACTTCCCCTTGTCCATCCCTTCTCCTCCTCCTCCATTTCGTTTGAAGCTTGACTTTCACCACCACCAAGTGGTGGTCAGAAAGTCCACTCCTTCAACCTCTGTGCACTCTTGCATCCATTGCAGACTTTCTCACTCCCATCCACACATGCATAATCACTCATTGCCCTTCGTTCATTCAGTTCACCACTCTCCCCTCTCATCACTCATCATGTATACCTGTGGGTCATTTTGTGTCTAAAAGAGGGTATTGGCTATCACCAACCCCCTCCCTGTGCAAATTTCTGCTAGAGCACTGCCAGACCCATCCATTTTTGCAGGCACACCCTGCTCACCAACTACTCCATCCACTTTCACATTCCCTACTTTTCCATTCATATCTCCAATAAAAAACACTCTTTCATATCCTTTCAAACTTTTCCATGCACACTTCCACATTTGTCCAAAACTCTTCTTTCACTATGCCTGCACAATCATGCATTGGCGTATACACACAATCACCCACATTTGTAGTCCAGCTTTCACTCTTACACAATCCTTGAGCTGACAGATCCATACTCTCTTATATTCTCCTTCCACCACCTCTTGCACACAACAATACAAACTTTTTTTGCCTTCTCATTCTCACCTATTGTGCTGAAATAATAAATTGTGCCACCCATGATTGGGAGTACTTTTGTTTCTTTGTGAAGGTCATTTGTACTTACGGACTACATACAGTACATCATGTTATTAATAAAGCTTTCTTTTGTCCATTTTAATGTTTTTCCATGTTTGTGGTTGTAGATACTGTAGTTATAGTATTGTACGGTTCTTCCTCAGTGTACAAGCATAATTGGACCAAGAATTGGTTTGTATCTCAAAAAGTTCGTTAGTTGAAATTCATTAATACCTAAAATACCAGTTATATATTATTTAAAAAATTTTCATTAGTACCATTATGTCTTAATAATTTTTGTATATACAGTAGTACAGTATTGCACTGGTATCATAAGTGTTACCGGTATTACAAAAATGACTTAGTAAATGGTACTCCACAAATAGCTTATCTCTAAATTTTCTTAATGTGAAAGTTTTTAAGTAGGAGAGCAAATGTATAAGGTTTTACCCTACTGTTAGCTTCTTTTCCCACAGCATGTTATTTTGTAAAATAAACTGCACCGGTAGATTGCAGTTTTGATAGCAGTTGTTATTTGTCTTTGTTACCTAGCTTGTAAATAATATGAACCATACATTTTGTATTTTATATAATTTCAGGGCACAAAGAAGCAGTGTACTGCGTTTGTTACAGCAGGGATGGAAAGCGCTTTGCATCAGGTAGTGCAGATAAAAGTGTTATTATATGGACATCAAAATTAGAAGGCATTCTTAAATATTCGTAAGTATTGTGTAGTTAGTAATTTGTTACTGATGTGCAGCAAAAGCATCAAGCTGTACTGATGCTACCATGTGAAAACATCCCTCTCCTACACCATAATAATAAAGAATTTAATCAAATGAGATTTAGATTATTGTCATAAATTAAAGCAGGTTAGTTGGATATCCTCCAGGAATTTTTATTTATAAATGTCAGGACCAACTTGCCTAGTCCTGGGCTCCTATGTTCCTCATGGGGCAACACAGGAGTAGGTGATGGATGAAAAAAAAACTTAAGTGGACAGAAGGTTAACTGATTTTGTTTTTAAAATTTCCATCCATCATCCAGTCTTAGGTTGCTCCATTAGCAGTATAGGGGTCCCCACCTATTAATGTAATGTACAGTGGGGTCTCCCAATATGCGGGATCTTAATATATGAAACACCTAATACAGTATATGAACTCGACCCAGGAAAGAAAGAAATTTTTAAATATGCAAAATGTGATTCTAAAATAAGAATTGTCGTATGAATGCAAGGGAAAAATGGTGTTCTCGCTCAAAATGGTAGTATCTGAAACCACCAACAGATGGCTGATTGGTTGCCCACCCTTTCCCTCCCTCATGACATCGCACAAGTTAAGTCTCAAGACTATCAGTCTGCTTGCATATTGTGATGATTTTAGCAATATGCATACAAGACCAGCTCTTGCCTACCTGTTACATGGCCCCACCTCTTAATTCCAAGAATAAGAGGATCATTTTTGGGCTAAAGATGAAGGTTATAGCATTAATAAGCAAGGTAAAAGTAACTCAGACATCGGACATGAACTTGGCTTAGGTGAATCGACAGTGAGGAACATTCCCAAGAGCAAGGAGCAGAGTTTACAAACCGTCACGACTTATGGAGGCCAGCAGGTGGACGGGCACAGTGAGCTTGTTAATCCCACAGTTATACAAACGGAGTGCTACCTAGCATACTACATTCACAGTTCTGTTATTTTTCTGTGAGCAAAATTCATTCTTAAAATGATTGTCAATAAATGGGGAAGTACTGTAAATGACAGAGATAGGGTGAGGTGTCGATCGACCATATACATTTATTTCCATTGATTCATTGGTTTCTAATTTGTGAAATTTCTGATATGTGATGCATTTTGTTGCCCATATTCTTGCATTTTGGGAGACCCCAGTGTATTGTGTTATATGTTGCAACAAATACACAGCATTAAGCTAGTGGTACACTTTGTGTGAATCTTGAGCTGCATGCACCTCTTGATATTGTACAGTAATTTGCAGTTCTTAGTGAAGACACTACAGTATGTGTTATATGTTAGAGTGCCAGAAGCAGTGTTTGTTTGTTTGTTTGTTTCTTCTTTCAAAATTCATCACACACAATTCATAACACCACTATATAAGCAGGTTCACTAATAGTTGTTTTATATATAGACATTAATTTGCTATGAGTGTGGTTCTCTTAATGAATATTCTGAGGTGAAGTGGGTCCCTTGCAATTCTGATATTTAATGATTAACATTGCATAAAGGTACAGTATACTGTACTTATATATCCCATTTTTCCCCCAACTGCCTGTGTGTGTCAGGCACAATGATGCCATCCAGTGCTTGGCATACAACCCAGTGTCCCACCAACTGGCTTCCTGTGCTCTTAGTGATTTTGGTCTTTGGTCACCAGAGCAGAAAAGTGTCCAGAAACATAAGGTAAATATGAATGTAACTAGATGAGTATGAAGCCATATTACCATATGTACATTTTAATACTGAATATTCATAATATGTCAGCTATATATATATATATATTTATATATATAATATAGACTTACCTCGGTTTAACAGTGTAATTGGTGAGGTAAAACCCCATCATTAGGCGGGGTATCGTATATCGGGGTACCTTTAACGTGTAATGTGGATCATTTACCAGCCTTGGGTTTCCCCCCAAACCAAGCCCCAAACCCACCCAAATGAGCCCAGAAGCAAGTTTAAAGCCAATCTGAATGGCCTACCAGATGTCATGGAAGCTAACCTAACCCAAACATCTGTAAATAACTCACTAAAACCAGCAAATAAAATCTAAATATCATGAACTATAAGCCTGGAAAAAATCAAGCTTAGTAAACTGTACCCCAAAATGACATTTATAAATGAACCTAAACACAGAATTTTAGGGTAAAATATCATGAAAATCGGTAAAAAAAATCAAAACCCATCGTCAAACCAGGGTTTGGCCATCGTTAGGAGGGGTATGTTGGTATTTCTACCCCCATCGTTAAGCCTGGGTATCGCATCTAGGGGTACTGTATATCGAGGTATTACTGTATGTATATATATATATATATATATATATATATATATATATATATATATACATATATAATTAGAGAGAGAGAGAGAGAGAAAATATACATATGTACACCTAAGTTTTAGTAGCTACTTAGCATCTGTATTTGTTTTCACAGAGTACCAGTAGGATATGCTGTTGCTCCTGGACCAATGATGGAGTCTACTTGGCTTTGGGGCTGGCTAATGGTATTGTCTCCATTCGAAACAAGGTAACCTACCTTTTTACTGTGGTTTATTTGTGTTGCAGTACCACAAACCAGCGCGTAGCACCCGTCTAGCAGCAAACTCTCATCCCTTTTCTCTCCAGCTCTCTAATGCAAGAATCCTTCATTTATGCAACAGGTCAACTCTGGAACTGTCTTCCTCCTTCTGTATTTCCTGCTTCCTATGATTTCCAGTCTTTCAAACGCAGTGTGTCCAGGCATCTCGAAAAATCAGATCTTGAATTTGGCTCTCTCTTGTATTTTGTTTTTCTCTTGGAAGGAACAATAATTGTGGGCTCGTGGCCTTTGGTTCCTTCTTCCTCGCATTAAAAAAAAAAAAAAAAACAGGTTGTTGATATTCTTAGGAGTTTAATTTTGAGTGTAAGTCTGTAGTAGAGTGTAGTGTATAAGTATAGAAGCTCTGTATCCATGGTTTGAGGTCTGTTAAACTTGTTTTTCAGTATATAGCATTTGAAAAGTTGATCAATTAACTATCTGAATGGTACATTCGTTATCTGCATTCCCACAGTCAACACTGGTTGGTATGCTCTTCCAAGAAGTATGCTTAATATTATCAAATACTTCTGATGCTGTGGCTCTGTATGTCAGCTATTGTGACCCAGAAATGTGATATCATACACTGATTCATATTAGGCATAATTGGTGGAAATATAACCGTAATAAAACTACTACTACATTACATAAACAGTACATGTGAGGTTGTGGAGTTTACATTTTAACAGTAGTCTGAGGAGCTTAAAGTACAGAGCTAACATCCACTTTTTCATTTCCATATGAGTGTTTTCAGGCTTCCAAGTTTTCCATTGATTAAGATTTACATAGCCTCTGGCCCCCACACTCCTATTGGGGCTTTGCAGGATTGAATGATGGGGTGGGCCACCTTACAAGTACACCAAGCCCTCATTTTTAGACCAATTGTTACTCGACAGTTCGTTGTTTCGACATTTATAAATCTATACCCTTCGTTGTTTGACATGGTTATCCCCACCATTTTTACAATTCGAGTTACACGCCACCAGTCAGACCGGCTGAGCTGCCTCTGTCTCCCGTGCCTTCCCTGCTGATTGATTGCTTATTCATCTCCCTGCATTTCTGTTTTACCACTTGTAATATTACAGAAGCGTTAGGAGATACACTTAGGTGGTTTGGCCATGTGGAGAGGATGGAGAGTGAGAGACTGATGAGGAGAGTGTATGAGAGTGAGGTGGAGGAGGAGAGAGGGAGGAGAAGGACAAGGATGAGGTGGAGGGATGGAGTGGAGAGGATTATGAGAGAGGGGTGTGTGACTTGGGAGCAGGGCAGTGAAATGGCGGGGGACAGGGTGACGTGGAGGTGATTTGTTTGTGGCCACCCTGTGTGAGATTAAGGCATCTAGCAATAGATAGATAGACAGAATATTACAGCACCACCATGGCTCCGCCCAAGACCCCTACTACTATCCTGTCAAGCGCAGTCATGTGCTCACCAACCTGTGTGAGTGTTTACGTAAGAGTGTGACCTTCGTATATAATATGTGTGTGTGTGTGTGTGTGTGTGTGTATGAGAGAGAGAGAGAGTATTCTGATGTAGTACATTGCGTACAGTCTTGGTTGTAAATAATCACCTATCCTTTGGTACCCCATGCCTCAGGCTGGCTCCTTTATGCGTGACAAGTCACAGTGGAATAAGAGGGGCTGAGAGGGAGGGGCCAGAGAGAGAAGGGAAGGTGGGTGGGGGGACGAACGATGGTGCAGGGGTAGAGGGAGGGAGGGGTGGGAGGGAGAATGAAATGCGAAGTTGTGGTCACATTATTTGCGTACTGTATTTTCTTTCATTCAGGGCATTGTATAAAGGAGTAAATATTCGGTAGATAATGCTGCATTACACCTTGTATTATGGCTTCAGATAACTAGCTTTAGAGTGGTGATATCAAGAGCTGGCTCATGAGAGAAATACTGTATATTCATGTGACAGGTCAAACATTAGTGTGGAGCCAAATACTTGTGTTTATCCCTGTATTTTGACTTTTGATGCAGAATGGAATCTGGATGGCTTTGACTTAGGTAATGTTTGTGTAAGAAACGTGCTCTATCCTTACGTGTACAGTGGGCTTGCACAGTACGCAAGTGGATGGGTGTTCGACGACCTCATGCACTGTGATTTCTTGTACTGTGACTACATAATCTTATGGGAAAAATAACATATGGGCTAACCCCCTCAAACCTTTATATTTTTTTAACCTTAGAGATATAATATAGGGAAAATTTTTAAGACATGTACTACAGATATAGCTAAAATAACAAAAAGCATTGAGTGGTGTGAATTGAGACATTTTTTTTACTTATTTGGTTGTATAAGCCATAAGTGCTAGGCATTTTATATTCAAGGTGCCTATGGAGGGGTAAGTGACCAATTAATGTGCAAGTGTGCAAGACTTTATTTATTTTCCTTTTATTTTATTTTTTTATAAAAATTAAAAAGTCACTTTGATTCAGTCAAGGAAAATGGGGTGAGTTGAGACACGTCTTGGAATGAATTGAGACAGGCACAAAAATTGTTTTATTGCAACATTATGGTAAATAAACGAAAATCCTTTTACTTGTTGTTGAAGTTATTTGATATTTGAATGAAATAAGATCATTTCAGACAAAAATATACACCTTTCAGACATTTACTTTTTTTTTTTTTTTTTTTTTTTTTTTCCTAAATACCCCCTTTGGCTAAGTAGGTTCTCTTATCGAGAGACGTCTGGACAGGGTACAGTACTTTATTTGAACTTTAAATGCTCAACTTGCCTCCTTAATTGTCATTTTGCTTTTCTTAGCTGCATCTACTGCAGCATTAATCTGTTCTTTATCTATGGGAGGATTTTTGGCAACACATGTCTTCGCCTTCTTCAGAACATGCGAAGGCTATGACCTACACCAGACTACAGTAAAACCTCGATATAATGTACTTCAGTAGACCGGAATTCGCTGTTATCGGACTCGAGGAGCCACCGGACTAAATTCCCATATATCAGAAACGGTCTGGATGTCGCTTTTATCGGAATTTCACGTTTTTCAGAATGGCTTGGGCCCCAATTAGTCCGTTATAGTGAGGTCTTAATGTATTCATGCACATGCAACCTGAGAAAAGGGAAAAAACTACATAAAAAAGCAGAAATAACATATCGTCAGCTACATGCAGTCACTGAAAGGCATTTCTCAACCTGCTCCCACTGTCATGCCAGTATCACATGTAAAATACCTGTAAAAACAGCAAAATAAGATGTGTGTACATACTGATAGAGCAGCATGCTTGTTGGTGTATGTTGTTAGTGCTAGGATCCACCACCAGGTTGCAGCACCAGCCAGATGTTTGGCAGAGTATGCTAAAATGCGTGTCTCAATTCACACCACAACTTTTTTTGTTGGGGTGAATTGAGACAAAATTATTCAGTCTGTAACAGCAATAATATGAAAGATATTTTATTTCTGTTTAAGTCACATTAAACCTGAACTATTTAACAATCAACATCCAAAAAATATTGCCTCTAAAAACTCAAATTACTTTAGGAGGGTAAATTTACCAAGACTCTTGGTTTTGCAACACGAAATTTTGTGGGGCTTAAAAATCTTACCCTTAGGGAGATGGATTTTACATGCTTTAAACATTTTCCTACTGAAATGTAATACAAAGTTTGTAGATATAGCCTAGGCCTATCTAATGAGCACAACAGGAAAAGCTTGTTGAATCAACTGACTTTGCAATATTGACTGTGTCAATTCACCCCTCAAAAAAGTTGTCTTGATACACCCTACTCGATGCAGTATGGTTAGTCACCTTAAAAACAGTAGACAACAGACCTGATGGACTTAAATAGCACGGGTTCTGAGGCGTGGCAACAAACTTTGAGTGCCCCCGCTGCACTGGCTGCACCACGTGTGTTTAACGGTTACCAGTGTTGTATTATTCCTGGCTTTAATGAAGATAATTTACGGTCTGTTGAATGTTATATTTCTTCCAGGATGCAGCAACAGTCATTATTGTGGGGGTTGCAGGTATGCCTGGTGGAGCAGGTGAGTCAGGTGGGGCTGTGGAGATGGAGGGGGAGGCAACTGGTGAGTAAGGTGGGGCTGTGGAGGTGGAGGGGATGGCAATGGGAAAATCAGGGGAGGTGGTGAGGAGAGGATCCTCCTCCTCATTACTGCTCACATTTTCAGCAATTTTCTTCATCTCTTCTTGTTTGTCCGTTTCATTCCTCATCTTGTTATGGACATATTTGCATTATGACAACTTGGCATTTGCGAAATACAGTAACCATTATTCAAGTGAATCCAGATGTATTTATAGAAAGTGGGTATGTATTCTAACTTACCGTTATTGCCAACAATGTTATTGTTGAAGTCGTTACTGGCGAGCTTTTACTGTAGACTCCTCGTGATTACCTACCCATGAGCCTCTAAGGTCATGATGGGCTCGTCATGTGGGAAGTGGGGGGTCACATAGTCTGGGAAAAGAGCAGTTTTGGACCACTCCTTGCCTCTGCCTTGCGTATTATAGGCTAAACTCATTCATTCAGAGTTTATGGTTATGATTTTGGTCACTTGTCCACTATGCTATTTGCTCACTGTGATCACACGTAATGTGTGAACCCACTGTAATTGATTTTGGAACTAAATATCATGTGCATTCTTTGACGTGGCAATATTCACAGTAAATATGATCATCCTCCTGGTATACACTCCCCCTGTACAGTCACCATCATGTCAGCTGTTTTATGGCATCTTCATATGAAAAGGCTATTTAACCCCTAAAGTGCTAACAGGATCATTCGATCCTTTCTCAAGATTACGCAAGACACTGAATGTGATCGATAGGGGGGCTTTTGGGAAAAACCGCGGACACTAGGCTCCGGCCCAATTGTGACATATATTGATGCCAACCAATGAGAACTAAGTCCTGAGAAGGGAGGAGGGAGGATCTGGGCCTGTACCCATGGTGGGGGGGAGGTAATTCCCCCCATCGCCCTCTCGCCACCTTCCTCTACCCCAATACCTTTAATCTCTCTCCCCCTCCCTGGCATCTGACCGCCTGCTGCTCCCTCCCTCACCATCCTCCACCATCCTCCATCAAGCTGCCGTGGTTCTCCCCCCTTTCCCCCCCTCCCTGTCTCCGTGGGGAGGGTTATATCCCCCTACCCACCCCCCACACCCCTGTTCACCCTCTCTGCCTGTCCTCTTTGCCTTGTGGTATCTGTCTCCCACCACTGTACCCCCATACCACCCCTCCAGGCCTCTCCCCACCCCATCCCCACCCCCTGTAGTACACTGTACGCTTACAGGTCACCCCCCTCCCCCCCCCTGCCTAGAGTATTATACGTCATTATTACTATTCATGTCGCGTGTTTTTATTCATTACACAGCTATGAGGGAAGGGGATGGGGGGAGGGAAGGTGGGGAGGGGAGAAGTGGTGGGGGGAAGGGAATTGGGAGTGATTGAGGAACACCGACATAATTATTTTGCATGCTATTGTTCAGAAAAAGAAAACAAAATTTAAATGGAAAATTCTGAAGGGGGGGAGGGAAGGAAGGGAAGGAAGAGAGGGGGGGTGATTGGAGTGGGTGAGGAAGGTCATGGGAGGGGAGTAATGAGGGAGGAATGGGGAGGGAAAGCATAGAAAACAGGAGTCCCGCTGCCTGGAAGGGTAATTTTTTTCAACTTTGTCAGGCTATAGCCCATGAACCTAAGTGGTCTAAAATGCTCTGGTTTTGGCATAAGGTGTGTAAATTCAAGCTGTAAAACTTGAGCATAACATTTTTTACTTCTGCAAAAGTTGAAAACTTGGCTCTATATACTGTACAGATTTTCACGCCGGTTTCGTTGATCGATTTGCGTACCCTAGGGGTTAAAATAATTGTACATAAAAGGTAAATAAATCTGATATCTGTGCATATGGGTGGATATAATCATGATATCTCTCATATTCTGTTGCATGGACTCCATGCCGATATAGGTTTGAATGGCCGTCCAACAACCTTAGCACCCTCTAATCACCTCGGCATCATATATTCCTCCAACACAAAACAGCTTGTTACAAAGTGGTGAACACGGCAATAGTGTGTTGTGCTGGAAACTTCTGGCTCTGCACAAATGTTTGATCTGTCATGTCAGTATATCTCTCACGAGCCAGCCATTGATATAACCACTCAAAAGCTTGTTATCTGATCCCATTGTACATGGTGTAATGCAGCATTATCTACTGAATATTAACTCCTTTATATCATGTCCTGAATAAAAGAGAATAAACAAATAATGTGACCACCACCTCACATTTCGTTCTCCCTCCCCTACCTTCCCTCCCTCCCCTCCCTCACCCCATCCCTGCACCATTGCTCTTCCCCTCACCCACCTTCTCTTCTCTCTCTGGTCCCTTCCTCTCAGCCCCTCTTACTTTACTGCGCATTGCCACACACAAAGGAGCCAGCTTTAGGCACGGGGTGCCGGAGGATACGCAATTATGACCACGACTGTATTGTGCTTTTTTCCACATTATTATATTAGAAATAAAATAGATTAAAAACATTCCTTCTGTTTAATAAATGAAAGGTATAAAATGATAAATATTGGTATTTTTTCCATCTTTATTCAATATTTTTTGAATAACTATGGTTGTCAGAAACCTAACCACCCTTATTTTGTAACAATCTCGTGGGAAAAATAGGTTTGTTATTCGGCCAACTTGTTATTCAACCACTTTTTATGGAATGCATCCCTGTCGAATAGCGGGAGAGAGGTGTACTGCAGTATTCCATCACCTGGTTGTTCCTACATTGCATGGACATGGAACTCCCTGTGTAATTATGATACAGTAGCGCAGTATTGTATTTTTCTAATAAATTTACTCTTTCCTACAGAATAGTCTAATGTCACTGGTAAATGAGAACTATGAGGTGGCGTGTTGATGCAGAGATTTCCATGTCATACCATATACTCTGTAAATTAAGATTGTATGTTTCCATTCAATAATATATACAAAATTCACTTTGACTGCAACTGACTGTTACAGTGCAGCTATAAAATGGAAATCTGCTATGTTCTATCATAGTTTTGAAATTATGCAGCTTTTTAAGCATTGTATCATATTTGGCTGTATTGTAGATGGGGGAAGAGAAGATGAGAATTGAACGGCCAGGAGGCGTCAACTCACCTATTTGGTCCCTTGCTTGGAACCCTTCAAAGTGAGTAATCTGCTGTGTTATGTTGAATTTAACTTTGCCAAGTTTATTTCCTTTAAATGTTTTTAGCATGCAGTTTATACCATTTGATGTAATGTGGCTGAGATCTAGTAGGAAAAGTCTCTGACTTAATGTATTGATTATATTCTTAATACTTTCAGTGAATATACCATGATTATGAAAAGCTAAGAATGAAGGTAGTTAGTGAAAATGGCTGTGCTGAAAATTGCCTGGAATTTATCAACATCAGAAAATGGGAAGGCATCAGATGCTGATGAAACGTATGCAGTGATTGTGATGAGTTGTGGAGAGGTTTGTTGGAACTGTGTATGAAAGTTTGGATGAGTGAAACTGTACCAGTAGAATGGAAGAAGGCCATGTTTGTGGCCTTTAATAAGAGTGATTGAAGTGAGTGAGAGGAATATAAATAAAGTGATGAAAAATGGGGGTGCTCACCATCCACTCACTCGATGTAGTGCTGCTGTCGGGTGTCTGCCCATTCCTCTCCACCATCCTTCTTTCCTTCCATCCTCTTCTGTCTTTCTTTCCTTCATTCTTTCCTTGTCCTTCTGCCTACGGGCAACTTTACACTCCCTCTTCTGTCCTTCTTTCCTTCATTCTTTCCTCTTCCTTCTGCTTGTGGGTGACTCTACACTGAGTGACATGCCAAATGGTTTCCTGTACACCAGGAAACCATTACTATGCTGGGTGGTAACCATTTAACCAAATTTTGGCGCATGGTGGTTTAGTGGGTAATTATTGCTCTCCGGTCGGATTGAGCCGGTGAAGGTTTATATCCAAGGGGTGGTTGGGGTTGATTGCTTATGTAATGCCACTCAGGGATGAGTGAGGCTGGTCACTCTCATCTTAAATGTCAGGATCAGCTGCCTAGCTTCGGGCTCCTACGCTTCTCATGGGACAATGTAGGATTGGATGATGGATGGATGGATTGATGAAAAGTGGGCATGTGAATGAGCTTGAAGTTGGGAGGAGTTGTGGTAAGCCAAGAAGAAAGCGGAGAGATGTGGTAAATGAGTGTGTGAAAGCAAGATGTGGAGGTTGATGAGACCAGGGAACTGACAAGGAATCAAGTTGGTTGGATGAACTCTGTACAGAGGAGTGCATTGGAAGGGCTTGGCACCCCCCCCCCCTTTTTTTTTTTTAATCATTGGATTGACTGTGATAGGTAATGTAAAGTGTATGTGTGGAAGAGTGAACCTGGGAGGTAGAGCCAGGATTCTGCAGACTTGAAAGGTGAATGAATGAGTAAGTGTTCCTTTTTATTGGAGAAGCCATTGATTAGTTCTTCCACTACCTTTTTTTTTTTTTTTTTTTTTTTTTTTTTTTTTTTTTTTTTTTACCCTGTTTCACCCCACTTACGGTCAGAAAATTGAGGTGGGATGCTGATGAAGGATACAGTAAGAAGTATATGAAAAATGTAAAAGAAAAGGCTGATTGATTAAGGAGTACAGTAGAAAGAAGTGTGTAGATTTTGCAACAGTTTACAGAAAAATGATATGATCAAGATGGCAAAAGAGTGTACTTTAGTGTTGCTGCTGATACTGACTAGACAGTTATCATTCTTATGCAGAGAACTCAGTCGCATGTAAAGTGCAGATAAAAGCTAAAGAATTGGTGAATAATGGAAATGGATAGGTGAGGTACCAAAATGTATGGTCGCACTTGACCATTGTTAAATCCCATTTTAACCTTGCATTTAATGGAATGGCTTTACATCAGAGGTGTTATGAAACAAAATTGTTAAAGGCTAAGTGAATGGTATATGAACTATCTCCCAAAAAAGTATCCTTTCTCATGTGAACGCAGGACTCCACAATGAGTAGAGTGGTATTTGAGCTGTGTCTGTATTCCTTCTTTCCTCATCTGTTGTGTCAAAATAACTCATCACTTTAGTAAGGACACTTTTTTGAGCGATAGTACAACCCACTGTACTGGACACTTCATAATTTTTCTACTTCTGCATTCTGCTTTTCTTGTTTATGGTTCCTCCTTACTCCATTAGCTATTGAGAGGAAAATAGGTTGGCATAGTTGGAATCTCTCTCTCTCTCTATATGTATGTATATATACACTTACAGTGGTCCCTCGCATTTAGCGATTTAATTAGTCTGGCAAAACCATCGCTAAATGTGAAGTTTACTTTATATGGGAAAAATATCAGTTAGTCTGCGTTCATCCTCCTAGTCACCCTTTTGACCCCCCGGTTTTCTACTTAAAGTGCTGAAAATGAAACACAGTGTATTAGCAATATGTTATACAGATACAGTACTGTACGGTTATACATCTACTGACCAGCAAAAAATGGCAAATGCTCGGCACTGTGAGAGAGAAAAAAAAAAAGCATGTAAGGTCACCAGATGCTCAGAACAGTGATAACAATGGCGGTCTGGTGGCGGACGGGCAAGGCTTTATGGGACAACTGCCCGTATTCTTAAACATTTCCTTCCCATTTAGAGGCCTGGAAAGGTTATCCTTGCCGAATTGGTATTCTTAAAAAAATCCTCTTTCTGAGCTGCTCGAAGGGCAAGGTCTTCACTTTGAGCAGGCCAAATTATTGAAACTTGATGGAATCATTTGACCCGTCTCTTCAGTAATCCTTTCGCAATTATTGTGAATTCTTTTGTAGTTTGTTGTCTTAAATATATTTAAAATATCGATGAAAGGTACTGTACAATTTTATTAATACGATATGCAATGATATACTGGTTTTAAAAGTCCTATTTGTATCTCGTTAAAAGTGTTACCCATGTCAGCTGAGATGTTTAACCAGACATAAACAGAGCAGACGACGTACTGCCTCCGATATTCATCCAGTCTTATATGATCTGACACCGACAAATCCTATACTTTATGGGCAGGGTCACATGTGGATTTATTTTCAAGAAATATTGTGCTTGTTAATTTGCCCTGAAAAGTAAAATCTGCCATCAAGGTCACACAAGTGGTTTGGCTCATGTCTTCCAGCTGGAAAAAAAAAAAAAGGGAGCGCCACCAAGCGAGTACATGAGATGGATGTTAACAGGTGATTCATACATTTTCGAATAACAACATTAAAGATGATAATATTCCTCGAATATAATTTACTATCAAATAATTGTCATGAGGAGTGAACACCACTGCAGTGTTGGCCAGAATGGCATTTATGACTGAATACAGACCAATAGTATGGATGTGGTGGTGACCTTCCACATCTCAAATGTGTTGTTTTCATTATCCAGCATGAGATATGCTTGTTTTGATGTATTAGTTTATAAAGCTAATGCTCCACCATACCAAATATCAACAGGATGGGTCACGGGCATGGTGTGAACATCATGCCCCACATCGCTAAACACGTAAGACAATCGCTAAATGCGTGGGATTGGTACCTTTTCTAACCTGTTGCTAAATGCGAAATCGCTAACTTGAAACAAGCTAAATGTGAGGGACCACTCTCTCTCTCTCTCTCTCTCTCTCTCTGGATACTTGATGGTAGGTGGTGGCGACCATCGTCCACTCATTTGATGTAGTGCTGCCTACTTCATCCTTAGCCTTTATCATACTTTTTCTGTGCCTGCCCTCCTCTCTTCCTATTTCTCCCATCTTTCCTGCCACTTCTTATTGCTTTTCTTTTCTTTACAGGTGGCTTTACATTGAGTGACAAGCCAAATGGTTTCCTGTAAGCCAAGAAACCATTTACAACGCTGGGTGGTAACCATATAGCCAAACCATACGTGCTCCCTATGTGTCAACAAGTGGGTTGGTGGAGGGTTAGTGCCCCTCCCCGTAAAACAAATAACTCGAAGTCAAACGGCCACCCCTTATGGGATTATGGCGTCTGGCAATAGATAGATATGGATACTCATTATGTATGTAATAATTTTACAGAGATGAACCTGTTGATGTTTTGTGTGTTGCTGACTGGGGACAGAACCTTTCATTTTACACCCTTAGTGGCAAACAGGTATTGTTTCTTAATTTTTTATAGTATGTTTTCTGCATTATAGAGCTACGTACTGGGAATATTGCATTGATATTAATCTCATGAATATGAAATATTGCACATGTTCCTAGCTTAACAAGTCATCATCATCATCGTCATCATCATTATCATCATCATCATCATCATGATTAGTCCCAGCTCAGCTACCTCATTGGAGAACTGATATCCAACCTCATGATTATGAGGCAGTCACTCTGCTGACCAGTCTGCACTGTTGCCAGTTTAAAAAGCATCATAATGCTTTTATTGTTAATCATCTGTATTTAACCCTTCGTGCACCTAAAGTTTTCTGTAAGTGTGTGTGACATGATCAGAGAAAATGCCGCAAGGGCAGCCTGGACTCAAGCACAATGGAAAACATTCCCATGGATTTTATTTGCCCCAGAAATTGGTGATATTGGTATAAATTGTACACTGTCATTTTTGCTGATGTTTATACTATAAGATAAGCTAATAAAAACACACAAAACTGATGAGTAAAAGTATAATAAAAGTACTGAAATGCAGTCAGAATAATGTTGTTCCACAGTGAAAACACCTTACTGGAATATTTTGCCCACACCATGCAAGAGCAAAGCATACGTCCATGTGCACAATTTTACGAGCTTTCATTTGGCATCTTCAAAATTTTGATACAACCAATAGTTTTCGAGTAGGTCTCCAAAAATCGCGCGAGTGCACCCCTCCACACCCCCCACCAAAAGCCGAGAGAAAGCCGACTGTTTCAGAGTGTTGGCCTTGAAATAGACACCCTCCCCTATGACGCTTCAAAGATGAATGTGAAACTTAATTTTAAGTGAATATTTTTGTCCAAAATTGCCTAATCAGCATCCTTTCAGATCAACACTGACTGTACTCGGTTCCACGGAGTCTGACGCTCTGATTTTGCCAGCCGAGGACAGGTGGATTTGGTAACACTGAGCGATGTACTCGGGCGGTGATTGATCGATTTCCGTTGTGTTTGAACGTGCACCAAATTGACTTTGTTTTCCAGCCAAGGCCTTCATTGATTTATAAGATACCGGAAAATACAGATGAAAATTAAAGCAATGCTATCTTTAATGATAAATATGTGCCTTGTAAATTACTAGAGATAAAACCTGAATGACACTGATAACAAAGCTAAGTAAAGTCGCGACTGGATGCAAATGGACAACGGTCAGTGACTGTGATGGGAATATTCAGACGATCATAGCGAGGTGGTTCCAATGTCCTGTGAAAGCTCGAATGTTTTTCCTACCACTACTACACAATGTCACAGTCTGTAATTTACACCATGCCCCTCATCACCTCCTCTGCTAATATACAACCAGACCCTAGATATGCTTACCTTATCTTCTAATAATTATGATTTGTGTGAGCACACACACACACACACACACACACACACACACACACACACACACACACACACACACACACACACACACGTGACTGGGGTCAATACATGCTAATCTCAATATATATAGCCTACATACACATTTTCATTACCTTCATAGGTAACAAATAGCTTTAAAAATCTGCATTTGTTTGTATTCATAGTCAGATTCAGTAAAATTATTTCTTACATGAATAAGTTTGGTGTTTGATTTTCCCAAACATTTTCGTATCATGAGACAGACATACAGACAGACAGACGGACACCCTATCCCTGGCCACCATGCACCCACTCCTCAAGCATGTATCTCTGTCCCCTTGACAGAGAGCAGGGAAAGTAATGGATTACATCAGTGTACAATGAACTTAATTTTTGTTACTGGTGGAAGAAAGGAAAGTAAGATAAAAGCAAACCCCATGAGAAAATAATAGTTGAACTCTGCTGCTATAATAAAACCGCGTGCAGTGTGAACGAAATCAAACGTAATGAAATGAAATTAAACAAATCAGTCGCTGACTTGTCCGTATGCATCCAGTCGTGACTTTACTTAGTTTTTATTCTCACCGTCGTTCAGGTTTATCTCTAGTAATTTACACAGCACATATTTATCATTAAAGATAGCATTGCTTTAATTTTCATCTGTATTTTCCGGTATCTTACAAATCAATGACGGCCTTGGTTGGAATACAAAGTCAATTTGGTGCACGTTCAAACACGACGGAAATTGACCAATCACCGCCTGAGTGCATCGCGCAGTGTTACCAAATCCACCAGTCCTCGGCTGGCAAGATCAGTGCGTCAGACTCCATGGAACCGAGTATAGTGCGTCATCGGTTCCTCTTCAGCCGAACACCATTGTGACTCAAAATACATGATCGTGTGCGAGGGGGTTAATGTGAGATGTGATTTAGGGCTTGTTTTACAGTGCCTCTTTACATGGCTTAACTGTGTCAATCCCCGGTATGATAGACACTGATGCAAATCAAATTATCAAGGCATTACTGTACTACATCAATCCCTAGTACAGTAGGCACTGATGCAAACCAAAGTAGTGAAGTGGCCTGGGTTCAGTTACTGGGAGGCAGCAGTGGATAGTTTTTTTTTTTGCATGCATTGTAATGTTTGTTGATTCTGTCAATAAGGCTCATTTACAAGTTGCCTGATAATATACAGTATTGATGTGCAGCAGTATTTCAGAAAGATATCGTATGTTGTAGGAAGTATTTCCCAAGTGTTCTGTGAGGTAACATATATATATATATAAAATGTATACAGTACCCCCGGATCCAGTACGGTATTTTTGTCAGACAATACTACTGTACTGGACTAAATCCGTACTGGACAAACAGCAGACCGTATGGGAAAAATAAATAATGTCAGACAAGTCATGAAAAAGTCCCCCCAAAATTAAACTAAACTACATTTTGACACAACAAAGATTTTACCAATCTTTAACCCCATAACCGCGGGGCGTCACTTTCGTGACGCTTGGGAGCAAGGGATCATACCGCGGGGCGTCGCTTTCGACAGAGTATGGCACCATTCCCTGCTGTCCAAACTCCCTTGCTATGGACTAACGTCGTTTGTTCCTTTGATTTCTTCATATCTTAGTGACAGGAAAATAAGAGTAAAAGTAGATGATGTATATTCGAATTTCCACTCAATTAACGCCGGCGTGCCGCAGGGATCAGTTCTGGCGCCAACCCTATTTCTGGTTCATATTAATGATCTCTTATCTGTCACTCACAATCCCATTCACTCATATGCAGATGACTCAACACTACATAGTTCATTCACACTCAGACATCCATTTACAAAGTCTAATATCTCTACTTCTCAACTCAGTACAGCCATCTCCATAAATTAAGATCTATCTGCAATCAGTGAATGGGGACAAAACAACCTTGTCTCTTTTAATGCTAGTAACACTAAATATATACAGTTTACTAATAGACAGATATTGCCAGATTCGTACATTATCTTCAGTGCTACTAATATTCCCATCTCCAATGTTATGAATGCTATGAATGTTTTGAGAGTAAGCGATAGGATATTGGTAGTGAAAATTCTGTTGGGAAGAAAGATAGCTGTGATTATATCGGCATATGCTCCACAGGCAGGATTGGATGAATCAGAGAAAGATAGATTCTGGGATGATTTAATACGTGTAGTGGGTGGTATGCGGGATGATGAGATAGTGATTTTGGGAGGGGACTTAAATGGTCATGTAGGTGAAGCAGCACAAGGTTATGAAGGAGTGCATGGGGGATGTGCATATGGTCTAAGGAATGCAGAAGGGGAAAGGATACTCGAGTTTGGGGAGGCAATGGACATGATTGTGTGCAACACATATTTTAGGAAAAGAGACAGTAGGTTAATTACGTATGAGTCTGGGGGAAATAGCAGTCAGATAGATTATTTTCTGGTTAGGAGGGCCGATAGGAGGTTAGTGAGGGATGTTAAAGTTATAGGAAGTGAGGAGTGTGTGCAGCAGCACAAACTATTGATTTGTGATATGGTACTTAAAGAACAAGTGATGAAAAAGAGGACTTATGTACCTAGGAGGAAAATATGGAAGCTGAAAAACCAAGTAGTAAGGGATGCCTTCTATAGCGAGTTGAGGAGAGTGGTGGCTGAACAGGGAACTGTAGACAGAGTCGTTAATGAACAGTACAGAGCCCTCAAGAACAATTTCTTGAGAGTTACTGATGTAACATGCGGCTGGACAAGAGGACCACCAAGACATAACGTAACTTGGTGGTGGGATGAGGGTGTAGAAGCTGCAATTAAGGAGAAAAGAAGGCTTTTCCGGGAATGGAAGAAGGGTGGTAGCAAAGAGGAATATTTGGCTGCCAAGTGTAGGGCTAGGAGAGAGGTATACAGGGCAAAGTCTGAGTCACAGAGACAATTACTTGATAACCTAAATCATGGGGAAAGGAAAAATATATTTAGGGTGGCAGGTCAGATGAAGAGGGATAATCGGGATATCATAGGTGAGCAGTGTGTGAAGAATGATGAAGGAAGGGTAGTGGTGAACAGTGAGGATATTAAAGATGCATGGAGAGAGCATTATAACCGGTTGTTGAATGAGGAGTTTGACTGGGACAGGGAAGGTTTGGAGCCAGCAGATCCAGTGTCTGGCCCTTGGCCTTTGATTGATACTGCTACTGTGAATGAGGCAATAGGCAGGATGAGGGTGGGGAAGGCAGCAGGTGTGTCTGGGTTGACTGCCGAAATGTTGAAGGCCTCAGGCGATATAGGGGTGAGTTTAGTCACTGACCTGATAAACAGGATTATTTATGAGTGTGTTGTCCCAGATGATTGGCTGAAGAGTGTAATTGTAAATGTGTATAAAGGGAAGGGTGATGCCCTGGAAAGAGGAAATTATAGAGGTATAAAGCTTTTAGATCAGATAATGAAGGTAATGGAGAGAGTTTTAGAAGGTATGATTAGAGAAAGAGTGAATATTGATGAGATGCAGTTTGGGTTTATGCCAGGTAGGGGGACCACTGATGCCATATTCATTGTTCGACAGCTTCAGGAAAAATATATTGGTAGGAGAAGGGATCTTTATTTTGTTTTTGTTGATTTGGAAAAGGCCTTTGACAGGGTCCTAGAGAGGTGGTGAAGTGGGCAATGAGAAAGCTTGGCTTGGAGGAGTGGCTGGTTAGGGTGGTTATGGCTATGTATGTGGGTGCTCACACCCAGGTGAGAGTGAATGGAGATTTGAGTGATGAGTTTTCCGTGAATGTTGGTGTGCATCAGGGGTCAGTCTTGAGTCCCGTATTGTTTATCATGGTACTTGAAGCCCTTTCACGTGACTTTAGAAACGGACTCCCGTGGGAGTTGTTGTATGCTGATGATTTGGTGTTGATTGCAGAGAATGAAAGGGAGGCGGAGGAAAGGTTTAGGAAGTGGAGAGATGGTATGGGGCAAAAGGGTTTAAGGGTAAATGCAGATAAAACAAAATTGATGATATCTAGGGTTGGTGGCGGTACGGTCAAAGACGAGGGAGAGTGGCCATGTGCAGTTTGCCACAAGGGCGTGGGAAGTAATTCCATCTTGTGCAGTGTGTGTGATAAATGGGTTCATAAGAGATGTAGTGGTATCAGAGGTAGACTGCGAGATAATGCTGATTTTATGTGTACGGCGTGCCGGGGTGAGCAGGTGGAGATCGTCAGACGTGAAAGGATTGAACTTGCTGGTGAATCTCTTGAGTGTGTGGAAGAGTTTTGTTATTTGGGAGACATGTTGTGTGCTGGAGGTGGGGCTGGAGCTAGCTCTGTGGCTAGGGTGAGAAGTGGTTGGAAGAAGTTCAGGGAGCTCTTGCCTCTCCTGACATTGAGAGGGCTCTCCCTACGTGCTAAGGGGTCTTTGTATGCAGCATGTGTTAGGAGTGTAATGCTGTATGGTAGTGAGACCTGGGCAGTGAAGGAGGAAGACATTCGCCGGCTCAGATGTACTGAAATGACAATGATTAGGTGGATGTGCAGTGCGTCCCTGCGTCCAAGGCCTGGAGGGGTTGGGTTTACAATGGAAGAGTTGAGAGGTAGGATGGAACTGGAGTGTATTGATGTTGTGATGAGGAGAGGTAGATTGAGGTGGTTTGGACATGTGGAGAGGATGGGGGATGATAATTGGGTGAGGAAGGTGAGAAGTGTTAATATTGGGGGTGGGGTTGTGAGGGGTAGACCGAGAAAGACATGGGACGAGGTCATTAAGTGTGACCTTAGGGTTAAGGGACTGAACAGGGAGGCTGCAATGGATCGTGCAGCGTGGAGAGCCACCATTAGGTGACCAAGGCCGACACATGCAAGCATGTTGGAGCCTTTAAAAACGAAAACGAAACGAAACAAAAGTATTGAAATTCTTGGTGTCTCACTTAACAGTGCCCTCAGCTGGACCTCTCATGTCAGATCACTTGCTAAAACCGCCTCAAAGAAACTTGGATTATTGTACAGAGTCCGTAACTTCTTCGCCGATGAGCAGTTAGCTATAATTTATAAGAGTCATGTGCGCTCTCAGCTTGAATATTGCTCACCCTTGTGGAATGGTTGTGGAGAGGTTGCATTAAGACAACTAGACAAAATTCAGAATAAAGCTGTTAGAATCATTAACAACCCTGCCATTACATATAAACTACCTTCCCTGCAAGTAAGAAGGAATGTTGCCTCCCTTGCATTATTTTACAGATATTTTTTTTGGCAAATGCTCAGACGAAGTTGCGTCCATGGTGCCACCTCTCCATGCCTTCCCTCGTGCTACACGGGCATCTGGTAGCGCTCATGACTGGAATGTCACTCAACCATATTGCAGAACTTCTGCCTATCAGAATTCTTTCATTCCCCGAACTGCATCTCTCTGGAACTCGCTTCCCCAGAGTTGTTTTCCTCCAAATTTCAACCTACAACTGTCCAAGTCTAACTGTTACAGATATTTTGTGAACAGAGGACACCAGTAATCTGGTGTATGGATAATTTTTTTTTCTCCATTTGTTTTTCCTTCCTCCGTTCTGTTATTAAAAAAAAAAAAAAAAAAAAAAAAAAAAAATTTGAATTCACCCGAGCTTCCAAGTGGGGGCTTGTATCATCTATCAGTACTGCCAATGTCCAACACTAGTCAGCACTCCTAATCTCATCTGTACTCCCATCCATTGTTGACAATTTAGCCATTTCTCCCCGTTCTTGACTCCCCTCCCTACCCCCCCTCCATTACTCTAACCTCTCGCCTGCCCAGCCGTGCTACGCTAAGTAAATCTTCCCTGGAATTTTTCACTGATTTCATCCATTGAAATAAGCCCTATGCCCTATTCTAATACCAAAGGTAAGTGAGAGTGCCATACACCTGGAATTGGCTAATTATCACCTGACAACACCTCACGTGCACTCGTTCGCTAATTTTCGCTGTTTATTTCCCCCTGAAATATGCCGTATGATCTATTTTCGTAATAAATATATATACAGTATAAGGAGGGAAGGGAGAAGCCTAGGTGATATTTACATTCACCTGGAACTACCTAATTTATAATGTATTGTCTAGATTTCCTGCCAATCATTTCACTGCTATAAAATAGCTGTGTCAAGAGCTAATGTTGGTAGTAATGAATTTCCCTAGGTAGGCCACCACCCCGGCCTACCCTTTTCAGTTCACTCTCATCTTCCGAAGTGGAGGTACGTCTGTTCGCTCTTGCTAGCTTCAGGGACTTTTCACCCCCATGCAAAGGGCCCTGTGACCTTTACCCCCTACTAAACCTCGTGTGGAAAGAGGTAAAGGGCTGACAATTGATAAAAGAGTGACTACGATCTTTCTGTTGAGTAAAACAGTGCAAGTGGAATTGTAAATAATGTGTAAACAGCAAGTGAAAGTAATGAATGTAAACATACGTAAACAGTGGAAAATAGTTTTATAAGTTACTTCAAGTGACAGTGCATAACACAGTGTAAATAAAATAGAAATGTAAATAACATAAATAAAATAGAGAACGTAAATAGAAATGTAAATGAGTAGTATTATAAGAATACGAGTATACATCCTAGGAGTAATGAAAGTGAAAGTTTCACTCTAGCATGTCTGAATACTATGAGTTTTGAGAGTGAAGGTGAAAGTGACATTCACTCTCAATGCTAGTATACAGGACGAGAAAGTGAATGCTACGTATTTTACTGAAAGAAATTGAATCTCTGCAGTGACAATAAACTAATACTACTGAAGGAAACGTATGGATAAAGACTGTAGATATATATAAGTGTTATATAGTAATAGAAATATAAAGTGTGAGGGGTTTTATGAATAATAAATGACAGAGTACCAAGAGCGAACTAGCGCAAGTGCGACGGTCAGACGAGCTCGTAATTTTCATTTCTTTCACAGTGTTTATTTTTTTGGAGTATGGATCCCAAACTACTTGAAAATCATAGAGTAGTGTTTATAGTGTTAATATCTGGCTGTGGTAATCATATTACGGGTTGTCGGTAAGTGTAAAGTGGAGACTTCGTTACCCAACTTCAGAGGTCTCCACAAGTCCTACTGTAACCGACGAAGGCTCAACAAACATTCCAGGAGAAAGCTGAAGGTATGTGCCATAAGCATATGTAATTCTAATATTCTAGGACTAATAACTGATATTTGGCAAATTTTTTTGAGAGTCTGTCGGAGCCCGAATAACCCTGCGGCACACGCAAAACATTGGTAAACATGCCTGCGGTGTAGAGGTTAAGGCGAGTGGTGATGGGCTTGGGAGGGGAAGGGGGAGGGGTTTCCGAGGCTGTAGGAGTTCCTACTGACCCCCTGGAAGAGGACCTTCAGGATCCTGAGGAGACATCTCTGCCTCAATTTCCCTCATAAATCCCTCATAGTCACACACTGACGCTTCATCGTCGTCATCAGGGGGAAGTGCTTCTGCTCCTGTCTGTTGTTGAGGTTCCCCCAAGGCTCTCCTCTCATCATCTCATGTCACGAGTCACGAGGAAGGCATGCTGGGCAGGTGCAGCAGTACTAGGGAAACGTTCCTCTGTGTTGGCCATCTTCCCGTGTGCGCGTGGGTAGTAGTACTGGACGCAGCACGTCAGTACGAGAGAAGAACTCCTAGGACTTGGCCCGTTTTGCTCGGCTGATCCGTACTAGCCCAACAAATCCATCCTACAGTAATAAATTATTTTATTTATTTATTTATTTATTTTTTGTTAACCGTACTGGACGCAAATAGTATTGGACAAACGCTTACTGGACGCGAGAGTACTGTATATATATAATATATATATATATATATATATATATATATATATATCATCATCATAATCATCTGGACTTCCTTTCCCCCCCTGGGGCAGGGTGAGGAGCTGCAACGTCCAGACAGCCTAAGTTTGCGCAGTTCATTGGGCCACTCTTTCATTCACTCATTGTTCAAGCCATCAAAATCCCAGCTTCATCAGATAGACCAAAAAAATTTCACCGTGTTCTGTAGCTTCACATATACGTAGGGTGCCAAATCCCTGGTTATGCGCTTCTTCGCACAGAATCCATACAGCCAGCTGGGTCTCTTGTCAGTCCCTTAACCTCACCAACTTCTTCCCCTAAAGTTCCATCCTTACTCATCACACTACCTAAGTACTTGAATGCACTCACACTCTCCATATCCTCACCATCCAACCTCACTGTACATTCTGTGACTTCATTCCTCTCAAACACCATAACTTTACTTTTGTTTACATTAACTTTCAGCTTCCTCCTCCTACACACTGTCGCAATTTCATTCACAAAACCTTGCAACTCCCATTCATCTTCACTCAACAATACTGTATCATCAGCAAACAGCAACACCGGAAGCTTCCAAATCTCACTCTCATTCATTAGAGCCACCCCCACATCCACTGCCCTGCCCTGCACCTCCTTTACAACTCCATCCATGTATATATTAAACAACCATGGAGACATCACACAACCCTGTTTCAGTCCCACATTGAGATAAAAAAATTCACTCGTCTCACCCACCACTCGCACCGTAGCCCTAGCTCCTTCGTACATACTCTTCACAGCATTCAACAATTTCCCATCCACTCCATATATTCTTAATACCTTCCACATACCTTGCCTATCTATTCTGTCATAAGCTTTCTCCAAGTCCATGAAAGCAGCATACACTTTCTTTCCCTTCTCTAGATACTTCTCCACTAAACATCTTAGAACAAATATCTGATCTACACACCCTTTCCCTTCCTAAATCCCCCTTGTTCTTCTCCAACTGGCTTCTCTGTCATATGCCTAACCGTATCAATGAGTATTCTACCATATATTTTACCAGTCACACTAAGAAGGCAAATACCCCTGTGGTTACCATATACTTCTCTCTCCCCTTTTCCTTTATATAAAGGAACAATTATACCTGATTTCCAGTCCTCTGGAACCCTTCCCTCTTCCCAAGCCAATCTACAGAACTTCCATATCCATTCCACAACAATCTCACCTCCATACCTCAGCATTTCACCACACACTCCATCAATTCCTGGGTCCTTCCCCAACTTGATCTTCTTCATTGCTTCCACTACTTCCGTCCTACTGATCTCTTCTTCCCTCCTCTCATCTCTCCTTCTCCCAGCCATTCCCCAGCCACTTATACTCGCACTGCTGTCACTCTCTACATTCAACAAATCCTCAAAGTGCTCCTTTCATCTCCTCAATTTCTCTCTCTTCTCCACCAGCAATCTATTATTCCTATCTTTTACTCCCCTACTATTTCCCCTTTCACACTGCCTTACTTTCTTTACCTCCTTCCAAAACAATTTCTTACTCTCCCTCCATTTCACACTCAGATTCCTCTCAAACTCTTCATCCTCTTTCTTCTTACTTTCCTTCACCAGTCCCTTCACCTCCCTTCTCCTACTCACATATACCTCTCTCTTCTCTCTCTCATCTTCTCCCCTACCTCTACTCACTAACCATTCACCATATGCCGTCTTCTTTTGTTCCACAGCTCGTTTCACCTCATCATTCCACCATGCTGTCCCTTGCACACCCTTGCATCTCCTCCTCACTCCACAAACCACCTCACACGCTGCACCTATCTCTTCCGTAAATATCTTACATACGTCTTCCACCCCTTCCATCTGCTCTAGCTCATACCTTCCCAATCTTTCTTCCACTATGCTCTTATACTCTGCCATTTTCTCACTATCGTGCAACTTCTACACTCTTCTTATAGGAGCTGTTTCCTCCTGTCTTCCCCTTCGTCTCCTCAACCATTTTCATTGCAGCTTCACCCGTATATATACTAATATACTAATATATATATATATATATATATATATATATATATATATATATATATATATATATATATATATATATATATATATATATATATATATATATACACACACTCTCTCTCTCTCTCCTGTATGTATGTACTGTATATATCCATCTATCCATCATCCAAACCTATATAATATATATATATATATATATATACACATACTCTCTCTCTCTCTCCTGTATGTATGTACTGTATATATCCATCTATCCATCATCCAAACCTATGTTGCCCCTTGAGGAGCGTAGGAGCCTGGGACGAGGCAAGTTGGTCCTGACATTCAAGATGAGTGTGACCAGCTTCACTCATCCCTGAGTGGCATTATGTGAGCAATAAACCCAAACCTCCCCTTGGAGATAAAATTTCACTGGCTCAATCCAACTGGAGTGCCTTAATTACTAAACCACCAGGCACCCTAATTTGGTTATATGGTTACCACCCAGCATGTTAAATGTTTCCTGGTGTATAGGAAGCCATTTGGCTTGTCACTCAGTGTAGAGTCAGCTGTAGGCAGAAGGAAGAGGACAGAATGAAGAAAAGAAAGATAGAAGAGGGAGTGTAAAGACACCAGTAGGCAGAAGGAAGAGGAAAGAATGAAAGAAAGACAGAAGATGAAGGAAGGAAGAGAGGAAAGGGCAGACACCCAAAGCAGCACTACATCAATTAAGTGGATGGTAAATGCCCCCACCTACCATCTACTTTATATATATATATATATATATATATATATATATATATATATATATTATATATATATATTTTTTTTTTTCACACAGGTTGGAAAGGAGAGAGTACTAGGTTTTGACCCATGTTGTGTGAGTTACTTCAGTAAAGGGGAATACCTGCTGGTGGGAGGATCAGGCAAAAGCTGCCTTCTGTACACCAGAGAGGGGGTGAAACTAGGCACTATTGGAGAACAAGCATCATGGGTCTGGTGTTGTGCAGCACGGCCAGACTCAAACTTTGTGGTAAGACAGTTTTTTTTTGTGTCTAGTATTGCTCAGTGTGAATTGTTCCTTACTGCAAAGTTTGCATAATTATCTTTTTTTTTCTTTACCTTTATCATTTTCATCTTATCCCAATCACCTGTAAAGAAAGGATTATCCATGCATGTGGATGTATCACAAAGACAGTTAGCCAGGGTGAAGTTATGCAGGTGGTTATTAATTCATACAAATACTGTACTGGGTACAATATTTTAGGGTCAGCTTATGTACAAAGTGAATTTTTTTTAAATTGAATATGGTCCAGGGACAGGTTTATGTAGCTGTATTGTCATTATGGTGTAAGGGAACCTTTTTTACATGTTACTGAAGTTTGGCAAGTTGGATCACAAGACAAGAAGAAATCTACAGAATAAAATAACCTTGACTTTGCTAACCTGAAAAACATCACGGTAGTGTTATATATCTGTCCAGGATTAAGTATTATTTAAAGTAGGGCGAGAGTAACCAGTAAGACAAACAGGAAAGATGTGGTTACAGTAGAGAATACTATTTAAAATACACACCTTGACCAGTGTGTAAAAGTAGTTTTTAATTATTTTATGTTTTTAATGTAACACAGTGACTTCTGCCACTTCCATCTCTGAACCAAGGCTTAAATTTCCAGGCAATTGGTTGCCAGGATGGAACCATCGCATATTACCAGTTGGTGTTTTCTACTGTACATGGCTTATATAAGGAACGTTATGCCTTCAGGGAGAATATGACTGATGTGATTATTCAGCATCTCATCACGGAGCAGAAAGTCAGGATCAAGTGCAGAGATTTGGTTAAAAAGATTGCCATCTATAAGCATCGTTTAGCAGTAAGTTCTGTTGATATTCTCATCATGTTCATTTCCACAAAAAAATGTATAGAAGTATTGCCTTTTGTATGATGATATATCAGTTGTATAGTATGTTAATATTTGAATTCATAAATTCATGTACAGTATAGTTTTTGTTTTGTGCATGTACGACACTGAGTGAACGAGGTCTGTTCAGAAAGTGTCCAACCTTAGGCTCTAAAAAAAATAAATAACTAATATGTTGAGCTAGGACACTAACCCTCTTCTCAAAGTAGGCAGCTTCTGACTTGACACATGTAACCCACCATTCTTTTCACTGCCTGAAACATTTTTCAAAGCCAGTTTTCAAGATATCCTGCAGATGCTTCATCTCATTTGTCATAATCTCTTCTCACGTCTGAAATTGGGAACCCTCGAGCGGAGGTTTGTGCTTGGGGAATAACCAGAAGCTGCATGGAGCCATGTCTATCGAGTAGGGAGCCTGCTGGACCTGCGGGATGTTGTTCTTGGCCAAAAATTCCTGAATCAGTTGAGAAGAGTGGTCAGGTGCATTGTCATGGTGCAGCTTCCAACTTGCTGCTTTCCGTAGGTCTGGTCTCTTCCGCTGAACTGCGTTACGAAGATGACAGATAACGTCGAGGATGTTTGTTGACAGTTTGACCTGGTATGTATTCATGATGCACAGCACCACAGTAATTGGAAAAAATTGTCAACATGCGGCATTTCACCTTGCTGTGGACCTGTTGTGCTTTTCTTGACCGGGGTGACCCTGCATGCTTCAACTGGGACAACTGTGCGGTGGTTTCTGGATTGTGCCTGTACACTCAAGTCTCATCTCCAGTGATAACAGTCTTCAGAAAGTCTGGATTGTGGTTTGCACACCAACGTCTTGAGCAACGTTCATCCAAGAGAAGAGACCATGATGAATGTGATAAAGCAGCTGCAGGAGATACCGAAAACCTACTTTGAAAAATGTTTCAGGCAGTGAAAAGAACGCTGGACTATGTGTGTCAAGTCAGAAGAGGCCTACTTTGAGGAGGATTAATGTTCTAGCTCAACAGGTTAACTTTTTATTTTTTTTAGAGTCTAAGGTCGGTTACTGTCTGAGCAGACCTCATAGTATAATGTTTCAGACACACTACTACACAGTGCATGATTTTAGTAGTTTTCATCATTATCTCCAAAACCTTGCTCCCTTCTTGGAATCCTGTGACATGGGATGGCCATAACAGAACTGCCTTCAAGCTATTTTGTCCTCCAGGATAACACCTAGGGTGGGCAACTGTGATAGTCTGGATGATGGAGCAACCTGGTATCCCATGATAGTGGGTGAATAACCCACTAGAGACATGAAGGTCTAAGTTTTGGAGATGAACACCATGGTTAAGATAAGCTCCTCATAGCATCTGCCTTTATCTTATTCTTTACCTTTTGAGCTTAAAACACTCATCTCATTCTTCCTTCTCCATGACCATTATACTGCTTTACTGTTTTCCATACCACATATGATCTACCTCTTGCTGCATTACCTGCAGTTTCTTTTTCAGAGACATTCTTTGACACCCTGTCTATGTATTTTTGAATATGTCAGTGTCACCTTGATGTTTGGATAAAAAGAAAACATCCCTGTCAGACAGGAAGAACACTGTACAGTTGAGTATGAATCCATTTTGCTACATTTTTTTAGTGGTAGGCTGGGATGCTCATCCACTCACTCGATGTAGTGTTGCTCTCGGGTGCCTGCCCTTTCATCTCGTCCTTCCTTCTTGTCTTCATTCCTCTTGTGTCTTTTCTTCATTCTTTCCTCTTCCTTCTGTCTATAGGTGACGCTACACTGAGCGACAAACCAAATGGTTTCCTGTACACCAGGGAACCATTTACCACACTGGGTGGTAACCATACAACCAGATTGTGGCAGTTAGTGGTTTAGTGGGTAATTAAGTTGCTCCTATTGGATTGAGCCAATGCAGGTTTATATCTAAGGGGTGGTTGGGGTTTATTGCTCACGTAATGCCACTCATGGATGAGTGAGGCTGGTCACTCTCATTTTAAATGTCAGGACCTACTTACCTAGCCCCGGGCTCCAACACGCCTCATGGGGCAACACTAGATAAGATGATGAGTGAATGAAATCTTTTATATACCTTTGATCACACCTTTCTCTCGTAGGTGCAGTTGCCAGAGCGGATCATCATCTACGAGCTGTATTCCCAGGATGCGTCCGACATGCACTACCGTGTTAGAGAGAAGATAAATCAGCGTCTTGACTGCAACTTACTTGTTGTCTGCACTAACCACATTGTCCTTTGTCAGGTGAGAATTGAGTGTCAGTTTAGTTGAAAGTAAAGACTGTACAATGGAGGGCAGTGGTATGTAACAGATATGGTATATTGGTATCTTAGAGGAAAGTAGAGAGGCTGTCATGTAGTAAGAAAATGCAGTTAATGTTAATAACTGAAAATATTAAGGTTTTCACTGGCAAGAAAACAGCTGATGTGGAAAAACCAGTGAAATATTATACTTACTCATAGGGCAACACTGGATCCGATGATAAATGAATGAACCACCAGAGAAATTACTACATAATAAGAAGCTAATCATGCCCCTCCATCTTCTAATACAGTAACATTGCTAGTAGATTTCAGTCTTTGTAACCTGACTATTTAAGCATTTTTTGAAAGGGGAAATAAATGGAGGTAGCGTATTGACCGCATGCATATTTATGTTGTATTGATTAGTTCTTTTTTTCTTAAATTTTCTTCCTTTAATGGTGTCAGAGGATCTAGGACCTCTGAAAGGTATATATTTATATCTTGCCAGGACTTTTAAGTACTGTACTGCAATGTGGCCAGTATTGATTTGCATTTTTGTTTTGTGTTGTTTTACTTTTACAGGAGCAATTAAGAGATGAGGGAGCATAAAGTACCGGGTATGGACAGTTAGGATTCTGAAGGGCCTAAGGCATTAAATCCTTCAAGCAAGTAAATGGAGAGCAGCTGTTTTTCTGAAACTTGCCATTTTGTGTGTCTATTTGTTTTTGGGCTAACAACCTTTGTAGTGCTCAGTTTAAATATGAAGAACTACCCTATGATTGTATTTAACTGAGAAGTTTTATAAGATTTTGTTTTTAAAATATTCCAACAATTTTTGGGCCTTTGATTTTTGTCCATAATCATGATAATTAGGCAGTACTATCTTTGGAATACAGGAGAAGCGTCTACAGTGCCTCAACTTTAGTGGAGGAAAGGAGCGAGAGTGGCAAATGGATTCTCTCATTCGTTATATTAAAGTTGTAGGTGGTCCAGCCAACAGGGAGGGGCTCCTTCTTGGACTCAAGAATGGACAGGTACAGTACAGGCATGGTTACTTCTGTAAGGTCATAGAGCAGTGTTTCTTAAAGTGTGGTCCATGAACCCCCAAGGATCTGTGGAATGTTCCAAGGGGTACGCAGGCTAATTTGGTTATCAGATAAATCATATAATAGTATCTGGAAACAATTTAACGACTTTGTAGAATGCAGTGGTATTTGTGATTTGGCAACGCTATACTGGCTACTGCCTGGCTGCGGGCGTGCTGCATGCCATAGTGACTATAGCCTACAAACACCTTTACACTCAAGAGGTAGGGTAGGAGGGAAATCTACTCATAATTAAGGGTCAGCCACATGATTAATTTTAATAAAAGGGATCTGCTGCCCGAGAAAGTTTAAGAACCATTGTCATAGAGGATGAACATGTTTAACCTTTTAGAGTCCTTGATGTGTGGCTTACTGAAATTTAATGTGATGGTCAGTGTGGAGTGTTGGGTTTCCTTTCTTTAAAATGCTGTAATGGCTTACCAGATGAGTGTAATAAACCTAAGATTTGTGCCCTATAAGTTGTGCTATATACTGTTTGATAAATCATATCACAAGGCACTTTCTTGTAACGTATATTTTCAGTACTAAGGGAGGAATATATATTAAACCCTAAAGGAATACCCTGAATGTTATCTGATCACTATGATAATCTTTGTGAGTAGGTTGCTCAGTAGGTACCATCCAATACAAGAATGGTGAAACAGAAAATGGTAACCAAGTGAGAGCCACCCAGAGCCATTTCAGGCTGGACGTTACCTGAAGACACACCTGACCTTGATTAGACCCACAGTTCTTTATCATCATCATCATCCAATCCTACATTGCCCCATGAGGAGTGTAGGAGCCTGGGGCTAGGCAAGCTGGTCCTGACATTTAAGATGACAGTGACCAGCCTCACTCATCTCTGAGTGGCATTACATGAGCAGTAAACCCCAACCACCCCTTGGAAATAAACCTTCACCGGCTCAATCCAATTGGAGCGCCGTAATTACCCACTAAACCACCAGGCGCCAAAATTTGGTTATATGGTTAACACCCAGCGTAGTAAACAGTTCCCTGGTGTACAGGAAACCATTTGGCTTGTCACTCAGTGTACAGTCACCCACAGGCAGAAGGAAGAGGAAAGAATGAAGGAAAGAAAGACAAAAGGGAGTGTAAAGTCACCCGAAGGCAGAAGGACAAGGAAAAAATGAAGGAAAGAAAGACAGAAGAGGATGGAAGAGAGGAAAGGGCAGACACCCGAGAGCAGCACTACATCGAGTGAGTGGATGGTGAGCGCCCCCACCTACCACAAAAAACAAAGCAAAATGAGTGACATAATTTACTTCACTTAATCCCCAATTAACCTCTCACATAGGAAATTGTGATACATATCAAGAAAATCAACAAAATGCTCATCAGGAATTAGTATGCTTTGGTTATCAACAGTTTCTGCATAAAAGAATAGACTCTGGCCAAATACACATGCACATACATTTATGATACTTTATTATGCTGTACGATAGAACCTCCAGATACTTAGGGTTCTGCTGTATACTTGTATAGTGTATAGTGCTGTATATTTTCCCATCTGTGTCAGGATCATGAGCAGTATTTCTGATTTAGAATTTATAACATAAACATAATTATTTTTGAGCCAGGTGCAAATTTAGAAGTGTTTATACTGTATACCGGTATATATTTGTATGTCCTATTTTGCCAGGTGCTGAAAATTTTTCTGGACAATGCATTCCCAGTGCCATTGTTGAAGGTGCCAGCAGCCATCCGTTGTCTTGACCTCAGCAACTCAAGACAAAAGCTGGCTGTGGTTGATGAGCACAGCACCCTCTTAGTCTATGATGTCAAGACATCAGAACTCCTTTACCAGGTCAGTCCTGACATTATCTTATGCATACATGAAATACAATGCATAGTTGAACAGCTGTCATTATAATTATTAATATGTTTTTAACTGGAACTGAGACACAGAAGCAACTGAACTGACAGTTTAGGCTCACAGTCACTACATGTATAATCCTACCCCTAATCATTAACAGTTTTTACTTGATATTTATTGCACTTTGCATGCAGAGGGCACTTGCTTGCTGCAGCTTCATGATGCCACACAATATGGACATTACTGCAATAATCACTGGAAAGTGCATCTTAGATACAGCATGGTATATTTTATTCGTACTACTGCCTGGCAGTTCTCTTCAGTGTAATGGAAACATTTAGAACTGGATAAGTTAGATAATGCCTTCAGCAACTCGATCACTAATAGATATTCTTTCTTCCTTATTAAAATGTGGTAGTAGCCTGAGTAAAATGAAATATACATCATCTTACCGAAGGTATTAAGGCCACGTCATGTAATTTATTCAGGTTAATTTCATCTGATCTTATTCATTGGAAGGAGATTCTTGACCAGAAAATGGTTATAAAGCAATTACAATTAAACTTTTCTAGAGTAAGGCATCACGTAGGTATATTATCATCATCATCTCCATCATCCAATCCTGTGTTGCTCCATGAGGAGCGTAGGAGCAGGTTGGTCCAGACATCTAAGTTGAGAGTGACCCGCCTCACTCATCCCAGAGTGGCATTACGTGAGCAGTAAACCCCAACCACCCCTTGGATATAAACCTGCACTGGCTCAGTTTGATTGGAGTGCCTTAATGACCCACTAAGCCACCAGGTGCCATAAATTGGTTATATGGTTACCACCCAGCATAGTGAATGGTTTCCTGGTGTACAGAAAACCATTTGGCCTGTCACTCGGTGTAGAATCACCAGTAGACAGAAGGAAGAGGAGAAAAAATGAAAGAAAGAAAGACAGAAGGGGAAGGAAGGAAACAAGGAGGGAAGAGAGGAAAGGGCAGTCACCCGAGTGCAGCACTACATTGAGTGAGTGGAGTATTTTATTGTGGTTAATTCCACACCAATTTATTGAGCTGAGAGAGACCTCTTCTTGCCTAAGGTTAAGGGATGGCTGGAGCATTTTAGGATTTTTTTTCAGGGTACTGCTCATGAGGCTGAGCCTGGATTATGGGTCTGTGAATAATGTATTAATTATTCCACTGGGCATCCTGTTGATATCCTCCCATATTTGTTTTTTGTCTTTCTCTGTTTCAGGATACTACTTCACCCCATTGCTAGGCAAGGGTAAGGGTCAGAATGGTGATGATGATACTGTTTTGGTGATGATTCAGCTATTGGTAACACCCTGCCCTTGAGCGGTATTGAGTGTAACCTTTAGCAGTTACCCTTTATATCAGTAGTAACAGTTGTTGCCTCTGTCTTTTGTACTCTTTATGGTTTGCTGATATTTATATTGGTGTTCACTGTAAGTGCATCTGTAATGAGATTTGTGTTATATTGCAGGAGCCCAATGCCAACAGCGTTGCATGGAACACAAGCTGCGAGGATATGCTGTGTTTCTCAGGCAGTAATACACTCAACATTAAAGCCTCAAACTTTCCTACACATCAGCAGAAGCTACAGGTAACCTACACCTTTTAAAAAATTCTCAGAACTATGATTATCAATGAAAAAGTAGCTTTGTTATTTTTTTTTTTTTTTTATTTTTTTTTTTTTTTCAGATCTATATCTTTATAAAGTATTATAAATGTTTATGGTTAAAGCCCTATCATGAATAAGTAGTTGGTATACTAATTTAACCCCTTAACCGCGGTGTTGTTGGGAGTGTGCCGTGCGTGTCCCGCGGGGATATTCGCGCTCCGACTGACTTTTTAGAAATATTTGCCAAAAATCATTTATTAGTCCTAAAATATTATAATTAAATAAGCATATGGCACATACCTTCAGCTTTCTCCTGGGATGTTTGTTGAGCCTTCGTCGTCTACTGTAGGACTTGTGAAGACTTCTGAAGTTGGGTAACGAAGTCTCCACTTTACACTTCCCGATACCCCGTAACATGGTTACCACTGCCTGATAATATAACTACAAACACTATTTTATGAATTTCAAGTAGTTTGGAATCCATATTTCAAAAAAACAAACACTGTGAAAGCAATGTAAATTACGAGCGCATACGAGCTTTCCTCCCGTGCTCGTTCCCCGATGTTATTCTGAGGCAGAGCTGTCATTTATTATTTATAAAAACACTCACACTTTATATTCTTAGTACTTTATTACACTTATTTTTATATACAATATTTATAAGTTTCTTTCAATACAAGTAGTTTATTTTCACTCCAGGCATTGACTTTCTCGTTCTGTAAACTAGCGTAGAGAGCAAAGCTGTCACTTTGACTTTCATTACTCACAGTATTTATACATGCTAGAGCAAAACTTTCACTTTCACTTTCATTACTCCTAGTATTTATACTTGTATTCTTATACAGTATTACTACTTATTTACATATCTATTTACATTCTTTATTTTATTTACATAATTTACATTTCTATATTATTTACACTGTGTTATGCACTGTCACTTGCAGTAACTTATAAAACTATTTTCCACTGTTCAGTTATATTTACATTCATTGCATTCACTTGCTGTTTACACATTATTTACATTTCCACTTGCCCTGATTTAGAGTCGCCAGAAAGATCGTAGTCACTGTCCATCATTATCATTGATAAATTAGCCAGTTCACGTTCCACAGCAGAGTCACTTAGCCTTTTACCCCTTCCCACACGAGGTTGAGTAGGGGTAGAGGTCACAGGGCCCTTTGCATGGGGCTAAAAAGCAGTGGAATTCGACAGGCGCGAGTCCGATGTGGTTTCACCTTGAAAGACGACAGTAAACTGAATGCTGTGGCCTAGGGGCAGTGAAGGGTTGACGGTGACAGTGTGATGACAGCTACTAATTTATACGCTATGCAATGATTGGCAGGAAATCTAGACAATACATAATAAATTAGGTAGTTCCAGGTGAACGTAAATATCACTTAGGCTTCTCCCTTCCTTTCTTATATATATTTTTATTATGAGAACAGGTCATACAGTATATTTCAAGGGGAAATAAACAGGGAAAATTAGTGAACATGTGCACGTGAAGTGTTGCCAGGTGATAATTAGCCCATTCCAGATGTATGGCAGTATCAGTTACCTTTTCTCTTTCTTTTATATATTATTTTGTATAAGAATAGGGCATAGGGCACATTTCAATGGATAAAATGAGTGGAAAAATCCATCCAGGATTTGTGTAGCGCAGCGCAGCTGGTCAGGCGGAAGGAGAGGGTAATGGAGGGGAGGTAAGGAGGGGAGTCAAGGACAGGAGAAAAATGGCTAAACTGTCAACAGTGGATGGGATTACAGATGACATTAGCAGAACTGAGTATAGCTGGACACTGGTAGTACCGATAGATGATACAAGCCACCACTTGAAAGCCCGGGCGAATTCAAAATAACACAGAATCACAAAAGTGATGCCCCGCAGTATGATCCCTTGCTCCAGAGTGTCACGAAAGTGATGCCTTGCGGTTAAGGGGTTAAAGAACTTCTGTTGAAAAGAAGATTTTCTGAAAATCAGCTGTTTAAGTTATGTGGTATTCTTAATTGAGCAGTTCATTACATAATGTGCACTCTGGATGGTGAGTTCAATGTGACAAATTCACAACTAAGAATATTGCAGTAAGAGGGGATCTTTCACTGTATTATGGATAACTTATTTTTGTTATTTCTGTGTGGGAAAGAATGTAAATTTCTCTTGGTTAAGTAAGACTGTGTTTGATTATTTGACTTAATTATCAGGGATTTGTGGTTGGATTCAGTGGCAGCAAGATCTTCTGTTTACACATCTATAGTATGTCCACCATAGAAGTACCTCAGTCAGCACCTATGTATCAGTACCTGGACAAGAAGATGTACAAGTGAGACTCTAACACAAGTTTTGTTTGTTCTCTTATTACATGTAGTTTTAGGAGGAGCAAGGAAGGAAAGAAAAAAAAAAAGTTATCTGTACTTTATAACTTGTGAATTCCTCTATAGTGCCATATTTGATTAGATTAGATTCTGTCCATAAGGTAAATAATGTCAGAAATACTTTGTAGGAGTTTGACGATCATTTCCATATTAGGTACAATGGATTTGTCATCCACAAGGTTGTACTATAACTGAATTATTTTCATATTAGTCATCATGTTCGACATCCTTTCATTTGTTGTTAATTTGATGATATTTTATAAAATTTAGTTTTTGTTTACTGTACAATGCAGTTTCCCTCATTGTGCATCAGGGAGGCTTACGAGATAGCCTGCCTTGGTGTGACTGAAGGTGACTGGGAGGCGCTGGCAAGAGCAGCATTAGAGGGCCTGGAGTATAACATAGCCAGGAAAGCTTTCACAAGAACTAGGAACCTTACCCACCTGGATCTGATTCATTCCATACAGGTTTGTGTTTTGAGCTGGCCAGGCTAAATTTTTAATGGCTTTTTGGGCAAGGAGTGTGGATCTTTGTCATTAATTCATTGCTTGCTTATTGCAGTGTTGATTGCAATAGTGTAAATGAAGTATTATAAGGTTCAGCCTGTTTGTAATCTGTTATTAAAATAAGTAATTGTTACTGCTTAAACCAAAATAGCCATTCACCTAAAAGTGAGTAGAGTCATATTTTCCCAGGACCGACGTCACAAGGGAGAGGTGGACAACAATGTATTCTTAGGCGACATCCGGGCATATGAGGGGAAGTTCTCTGAGGCAGCCAAGTTATATCGCAAGAGTGGCCACGATCAGGCTGCCATGAATATGTACACTGACCTCAGGATGTTTGATTTGGCACAGGTTTGTTCTTTTGCAACTTGGGATATTGATTGATGAAATTTCTGTATCTTTATACCAGAGATCGAGCATCATGGAGAATTGCCACTAGGTGTCCAAGGCTGACGCATGCAAGTATGTTGGAGCTTTCAAAAATGAAACGAAACAAAACGTGAAACCAAGGTGAAAGGGAGTGAAGTTGGTATGTGGAAGGGTGTGATGTGTGAAAAATCAGACATGAGCACTCATGGGCTGATTAAAGAGGAAGTTTCTTTTTTGGTGTATAGTGAATGGCAGGTGCTGAAATGGAGCATACATATGGTGGCACTGTTTACTCTTGGTAGATCAGCTACAGCATCCACCGAAGAGCTGAACCTCCTCATATTTCCTTGCACCTCACTGTGGGAATGACTCTGATCTGGACCTGGTGAAGTACTGTCTGCCACAAAGGGGCATTGGATCCCTACATATTTGTATGTACTGTACTGTACCTGTAGGATGACCCCACATTTGCTTACCAGTCGCTGATGGGACTGCTTGACCAGACACTGGGATTAAGCAACAGTAATAACAACAGCAGTGTTTGGCAGAAAGGAATGACAACCTTCAGAACTGTTAGAGGAGTGTATTATGCTGCGATGTGTGACATCTTTATCTTAGGGTAAGAAGCAGGATGTAGAATAAAGATATTCAAACCAACAGCTAAACTCATCAGGAAAAAAAATTCTTTCAGCAACCAGGTAATAGATACTGTACAACAAGTTTGAATGGTTTACTTTCACCTGTAGTAGTCTTGAATGTATGAAAATTTTTAGAAGGTTTGGATTGCAAAAGATTGAAAAATAAATGTGAACTGCTCTAAAAATGGGAAACTATTTTGGTAAGATGTGAAGAAGTACAGATATAAGGGTGCTAAAAAGTGTTATAGTTTGAAAGATGAAAGTGGAAGAACACTAACAAGTGGAAGTAAAGTATGGATCAAATGGAAAGGATATTTTGAAAGGTTGAAGGCAGTTAACAATAAAGTCAGAGTGGTAGCAAACATGATTGATTTTAGTGGTATGCAGTGAAGAAATGTAGTTCCAGGAAATATGACATTGGTAGAAGTGAAGAATGCTGTGATGTGGTCGATAAATTGGAAGGTTGAAGGTGTTGATTAAGTGTATTGGTGAGAGTGAAAGGAAATTTTTCTTGGAAATACTGTATAAAAGAAAGCATGGATGAGTAGGGCTGCATCAGTAGGGAGGAGGAAGGCTCTGATTTTATTGCAGTACAAGAATTAAGGTACTTTAAGCAAGTACAGAAATTATTGTGGTATAAATCTGTTGATGGTTGTACAAAAGGTGTAACTGTGGAAGAATATACTGAGAGAAGGTAAGAAATTTATCAGGAGGACAGTAATTTGATAACTGATCAACTTTGGAGCTTGCTTTTTCCTGTTACAGTAATCCTGCATTTATCTGGACGTCTGGTATCTGGACCTGTTCATTATCCGGATATTGGACCTCGGCTCTATTAAACCATTATCTGAATTTACTGCTATTATCTGGACATAAAAGTCCCTGAGGACTTTGGCTGGCCAGTCGACATGTTCAAACATTCGGTATTGTGGCCGCTGGGCTCGAGCTGTGAACATGAAATAGGCCGTAACCCACAACTAGAGCTAAAATGTTCATCCGTCCCTGTACTGAATGGTCAAAGTCGCGCGCTAGTCTGATCACTCCCAACGAACCTGCAGCACCTGGGTATTATGACTGTAACCCACAAGTGGTGTCTAAACATCTGTATGCGTCTCCACCGAATTTCCAAAGTTGTACTGCCAGCGGGCTAAGTCTTTCTCAACTGTCACCACGCATTGAACACAGACCACAAGTCATGAGTACACGTTAGGCAACAGCGGCTGTCTGCCTCCCTGCTGAACGTCCAAAGTCACCCACTCACAGGGAGTTGTGTTTTCAAATGGTCACCACGTGTCTAGCAGATCGCAAGCCATGAATAATGTACAATGAAAGCTCTCATCTGCCTCGTGACAGAATGGTGAAAATCCTCCCCACAGCCTCGCTTCTCCCCCCTTTCTTCCTTTCTCCATACCCTCCTGGCTCCCCCCTTACCCCTTCACTCCCTCCCTCCTTCGCACTGATAACACTGCCTCATGAGTTTTTAAATTTTTTTGTGATTTATTCGAATACTATTGGCCGTATTGATATTCTGAAGTGACCAGGAGAAAAGTCATGAAATTCTGCATCTGGACATGTGCCTAGCCTGTGGAAGATGCTGGCAAAATTAAGCAAATTTTGCACTAGGTTGGTGGGAAGCTATTTGAAGGTAAGTTTTACTCCTGAACCATCCATCCATCCATCATCCAGTCTTGTGTCACCCCAGGAGGAGTGCAGGAACCCGGGGCTAGGCAAGTCGATCTTGAAATTTAAGATGAGAGTGATCAGCCTCACTCATCCCTGAATGGCATTACATGAGCAATAAACCCCAACCTCCTGGATATAAACCTACATAGGCTCAGTCTAATTGGAGCACCTTAATTACCCACTAAACCACCAGGTGCCATGGTCTGGTTATATGGTTACCACCCAGCATAGTAAATGGTTTCCTGGTGTGCAGGAAACCATTTGGCATGTCACTAAGTGTAGAGTTACCCATAGGCAGAAGGAAGAAGAAAGAATGAAGGAAAGAAAGACAGAAGAGGGAGTGTAAAGTCACCCGAAGGCAAAAGGAAGAAGAAAGAGAAAGAAAGACAGAAGAGGAAGGAAGGAAGAGGGGAAAGGGCAGATGCTCAAAGCAGCACTACTTTGAGTGAGTGGATGTTGAGCACCCCCACCTACCACTTTACCACTATTTATTATTCTCACTGCATTTCTTTTACTCATCAGTTTTCAATGCTTTTATTAGCTTATCTTACTGTATAAACACCAGTGAAGATGATGGTATATCATTTGTACCATCCATCCATCCATCCAATTTTCAGTGGCATACTTGGCTGTGGAATTTTTTTGTGGCCTGGGAGCAGCTATGACTGGTGTCAGATAACTGATTTTCGAACCGTCCTGAGGTTTTTTGTGAATGTTTTTTGTTTATGCATTGTTATACCTATGTGTAATTTGATGTTTAAATATGGCAGACTGACCTGAAAACAGTGCCAAATTAGACGGGGTACTGTACATACACTAGTGTATAGGTAGGGTGATTTTTGGTTTTCAGCATTTTTTTTTTTTTTTCATGGTTTTCTTGGTGTTTAACATTACTTTGGATATTCCTGTGTGTGTTTTGATTTCTGATTATGGCAGATTAACCTGAAAACACTGTCAAAATTAGGAGGGGTACTGTACGTACAGTAATGTTTAGGTAGAGTGTTGTTTGGTGTATGCAGAGATGCTTAAGTGTAGTGGAGAGAGTGGAATGAAGTGCTTGTTGGAGATTTGTAAGAAGGCATGGATGAGTAAAACTGTGCCTGCAGAGTGGAAAAAGGCTGTGATTGTACCCCTGTACAAAAATAAAGGTGAGCGAAGTGAGTGCAAAAATTATCATGGGACAAGTTTATTGAGTGTGGTAGGGAAGGTATATGGATGAATTATTATAGAGAAAGTAAGAGAGATATCAGAGGTCCTGGTGAGTGATGAGCAGGGTGGCTTTAGGAGTGGCAGAGGATGTGTGGATCAAGTATTTGCAGTGAGACAGATAGCAGAGAAGGCTTGTGAGAAGGACCATAAGGTGTTTATGGCATTCATGGATCTGGAAAAAGCATACGACAAAGTAGACAGAGAGGAATTGTGGAAAGTTTTGTGCATGTATGGTGTAGATGGTAAGCTGCTAGGTGCTGTCAAGAGTTTTTATGATGGTAGCGAAGAATGTGTAAGGGTTAATGGGTATCTAAGTGAATGGTTCACAGTCGATGTGGGCGTGGGACAATGTTGTGTGATGTCCCCATAGTTGTTCTATATATATATGGATGGGATGATGAGAGAAGTGAAAACATGAGTAATGGAGAGAGGGATGGCATTGGTAATGAATGGTGATGGGTGGAATATCTCTAATTTGTTGTATGCTGATGATGCAGTACTGCGTGCAAGTACTGGACAGGAACTTGGTAGGCTGGTGCAGAGTTTTGCTGATGTCTGTGAGCATTGTGCCTTGAGAGTAAATGTAGAAAAGAGTAAAGTGATGGTTACTGAGAGAGAAGTTGCCTCCCAGTGTGATGTCACAGTGAATGGAGAGAGACTGGAATTGGTGAGAGAGTTCAAATACTTGGGTACAGTGATAGAAAAGAGAGGAAAATGTGCAAAAGAAGTTGAAAGTAGAGTGACACAAGGAAGAAAAGTAGCTGGTGCAATGAAGGCCTTGATAAGAAACAGAGGCTTGAGTGTTGCAACTGCACGAGGCTTACATGAGGGAGTGTTAGTGCCAACTCCAACATATGGGTGTGAGACTGTGGTGTGGCATGAAAATGAAAAGTCAAGAGTAAGAGCAGTGGAGATGGGACTGTTGAGGAATGTATGTGGAGTACAGAGGGTGGATAGGATACGAAGTCGTGATTCGCGAAAGGTGTGGAGTGAGGAAGTCGGTGGACAACAGAATCGAAGAGACTGTCCTGAGACAGTATGGTCATGTGGAAAGAATGGATAACAATAGAGTGGTAAAAAAGGTTTACCAGAGCGAAATTGAAGGAGGGAGGAGGCGAGGTAGGCCAAGGAGAAGGTGGAGAGATATCGTGGATGAATGTTTGAGGAAGAGAGGTTTGGAAGTCGGTGAGGCTAGAGATCGAGCTGGCTGGATGAATGTTGTGAGGAGAAATGCATGATCAGGGATTTTGGCATGCCTTGTGAGCAGGGCAGTGTCCGGATTGACTCAGCCGGATACGTTTATGTGAAGCTGCAGCAGAATGTGGTGAATGTTTTTTGGCATATCCGGTAGAGCCAGGATTCCGGGGGCTTGGATGATGAGTAAATGGAAGTGTGGCCTATTTGGATTGGGCAAGTTTGTGCTGTCTGGACATTGCTAATCCTCACCCTGCCCTTGGGTGGGAAAGGAGGTCCAGATGATGATGATGATTTTTTTTTTTTTTCCTGGTTTTCTTGGTGTTTAGGATTATGTTGGCTATTCCTATGTGTGTTTTAATGTCTAAATAAGGCATATTGACCTGGAAACAGTGTCAAAATTAAGATGGGTACTCTACATACAGTTTTGTATAGGTAAGGCGTTTTTTTGTTTTTCAGTGTTTTTTTTGCATGGTTTTCTTGGTGTTTAGCATTACTGTGGATATTCCTATGTGTGTTTTGATGTCTAAATGTGCCTGAATGACCGGAAAGTGCCAAAGTAAGCAGAGGTACTGTACAAATAGGGTAGGTATAGGTTGGAGGTTGGGTATAGGTAGGGTCAGGGTATGGTAGTGGGGATATTGTTCATTATCTGGACATTGCTACTATCCGGACATGCTTTTCGCTCTGTTATGTCAGATGATTGTGGGACTACTGTACTAGAACCTCTTTACCGTATTTCAGGATGGAAAATTAGGTTAGGAAGATGATGATGTGATATAATCTATGCAGGAATACCTTGGATCGGATGAGAGTGTGGATCGGAAGCAGCTGATTAGGAAGAAGGCTGACTGGGCACGCAACATCAATGAACCTCGTGCTGCAGCTGAAATGTATCTCTCAGCTGGCGAGACTCACAAGGCAATAGACATCATGGGCGAGAATGGCTGGGAGGACATGTAAGTAGGTTATTAGAAAATGTAATACAGTACAGTAGTAGCATTAGCAAATATAATAATAGTTATAGAGAGAAAAGGTGACTCCCAGTGTGGTGTTACAGTGAATGGGGATAGACTGGCATTGGTGAGAGAGTTCAGATACCTGGGTACAGTGATAGAAAAGAGTGGAAAATGTGCAAAGGAAGTGGAATGTAGAGGACACAAGGAAGGAAAGTAGCTGGTGCTATGAAGGCCTTGATAAGATACTGAGGCTTGAGTGTTGCAGCTGCATGAGGCTTATATATATGAAGGAGTGTTAGTGCCAACTTTAACATATGGATGTGAGACTATGGTGTGGCATGAAAATGAAAAGTCAGGAGTGAGAGCATTGGAGATGGGACTGTTGAGGAATGTACGTGGAGTACTTGGAGTGGATAGGATACGAAATAATGTGATTCGTGAAAGATGTGGAGTGAGGAAGTTTATGGACACCAGAATCAAAAGAGTGTGTACTGAGATGGTATTGTATTGTCATGTGGAGAGAATGGATAACAATAGAGTGGTGAAAAAGGTATATCTGAGCTAATCTGAAGGAGAGAGGAGGCGAGAATGGCCAAGGAGAAGGTTGAGGGATGTGGTGGATGAGTGTGTGAGGAAAAGAGGTGTGGAAATCGGTGAGGCTAGGGTACTGACAAGAGATCAAGCTGGCTAGATGAATGTTGTAAGAAGTGCATGATCAGGGATTTGGCACCCCATCTTAATATGACAGCGTCTGGATTGACTCTATTGGATATGTTTATGTGAAGCTACAGAATGTGGTGAATGTTTCTGGCATATCAGATAGAGCCAGTATTCCGGGGGCTTGAATGATGAGTGAATGGAAGCGTGGCCCATTGGATTTGGCAAACATGGGCTATATGGACATTGCTACTCCTCACCCTGCCCTAGCTTGGGACGGGAGGTCCTGATGATGATGATTATGGTGAATACAGTAGTAGCGTGATTGTTGTTCAAAGCAGAATAATGATAGTAGAGAAAATCATTTTTATAACCATGTAGAGTGATATTATTATGCAATGCACATGTTTATGATGGCCATAATTATATAGTAGGTTGGTGTCCTGCCCCTGAATGATATGAACTACAGTAGCCTGACCTCAAAATTTCATTAAACCCCATCATTTACAAAATGGGATTGATTTACTGTATTTTTCATCATGGGAAAGGAAAGGATAGTGTATGAGATGACTGGGGTATATTAATTTCAGTAGCTAAGCCAGTGCAGAGTAGGAAGAGTGGTTCTATGTACAGTGGCCGTTTTTAACCCCTTAACCGCGGGTCGTCACTTTCGTGATGCTTGGGAGCAAGGGATCATACCGCGGGGCGTCGCTTTTGTGATTCTGTGTTATTTTGAATTCACCCGGGCTTCCAAGTGGGGGCTTGTATCATCTATCAGTACTGCCAATGTCCAACACTAGTCAGCACTCCTAATCTCATCTGTACTCCCATCCATTGTTGACAATTTAGCCATTTCTCCCCGTTCTTGACTCCCCTCCCTACCCCCCCTCCATTACCCTATCCTCTCGCCTGCCCGGCCGTGCTACGCTAAGTAAATCTTCCCTGGAATTTTTCACTGATTTCATCCATTGAAATAAGCCCTATGTCCTATTCTTATACCAAATAATATATACAAGAAAGAAATAAGGTAAGTGAGAGTGCCAAACACCTGGAATTGGCTAATTATCACCTGACAACACCTCACGTGCACTCGTTCGCTAATTTTCGCTGTTTTTTTCCCCTTGAAATATGCCCTATAATCTATTTTCGTAATAAATATACATGTAAGGAGGGAAAGGAGAAGCCTAAGTGATATTTACATTCACCTGGAACTACCTAATTTATAATGTATTGTCTAGATTTCCTACCAATCATATCAGTGCTAAACAAAGATGTTTCAAGATCTAACATTGGTAGCTCTGAAAATATATCTCCTAAGTAGGCCTCTAATCTATTTTCGAAATAAATATACATGTAAGGAGGGAAGGGAGAAGCCTAAGTGATATTTACATTCACCTGGAACTACCAAATTTATAATGTATTGTCTAGATTTCCTGCCAATCATATCAGTGCTAGACTTAGCTGTTTCAAGAAGTAATATTGGTAACCCTGAATAACCCCTTAGCAGGCCTCCACGCTAGCCCTCCGTTATCAGGTTACTCTCAACTTCCGAAGTGAGAGTACGTATGTTTCTTCTTGCTGACTTCAAGGCCTTTTTTCACCCCCATGCAAATGGCCCTGTGACCTTTACCCCCTACTAAACCTCGTGTGGAAAGAGGTAAAGGGCTGACAATTGATAAAAGAGTGACTACGATCTTTCTATTGAGTAAAACAGTGCAAGTGGAATTGTAAATAATGTGTAATTAATGTGTAAACAGCAAGTGAAAGTAATGAATGTAAATATACGTGAACAATGGAAAACAGTTTTATAAGTTATTTCAAGTGACAGTGCACAACACAGTGTAAATAAAATAGAAATGTAAATAATGTAAATAAAATAGAGAACGTAAATAGAAATGTAAATGAGTAGTATTATAAGAATACGAGTACCGGTATATACCCTAGGAGTAATGATAGTGAAAGTTTCACTCTAGCATGTCTGAATGCTATGAGTTATGTGAGTGAAGATGAAAGTGACATTCACTCTCAATGCCAGTATACAGGACGAGAAAGTGAATGCTACGTATTTTACTGAAAGAAATTGAATCCCTACAGTGACAATAAACTAATACTACTGAAGGAAACTTATGAATAAAGACTGTAGATATATATAAGTGTTATATAGTAATAGAAATATAAAGTGTGAGGGGTTTTATGAATAATAAATGACAGACTACTAAGAGCGAACTAGTGCCAGTGCGACAATCAGACGCGCTCGTAATTTCCATTGCTTTCACAGTGTTTTTTTTTTTAGTATGGATCCCAAACTACTTGAAAATTGTAGAATAGTGTTTATAGTGTTTGTATCTGGCTGTGGTAATCATATTACGGGTTGTCGGTAAGTGTAAAGTGGAGACTTCGTTACCCTACTTCAGAGGTCTCCACAAGTCCTACGGTAACTGACGAAGGCTCAACAATCATTCCAGGAGAAAGCTGAAGGTATGTGCCATAAGCATATGTAATTTTATTATTCTAGGACTAATAACTGATTTTTGGCAAATATTTTTTGAGAGTCTGTCGGAGCCCAAATAACCCCGCGGCACACGCAAGTCATTGGTAAACAAGCCCGCGGTGTAGGGGTTAATAGACAAACTAAAAGATAAAAATTTTGTTCCCCTTTTCAACAAGTTACAGTATCAGTTTGACAAGTTTTATTGCTGATCATTAAAATATTAGAAATATGTATTATCCAATGAATGTAGCATTTTGGGTCACTCAGCAAAAAAAAAAAGTGTTGACAAATTTTTTATTACTAAATTACATTATTGTTGAATGAGATATCATTAAACAAGGACCCCATCGCTAAACTACAAGCCACTCTGCATAGCAAAATTTATCATATACAATTACAGCCATTCTATTTTATTTTAGCATTACATTTTCATGCATCATTCCAATAGCTGTAGATGGCTGTTGTGAAAATATTTGATATTTTGGATCACATTCTCTGTTTATGGTGAAGACCGTAAGAATGAAAGGGAGGCAGAGGAAAGGTTTAGGAAGTAGAGAGATGGTAAAGGGCAAATGGGTTTAAGGGTAATTGCAGATAAAACAGAAGTGATGATAACTAGGGTTGGTGGCGGTACTGTCAAAGACGAGGGAGAGTGGCCATGTGCAGTTTGCCACAAGGGCGGGGGAAGTAATTCCATCTTGTGCGGTGTGTGTGATAAATGGGTGCATAAGAGATATAGTGGTATCAGAGGTAGACTGCGAGATAATGCTGATTTTATGTGTACGGCGTGCCGGGGTGAGCAGGTGGAGATTGTCAGACGTGAAAGGATTGAACTTACTGGTGAATCTCTTGAGTGTGTGGAAGAGTTTTAATATTTGGGAGACATGTTGTGTGCTGGAGGTAGGGCCGGAGCTAGCTCTGTGTCTTGGGTTGGAAGAAGTTCAGGGAGCTCTTGCCTCTCCTGACATTGAGAGGGCTCTCCCTACATGCTAAGGGGTCTTTGTATGCAGCATGTGTTAGGAGTGTAATGCTGTATGGCAGTGAGACCTGGGCAGTGAAGGAGGAAGATATTCGCCGGCTCAGACATACAGAAATGACAATGATTGGGTGGGTGTGGAGTGCATCCCTGCGTCCAAGGCCTGGAGGGGTTGGGTTTACAATGGAAGAGTTGAGAGGTAGGATGGGACTGGAGTGTCTTGGTGTTGTGATGAGGAGAGGTAGATTGAGGTGGTTTGGACATGTGGAGAGGATGGGGGATGATAACTGGGTGAGGAAGGTGAGAAGTGTTAATATTGGGGGTGGGGTTATGAAGGGTAGACCGAGAAAGACATGGGACGAGGTCATTAAGTGTGACCTTAGGGTTAAGGGACTGAACAGGGAGGCTGCAATGGATCGTGCAGCGTGGAGTCGCCATTAGGTGACCAAGGCCGACACATGCAAGCATGTTGGAGCCTTTAAAAATGAAACGAAACGAAACCGTCAGTATGTAGTATTGACCATAATATCTGTATATGCTAGGTTAAGAAATAGTGAACACAAAAATTATTATGGTTGATAATTCCTTGAATGCAGTTTCCTAGCTACACTTCTAGTACCTGTAAGAAAGAGACCTTGTATTCATAAGATTTCCTCACTAGGTTGGTGGAGGTGGGACGGAAGACAGACAAAGCTGACCGTCAAACTCTTAGCCTTTGTGCAGTGCATCTACGTCGCTTGGGCTCTCTCACACATGCTGCAGAGATGTACAAGTGGGTTCTTCATACTTCATGGATTTTTATATCTTGTGTTAGAGTTACTGAACACTCAAATTTACCATGTTTTTTAGTCACACGTTGAAAAAAAAAAAAAAATGTCGACAGATAGGACCAGTGTTTGTAATGAAACAGAAGGTAGAGTGTACTAACTCATGATAAGAAATATATGTTCATAGCTTCAGAGTCAGACATCTTCCAATTTTCTTAGCTCCAGAGTCAGTCTCTTTTGCATTTTGATCAGCTGCAAAGAAGAATAAGATATTAAAATATTTCCCATGTATGATAAATGCCAGCATTTTTTGAAGCATCTTTTATATTACTTTGTGGTTTCTGAAGATTTGTTTTGAGAGGCACTTGATGTGAATAAGTATGTTTGTGTGAGAACCATTATGATTGTTTATGACCTGTATTTTGTGTTGGTATTGAAAAACTTAATGATTTGTGGAAGATGTGGAGTGAAGAAGTTTGTTCATGATGTGTTAAAAGTGAGTCATTTAAATGACATGGTAATATGAAGAGAATGGAGACAGGGTGGTGAAATTGGTATATGAAAGTGAATTTGAAAGTGGGAAGAAGTGTGGTTGGCCAAGAAAAGGCAGATGGATAAGGTGAATGAGTGTGTGGGAAAATGAGCAATGGAAGTTGATGATGCTAAGCAATTCATAGGTTTTCAAGTGGGTTGGATGAAATATGTATAGAACTGAGTTTAACACATGTTTTTCATACCTTTTTAACCAGATAGTGGGAGAACTAGCTGGCATATAAGTGTGAAATGCATTGATAAAGAAATATAAGAAGCCATTTTAGATGGAGCCAAAATTCTAGGGCTTCAGTGATTGGGGGAGGGGACCTATTTTGCAGAGCACGCTGTTGTTCTTCCACTTTCACTCATTCATTCCTTGTTTTTGGATCCTACCTTACATCATCTTTAGGTGAGGAAAAACATTTTATCATTTTGTCATAAACTTCCACATGTTGCAACACTGTACTGTCGTGGCCAACCATACTTCTTACCTTTATCATTCATCATCATCCAGTCCTCCTTTCCCACCCTAGGGCAGGGTGAGGAGTAGAAACGTCCAGATGGCCAAAGTTTGTCCGATTCAATAGGCCATGCTTCCATTCACACATCATTCAAGCCCTTGAAATCCTGGATCCATTTGATAGACCAAAAGAATTTCACCACATTCTGTAGCTTCCCATATGCCTATCTGATAGAGCTAGTCTGAACTCTGTCACATTAAAACAGGGATGCCAAATCCTTAGTCATGCATTTCTCCGGACAAAATTAATCCAGCCAGCTAAGTCTCTTGTCAGTCCCTTGGCCTCATTAACTTTCATACCTTTCTTCTTCACACCTTCATTCACCACATCCCTCCACCTTCTTTTTGGCCTACCTCGCCTCCTCTCTCTTTCAGATTCGCACAGCTATACATTTTTCACGACTCTCTTGTCATCGATTCTCTCCGCATGAGCAAATGATCTCAGTACACTCTCCTCGATTCTGGTGTCCATAGACTTCCTCACTCTGCATCTCTCACATATCACATTATTCTGCATCCTCTTTACTCCACATACATTCTTCAGCAGTCCCATCTCCACCGCATTTACTCTTGACTTTTCATTTTCATGCCACACCATAATCTCACATCCTTATGTTAACCCATAAAGACTGCAAACCTCTCAGTGCCCTTATCCTCAGATCCACAGAAAGGGTCTGATTTTTAAACTTTCACTATGGTAAAATTTTTCTTACAGGGTTCAAGAGCTTGAATTTACACACCTGAAAATGTTTGTTTCACTCTTATATGACTAATGGTTACTGCAATTTCGACCATCAAAGAACGTCAAAAATGAAAATTGTTACCCTTGTGTATAAAGAGAGTGAGAGAGAGAAAAAAAATGCACCAAAATAAATTTTGGTCTCATAGATTTGAAGAGCTTGATTTTGCACACCAGAAAATGTATATTTCACTCTCAAATGTCTAATGGTTACTGCACAATCAACCGTCAAAAATAAAAGAAAAAGTCACTCCTCACTATGAGGAGAATGGGACATCCTTGAGAAATAAGGAGGAATAGAGAGGTGGAGGGATTGCGGGGGGACATCAGCAGGGGCGGGAAAGGGAGGGAATGTGTCTGCCACATGCACCCAATATGGTCTAGAGGGGTATGGGGGGTAGTTTTGGTGGGAGGAGACTCAGAAGGCAGGTTCCAGTGGGGCAAAGGGAAGTGGAGAGATGGCCTGGGGAGAGGGGGGAGGCCAGATCTTGCCTCTCATCACCTGATCTCTTAGTTCCCATCGGCCTTGTCCCATATACTGTATGTCGTAAAAGAGGCGTTGAAGCATACCGCCAGTTTTTGGTAGCGTCTGTACCATCGACAGCCATAGGCCTTTATGCGACATTTTCCCTAACTGTCGCTCAACAGCCATAGGTCATTAGGGGTTAAAGTAGGCACTATCACTCCTTCCTATAAGCCTCGTGCAGCTGCAACACTCAAGCCTCTGTGATCACTCCTTGTAAGCCTCGTGCAGCTGCAACACTCAAGCCTCTGTGTCTTACCAAGGCCTTCATAGCACCAGCTTCTTTCCTTCCTTGTGTTACTCTTACTTTCCACTTCTTTTACACATTTTCCTCTCTTTTCCATCACCGTACCCAGGTATTTGAATTTTATCACCAATTCCAGTCTCCATTCACTGTAGCACCACACCTGGAGTCACCTTCTCTCTCTCTAACCATCACTTTACTCTTTTCTACATTTACTTTCAAGGCATGATGCTCACAGACATCTACAAAACTCTGCACTAGTCTACCAAGCTCTTGTCTAGTATTTGCAAGTAGCACTGCATCATCAGCATACGACAAATTTGAGATATTCCATCAGTCACCATTCATTACCAGTGCCATCCCTCTCTCCATTACTCATGTTTTTTTTACTTGTCTCACCATTAGACAACCATGGAGACATCACACAACCTTGTCGCATGCCTCCATTGATTGGGAACCATTCACTTAGATGCCCATTTACCCCTACACATGCCTCACTACCATCTTAAAAACTCTTGATGGCACCTAGCAGCATACTATATACATCATACATGTGCAAAACCTTCCACAATCCTTCTTTGTCTCCTTTGTCGAATGCTCTTTCCAGATCCATAAATGCCATAAACACCATATTGCCCTTCTCACATGCCTTCTCCCCACTCTGTCTCACTGCAAATATTTAATTCACACATCCTCTGCCACTCCTAAATCCACCCTGTTCGTCACTTACTACGATTTCTGATATCTCTTTTACTTCCTCTATAATAATTCTTCTGTATACCTTGTGTACAGCACTCAATAGACTTGTGCCACGATAATTCTTGCACTCACTTCACTCACCTTTATTTTTGTACAGGGGTACAGTCACAGCCTTTTTCCACTCTACGGGTACAGTTTCACTCGTCCATGCCTTCTTACATATCTCCAACAAGCACTTCATTCCACTTGCCCCACTACACTTAATCAACTCTGCATACACCTCATCAACCCCAGCTGCTTTCCCATTTTTTAGCCGCTTCGCAGCATTCTTCACCTGTGCGAGTGTCATGTTTCCTGGCACTGCATTCCATCTCTGTACACCCCCAAAGCCAATCATGTTAACAGTCACTTTGCTTTCTTCATTCCCATTTATCAGACTTTCATAATATTCTTTCTATCCAGTCCTTACTTCATCCCCATTGGTTAATAATCTACCACTTCCTTCCTTCACACTTAGACATTTTTTCCACTGTCACTTCTACACTTCTGCACCTCTTTCCAGAATAACTTCCTATTTTCAGAGTAATTTGCATTCATTTTCTTCCTAGATCATCATTTACCTCCTCCTTTTTTCCCTTTACTAGTCTCTTTATGTGGTTCTTGCTCTGAGTATATTTAGTTCTTACTTCAGCTGAACCCCTGTCCTGTATCCATTCTAGCCACTTCTTCCTGTTTTCCTCTACTGCTATCTAAACCTCTTCATCCCACCATGCCCTACTTTTCTTCTTTGTTGTTACTCTTGCCACACCACACACTGCTTTATCATGAGGTGGCATTGATGTACACATCCTTCACCTCCCCTATGGCCTCATGAAAAGAGGATGGTGGACTGCAGGAAAAGGACAACTTCTGCTTGCAGTCCACCAGGTTCATGTTAGATGTGCATGAAGTCACAGCAACATTATGTTACTCATTTACAGTTAATATATGTAACTAGTATTTCTTATCCAGCTCACATGTATTTCTTAACAGATTCATTGCCACTGCATTCATCTAAGTAGATGCTACCCTAAGCTTATCAGTTATATTTCATTTCTTTCTGCCAGGAAAATGGGGGAGATCCAGAGTGTGCTGGAACTTTATGTGGAGGTCGAAGACTGGGATGAGGCATTCATATGGGCGGAAAAGCATCCCGAATTCCGCCAGTTGGTCTATGTTCCTTATGCCACCTCCCTTGCAGAAAAAGACAAGTTTCTTCAGGCTCAGAAAGGTAAGAGAACTGACTTAAGACTGAGAAAGAAGAAACTAAAGAATATATATTGTTGATGAAGTCATACAAATAAGTAAGGCTGATTACGGTTGAGGGAATTGACCACAACCTGCTCTGGGATCTGTCTCATTGCTTTAAAGTTGTGGGAGATGGTTGAAGATAATGGTGAGGAGATCACAAGAGCATTAAGCACCAGAGGAGTTGCTGGTACTGGGTTTTAAGTTAAGGTGGGGGCACTCACCATCCACTCACTTGATGTAGGGCTGCTTTGGGTCCTGTCTTCCATCCTTCCTTCCTCCTCTGTATTTCTTTCCTTCATTCTTTCATCTTCCTTTTGCCTGTGGGTGACTCAACACTGAGTGACAAGCCAAATGGTTTCCTATACACCAGGAAACCATTTACTACGCTGGGTGGTAACCATATACGGTAACAGAATCATGGCGCCTGGTGGTTTAGTGAGTAATTACAGCGTTTCATTCGGATTGAGCCAGTACAATTTTATATCCAAGGTTGATTGGGGTTTATAGCTCACGTAATGCCACTCAGGGATGAGTGAGGCTGGTCATCCTTTTAAATGTCAGGACCAGCATGCTGCTCGTGGGGAAACATAGGATTGGATGATGGATGGATGGATTTAAATTAAGATTTTGAACTAGGGCTTGCTATGTTTGTAAGTATTGTTTAAGCACTATTGGCAGTTCATTGCAATATACAGTACTGTATTTTTGCATTTGTGTGATGTTACTGAAGGAAGTTGTACTTGAACAGCCTTCCATATTATGTTTTTTATTTGTCATTGCATGATTGATATGAGATTTTAATCACTGTATGTCATCAGCTATCACTACATATTATACTGGTACTATGTAACTGAAGACAACCAGATGCATTAGCCAATAACCAGCCCTTAAATGTTCTGCCCTGTAGCTAGTAGTCAAACCTCAGGCCCTACGTCTTGCAAGGTGTAATGTGGGGCTGGATTTTATTAATACTTTGACTTGTTTGCAGCTTTCCACAAGGCAGGGAAACCAGATGAGGCCTTCCGTGTTCTAGAGCAACTTACAATGAATGCCGTAAATGAGAACCGCTTTGATGATGCCGGCTACTACTTCTGGATGCTTTCAATGCAATGTCTGGATATTGCTGCAGATGAGTAAGTATTGGTATCTGTAACTCATGACTGGATATGTCCTATGACCTGTGTGAAAATAGAGAATGAACATGAAAACAGGACTTACAGCTGATGATGATGCAGGTAGGGAGAAAGAGTAGGTTTGTCCAGCTACAAATAAGCTGTCATTTGTATAATTAATCATCAGGAGGATGGGGTTGGAGCTGGGTTTATTTAGTCTAGACATTAAAGGTGAAAATGACCAGTAGCCTGCCAGTTAGCAACATTTTATGAAAAATATAACCCAGCCACCTCATGAAACTAAACTGTCATGGGCTGCAGCCAGCTAGAGCACTATAACCCACTAGACTGCCAGGCATCTAGAAGTTGGATGAGGGCAGCATTGGCTTCATATACTACATCAACGCACAGCATGGACTACCCTTGATCTCCCTGTGTGCAACAGAGAACTGTTCCAGGAAGGGGAAAGTTTTGCTCAAGTGTGGCAGTCGTATAAATTGCAACGATTATACAAAATCCCTCTGAAAAATTCTTCCCTTCATCTGACGTCAGTTTTATGTGGAAGTTAAATAAAATGGCGCAGTGAAACAGTTATTTGTTTTAGTAGCTGTGATACATATGCAGCTAATGAAATTTTAGATTATTTACTCAGGATTTTGACATTTTTAATATGCTGATGATGCAGTACTGCTTGCAAATACGGGACAAGAACTTGGTAGACTAGTGAAGAGTTTTGTTGATGTCTGTGAGCATCATGCCTTGAGAGTAAAAGTAGAAAAGAGTAAAGTGATGGTTATTGAGAGAACAGGTGACTCCCATTGTGATGTTACAATGAATGGGGGATAGACTGGAATTGGTGAGAGAGTTCAAATACCTGGGTACAGTGATAGAAGACAGAGGAAAATGTGCAAAAGTAGTGGAAAGTAGAGTGGCACAAGGAAGGAAAGTAGCTGGTGCTATGAAGGCCTTGATAAAAAGCAGAGGCTTGAGTGTTGCAGCTGTGAGAGGCTTACATTGAGGAGTGTTAGTGGCAACTTTAACATATGAATGTGGGACTATGGTGTGTTATGAAAATGATAAGTCAAGAGTGAGAGCAGTGGAGATAGGACTGCTGAGGAATGTGTATGGAGTACAGAGAGTGGATAGGATACGAAATAATGTGATTCATGAAAGATGTGGATTGAGGAAGTCTGTGGACACCAGAATCGAAGAGAGTGTACTAAGATGGTATGGTCATGTAGAGAGAATGGATAACAATAGAGTGGTGAAAAAGGTATATATGAGCAAATTTAAAGGAGGGAGGAGGTGAGATGGGCCAAGGAGAAGGTTGAGAGATTTGGTGGGTGAGTGTGTGAGGAAGAGAGGTATGGAAGTCAGTGAGGCTAGGGGACTGACGAGAGATTGAGCTGGCTGGATGTATATTGTGAGGAGATGTGCATGATCAGGGATTTGGCATGCCTTTTAAATGTGACCGCATCTGGATTGACTCTATCAAATACGTTTATGTGAAGCTACAGAACGTGATGAATGTTTTTGGCATATCAGATAGAGCCAGGATTCCGGGGGCTTGAATGATAAGTGAATGGAAGCATGGCCCATTGAATTGGGCAGACTTGGGCTGTCTGGATGTTGCTACTCCTCACCCTGCTCAAGGGTGAAAGCGGAGGTCTGGTTGATGATGATGATGATGATGATACCCAGGATTTTGGCTGTTAACTTGCTGTTAATTTCTGACTCTGTGTCACCTCATTGAAGGGTGAGAAAAGAGGTGTGAGCGATGGTTATGATAATTTCTTAGTAGTAGTAACATACTGCATTTTGAAGTAGGTAGTGATGTAGATTTTTTTAGACAAATTAATATGTCAAGGATATGTGTAGTACATAATTTGGAATTGACCTTTACCTGTAGATGACTTGTAGGTGGTGATTTATAGTAGGCATGTGTAGTGTGAGAAAGTAGGTTTACTGAAGGGTGAAGAGAAAATGGGCTTGCTGAAGAAAGTGTGAAGGAAATTAAAAAGTGAGTAATTGACATTAAACTGATGCAATGATGAGTACAGTAGGTGAGCCTGATAAAGAGGATATTTTTTTGCTCTGTGACAGTTGTTACATAGCCTATGATTTCATCATCCTTTGTGTAATTCTAACGTACAGTATGCTGCATGTTTGATCACGAGCATGTTCTACCTCACTCCCCCCTTCTACCCTTATAGTAAAGTAAGTTGTTCTTTCTGTTGTTCAGAGCAGGATTGTCAACTCTTTGTCCCCATGGCTTCATTTGCGCGTCCTCCTTACAAGTTGTATCAAGCTCTGCCGGCCCCTATATAATGAGCTCAGTCTCTGCATTATTGCCACTTAGATCTACTCCTCATTTTGTTCACATCTCTGTCCTCCCCTGTACAGTTGTTATTATTGTGAGTGCTCAGGAAGTCTCCAAACATCTAGCAGCTGTTATTGCATTTTTTCTTGTACTGTGTAGCGTAAGGTGTTAATTCTTAGGCCTAGCGAGATTTTTTGTAATTAATGTAAAGTTTTTTTTGTCAGTCATTATTAATAATATTTTGTATCTGTAATAATATATCTTGCATTCACTGAGTATTATCTGGTATTTTCATTTTATCAGGGCTGACTTAGATAAATTTACTTTTGCTAATTTCGTGTTAATAGAGGCTATTGCAGTTACCCATATATTTAACCTGTTTTTTGCCATTACATTATCCTTATGAGTCCTGAATGTTTTGTTGTTAGTTTGAGCATTAAACTTTAACTTGTAATTTTACCTAACTCTTTTGTTTTGAACCTGGAACTTTACGGGACAGTAGTGATTTTTAGTATTCTCACTTAAAGTGTACATTATCTTTCTCTGTTGCATAACATAAATTTGGCGACCTCTTATCAGGATATTCAGGATATTATCATAAGGATATTGCTTGATATATTGTGACTGTGATTTATTCATGATGTCTACTATTACTACACTTGATGAAGCCAAAGATTTTTTGTCAAATGTGCAAACAGTGTGTGATGTAGAAAACAGAACAAAGAATGAACTTAAGCTTGTTGCTCAACAATTGGGAATTGCTGTTCGCTCTCATCATTCTAAAGATCAAATTGTTGACATGATTAATGAAAGCTTGTTTAATGTAACTCCTCGAAATGAGCAAACACAGATTGAATTAGCTAAGTTACAGCTAGCCCTGCAGGAGGCTCGTGCTAAGGAGGCTGAATTTCAGGCAAATGCTAAGGAGGCTGAGTTTCAGGCTCGTGCTAAAGAGGCTGAGTTTCAGGCACAAGTTGAACTTGCTAGGATTCAGGCAGACCATGAGTATCGCATGAAACAAGATGGAACTGGATCATCTAGCTCTGATGATTTTGATGTGGCTAAAAATGTTAAACTTGTCCCTCCTTTTAATGAATCTGATTTAACAAAGTATTTTCAGTTGTTTGAGAGGGTAGCTACAGGTTTTAATTGGCCCAAAGAGTATTGGCCAGTACTCCTTCAAACTGGTCTCACCGGTAAAGCTCAAGTAACTTATGCATCGTTGCCTCAGGATCAATGTGATAATTATGATGTAGTTAAGAGCTTGATTCTTAAGGCCTATGAGCTTGTTCCTGAAGCCTATAGAGTAAAATTTAGGACAACTTATAAGCAAGATAAGCAATCCCATGTAGAGTATGCAAAAATCAAAGAAGATCTGTTAGAGCAGTGGTTAAATTCTAAGAATGTGGATTCTGATTTCGGTAAATTTAAGCAGATGATTTTGCTGGAGGACTTCAAAAGGTGTATTTATAAAGATGTAAGCCTATATCTTGATGAGAAAAGAATAGATAATTTGTCTGATGCTGCAGTTTTAGCTGATGAATATGTTCTCACTCACAAGAGATATTCTAAAGAGAAAGGGAAAGCTGAGAGTAAGTACGTTGCCTCTACTCAGAGTACAGGTAACAGGAAAGAGAATAAAGATGATGTTTCTCAGGAAGTAAATACCAGCTCCACCTCTAGATTTCAGAAAAGTAAATGTACTTATTGTAGTAAGCTTGGTCATACTACGGAGAAATGTTTCTGGAGACAGCGTGATGTGAACAAAAAGGAGTCTTTAAATATTCAGTCAATTGGTCTAGTGTCCACCCTTGAGAGTTCCCAGAATTCTTTAACTGAGGTAACTGAACCTGCTTTGAGGGGTAAATTAAATTCTCATGATGGAGCTCCTCTTTTGAGCAGTAACGTGGGTGACACTCTCAAGAGTTCATGTGCTAATTTCCTGTCTGATGGTTTTGTCAGTCCTCTGGACAGTAATGACAGGAAATCAGTTAAAATATATCGTGATACAGGTGCTTGCCAATCCCTTATGCTGACCAGTGTTCTAGGCTCTAATGTTAATTCCTCTGATGAAACTGTAATCTTACAAGGTGTAGGGAATAATTACTTCTCTGTCCCTCTGTGCAGAGTGAATTTAGAGTCTGGTTTTGTTAATGGTTCCGTTATGGTTGGGTTGGTTGAGACACTCCCAATGTCAGGTGTAACTTTTTTACTTGGAAATGATATTGGTGGAAGTCAAGTGTGTCCAGCTCCTCAGTTGTCTAGTGAGCCAGTGGCTGCGGCCCAGGATTGTGATGTCCCTGATGTGTTCCCTGCATGTGCTGTCACTAGGGCTAAGTCTAAAGTTACTGGTGACTTAGAGGATAATGATGATGATGATGTTATCCTAGCTGACACTTTTCTTGCTAATTTGGACCACTCACCAGATGAGGCAGTACCCCGTAGTGTTGATAATTTGTCTCGTCAAGAGTTGGTTGAGTTGCAGGTTGCAGACCCTGAGTTGAAAGGTCTAGCTAACTCTGCTTGCAGTGAGGAAGAGTCAGCCGGTGCTTCTACTTGTTATTATATAAAGTCAGGAGTACTTATGAGAAAGTGGAGACCCCCAACAGCATCAGCCGACTGTGAATGGGAGGTTGTACATCAAGTTGTCATCCCTCGTGTTTGTAGGCAGGATATCATTAGAGTGGCTCATGATTCCAGTTTGGCAGGACACCTTGGAGTGAGGAAGACTGTGGCACGCATTTTGAAACACTTCTACTGGCCAGGTATCTTCAGGGATGTTTCCTGGTATTGTAAGTCTTGTCACACCTGTCAAGTTGTGGGGAAGTGTAATCAGACCGAAAAGGTTGCACCTCTAGTTCCCATTCCTCCTTTTGAGGCGCCTTTCACCCGTGTGTTGGTGGATATGGTGGGCCCTCTTCCTAAGACTTCTTCAGGATTTTCTTATGTGTTGACCCTGATTAATATGGCTACTCGTTATCCTGAAGCCATTCCACTTAGAAATATCTCAGCAAAGAACGTGGTTAAGGAAATGCTAGGGTTCTTCACAAAGTTTGGTCTGCCCAAGGAGGTACAGTCAGACCGGGGAAGTAATTTCATGTCAAATGTTTTCAAGCAGTTTCTGAAAGAGTTGGGCATCACCCAGATCACGTCTTCAGCTTACCATCCCCAGACCCAAGGAGCGTTGGAGAGATATCATCAAACACTCAAATCGATGCTCAAGAAATACTGTTTGGAACATCAGAAAGACTGGGATAAAGGTCTTCCATTTGTTGTGTTTGCCGCAAGAGAATCTCCAAATGAATCACTGGGCTTCTCACCTTTTGAACTACTGTTTGGCCATGAAGTAAGAGGACCCCTCAAGCTACTCAAGGAATGCTGGCTGTCGGAGGAAGATGGCGTCAACCTGCTGGAGTATGCGATGAAGTTCAAAGAACGGCTGTCCACTGCTTTACAGCTGGCGAGAGAGAATTTAGGAGCTGCTCAGGAGAAGATGAAGACTTGGTATGATAAGAAGTCCAGGTTACGCCACTTTCAGCCAGGAGATCAGGTTTTGATTCTGCTACCGGTTCATGGGCAACCTCTTCAAGCCAAGTTTAGTGGTCCTTATTTCGTGGAGAAGAAACTCAGTGATGTCAACTATGTCATTGCCACACCAGATTGTAGAAAGAACAAGCAACTATGTCACATCAACATGCTAAAGTTGTATCACAGGCGGGACGAAAATAATCCGGTCTGCACTGTAGCTGTTCCACCCGAGTCTGCAAGTGAAGCTCTCCCATGCAGTATGAGCCTGAGTGATAGTTTGGGGAAGAATCCTGATATCATGAATGATCTCCAGACTAAGCTTTCTCATCTACCTCCCGAGGAAAGGCAGGAGTTTTCGGCATTACTTCAGGAGTACCCGCAAGTGTTCCGTGCCACTCCAGGAAGAACCACTGTGTTGATGCATGATGTCGATGTTGGAGACGCAAAGCCAATTAAACTGCCTCCTTACCGTGTGAATCCAGTGAAAGTTCCTCTCATCCAGAAGGAGCTTGGCTACCTGTTGGACCACAAGATGATTGAGCCCTGCCAGAGCGAGTGGAGTTCTCCTGTCACTCTAGTCCCTAAACCAGATGGGTCACAGCGGCTTTGCATCGACTACAGACGTGTTAATCAGATAACCAAAACAGACACTTACCCTCTCCCTCCTGTGGAAGATTGCATAGACAAGATCAGAAAGGCTAGGTACATAAGTAAGTTTGATCTGTTAAAGGGATACTGGCAAGTACCTATGACTGAACGTGCTAGGGAGATCTCATGTTTTGTAACACTAGGAAAGACTTTTGCATGTTCTGTAATGCCATATAGTATGAAGAATGCACCAGCCACTTTTCAGAAGCTCATGAATGTTGTAACGGAGGGTTTGGCAGGGTGTGTTGTTTATATTGATGATGTATTAATCTTCAGTGACAACTGGAAAGATCACCTATGCCTTGTCAGTAAATTTCTTGAGCGTTTGGTTCAGGCTAATCTTGTAGCTAATTTATCAAAGTGTGAGTTTGGTCAAGCTAAAGTTCAGTACCTTGGGTACGTAATTGGTGATGGACATGTTGCACCACCAGGAGCTAAGGTTCAGGTTATAAGTGATCTTCCCAGACCTAAAAGTAGGAAAGAGCTACAAAAATTTTTGGGAATGGTAGGTTATTACAGGAGATTTGTTCTTAACTTTTCAATTCTTGTATCACCACTTACAGACCTACTGAAAAAGGGAGTTAAATTTGTCTGGACCGATAACTGTGAATCCTCTTTCACCAAACTTAAAGCTATCCTATTAAGTCAGCCAGTGCTCGCTACTCCAAATTTTGCTAAGCCTTTTAAGATGGCTGTTGATGCAAGTGACACAGGAGCTGGGGCTGTTTTGCTGCAAGAAGATGATCAGTGTATTGAACACTCTGTATCTTATTATAGTAAGAAGTTCACTCCACCTCAAAAGAACTACTCAACTATTGAGAAAGAGCTTTTGGCCTGGATTTTGGGTTTACAGCATTTTTCATTTTATTTGTGTTCTGGTTTTGACCCCATAGTCATTTATACCGATCATAACCCACTGAAATTCCTTAGTAAGTTTAAAGATAAAAATCAGAGATTGACAAGATGGAGTCTGCTTCTTCAGGAGTATTCATTAGACATACAACATGTCAAGGGGAAAGAAAATGTTATTGCAGATTGCTTATCTAGACTTTAGACAGATTGTTATAGAGTAATAAGAAATTTCCTTTGTAAATTTCTTTTTCTTTGTGGGGAGGTGTTACATAGCCTATGATTTCATCATCCTTTGTGTAATTCTAACGTACAGTATGCTGCATGTTTGATCACGAGCGTGTTCTACCTCACTCCCCCCTTCTACCCTTATAGTAAAGTAAGTCGTTCTTTCTGTTGTTCAGAGCAGGATTGTCAACTCTTTGTCCCCATGGCTTCATTTGCGCATCCTCCTTACAAGTTGTATCAAGCTCTGCCGGCCCCTATATAATGAGCTCAGTCTCTGCATTATTGCCACTTAGATCTACTCCTCATTTTGTTCACATCTCTGTCCTCCCCTGTACAGTTGTTATTATTGTGAGTGCTCAGGAAGTCTCCAAACATCTAGCAGCTGTGAAATTTGAGTATAACTGTTATTGCATTTTTTCATGTACTGTGTAGCGTAAGGTGTTAATTCTTAGGCCTAGCGAGATTTTTTGTAATTAATGTAAATTTTTTTTTTGTCAGTCATTATTAATAATATTTTGTATCTGTAATAATATATCTTGCATTCACTGAGTATTTTCTGGTATTTTCATTTTATCAGGGCTGACTTAGATAAATTTACTTTTGCTAATTTCATGTTAATAGAGGCTATTGCAGTTACCCATATATTTAACCTGTTTTTTGCCATTACATTATCCTTATGAGTCCTGAATATTTTGTTGTTAGTTTGAGCATTAAACTTTAACTTGTAATTTTACCTAACTCTTTTGTTTTGAACCTGGAACTTTACGGGACAGTAGTGATTTTTAGTATTCTCACTTAAAGTGTACATTATCTTTCTCTGTTCCATAACACAGTGTAAAAAATTACACAGGCCCATTCAAAATATGAGATAGAGAGAATTGAAAAACTTCTGGTTGTTTCCAGTGAGCAAGAATATGAAGCGATGATGGACAAGTTTCGGGACTACCAGAAGAGGGCATCCATGTACTATGTCTATCACACCATCCAGCGTTACATGGTAAGGTCATTAATATATGTATTGCTTATCAGGAAAGCTAAGTTTATTCATTTTTCCCTCATCGTAGTGAATGTTTAGGCTGATATGTACAAGTATATTGACTCAAAACCTGAATTGTAATATATGTAGGTTTTGTCTTAATACCCTGTACTGGAATTTGATGTGTTACTGATATCAGGTTAGATTTGTATATCAATACCATTAAATCCATATCCATTGGTTAGTGCGTAGGAAGTCAGGACAAGTTCTTGATTTTTGTTTTCTGAACCTTCATAACTCAAAGAGTTGGCAGGACTGGATGACCTTCAGACCTCATTGGTAGAGGTAATGGATGAATTGGATGGTGCAGGTGGCTTGGAACAATATACTCTATATGCCAGTTTTTTCCTTGGCCACTGCTTCCTAATACATTTAGTAAAGGGCAGAGGTTGAGATAGAAAAATGGAAATATTCACCTACATAGTCCCTGATTACACCAGTGTAATGGACAGAGACTGTGAATGCACCTTTGTATACAGCCAAGGCTGCTGCAGTGAATGTAAAAACTCTTGTTGAATAAGTCCATCAAAGTGTCTTGAGCTGATGGAGAGGGATGTCTTCATGTGATGGCACCATTGTGACAGGGTAGTGGCAGAGGCATAGCTTGGTCTTCATGAATGGGGGGCAAGGTCGGGCCAAGCTCTAATCTGGTAGGGCTTATTGCCACACACTGTCCATTCTTTAAATAAACCATCTATATGTCAGGCCTCCATATTATAATAATACAACTCACAGATAGATAGATAGGTAGATAGGCTGATAGAAGCACCAAGCCAGAGGTAAAAAGAGGCAGTGTGTCAGCAACCCTTGCAACTCTTTAAGTGAAGGAATGTTGGTCTCAAGTACCATGATAAACAAGGGACTCAAGACTGACTCCTGATGCACACCAACATTCATGGAAAACGCATCACTCAAATCTCCATTTGCCCTTACCTGGGTGTGAGCACCCACATACATATCCATAACCACCCTGACCAGCCACTCCTCAATCCCAAGCTTTCTCATTGCCCACTTCACCACCTCAGTAGGGACTCTGTCAATGGCCTTCTCCAGATCAACAAAAACAATGTACAGATACCTTTTCTTTCCTATACATTTTTCAAGTAATCTTGAATAATGAATTTTAAAACACTTTTGCTGTGGTGGTATAGGGTGTCTAGTAGTGAAATGTGGGAAGGTGAGGGGGCACACAAATGGAAGTGCCTTCCATTGGAAAGGCTGATGAATCTACAGACCTTTGCATTATTTCTAAATTAATTTCCTATTCATACTAGTGACCAGAATTGCCATGGCCCCATTACAGTACATGTTATTAAACATTCAGTTATGCATTGTTATGACACACGTGTTTTATCAGGATGATTAAGGTACTTTTTGTTAGAGAGGTAAGGGAGAATGGATGATTTTGGCCAAGTGGCCAGAAGCAGTGTAGGTCTTTATAATGTTTTTCCCATATAGATATAGCACAGTAAATTTTTTGTATCACAGCACCCTGGCAATATTAATTAAGCATGTTACCAGAGGTATTTATCGTATTCTTATACCTTACAGGATGAACCATTCACCTCATACATGCCTGAAGCTCTTTTCAACATTTCCCGCTTTCTCATGCATGAACTCATGACAGCCCATCCTACAGGCATTTCAAAGTTGTATCCTTTTCTTTTATGTCAGTAGAAGAGGTTTAAGGTAAGAGTATGTTGCTGGAAAAATGTTTATTGCGTGCAAGTATGTTTGAGTTCCCTGGGGATGTATGCAGTTAATTTAATGCAGTGTACAAATAAGAATATAAATTGATAAAAAGTCATGTACTGTTAAGGTGATCTTCCACTGCACAGTAATTCAGTGTTATTTATATAGTTTCACTACTATACTGTTCTTTAAGGATTAATTACTGAATTTATTTTTAGAATTCATTTGTAATACTGTAGAACAGTGTAATCCTATAATTTTCCCACTCTTTCAATAGGTCATTGTGGCACCACATTGCTGCTTCTCCATTCAGTTTTGACAGTATCTCCTCCTGCAGTCCTTACTTATTCCCTGTTCCTTCCTCACTGGTTGTCAATGAGTTTAGTCCTGTTATGGTCATGTTTTGTTACATCAATAATTGTGATATTAGGTAGGACTTCTGATAGCTGTGTGATGCAGCTGTGCCATTCCTGCTCAGTATTTCACATTTGTAGGACACACCTCTTTTATATAGCTGGTGCTATGAAGGCCTTGATAAGAAGCAGAGGCTTGAGTGTGGCAGCTGCATGAAGCTTACATGAAGGAGTGTTAGTGCCAACTTTAATGGATGGATGTGAGACGAAAAGTCAAGAGTAAGAACAGTGGAGATGGGACTGCTAAGGAATGTATGTGGTGTGCAGAGAGTGGATAGGATACGAAATAATGAGATTCATGAAAGATGTGGAGTGAGTAAGTCTGTTGACACCAGAATTGAAGAGAGTGTACTGAGATGGTATGGTCATGTGGAGAGAGTGGATAACAAGAGAGTGGTGAAAAAGGTATATCTGAGCGAATTTGAAGGAGGAAGGAGGCAAGATAGGCCAAGGAGAAGATGGAAGGATATGGTGGATGAATGTATGAGGAAGAGAGGTATGTAGTTGGTGAGGCTAGGAGACTGACAAGAGATCAAGCTGGCTGGATGAATGTTGTGAGAAGAAGTGCATGATCAGGGATTTGGCACCCCTTTTTAACATGACAGCGTCTGGATTGACTCTATCGGATACGTTTATGTGAAGCTGCAGAATGTGATGAATGTTTTTGGTGTATCAGACAGAGCTAGGATTCCGGGGGCTTGAATGATGAGTGAATGGAAGTGCGGTCCATTGGACTGGGCAAACTTAGGCTGTCTGGATGTTGCTATTCCTCACCCTTCCCGAAGGTGGGAAAGGAGGTCTGGAAGATGATGATGATTCATTCATCATTTCATTCATCATCCAATCCTATGTTGCCCCATGTGGATAGTAGGAGCCCGGGGCAAGGCAAGTTGGTCCTGACATTTAAGATGAGAGTGACCAGCCTAACTCATCCCTGAGTGGCATTACATGAGCAATATACCCCAACCGTCCCTTGGATGTAAACCTTCACGGGCTCAATCCAATTGGAGCGCTGTAATTACTCAGTAAACCACCAGGCGCCAAAATTTGGTTATTATGTTACCACCCAGCATAGTAAATGGTTCCCTGGTGTACAGGAATCCATTTGGCTTGTCACTCAATGTAAAGTCACCCACAGGCAGAAGGAAAAGGAAAGAATGAAGGAAAAAAAAAAAAACAAGAGGGAGTGTAAGGTCACCAATAGGCAGGAAGACGAGGAAAGCATAAAGGAAAGAAAGACAGAAGAAGATGGAAGAGAAGAAGGATGAAGGAGAGGAAAGGGCAGACACCTGAGAGCAACACTACATCGAGTGAGTGGATGGTGAGCGCCCCCATCTACCACCAAAATATATCTATACAGTACAATCCCAGTTAACCGGGTGGCTTGGGGAATTTACCTTCCCGGTTACAGATTTTTCCCGTATTTCTGATTTTCAAGTCAAATCTATACAAAGGCTATCACAGCAGTAAATACAGTTCAGGTACTCACAAGTCACATTAGGGGTTACACTAAGAGATTCCGCCTGAAAAACTGCCTTGTAAACACACACCATGGTCATAACGCACGTGTGCAATGTCTAGCAATTTGCAGTACTGCACTTTGCACCAGTCCATTGTTTACCGAATTACTGTATTCATTATATGTACTGTACTCATAAAAATTGAAAAATAAAATAAAGAAATAAAAGCTTGAACATTTATTAGTGAACTGATGATGTGTTAAGACTGCACTGTAGAATTATCACGACACCTGTGCGCCCACGTGAGTTTGTTTACGTTTCCGACTGTTCTTCTTCCCCACCTGACCTCCATCACTCCACCCCTCACCCGCCACTCAGCTGTTTTGCAGAAAATAAAATATATGATGTACGTATGAAATGCAGGCATATTATTTATTTTTTTTTCTTCCAACAAAGTAAACTTTCATTCCTATTAACATTTATATTCAGCCATTAGTGTTTTACAATATTCGCCTTTTTCAAGTCTGTAGTGTATGTCCAGCTTCTGTTTCAAGGTAAGCACGATACGCTTACGTTTAGTTTGCACTTTAGGCATTTTGGAGTGTATAAATTACCGTCTATCAGAGGAACACAATAACAAGAGAGCTTGTTTACTGTCTGGTGGCAAAACGCAGACTGGTGATTTTTGGAGGGTGTGGAGGATGACTGAATTCAAGTAGGGGAAAGAGGGGGAGAGGAGGGGTGGTTAAGAGGATTTGCTAGGGATTTACATTAGCCGGAAATGCCTTCATCTCGCTTTGTCTGACTTCACCCAGCCTCACATGACACAATCAAACGACGGTTTGGCGGTCCACTCAAATTGGCGCACAGTTATAACTTACTGACATTTTTACCAGCCCTTGAATTTTCCCGTTGTTCTGAGTATTCCGTTTGTCTGGATACCGGATAGCTGGGATTGTACTGTATATATATATATATATATATATATATATATATATACACACACACACACACACACACACACACACACACACACACACACACACACACAGAGTACATCCCCCTAGTACGCGCATATATGGGTGGCAGAGGACGTCGCGTACTAGGAATTCACGTACTGTACTATGAATACATAAACTTATGGGAAAAATTACTTACGGGTGGCACCCCCCTGCATGGGCAACCCTTGAGATGCCTTTCAGACCTAAATATTGTACTATACAGGGAAACCATCTAAGACATATTACCTAAGATAAAGTAAACCAACAAGATTATGACTTTACTAGGTAAATCAACAAGGATATACCACGTTGAGTACACCGCTTCCCGTCCGATCAGCAAAGTTAAGCAACGTTGGGTCTGGTTAGTATTTGGATGGGTGACCGCCTGGGAACACCAGATGCTGTTGGTATAACGTTCTCCCTACGTGTCAAGTGGGGTTGGTGGAGGATTAGTGCCCCTCCCTGTAAAACAATTAACTCTAAGCCCTTGGCCACCCCGTCTGGGATACATGGCGTCTGGCAGTGAATGAATGAATGAATATTGCTTAACTAAACCAACAAGAAAATGGCTGCTCACCTTTGCCCAAGAGGACAACAAGCGTGATGGAGGTAAGAAGAGGATCTGCGGCAGGATGAGGCACCTAGCGTGCATCTCCTGTATCACCCACCACACCACTTTCGTCTCCAGCACTTTTGACACTGTCACTACCTAATGCACTCACTTCGTTCATAAACCCTTCAAAGCCTATTTCTGACACCTCAGACATTGAATCAACCTCCTGATCCTCCTCAGGATATGGCAGTTCTGATGTTGAAGGGAGTGATTCTTCACTTTGTTCAGGCTGAAGGAAACGGGTGATGAGTGTTTGCTTCCGTCTGTTTACTTCCTGGTTGTGCTTATCAGTGTAGTAGCGGAAGGTTCTGTCCAGTGAAGACATCACCTCCTCCCCCTGTGTGGAGTACAACTCTCATGGTGGGGAGGCTCCCCACATACAGCCCTTCTCAGTAGGGTGGAGTCAAAGGCTTTTTGTCTCATTAACTCTCTTCCTCTTAATGACTTCCTTCGACTTCTGTCTCTTCGCCGCACTGTTGCATCGTTATCTCTTTTCTATCGCTACTTTAATGGTCACTGCTCCTCTGAACTGTCTGCATGCATTCCTCCACCTCTACGACGGGCGCGTAGCACCCGTCTAGCAGCAAACACTCATCCCTTTTCTGTCCAACTCTCTAATGTAAGAGTTAACTGTTACTCCCAGTCGTTCATTTATGCAACAGGTCAACTCTGGAACTGTCTCCCTCTGTCTGTATTTCCTGCTGCCTATGATCTCCAGTCTTTCAAACGCAGTGTGTCCAGGCATCTCGAAATGAATGAATCTTGAATTTGGCTCTCTCTTGTATTTAGTTTTTCTCTTGGAGGGAACTGTTATTGTGGGCTCATGGCCTTTGGTTCCTTCTTCCTTGCATTTAAAAAAAAAAAAAAAAAAAAAAAAAAAACGCGTACAAGGGGGATTGCGTACTCGGAACTCGCATACTGTGGGGATGTACTGTATGTATATATACTCTCTCTCTCTCTGTATGCAGTAAACCCTCGATATAATGACCTAATTGAGGGGAGGGGCGGGTTGTTATATCTGAAAGTTCGCTATATACGACGGGTCGGTATTTCTGAGGGATTACTGAACTCAGTTCGCTATATAAGGGGAGTCATTCAGCCGTATGTGCTCAAACATAACCTAAACTATCTCTGTGAAGTTTTACATGGAGAATTCAATGGTTTTTGAAGTTGTACCTGTAAATACAACACTGTATGAAATTAAATATATAAATACAATACCTGTAATAAGAATACAGTATTATGTAGTGCTGTTACAGTACACTCACAGTGCCAGGAAGGGATACTGTTGTCTCTGTGGGCCAATTCCCGAACTTCCCCCTCATTTAGCAACCTTTGTTTGCAAAATCTAAGGGAAGTTCTGTTGCGATTTGGCTGTTCGTTATATCCAAAATGTACACTACCGGGGTTCGTTATATTGAGGATTTACCTTTGTATATATACAGTAATCCCCGTACTATCCGGACGCCCACTTTCCGGAGATCCCACTTACCGGACATTGTGGGCCTGGACTTTCGGAACCCAAAAATGGCCAAAAAAGAAAAAAATCCCTCCCAAATCCAATTTTTTTCCCATTCGTATTTTGAAATTGCCACGCGGCGCCGAACAGCTGTTAACAGCATGGCCCCTTCATCCTTTCCTTCTTCCCCCTTCCCCCCTTCCCTGTCAGGGTTGCCATTTGGTATTTTTCATTACCAAATGTGGCCCAATTTGGTAATGAAAAATTCATTTGGTAATGAATCTGAATAATGCTTTACCAAACAGATTTTTTACATGAGTATGGAAGTTAAGAAGTCTCTGCATGATGGTATTGTGATCCCTACCCTGACGTATGGAAGCGAGGCATGGACCTTGCAAGAGGGGAACAAGTCAAGAGTGAGAGCAGTGGAAATGAGTTACTTGAGAGGAGCATGTGGAGTGACATGGAGGGACAGGTTGACGAATGAAGAAGTGAAGGAACGTTGTGGGGTAGATGTGGATGTGGTTGAAAAGATTAGGAGAAATACACTGTGGTGGTTTGGACATGTGGAGAGGATGGAGAGTGAAAGACTGACTAAGAGGGTGTATGTGGGTGAGGTGGAGGGAGGGAGAGGGAGGGGTAGACCGAGGATGAGGTGGAGGGATGGAGTTGAGAGGTATATGGGGGAGGGGGGGGTGAGTTGGGGGGAGGGGAGTCAAATGGTGGGTGACAGAGTGACTTGGAGGCGTTTTGTCTGCGGCCACCCTTTGCGGGATTAGGGCGTCGGGCTATAGATAGATAGATAGATGAGGATACACAGAATGGAGATGGTGGATTGTTTGCTCTCTCTGAGTAATCTGCTAACCTACATAGCGTGAAAATAATCATCATGCTGTTAATTATAAGGAAAGTAACTACATGTTTTTCCACTTGTATATCTAATTAGTGAAGTATAAATGCTAGCTTTACGAATTTGGTAATGAAAAGCTAAATTTGGTAATGAAAATTGAGGAGTTTGGTAATGTGGCCATTGCGATCTGGCATCTCTGTTTCCCCGTCACCAGCACTCCCAACAGTTACTGCCTAACTTCGATCACAAGTAGTTGCTCATCGTAGTGGATGCCACACGTGCTCGTTTTTTGTGAATAAACAATGAATAAACTGCAATACCTCGCCACTAGACCACACGGGAATTTACAGTGTAGTGCAACGTTAAGAAATTAGAATTTAGAGTGCAAAGGATTAACTGTGGAGTGCAAATTGGCGGTTGAAACTGGCGTGGTGCAGTTAAGAACAATGTGCAGTGTTAAACAATTATAACTCACAGTGCAAAGAATTAAGTGCAGCACAACACTGGAAAGTGTTAAGAATATATGGAGTAGATGGAAAGTTGTTGAATGCTGTGAAGAGTATGTACGATGGTGCGAAGGCTGCAGTGCGTGTGGATGCGGATCTAAGTGAATTTTTCTCTTTGAAGGTTGGGTTGAAACAGGGATGTGTCATGTCTCCATGGTTGTTCAATCTGTACATGGATGGGGTAATAAAAGAGGTACAAGGTAGGGTAGTGGATGTTGGAGTGGCCATGGTGAGAGAGGATAGTGTTTGGAAACTCCCTGTACTGTTGTTTGCAGATGATACTGTGTTGTTGAGTGAAGACGAAGGAGAGCTGCAAGGCTTGGTGGATGAGTTTGGAAGAGTGTGTAAGAAACGGAATCTAAAGGTGAATGTAGGGAAGAGTAAAGTGATGGTCTTTGAGAGAGGTGAAGTCAGTGAATGTACAGCGAGGTTGGATGGTGAGGAATTGGAAAGTGTGAGTACGTTTAAGTACTTGGGTAGTGTGATGAGTAAGGATGGAGGTTTGGAGGGTGAAATGCTTGAAAGGGTACAGCAGGGAAGAAAAGTTGCTGGTTCCTTGAAAGCAGTGATAAGAAACAGGGAAGTGAGCATGGAAGTGAAAAAGCTACTACATGACAGTATTGTGATACCAACTCTAATGTACGGAAGTGAAGCTTGGACGTTGTTGGAAGGACACAAGTCAAGAGTGAGAGCAGTGGAAATGAGTTATTTAAGAGGAGCCTGTGGAGTCACATGGAGAGACAGGCTGACGAATGAGGATATAAAGGAGCGTTGTGGTGTGGATGTGGATGTGATAGGAAGTGTTATGAGGAACACACTGAGGTGGTTTGGCAATGTGGAGAGGATGGAGGGTGAAAGACTGACGAAGAGAGTGTATGTGAGTGAGGTGGAGGGGGAAAGAGGGAGGGGGAGGCCGAGGATGAGATGGAGGGATGGGGTGGAGAGGTATATGAGAGAGGGGGGTGTGAGCTGGGAGCAGGGGAGTGAAATGGCGGGGGACAGGGCGACTTGGAGGCGATTTGTTTGTGGCCACCCCAAACGGGATTGAGGCGTCTGGCAATAGATAGATAGATAGACAACACTGGATTACTGTACGTGCTGCAAGAGCATTTTCACCACTGCCAAAGCCTCAGAGAAGGCGGCCACAGACGTGCTGTAAGTACCCTGGCTGAGGTACAGTCGGTTCTAATTCCTCATTCTTTGGTTCCTTTTCATTTATTTCATGCTTTATGTCCATTATTGGTGTGAAAAGGGCCTTAAATAGGTTTAAATAGGTGCTATGCATGTCCATTAGGGAGTTGTGTTGGTGTTTTTCTGAGTCAGGCTCGGTTAGGGTCCAAAAGTACAAATCCAGGAGGCTGGGGCCACTTTCTGGACGGGACCACTTTCCGGACATGCCTTTGGCTCTATTACATCGGATAGTGGAGGGATTACTGTATATATATGTATATATATATATATATATATATATATATACCGGTATATATATTTTTATATATACAGTAGAACCTCTTTGGTCCGGACCCCTTTGATCTGGATTTCTGTTAATTCGGACAAAATTATGTTGAAAGTAATTCTAAAGTCGTTTTCAGTATCGGCGTGGAAAGCGATCGTCATTCGTTTAGTCTCGGATCACACTAGGTTACAACATGGGCGCCTGTTTAAACACACGCTAGCATTCGTTGCATCAACTAGTTCACCAACCATTTATATTTTTACGCTGTATTTCAAAAGTTAATCCTCCTTACCGTGCCCCTTAATGCAAGTGTAGCTTCTGCAATGAATAAAGGTGTTAAAAGGAGGAGTTTGCTTACACAAAAATGGGTCAGAATATTCTGCAGTGTTTAATGATTACTGTAGGTTATTTTTTGTACTTAAATGTGCTGTACTTGTACATCAAACATTAGCTTCTTGCCCATATGGGCGTTATCAATATGCCAAAGATGACAATGTATTTTTTGCCCACATAAGTTTTATTTTTATTCCAAATATTACAGTTAATTAATTAATTTATTTTTTTGCCTACACGGGCCTTAGTCACTTACTACAATTTAAAATGTAGGCTAGTTTCTTGTCATGGCCTTACCTGTAAATTATGCAATACAAAACTATTGTACATGATTAGTTTGGTTATTTTAGTATCCTTTCATCTTTTGCAGTTACGTAGGGTTGACATATGCCACATATGTTAATAATTAACAAACATACCATATGTAGATAGTTTTTGGTATGAACTGGAGATTACCCTGATGGTCCGGACAATCTGCTTCGGACAACCCTTCCCCCCAAATAGTCCGAATGAGAGAGGTTCTACTGTACATAGTATATAGTGGTAGGTGGGGGCGCTTTGTGGTAGGTGGGGGTGCTCACCTTCCCCTCACTCGATGTAGTGCTGCTTTCGGGTGTCTTCTCTGCCCTCTCCTCCATCTTTTCCTTCCTTCCTCTTCTGTCTTTCTTTATTTCATGCTTTCCTTGTCCTTCTGCCTACAGGTGACTTTACACTCCCTCTTCTGTCTTTCTTTCCTTCGTTCTTTCCTGTTCCTTCTGTCTGTGGGTGACTCTACACTGAGTGACAAGCCGAATGGTTTCCTGTACAGTACACCAGGAAACCATTTGCTATGCTGGGTGGTAACCATATAACCAAATTATGGCGTTTGGTGGTTTGGTGGGTAATTGCGACACTCCAATCAGATTGAGCCAGTGAAGGTTTATATCCAAGGGGTGGTTGGGGTTATTGCTCACATAATGCCACACAGGGATGAGTGAGGCTGGTTACTCTTATCTTAAATGTCAGGACCAACTTGCCTAGCCCCGGGCTTCTACGCTCCTCATGGGGCAACGTAGGATTGGATGATGGGTGGATGGATGGATATATATCTATTCTATATCTATATCTATCTATCTATCTATACAGTATATATATATATATATATATATATATATATATATATATAGTTTATATATATATATATATATATATATTGAGTACACCGCTTCCCGTTCGATCAGCGAAGTTAAGCAACGTTGGGTCTGGTTAGTACTTGGATGGGTGACCGCCTGGGAACACCAGATGCTGTTGGCATCCCTACGTCAAGTGGGGTTGGTGGAGGATTAGCGCCCCTCCCTGTAAAACAATTAACTCTTAAGCCCTTGGCCACCCCGTCTGGGATACATGGCGTCTGGCAATGAATGAAAATGAATATATATATATATATATATATACTGTATATATATATATATACATATATATATATATATATATATATATATATATATATGTATACAGGCCGTCCCCATTATATTGATGAGTTGAATTTGGGAAAACACACAATCTGGGTATCGTTAAACGGAGATGTTATAACTTAGAAAGTAGAGGGATGCGTTTAGGAGCCTCAGGATTCCCCTCCAAACAAGTCCAAAACCCTCCCAATTGAATCTGAAAACCAAGTTTCTGGCACACCTAATTCCCAGATAGCTTTAAAACAAGCTAAAATAAGCCTAAAAGCAGTTTATAACACCTAAACCCAAAAATAATATCAGAAAATAATCAAAAATAAGTCTGGAAGAAAATCAGACTTAGTAAACTGTACCCCAAAATGACAGCGTTCACCCTACCTATGACTAAAATTCATTAACTGAAGTCTAAAAACAGTATATAAATCAACTTAAACACAAATTTCAAGTCTGAAATATCATCAAAATTGGTAAAAAAAACAAAAAAAACATTGGATAACCAGGGACTGGTCATCAATAGGCAGGGAAGGGTGTTATTTTTTTCACATTGCTAAGGCGGAGTATTGTTTAACAATGGATCATATAGCGAGGTAGACCTGTATACTGTATTGAGCCTGTGCAGGTTTATATCCAAGGGATGGTTGGGGTTTACTGCTCACATAATGCCAGTCAAGGATGAGTGAGGTTCTGCACTCTCATCTCGGATGTCAGGACCAACTCTCCTAGCCCCGGGCTCCTACGCTCCTCATGGGTCAACACGGGATAAGGTGGTGATGATATATATATATATATATGCATACATACAGTGTTATACAGTATATTTCATTATTATTACCATGCTTGTCAGTATCTTGCCCTGTGTTGCTTACAGCAAAGTTTAAGCTACTGTGCATCACTTAAATCCCTTAACTACCATGCAGTTCCACCATGTACACCCTCTCAAAGCAAGCTAGAAATCTAGAAGCCTACAAGCTTGCAAGATATGTCTTGGATAAGTTGCAAACTCTTCGTATTCCTCCACGATTTCAGGTGCAGTGTTTGTATTGCTTATGTATATTAAGTACTGTAATTGCCTACAAGAAATTTTTAGAAATTGCTTTTGCAATGACAGGTATTGGTGTAGGGATGAGGCAGCCCCATTGCCAAAGAACTTATGGTTTTATTAACACTATAGCTCCTTTATTATTGGAGGAAATTAGAATTACAACATCCATATTCTGTAATTCATGTCCCAAAAGGTGTCAGTGGTTTTATGTATCTATTTGTATACCTAGGCTGCTTCACCCCCCTGTGGTGGTGGGGGGGACACAGTCTGGCCTCAGCCAGGTTGTGTTAGGAAGAATTCTACCACCTTATTCCCTGCATGTCGTAAAAGGCAACTGAAAGGGGCGGAGTGAGGGGACTAGGGACCCCCCCCCCCCACTTTTTTTTATTTTTAAGTTCTTAAAAAGAGACAGCCCATAGACAGTGGTTTTATATAATACAATAAAGTAATTTTGTTGATAGTACAGTACTGTAATGTGAAAAGCTGAAGAATTGTGGGGTTCATTCAGTTCAACATTTACTAGGATTCTGTAGTGTACTGACTTAACATTGTTGTATGTTGGTTGCTGTAGAAGTAGCAGTTTTAGCTTTCTGATGTCTGTAATGGTTCACACAGGAGGATGTGGAGTTAGCTGCCCTTAAGATCCGAGCTAAAGCCTTTCATGATAATGAGGAGCATCTGCCCCTTTGCTACCGTTGCTCCACCACCAATCCTCTTGTCAACAACAGTGGTAACCAGTGTGTCAACTGTGCTCATCCCTTCATTTACTCCTTTGTCTCTTTTGGTGAGCGGGGTATATGCATATTCAGGTATAATGAGCGAGAGAGAAAAAAATGGAAAGGAAGGATAGTGAAGATTTGTAATCAGTGGTGTTGTGCAGTATATCAGAGAACTTGCAGGAATTTATATGATAAGTATGGCATTCTGTTTCTCATATATTTGGGTATTGTATATCCATAAGGTCTTATTCTCTTGTACTTTATCTATGGGGAGCGGGGTGGCTCAGTGGTAGAGAGCACTTGACTCAAGATTGCAAGGTTAAGTGTTTGCGCCCTGGCTAGGTAGCTGCCTAGCAGGGAGGGGTAGCTCTCTCCCATCACCCTAGAAGAGCAGTATGATCTGTCAAGGCCTAGCTTTAGGGAATAATCCCTTGTATTGTATATGTTGCTGAATTTCTTCAGTGATGGTATTGTTTATTTGTCCTCCTGTCTTCCTACTTCTTACATGCCCAGAGCCATTATTTCAACCTCTCAATCCCAGTGTTCCATCATCTTGCCAAATAGTTATTTCACTGCACCTTAAGATGTACTAATGTATTGATTATATCACCTTAAGATGTACTAATGTATTGATTATATAATGATGTCAAGTGCCATAAGCCTGGGCAAAAGATTATTCTTAGTGAAAAATGTAGGTTGCATATGAGGGAAACTTAGGAAAAGATGTGCAGTTGGAGTGAGACATTTGTCTTGACACACCCACATAGTCGAGGATAGAGATACTGTAATTTCATTGCTATTTTTACTTTTTTTGTTAATCCCTAATGTTATGCAACCGTTATTGGTAAGTAGGTACCAGATTCTTGAGTTTATATGCTTTATCCTGTATTTCCTTTTAGAGGTTATGGAGTTCACTTAAGTGTACCTCCCAGGTGGTCACAGTCTTCTTGTCCTCCCCACTACTCACTCCTTTGAAACAAAAAAGTCCACGAAGTGTTCCAGATTGGAGTTAGTGGGTGAAACATGGAAAATGACATGGAGCAGAAAGGGGAATTGGCATCTCCAGCTCAGGCATGTCACCACAGATAATTACAACCTTTATAAAGTGTTTAAAAAAAAAAAAAAAAAAAAAAAAAAAAAAAAAAAGCTTAAGGAAATTACAGCACCCCCCCCTCTTAAGCTGTGTGGCTGTCTCAAGACAATTCCTTCTATCTAGTGGCATTTGTGCATGACAGGAATGCAGAAAATTTAGCCATATTCCTGAGTCTCCATGACCTCATGCAGAGGTAATGTTTTCATTTACAAAATGGTTGCTTCATTTCCCACACTTAGTTTTTTATTTCTAATATAGTCCCTCTTGCATCCAGTGCTTCACATTCAGCTGTCTTTCCTTTCTTTCATACCAATAATTTTTTCCAGAAATCCTGCCTGTAGTTGAGTTTGTTCTTGATGAGGGCATTAGTGATGAGGAGGCCATTCACCTGATTCAGCAGTCTGGGGGAAGTGGGACAGGGTCAGGCGATGATGAGGTTGGTGACGGTGAGAGCAGGGGTGAGGACCATTGGCGACAGTCAGATACCGGGGAATCCCAGGCACTGACCCTTGATGGATCACCTTCACATTCATCGTCACATTCAGCACAGGATCCCTTCACTTCTAACCTCATGAACTTCTATGTGAGCCACTAGAATGCAGCGGTGTTATTTTGAACATAGAATTTTTATGTTGCTGGTGTTCCTCATTTGTAGATGTTTTATTGGAATTTGTTTGATGCCAAGTTTCTGCTGATAAAACAGCATTTAACTCACTGCAAAATTATGTGAAAGGGGTGTACATTAAAGGCAGAGAATACTGCACTGATAAAATCAAATAACCACATAGGAGATAGCAGCTACCTTTTTCAGAAATTATAGATACTCTAAGTAATACTATCTATCTATCTATCTATCTATATACCTAGGCTGCTTCCCCCAAGGAAAGGGAGGTAGCCGAGACAGGACGACTCACTCTCCATTTACTCATCCATTCAAACACATTCATTCGCATCTTAGCCCCAAAGGGGAGAACGGACAGATCCTCACCGCATCACACCGCACAAGGGTCAACTGCGCAATGCAAGCAGTGACATCCACAGCAGGGCCCGACAGCAGAACTGGTTTACCCCTGCCACATCATAACAGACCCATCCCCTTACCCGCACCTGACCTGACTAGCTGATCAGACCAAATGCGGGAGAATATCCCCTCAGGGCTGCGTCATCACTTATTCATTCACAATTTCTCTCCATTTATTTCTGTCACGCACAGCCACTCTTCCTTGCTCAACAGACATCCCTCTCGCATCCAGCGCTCTCTTCACACTGTCCATCCATCCTATTCGTGGTCTTCCTCTCAGTCTTACACCTCTCACATCAGATCTAGTTATCTTTTTCACCAATCGCTCATTATCCATTCTCTCCATATGCCCAAACCATTGCAACACCCTCTGCTCAACTCTACCAGCCATCTCCCGAACAACTCCAGTTCTCCTTCGCACTTCATCATTTCGCACTCGATCCATACGCGTCACTCCACACATACTCCTCAGACATCTCATCTCCATTACATTCAAACTTTTCCTCTCTGCTACACCCATATTCCATGTTTCAGCCCCATATAACGCAGTCGGTACCACAACACCCTCATACAGCCTTCTCTTTACATCCATTCTAAGCGAACGACATTTAAACACTTTTTTCATTCCTCCCAGCACCTTTCCTACTTCATTTATTCTAAACTTCACTTCTGCATCTATTCTTCCATCCACAGCAACATGTGACCCTAGATATTTAAAACAATCTACCTCCTCAAGCAACTCACCATTCAAAACTATATTCATCCCCCTACCATCTATCAACCTCGTACACTTCATCACTTTACTCTTATTCTCATTTACTTTCAATTTCCTCCTTTCACACACCCTTCCAAACTCCTCTACCAACTGTCTCAATTTCTCCTCTGAATCAGTCACCAATGCAGTATCATCTGCAAACAGCAGTTGCTTCAGATTCCACTCTCCTCCATCAACATTTACCAGACTCAGACCACCTAAAACTCTTGCATTCACCTCCCTTACAACACCATCCATGTAAATATTAAACAACCAAGGCGACATCACACATCCCTGTCGCAGCCCCACTCTCACGGGAAACCAATCACTCACAGCATTTCCCACTCTTACACACGCTCTACTATTTACATAAAAACTTTTCACCCCTTTTAGTAACCTACCATCAAGTCCATACAATCTTAAAACAGTCCACAAAGCCTCCCTATTAATTCTATCATACGCTTTCTCTAAATCCATAAATGCCCAAAACACATCCTTGCCTTTCGCTAAATACTTTTCACACACTTGTCTCACAGCAAACACCTGATCAACGCATCCCCTCCCTGTCCTAAAGCCACACTGCTCATCACTAATCACTCCCTCTGTACCCTCTCTAACTCTCATAATTAACACTCTACCATACACTTTACCTACAACACTCAACAGACTTATACCCCTAAAGCTAGTACATTCATACTTATCACCCTTGCCTTTATACAACGGGACCACACAAGCACTTGCCCAGTCAATTGGCACCATACCTTTCTCAAAGCACACATTCAATAATCTTACTAACCAGTCAACAATAGTCACTCCACCACCCTTCAGGCATTCCACAGCACACCCATCCATACCTGCAGCTTTCCCTGTTTTCATCTCCTTTACTGCCTTCTCCACTTCCTCCTTCGTGATCAAAGAATCATTCAACTCTCCCAACACATTTATTCCTTGCACCCTTCTATCTGCCACAATCTCAGCCACGTTTTCCTCCTCTACATTTAACAATCTTTCAAAATACTCTGCCCATCTCTTCCTTACTGCATCCATCTCAATTAACATCCTTCCATCCTCTGCTTTTACTCGTTCTTCCTTCCCAGACTCTCCCTTTCGCACCCTTTTCACCTCCTTCCAAAACATTTTCTTATTCTGTTGAAAATTCTCTGTCAGCCGCCTACCCCACCTCTCATCTGCTGCCACTTTAGCATCACGCACAGCCCTTCTCGCTCTATTCCTCTTTTCCTTATACTACTGACTGCCACAATGTACACCATATAGGTAAATGCCATTCAGTTCACTTTGGAACTGAAATTGAAATGTGATGGGCAATTTAAGTTTTAGAACACTTAGAACATTTTGGAACTTTGTGGAGTAGTGCCCCTGTTAACCTTGGCAGTTCCAGCAGCTGGGAGAGACCCCCAGGTCCAGTGAATGCTACAGTAGACCACACTTCCTAACTTGGTAGACTTAGTCCTTCCAGATGGTGAATGCAATGTTTTCAGTTTAATGGTAAAAGATTACAGTAATGCTGGTGGCAAGAGATTTTTTTTAGCCTTATGGTCAGTCATTTGTGATAATGCAGTTAGTTGAGTGAGTGTACAGTACTGTAAGTATAGTGCATATTAATTTTTTTAGTACACTTAAACTAGATAAAAATCTGCTCTCTGTAATGACAGGGGGGGTCAGAATATCAGCCAGTTGTGGTAGGACGAGTAGCACTGGTGGCCATGGAACCCCACGATGTCATAATATGTCGTTGGCCTCGACCCCTCCGAGCACAGTTCTACAAGAACTTCATGCCAGATGTCCCTATCACACACTGCCCTCATTGCAATAAAGTAAGTGACATATATTGTAGGTTACTGTACAGGACACACTTGTATGTTATTACCTTTCAGTGGGCAGTACTATACTACTTTCTTTTCCATCCATCCCTCCATCGTCCAGTCCAATGTTGCCCCATTTGGAGCATAGGAGCTCGGGGCTAAGCAGGTTGGTCCAGACATTTAAGATGAGAGTGACCAGCCTCACTCATCCCTGAGTGGCATTACATGAGCAGTAAACCCCAATCACCCCTGCACCGACTCAATCCAATTGGAGTGCCATAATTACTCACTAAACCACCAGGTGCCGTAATCTGGTTATATGGTTAACACTGAGTAAAGTAAATAGTTTCCTGGTGTACAGGAAACCATTTGGCTTGTCACTCATTGACTCATTGTAGAGTAACCTATAGGCAGAAGGAAGAGGACAGAATGAAGGAAAGAAAAACAGAACGGGGAGTGTAAAGTCCCCCGTAGGCAGAAGGAAATGGAATGAATGAAGGAAAGAAAGACTTTCTTTTCTTTTTTGATAATTATTGATAATCATTCTGTTTGATAATTCATGCTTTTCCTTTGGATTGTACAGTAATACTCCAGCTTTTGCAAGGATTTGACTCTATCAGATACTGTACGTTTAAGTGAAGCTACAGAATGAGATGAATGTTTTTGGTGTATCAGATAGAGCCAGGATTCCAGGGACTTGAATGATGAGTGAATGGAAGCATGGCCCATTGGACTTGGCAAACTTAGGCTGTCTGGACATTGTTGCCCCTCACCCTGTCCTAGGGTGGGAAAGGAGGTACGGATGATGATGATGATGAATGAAAAAATTGCAAATAGTTTATGATTATTGGAACAGTTTTTTCCATATTAAGTAATGAAGTTGGGGAGATATTGGTATGGGTATGGCAACAAAATTTCACCCTAAACTTTTGTTAAAACGGGATGTGGGCACAGCTTTGAATTTTTACACACACATTTGTCAGTGCACTTATCAATACATTATCATAAATACATTAAAAAACAAGAGCATTGCTATATGTAGACAGCATCAACTTAAAAACTTTTTGAGTCCATGCATAAAATGTGCATTTGCATGCATGTTTATATGTATGTGCATATATATGAATGATAATACAGTAATTGGTTTGAAAGCTACTGTACTTTTTCCTCAAGATTTTAAATTTGATTTGCACTGCTTGCAGATGTTCCACACAGATGACTACACACTACAAGTACTTCAGAAGGGCCACTGTCCCTTTTGCCGTACACCCACTGCTGATACGCCAGACCCAGGGGACTGAGCCTTGCATCTCATTTCTTCTTATCAGCAGTTAATTTTAGACAAGAATAGAAGTTAATATTTACTTATTAGCCACAAGGTAATATTAAAAACAGTGCTTAATTCCTTTCAGCATGACATTGCCATTCATATTGGTATATTTTTGTGACCTCTAGTCAGTTTTATTCACTTTTGAAGAAACTCCTGGTAGTAAAGGGTCAGAGACAAACTCCATTAAGCCCTTCAGTGCACTGATAAGTTGTTTATTTAGTTGCTGCTATTGTCAGATTGTTTTCATCACCTTAGGAGAAAAACCTAGTAGTGAGGGGCTTACTGAAGCTTTGACCTAGACACAGCTTTAACTAAACCAAAGACTATTTTCTTTTTTTAGACCATCCTAAAAAATACAGTAATCCACTTTTTTTGCTTGACTAATATTATTACATATGCATGCCATTCAGCGAAATTTGTGGTTTATTAAACTGTCTCGTGTATGTGCTTAGTTTGACTTCTCTTTCTTTCCCTGGCCGTTCTTGCTCTACCAGAGTCCTTCTTGTCATATGTGTAGCTTCTTCATTAATTTTCTTCTTTTTTTACCTACTCTTGTGATTATGTCTTTCTCCTCCTGTTGCCATCTGTTTTTCCTGTGCTTGCATCATCCTCATCCTTGTTACAGTCATCTGCCTGCCTGTCTGCCTAGCACCTACCTACCTATGTATCTGTCTACCTACCTATCATTATGCAGTACCAGGAAACAACCTGCATTCTGCTCTCCTGCCTGTTCACCTGCCTTTATTTCCCTTCTTCCTACCTTTTAGCTATGATGGCAGAGTGATTATCAGTGCAAACCGCAAAGTTGTTGGCCCATTAGTGCCAGGGTTCAAATCCTGGTGCGGGCAGCTGACATCTCTTGGCTCAGGTGTCCATCTTCCCTTTGTGGTTTGGTAGATAAATTGAGTACCTAGGATATTACCAAGGGAAAGTAACTGTGGTAACGTGGATGATGTAGTCATTTTAATCAAGAAGCGAAAAATGCATGCATGGTAATTGTATTTTAGTTAAACATGTTACCAATAATGAGAGTGTGCCGTCATGGATGAGCACTAATGAGGAAGGCTGCCAGAGACTGAGCAGCATGGAGATCTGCCATTAGGTGACCAAAACCGTGGCATACAAGTATGTTGGGGCCTTTATGAAAGTTATGATACAATCGATGATCTGGCTCGTTTGTCTGTCGGTTTAAATTATAAACTGTTTACTAGTCTCTCACTATGACAGTTTTGTTTCTAGCATGCCATATTAAGTGTCCGTCTTGCCTTCCACCAGATAACTTTAAACTTTGCTGCAGTGGGTCTCTAAGTTTACTCATGCTTGGCTTGACTGAGCCTGAGTTTTGCTATGTTCTGCCACTGGTGCCTCAAGCACTCCTCTACCCATTCTGCTTATGTCATCTGTAATATTTGCACAAGTAGCCATGCCCACTTAGTGAAGTCCTCTTCATCATCATCATCATCATCATCATCATCATCATCATCATCCTTTCTCACCCTAGGGCAGGGTGAGGAGTAGTAAGTCCATTTCTCTAATTTTCACTTGTGTATTCACATTGGTCATGGTTATACCTTCTGTCTCACTTGGCAATTTTTCACATACACATAGCCAACCTCAACCTTATAATTCTTGAACTAGTAGGCATTACATATCAGGTAGAGCCTGCAGAATTGGTAGTCCTTTAGAATTACTGCATACAGACAAACAAAATTTGGATGCAATTCTTATGGTGATGTTTGGCTTATTTTTCAACTGTAGTTATCAGTATTGTAGATATTCTGTCAGACTGTGATCAGTTATACAGTGTAATAAAGACTTCAGCAAGAGTTTCAGTAGTTTTATCACCAAACATTTGTCCATCCATCCATCTGTCATCCCTTCCCCCATTGTCCCATAAGGAGTGTACGGTCCAGGGCAACATGTAAAGCAAGGGTGACCAGTCATTTTCTCCTTGAATGACATTATGTGAGTAATAAACTCCAAGCACCTCCTTATGGACAACAGTCAGTTGGAGAGCTTTAACCTGCCAGACTGCCAGGCATCCATTTGGTTATCATAGGAAATCGTTTCCTTGGCTACAAGAAAATATTTGGAGCTCACTAAGTTCAGAGTTGCTTGAAAGTAGTACTACCTCATATGACTTCTGTCTGTATAACTTTATATCTTTCACCAATTGCCCAATTCTGGAGCAGGTGACTTTGAACATAGTGATAGATAGGGGTGCTCACCATCCACTCACTCAGTGTAGTGCTGCTCTTAGGTGACTGCTCATTTCTCTCTTCCTTCTTTCCATTCTTCCTCTTCTGTCTTTCTTTCCTTCTTTCTTTCCTTTTCATTCTGTCTGCGGGTGACTCTACACTGAGTGACAAGCCGAATGGTTTCCTGTACACCAGGAAATCATTTACTGTGCTGGATGGTAACCATATAACCAGATTATGGCACTTTGTGGTTTAATGGGCAATTAAGGCACTCCAGCCAGATTGAGCCTGTGCAGGTTTATATCCAAGGGGTGGTTGGGGTTTATTACCATAATGCCACCCAGGAATGAGTGAAGCTGGTCATTCTCATCTTAAATGTCAGGAGCAGCTTGCTTAACCCCGGGCTTATACGCTCCTCATGGGGCAACAATGGGTTGGATGATGATGATGTGACCTCGAACAAATTGTCTCCATGCTACCTTGTTCCTCCACCTTATCATGAACTCCCACTCCAATTCACTTACATACACTCTTGTTATTTCTCTCTCCATTCTCTCCACATTTCCTAACTGTTTCAGGGTACTTGCAACTTTTCCCAGCACATCCACATCAACACCACAGTGCTTCCAGACTTTCTCATCTGCTTGTCCTTGTCACTACATAACTCCACACACTCCTCTCAGGTAACTCATGTCCACTCCTCTCACTCTTGACTTGTGTCCTTCCAGCAAAGTCCAAGCTAAACCTCCTTAGTCCTAGTGTTGTTAAGTTATTTCCTCCACAGTCCTAATCTCATCTTGATGGCAGGGTCTGGGTTCAAGGGCAGTAGGTCTATATCCAGCTATTGGGGTCATCTGAAGCCTGTTCTCATCTATAACTGAAATAGCGACATGGATAAAAAATTTTGTGATTGCATGTCATGGTCTATGAGAAAATTGGGACTTGGCAAAAATTTTTGGCCTTAGTGGCCCTAGTACAGTAGATGGACATCAATTCTATGCTTTCTGCAGTTGTGTGTGGTTAATTTTTGTTTGTTCTAGTGGTATTTTCAACTGTCCTCAGTTGCATTATCTCTGGTTTTGTTTTTGCTGAAAAAATATTCACCTGTTATAGTGATTAATGTTAGTTACCTTCTTAAATATAGAAGAAATAAACTAAAACAAAATGAAAGTAAAGTGGGAGATGAAAAAAACAGAGGACAAAGAATAACTGAGAGATTTGTGAATATGGGTGAGCAATGATTGTACCCTCAGAGAGCACATTCAATATACTGTGGATTTCTGGCTTTACCTAGTGGTTTTTAGAATTAACTAAAGTCGTGGCGCATGACTTTGAGGGTGTCAATATCGTACCTTGGCAACTCACCATTCAAAAGTGCGTCTGATTTCGTTTCATATTATGCACGAATAATATATGATTATACATGGATATTATTATACACGAACATATTATACACGAATCACATGCGTCTCATACGCAGAATCAGATTCACTTTTGAATGGAAGGTTGCCAGGGCACGATAATAACAACTTCGGAGTCATGCGCCGTGGCTATAGTATATTATATAGATCTCTCATCACTGTCAGTCATTATTGTCAGTGTTGCTGTCATCATTGCTATCATTGGTGTTGTCATTTTCATTTTAGGTTTTAGATCCGTTATTCTGATAAAAAGGGTTGGGTGGGTTCACCTGATAGTACACCTTTACCTTGCTCTGTTTTGCACCAATTCTTTAGAAATATCCCAAGACCTAAGAGAGCACACACCACTTCGTCTCATGTGTTTCGTGGTATCCCTCTGTCGACCCACTCACCCACCTTCCCAGATCCATCCTCTCAACATTTGTAAACCAGTTCAGTCATCATTATGATATTTTTTCCCATGTAAGGATGGGGCAAGATTGGGATATAAGTTGTGTATGCTGTATTTGGGGATGCGAAAGTGAGTAACTATTCCTTACATAGCAATATTTATTTATATCTCTAAGTTAATTCTTAAATCGTTAAACTGAATACATGTGCACTCAGATGCTCACACTCTGGTGCACTGAATTGCTTAGCCAGATAGAAAGGAATGAATATGTACAGTATCTTGGTTTCACATACCACTATCATTAAGGCCAAAATTGTTGTGATGCTATCTCCAAATTGAAAGGAAGGAGGGGTCAGAGGAGAGAGCATACAGTGTGGAAAAGTATGCCAGAAGGAGGAATGAGTGTTTGCACTGAACTCAACATCATTTGCTGGCAGTATTTTCAACACTGCTATTCTACTTTGCTGTAATGAAAGCAAGACTAAAGTTACTACTGTAATACTACTATTTTTTGTAAAATCAGCAGTAGTTCAGTAATACAGTTTAGTAACACACAATTCAGTGTACTGTAATATGTCTGAAATTTTATGCGTGAACTAACACCTGTAATGCCCCCCCCCCACCTCCCTTTTCTTTTTTTTTTTTTTTTACTGGTGACTCAAGTGAAGTTGTGGCAACTTTAGCCTTACTTACTGTCTTCTTTCTTATGTGTTTGACAAGTGTTTGACTAAGTATTTATGTACTGTAATTCTCTCTCTCTCTCTCTCTCTCTCTCTCTCTCTCTCTCTCTCTCTCTCACACACACACACACACACACACACACACACACACACACACACACACACACACACACACACACACACACACACACACACACACACACACACACACACACACACACACACACACACACACACACACACACACACACACACACACACACACACACACACACACACACACACACACACACACACACACACACACACACACACACACACACACACACACACACACACACACACACACACACACACACACACACACACACACACACACACACACACACACACACACACACACACACACACACACACACACACACACACACACACACACACACACACACACACACACACACACACACACACACACACACACACACACACACACACACACACACACACACACACACACACACACACACACACACACACACACACACACACACACACACACACACACACACACACACACACACACACACACACACACACACACACACACACACACACACACACACACACACACACACACACACACACACACACACACACACACACACACACACACACACACACACACACACACACACACACACACACACACACACACACACACACACACACACACACACACACACACACACACACACACACACACACACACACACACACACACACACACACACACACACACACACACACACACACACACACACACACACACACACACACACACACACACACCACTATCCCAAAGCACCAACTAACATCCCATCTCTGTATTCTCCCATGCTACACCTTGATATGCAGTGGCTTAATGAGTGCCCTCAAAAGATCCCAAACCAAATTTTTAACATCAGAGGGTTTCACTGGGCTTTCCTCTGTGTGTACGCAGTTTAAAGCGTTGTTGATCAGATGAATGAAAGTACTGTCGGCCACCGAATGGAGGGACGTAGTTAAGAGGAGCTCCAGGTAGTCCACTATATCATTACCGAAGGAGGAGAGGACGATATTGACTAGTTGGCCTTGGTCTGTTCCTTTGTTTAGGTTGTCAAACTGTACCTGAGAGAGAGAAAGAGAGAGAAGTACAGTATTATTATAATGATCATCAGCAGCCTTATTATCATTATCATCATCAACATATTCTCATCATTATCATTATCATCACCACCACCATCATGTTCACAGTCATAACCATATTCCCAGTATTATAAGGGTTAGGTAATATCCAGAAAAAAGTAATACATGCATCACACACACACATTTTACAATGTCTCACCTCCAATCGCTTCAGATCCAGGTCGAACTTGGTGGTGTTCTCCGCAGCGCAACTCTCTATGAGTAGACTTGTGTAACTCTCCCACTCAAACTGTAATTTGCCCCAGAAACCATGGAGGGCGATCCTGGGGGAGAAAGGAATACGCTTATCCAGGAATGTGTACAGGTAAGGCTCAAATGGTCTGGAGCTCCTGCACCTTTGCCCTGTCGCTTACAGCATCCTTGTATGCTGATATTTCTCTCTCTCTCTCTCTCTCTCTCTCTCTCTCTCTCACTAACCTGCAAAGATTATTTATTTTTTTTAAGCTAGAGATATTTATCCCCAGGGTGTCCTGGGACAATGTAGGACAATTTGTAGGAGATACTGATGTTACCCTTACGTGGATCCAATCCTCAGATGTTATGAACGACAGTTAGTAACAGCCTTATGGGCCAAATGGTCTTCCTCATAATTCACTCATAAGGTATTCAGTAACTGTAGTTCTGTAACAGTTGAGAATTGAGCCCATGTTCATTTAACATATATAAAACCGAAAATCAGCACAGAATTACCTCTTGAAGTTAATTAGTATTATAATTTACACACTTTTACCTATTAGTCCATTAATTTCCCTGCCTGTTCATATACAGTATCTTATCTATCAGTACAGCCCATCCACACCTCATGGGTCCTTCCCCGTTGAAAGGCAAACTGATGGCTTTCCCTGCAGCGTTGTACACTCCAACATCCACATAGACATAGGGGAACACCACCTGGACAGTCTGGGAATCCGCCGTTCTATTTCCCTCATGGCTGAACTCCAGCACCGTGATGTTACTGATCCCGTGCAGGTTGATGTCAGTCAGGCTCAGGAGTATGCTTGAGGGGAGAGTGACTGTGAGTGCATGAAGGCCAGACAGTGGGAGGAATGGAGAGTGGATGTAAGGGAGTTGGAAGGGGGGGGAGTGGAAGTGAGGGAGTGAGAGAGGGGTAGGAAGTGGAAATGACAGTGAGGGGCAGGGAGTGGAAGTGAGAGAGTGTAAGAAATGGGGAGTGGAAGTGAGAGGAGGTCAGAGGGATGGGGAGTGGATGTGGGAGAGACAGGAGAGATGGGGAGTGGAAGTGAGAGAGTGAGGGTGATGAGGAGTGAAAATGAGGGATGGAGAGTGGATGTAAGGGGATGAGAGGGATGAGGAATGGCTTCAAGGAAGTGAGAGGTATTCCAAAAGAAGCTCAGAACAAGTATACGTAAATCAGAAAAGATGCAGAAAATAATATGGAGTAAGTCTGTGGGGGTAAAAAGTGTTGAAGAACCTGATTTTTGTTTTTTACTGTATGAAGACTAAATTGAATATAAAACATAAACTTCAAAGCATAGCAGACAAAAGAATAATGTACAACAGAGAAGAGAATATTGAAGCTCTGAAAAACAAACAAATAGTATATAAGGAGAACAATTTTTTTACTGAAGAGGGAACAGCTAGACCTGCAAACAGGGCGTCAAGAGGACACATGTGAAGTTGCATAAAGTATGGGTTCATAAAGATGTAAGGAAGAAGAGCTTTTCTGTTAGAGTATTTGACTCTTGGAACTGGCTGCCAAATGAAGATGTGTCAAAAAATGAAATATAAAAATAAATCTAAAGAAATGTATGATAAAATTATAATAGAGGATACAACGTGAGAAGCTTGACTTAGTCCAGAAATAAAGCAAGTTGAGAAAAATACGTCAGAACACAGGCAGTCCTCACTCAAAGAACAAACATGAAAAACATGGACTATTCTTACTTGCTGAAAGAATAGATAAGTACACAGACAGTTCTCACTTGAAGAACAAATAAGGAAAGAACATAGATGAGCCTTAGTCAACAAACAAATAAGATAAGAACAGATGATCATCAGTCAAAGAACAAGTGGATAAGAACACAATCCTTAGTCAAAGAACAGATAGGTATGAAAAACAGTCCTCAAGCAAAATAAGAACAAAACAATCCTCACTTAAAAAAAATAGGGTAAGAAATACAGGCAATTTTCACTCAAAGGACAAATAGTTATGAAACACTGACAAATAGAGAAGACAGACAGACAGATAATCCTCTCAAAGAACAGATAAAAACACAGACAATCTTCGTTCGTAAATAAGAACATGGATACTTCTCACTTGATTCCCCTCTGGGGAAGTGGGGGAAAGAATACCTTCCCAGTAATCCTGCTTGTTGTATGGGGTGACGAAAAGGGCAGTTTTGTTTCCAGTCTTTCTCTCCTTACTGTCCTCTTCTGTCCTACCCCGCTTCTGATATTTCCGTGTTTCTTTGGCCTCCTATAGTGTCTTGTAGCCATATTATGGCTTGGTGCTGGTTCATTATTCCTTCCGTTGTTCTCACTTGATGAAAAAAATAGGTAAGGCACACATGCGACCCTCAGTAAAAAAAAAAGAAATTCTCACAAAGAAAAAATTGGTAAGAGCACAGAACCCTAACTTATAGAACAAATAGAGTAAGAACATGATCCTCACTCGAAAAATCATTTTCTCATGGAGAAAAATTTGGTTAGAATATAGACGATCCTCCCTCCCCTCCCTAAAAAAAGCAGTCTCACTCGAAAAATACATGTAGAACAGTCCCCACTTGAAAAAGAACAGACAATAGTCACTCGAAAAAACAACACAAACAATCTTCACATGAAAATGTAAGAACAGAATCCTTACTCAAAAACAGCAACAGACAATCCTTAAAAAAAAAAAAAATCCTCACAAAAAAGTAAGGAAAAAAAAAAAATCACCCCCCAAATAAGACAATCCTGGCTCGTAACAACAGACAATCCTCACTCAAAAGTAATAAACAGACAATCCACACTCAGAAAAAAAAAAAAACTCACTAAAAAAAAAGACAATCCTTATGATAATGAATAAGAACAGCTAGTCCTCATTGATAAAAAAAATGGAACACAGACAATCCTCACATGAAAAAAGGTCAATACTCACTCGATTCTGTCCCCTTGTGTGATGTTGAAGGGGGGTGCGGTAGGTATATGTAATCCCTCGTATTTGAGCAGCAGCTGCTTAAGCTTTTTTTCTACCAAGCCCTCAATATACCCCCGTTCGTCCAGTCGCTCTACGTCTATCGTCACTGGATCTGGAAGTTATAAAGGTGTGTGAAATCTTTGTGGTGGGGCTGAGGATGTAGGGTCTATGTGATGGTGGTATTGCGACGTCTGTGATGGTGGTTGTGGTGGTGATATTGCTTTTTTTTTTTTTTTTTTTTTTTTTGTGGTAGTGCTTGTGCTGTGGAGTTTTTGGTATTATGGAGAATGTGTGGTGGTGTTATTGTAGGATCTGTGATGGTGGTGGTGGTTGTGATATTGCAGAGTCTATATGTTTTGCTAGGTGTTTTTAGGTCGACTTCTCATATTAAGAACACCAGCTATTGAGCCTGGGTTCTCTTTCGAGATCGGAACTAGAATACACTACGAGAGGAAAAGGGCATGAAAACTTTGGTCAACCAACCTTACACGTGTATTATCTTATATTCGTACACCACTGAATACAATGTGAATACAATTTGGTCACAATACACTATAGAGGTTCGGAGGTAGCCTACTGTCTGGACCGGAGGACTCTGACGGGGCTGCTGAAGTCTTGGGCTGCCTGTAGGTGTCGGCCAGGTGTGGGAGGGGTCCCGTCAGGTGTGCCTTCCCTTAGAGGGCACGGAACTACTCTCGGGGGCCGTGTTGTCTGGAATGGGCTGCTGGGTGGTGTGAAGACGGGCCCTTCTCTAGTGGGGCCTCTGTGGGGAGTTCAGTCTTTAGGGCTGGGACCGAACAGTGAGAGTAGGCGTGCTTGTCTGTGCCCACTCTGGGGAGGAGGCCGTCATCCAATGGGGCTGGGGAGGTCACACCCGGGGATCCTGGGGACGCCTCGGGGAGTCCGGGGACTGCGTTCTCCCTTGGATTGGGTTGCTATCAGGGGTGGTCTGTGGCGTCCTCTCCTTCGGAAGTCCGACAGCAGGTGGTCTTGCCTGGGCGCCGGCTGCACTGCTGGAACCTCTGGGGTCACGATGGGGCCTTGCCAGACCTCTTCCAGGTGTAGCTCCTCCTGGGGGCTGCCTCTGTAGGGGAAACAGGAGGGATGTCCCGCTCGGCCACAGAAGGGGTGGGCCAAGCAAGGGACGTCCTTCGGAGGGGAAGTCACAGGGGGTGAGAGACGAATGGTGTCTGTGCTCTCCCTGGCGCGGCTAGTGGCCATCGCCGAGGTCCCAAGGGCAGCAGGGGTAGGGCGGCCAGTGGCTGTCCCTTTCCTGCTGGTGTGGCTAATGGCTGTCACCTGGGCCCGACTTCCTGACAGGACTGAGGGCGAGATGCGGCTAGTGGCCATCACCTGTCCACTGGTGTGGCTAGCGGCCGTCACCGGAGTCCTATTGGGCGAGGTGTGGCTAGTGGCTGTCACTTGTCCTCTGACACGCAGCAAGTGGCTGTCGCCGGGGCCTCGTTCCCCGAATGGACTGTGGGCTGGGTGTGGCTAGTGGCCATCACTCGCTCACAGGTGTGGCTAGTGGCCATCACCGAGGTCCTGTGAGGGGAGGGGACGGCAGATGAGATGCGGCTAGTGGCTGTAACCTGCCTGCTGGTGCAGCTTGTGGCTGTCACTGAGCTCCAACTCCCGGAGGCAGCTGCAGAAGGAGAGTGGGCGGTGGCCTTCTCTCCCCTAGTCCGCTTAGTGGCCGTCACTGGTTTCTGCAGAGGGGGGGATGCAGCTGTTGAGCGGCTAGTGGCCGTCTCTTGCCTAGTGCTGCTAGTGGCCGTCACTCGGGTGCTGTCTGGGACTGAGATATCATCCCCACCCCGATCCTGGCGAGGGCTGGTCCGGCTGGAGAGTAGTGCGCCAGCCAGTGTAGTTCTCGTCGGGTCCATTGAGGGAAAGAGGGGCGCAAGGTAGTAAGGGACATTGGCCCGTCCTGTCTGGGACTTACGCGCGCCCTAAGTGCCTCTTCGTGGTTTACCCCTTGGGTAGGTGTCGCGACATCCCTCTCATGGTGTTTTGTCGTGGTGGGCATTTCACTATGTGATGATAGTGATGATGATGTAGTGGTGTCTGAGTGGTGGTGATAATGTGGCATCTACATGGTGGTGGTGATAATGCGGAGTCAACGTAGTAGTGGTGGTGATATTGTGGAATGTGTGGTGATAGTGGTGGTGATCTTGTGGAGGTGGTGGTCGTGGTTATGGTGGTGATGTTGCTGATTATTATTATTATTTTTTTTGGTGGTTATGATGTGAATCTTCTGTGATGGTGATATTGTGATCTATTGTTGGGTCTATGTGGTGGTGGTATTGTACATTCTTTGTGATGGTGGTGGTGTAGGCTACTGATAATGCATAGTTTATGTAGTGGTACTGATAATCAATAGTTATGTGGTGGTGATAACGTATAGTTTATGTGGTGGTGGTGGTGACACTGGAATCTACGTGGTGGTGATAGTACGAAGCCTGTGTCGGTTCAACTCTGTTCCCGGCTTTCAACCCCCTCACCACGAGAACGTAGTATGGATATAATTTTGGGTAAATCTCACCCCGCAAGCGCTGGTGTAAAAAAGTGTGGGGCAACTACAGTTAAAATTGCCAGTTATCGTTCAAACTAGCCATTTTCTGTCGTAACAATTCTCTGGGAGATCGTGCAAGGGTTTGGTGGGACTATCATATCATCATATAATGTAGTTTTGCTTTATATTCTTTGCCATTACTATACTTAGACTATTGATTGTACTCGTCGCTGCCTTTTTATTTATTTATCTTAGTGTAGGAGAGAACTATTCTCCTCAGCTGTAGCAATAAAGTAGTTGTTTTCTAAGTTCAGTACCAATTATATATGGCGTATAAGTACTGTCTTGGTATAAACATTAATCTTTATTGTAACAACCTACAGTACAGTATATATGACTGACACTGAATCAGCTAACTCTGAAGTCAGAGTCTGATGGTTTGGTTAGGTTCTGAAGCATTTGCCTCCTACTCCGTTTTCTCTGACGCTTTGGGAATATGTGATTACATCACCTCCTGGGAACTATAACGCGGATGTAATCGCTCCAATGCCCAAATTTCCAGCGGTATGATTCAGATATATCAGTATCTAACTGCTTGTATTGATTCATCTTTTGTAACTGTTTAATTAGCGTGGTATCCGAAGGGAAACTGTAATGACTTATGTACTGTACAGTATTCGTGGTAGGTGGAGTCCACCATCAACTCATTTGATGTATAATCGTGATAGATGAAAAACTAAATACGTTACGAGGTGAAGGGGTTAGCCACTTCTAAGCGATGCTGTAATAATCCGTATTATTCGTGAAACTACTTGACGGTATCACAAACTGGGAAAGACATCATTTGTCAATACTGGGTTAACTGCGGTTATTTAACTAAAGCCTCCCTAAAGCTGAATAGCCAGAATGCAATGGAAGACTGCGTGGTGTGAACTTAAGCCGCTAAAATGAGTTACCTTCTTCAGGGGTCTGGACATCGACTGCCAGGGTGACCAGAGCGGCATTGAAGAAGACCAGTGTCAGCAGCGGGAACATCCACTTCATCTTGGCGGACTGCAAAGAGGTACAGTTCTGTTATTATTATTATTATTATTATTATTATTATTATTATTATTATTATCATCATCATCATCATCATCATCATCATCATCATCATCATCCAGACCTCTTTTCCCGCTTAAAGATGAGATAAATCTACATCATTACATCAAATATACAGTACGTATTAATTCAGTGTATCTGCATCTACAGTATCCACCAAAATTTTCATTAATTCTAGGAATATCAGCAGAACTACAAACTCGAGTGCCTGATAGTAAGATAAACCTAGTATTGTATGTTGTTATCGCCCGCCTTTAAAAGGCGCAGCGATAATGTTTTTGCCTGCCTCTGTGTGTGTGTGTGTGTGTGTGTGTGTGTGTGTGTGTGTGTGTGTGTGTGTTTGTGTGTGTGTGTTTTACCATTGTCTGTGTAGCTGTTACCATTATATCTCATGAACGGCTTGAGCTATCAACATGAAACCTTCAGGATATCAAAATATGGCCAAAATCTTGTCCGAGTTCGAAAATGGGCACTCTGGGTCAAGGTCGAGGTCACCAGAATGGCTGCCAAAGGTCAACTAGTTTTTATCGGCCGCCTGTAGCACCATCATATCTTTTGAACGGCTGGAGCTATCAACATGAAACCTTCAGGGTATCAAGATATGGCCAAAATCTTGGGCGAGTTCGAAATGGGGACTCAGGGTCAAGGTCAAGGTCACCAGTATGGCTGCTAAAGGTCAACTAGTTTTTATTGCCCACATGTAGCACCATCATATACCATGAGCAGTTTGAATTATCAACATGAAACCTTCAGGGTATCAAGTTATTGCCAAAATCTTGGACGATTTCGAAAATGGGCACGGGGTCAAAGTCAAGGTCACCAAAATGTCTGCCAAAGGTCAACTAGTTTCTTTAATATACTGTAGATTGGCTTTTTGTGAAACGCGGTGACTGAATTTCGTAGAATTTTGCGAATTTTCTTCACATTTGCCTTGTAAGTAGCTTGTAACATGGCCAACAGCATATTCTGGCGGGTGATTAGCATTCGGCTCCCGAATGCTTTTCTTTCATTCCCTTCTGTTTTAAGGCTTCTCCTATACCGTCTCTCTCTCTCTCTCTCTCTCTCTCTTTACTTGTACTACAGTTATATATTTACTCCAGCTCTGCATATACTCTTACTCCTGTGCTGAATTCTAATGCTACTCTGCCCAAATTCGACACTCGGGGGCGCGGTAGCACAGTGGTAGCGCGCTGGACTTGTAATCGGGGGATTGCGAGTTCGAGCCTCGCCCGGGCTGCCGTGCCGGGAGTGGTAGCTCGCTCCTGTAACCCTAGCGGGGCTATATAGTCCAATATAGGGCTTAGCTCGGGGGAACTCCATTTCTCCCATTTGCCCAAATTCGATGTTTTTTTAGTTAATTGTACTCATACAACTTCTCCCATCATCTAGATCTCTTATTGGCGCGTTAAATTTCCGTCTTTTAGTGTCTTAATTATATATGTTGTACTTTTACCGCGTTTGTTGATCCATTATACCTATCTTGTTTCCTCATTACTTTTGTCGTTACCTTCGTTAAGTCACTATTCCTGTCCCCGTCCTATATCATGTATTCCATCCTCAGTCCACTCTCGCCCATTCCTTCCATCATATTAGATGTAACGTTTGTCTGAAACCTTAATAATTTATGAATGCCTTAATCTCTAGTGTACCCGTCTTTATCTTAGCGTTATCTTGTTGCCTCATCTCTACCTAGTATCTAATCTCACACTTGCCCTTGAGCGCTAGGACGGTTCCTTACTCGTCTCCTGTAACCTTGTACTTTCTCCAAAAAGTATATGCCAAAAATTGTTCCTTTGTTTTTTTTTTTTTTTTTTTTTTTTTTTTTTTGTTACTAAGCGAGCTCAAGTGCGAAGAACCAAAATATATTAAGGTTAATTTTGGAATAGGTGTAATTCTTGGTTGTGATTAGCCTACATGTCATATATAGTGTAAGGTGGTCAGCGGTAATGCAATAAGGACAGACTTGTATCATCTTCATACGCTTTTGAAATATCGTCAAAACTTGGGCATATACTCTCTCTCTCTCTCTCTCTCTCTCTCTCTCTCTCTCTCTCTCTCTGGCAACACCAAAGACATGTCAACTCTCCAGAATATAAGTTATAGTCCAGACCGTTAAAAATTAAGATTATCCCCTTTCATAAAACTTTTCCAAACTTCACAAATAAGAACATTAAAATAGGAAATAGGGAAAACGAATGGGCAAAGATAAGGATTAACTTAAGGAGATATGTTTGTCGGAAAAATTGGTTAGGATCTCTTATGAATACGACCGTGAACCTCCTTATTTTATTTATTTTTATTTATTTACATATTTTTTGTGTTGCGATGTCAGTTTCTACATTCTTTCTTTCTTTGTCTCTTTCTTTATTTGTCTTCGTGTTGCGACCCAGTTTTCTTTTTTTCGTACAGTAACGGTCAATAATCCTTTACAGTCTGCAGAATTAATGAAGTGAGATTCCATCCCACCTGATTAACTTCCACATGTTTATCAGTATCGCATCAAATTTTAACCGATTCAGTTCGAAGACGTATTTTTAGCTTATTTCTACGACTTCCAGAAAGTGGTATATGGATTTTCTTTCTTATATTTAATTTGTTTTTCCTCGCTCTGTTCATCCTTAAAAAAAAAAAAAAAATGCTTCTCGTATTAAAGGGGTTACTGAAGGCTTTATCTAACTCCACGTGTGCGACAAAATATCTCAGAATAAACTGCCTGTTGGTAGGGAGAATAAACTGCGAAAATACGTCATTGTAGGTGAATAGAATAGCCTGGAGATTTTTTTGATGCAAGAAAGAAGGAACCAAAGGCCAGAAGTCCGCAAGGTTATTCCCTCCAAAAAAAAAAAAAAAAAAAAAAGCAAAATAACACAGATCGAAATTCAAGATGGCAAGAATAAACTAGGAAAATACGTCATCGGAGTGAAGAGGTTAATAGGGTTTCGATATTTGTACATTTCCTTTTCAGTGCGATGGGTTCTCTCTCTCTCTCTCTCTCTCTCTCTCTCTCTCTCTCTCTCTCTCCTACGAATATAATTTTCTGGAGGTAACAAGAATATACATTAATCTCTTTACAACGATTGTTTTTTATTTGTTTTGATACCGTACTTTCTCACGATCTTATTTAACTTCGGGAAAAGCTTTTTTAGTGAGGAGGATAGAAACGCTAGTCATCAACCTCGTCTCTGATAGGTCCCCCAGTAGCTAATTAAAATCGAGAGCTGTTAGAGTGAATGTAACGAAAATGAGGTGACAGGACTGAGGATTTAAGTCGTGAGAGTTGGCGATAGAATTAAGTTATTAGAAGTGGGGTTTTCTGTTAAGAGTAAAATTGTGAAAAATGAACAGAAATATAGGGTAATACCTGTGTGTTGGTGAGAGGCGTGGAGGAGACGTGATGTGCTTGGTGGTGAGACGTGGAGTGGAGGAAGAACTATATATCAGCACCTTCCTTCCCTGCCTCCCCCGCCATCCTTACCACCCCCCCTCCCTGTCCTCCCTTGCCTCCCTCCACCCTTACATCCCTCCTCATCCTCCCTTCCCTCTCCCTCCACACCCCTCCACATCCTCCCTTGCCTCTCCCTCCACACCCCTTCCCATCCTCTCATGTCTCTCCCTCCACCCATACCTCCCTCACTGTCCTCTCTTGCCTCCTTCTCCTCCTTTGCTTCCCCACTCTCCCTTACCTTTCTCTCCTCCTTTACTGCCCCTCTTCCCCCACAGCTGCCTCCAGCAACTTATAATCTTACCTCTCCCCCTTACCCCCATCATCTCTCCTCTCCCCTCACTCTTCCTCTCCCGTACTTCCCTCTTTATTCCCTCCCATCTTCATATTCTTCCATCTTTCTTACTTTCTCTCCCTCTCCCCTCCTCCTTTTCTCTTCCATCTCCATCCTATTCCTTCCTTTTCCCCCCTTCTTAACATATTTTCTTCCTCCCATCTCTGTCGCCTCCCAAGTTCCACCCATGCCTCTCCCTCTGTCCCTCCCTTCCTCCATCCCTCTCCCTCTGTCCCTCCCTTCCTCCATCCCTCTCCCTCTGTCCCTCCCTTCCTCCATCCCTCTCCCTCTGTCCCTCCCTTCCTCCATCCCTCTCCCTCTGTCCCTCCCTTCCTCCATCCCTCTCCCCCCTTCCTCCCCTCCCCTGTTTGCTATCAGTGGTCCGCTCTTAATCTTGATAATAGAGATAACCACACCATTAGCCAGACAAGACACGCCAAATGAGCACCCGTATGACAGCTACTACACCTAATATAACATCATACCTCCTGCCCCCGTCTGTCTGTTTGTCCGTTTGCCTGTCTGTCTCTTAATTCCTTCCATACGATGCCCTCTTGACAATGTCATTTTTACTACCGTCAGACGATTTTATTCAGCCCTAGGAGAGACTTTTGGAACTTTAGGGGTCAGATACAGCCTTCATCAACCCTTTCAGTGCTAAGGAAGTTGCGATCAGATGCTTGCCTTCAGCATAGGAGTCGTAGATATTGCTTTCATTAACCCCTTTCACTGCTACGGGTTTCTACCTTGATGACAGCGGAGAGGAATATAAAAGGTACCATCGTAGTGGATTAAACCTTTGACCGCGAACTGCCAACTTTGTATCTTTTTTTTTCTCGGTAACACACACACACACACACACACACACACACACACACACACACACACACACACACACACACACACACACACACACACACACACAAATATTCTTCCACTCAGAGAAGCCAACTACAACAGGATGTTAAAAAATTAGCTTGATAAGTATTTTGATTCAATACTAAATCCCTCAGCTATGGAAGATCTCTTTTATATTATTCTTGATTTTTCCGGATATTGTTATGTTGATGAGGAGAGTCCTATCGCGTCCAAAGTGTGATTTACCGAGTATTATGTCACCCATCAAAATAGCTAGAGATTAATCCCTTCAACAGCATAGCGTTTTTTCTTTCATTTTAATCTATAGCTGTAACCCTGTAACTGTAGCAAATAGGACCGAATTTTTTTTTGAGTGGAGAGTGATAGTTACAGTGAACCATTTCCCATGCTGACAAAGTACGCATGAGGAAGAAGAATCTGTAAGAAGAGAGATTCATGTGAAAGTCGGTGTACTGTATTGGTCATGTGATATGTGTGTGCGTGTCAGGATCTATTTGTCATCGGCAGAACAGACGGTGAAAACATAAGGAAGCATATGAAAGACCATACTACCAGCAAGTACTTTAAATGTTCGCCACAGTTAAATTCATATATCTTAGACGCCAGGCACACGTACAGCCATTATTAAAATTTCGTAGACAAGCCTTAGCCTGCACTGTGTCCTGCCATATTCCTCATTCCTTCCCAAACGACAGAGTATCCTTCCTTTTGATGCAGTTTTATTGTGTTGTAATGAAATCAGATCAAAATAGTTAATATAATAGTTATATAATAGTTTCCAGTGCCACAGTCAGCAGAAAAATGTTGGAGTACTTTTTGCTATGGCTTTACATCGCGATCCAGTCAAATTACCATCACACCACCGCGGCTATACCGGTACTTTAAATTTAGCATCATTTTATTCAATTTAAGAAGGTCCTCTCGCTGTGAAGGAGCTATTGAAGGCTAAAGTTATTCTCTCCAGCTCGAAAAGTCTCCCCTAAGCTGAGGTAAATCGTCCTGAAATGGCACCAGTAAATTAAAATGGTCTTGTCTCAGTTACACACTGCTATCGCTCGTCAGTTCCCACTATAGATAACACGTGCCTTATCTTTGGCTGGTAATTTCCAAGGTTGGACCACGATGTTGGAGATAAGGTCTAAGGGAGGCGTTAGATAGTGAGTTTAGTTTGTGTGTGTGTGTGTGTGTGTGTGTGTGTGTACTCCATATGTGTGTATATGTATGTCTTCAATATTTGTGTGATTGCATTTGTGTGTGTGTGTGTGTGTGTGTGTGTGTGTGTGTGTGTGTGTGTGTGTGTGTGTGTGTGTGTGTGTGTCTGTCTGTCTGTCTGTCTGTCTGTCTGTCTCTGTCTGTGTGTATGTATGTATGTGTGTATGTATTTATATGTGTGATTGTGTGTGTGTGTGTGTGTGTGTGTGTGTGTGTGTGTGTGTGTGTGTGTGTGTGTGTGTGTGTGTGTGTGTGTTGAGAGAGAGAGAGAGAGATTGCGTGCGTGAGTGTGTTATCTACGGGACTATCAGCTCAAACCAATATACCTCCGGCTCAGACGGCATTCCAGCCCCGAAAACAAGCGATTAGGCTACAAGATTATCTCAAACTCTATTGGCTAATCCGATTTCGAAAAATAAATCGAGTTAATCGTTTGACAGGAGGTAGTGTGGTGCTCGTGATGAGTTGGGGTTTTACTGTTGTTGTGGGTTTATACTGATAAACATAAAGAAACACACACACACACACACACACACACACACACACACACACACACACATGTATTCATACTCTGTCTCTGCCCCCCCCCCACACACCCACACATTCATTATCTCTCAGGTGGTAGAGGAGGCCTAATACAACGCTGAGTTTGGTTAATGACTTCGGTCCTTCCAAATACTCCATATATGCCCTTTGATAAAGTTCGTTCACATTAACTTGGCCTAGGGTTTTCTCCTTTTGCTGCTTATTTCACGTACTTCAGCGGCGGGAAAAGACAGTGCTTTGGATCTACACCATTCTTATAGCACTTCTTCGTGATTGTTGTTCATTTACAGTTTATATCACTTATCACTGTGGCAGAATACAATAATGCTTCGGCTCTGCATGCGAACCATGGCATCTCTTAGTGCCTAGTGCAATATCTTCGTGTTAATCTGGTGTTACTGATCAGGGTTCAAGATGGAGAGATGGCAAGTTAAACTGAAAAGTGTATTACGCCTTGGATACAGGTAGGGGCAGGGACTCAGTAACACACAGCTCTAGCAGGGACGTCTGTATTTTTCATTTAGTAGTAATCTATCTATCTATCAATCTATACACCTAGGCTGCTTTCCCCCAAAAAAGGGGGGTAGCCGAGGCAGGACGACACACTCCTAATTTACTCATCCCCCCCCCCCACACGCACACATTTACTCGTAGTTAAAAAAAAAAAAAAAAAAAAAAAAGATCGAGGACCATTAAAGGAACGGGCACTTAAATTTTAGGCGACAAAGATCAAAGGTTATGAAAAGTGTGAAAGGGGATGTGTATGCTCTTTCTGAATATTCTCTTGTCCTCTCTAACTGGCTATTCAGAGGGTATTCAGACAGGTATCTAAATCATGCGTACACAGTGTTATTTTGGTGTTATGCTACTACTGAGTGCGGGGTAAATTCGACTTCAAGAGCAGGCAGGTGTGATAATGTGTGGTGTGGTAAGGAAGTGTGGTGGCTTGTAGTGTGGTGTGGTGTGATGTGGCTGCGTGAGGTGTGGTAGCGTGCAGTGTACCGTGGTGTGGCAGTGAGTGGTGTGGTATGATGTGGCAGTGTGAGATGTGGTAATGTGGGGTGTGGTAGTGTGCAGTGTGGCGCAGAGTGAGGTGTGTTTGTATGCATTATGGCGTGGTGTGGCAGCGTGAGGTGTGGTAGTATGCCTTATGGCGTGATGTGGCAGTGTGAGATGAGATAGTGTGCAGTGTGGCGGGAGTGGTAGTGTGAGGTGTGGTAGTGTGCAGTGTGGCGTGGCGTGACAGTGAGTGGTGTGATATGGAATGGTGGCATGAGACGTGACAGTGCGAGGTGTGGTGGTGTGTTGTCGTGTGCTAGACAGTGAGTGATCTATCATGGTGTGATGGTGTGAGGTGTGTCGGAGTGTGCTATGAGAGAGAGAGAGAGAGAGAGAGAGAGAGAGAGAGAGAGAGAGAGAGAGAGAGAGAGAGAGAGATGTATTCTGCAAGCGTAAGTTGAAAGAAAGACGAGAGGCGGAAAGTGAAGAAGAAGGAGGTGGAAGGGAGGGTGGGGGGAGAGGCGAAGAAGAGAGTGAGATGAAGAAGGAAATGGAGAGATAATGAGGATACGTAGATGAAAACTTATCAGTTCTAACAATACATAACAGTCGCATTCAGCCGCCTCTCAGCGTTCTTTCTATGTTCTATTCAATCATTATAAATGGTTGCGAATTTAGATCCCATGGTCCATAAGATAGGTTACTGCGCAGAAGTAACTGGGGCGTGGAGGGACGTGGTGTAGGGGCAGCAAGAGGAGGGAGGAAGGACGTAGAGAGGCTAGGAGGGAGGGGGTTTGGGGGAGGTTGGGAGGGGGTTGGGGGAGGTGGGGGAGGGGATATGGGAAGGGACAGCATGGGGGAGAGGAGAGCCGTGAAATCTGGATGCCTCGGAAGCTTTAGTTATAACTTAAAACCCCCTTGCAGGTGCACTGTCGAATCTATCACTTTCCCTGGCATCATCTGAAGAACTATTGAAGAAAAAATGTAATTATACGTCGTTAGTTGCGCAGTAGGTGTCATTTGAAGGCTGAAAAAAGTTATCATTATTTAAGAAATTTGGCAACTTAGCTGTGTTGGGTTGTCGTAGACTACCGAGTTTGTTGGTAGAGAGAAGCCGTGAAATATGTACTCAGAAACCATCAATAAATATCACCCGCATTTTTATTAACAAACTCTTGCTTTCTCTGGACAAAATCTAGTCAGACTGTAATCTAGATGAAAGTATGCGAACAGAAAGGTAGGAAAGGCGACGATGCTATTTCTTCTTACGTGCTGGTTAGTTAAGAGTTGGACAGTTATTGGCAACTCATCAGGAGACGCTCGCCGGCTTATGGGCTTCTGTTGCCGGGCAGAGACACCGGCGTTTCATCGCGTGTAGTGCTGTTGATGAGTGTTCGTATTTTTTTCTGTGTTTCTGCGCATGTGAAGAGAAGAGGAGGAAGATTAAGCGTCGAACTGAGATCTGTGCGACTTGGACTGTGCGTGAGGGAGATTCCGAAGGGGCCAGACGGTGTAAGAGTGATTATAGGGTGAGTAGAGGAAGAATTTTGCGAAACTGTTACCGGCATGAACTTGTCGGCTGGGAGGTAGTTTAAGTTGGATCGCACGTTCTTTCCTCTAGTTTTCCCTCTCATTTCTCATCCCTACGAATTCCCTTCTTTTCTTTCTTCTCCCCATCGCTTTTTCGGAAACTTCCCTGTAATTCCATTCCTCTCCATCCTATTCCATCTTGCCACGTATCATCGTTTTCTTATTTTTCCGCCACCATTACTTCATGTTTCTCAATTTTTCCTATTTTTTCTCTTCTCTCTCACCGTCACCCTCATACCTCTATTCTTTCATTCCCTTTCCTCTCCATTTTTCATTGTCATTTATTATCTTTTCCTGTTCTTTTCCCTCTCCCATTCTTTACTCTTCTTCCCATCACCACGTGTCCTATTCACCCCCCTGTTCTTTCAGTTCTCTCTCTTCTCCCGTTCTTCCTTCTTCCAAATCTTTCGTTCTACGTTTTCATCCTTTTTCCCCTACCGTTTTTCATCCCACCCTGTTTCTTTATTCCTCCCCTGTTTCCATCTCCCCTCCACCACCACCATTTATACTGTTTCTCAATATTCCTCTGGTTATCTCTTATTCTCTTCCCCTACCCGCATCCCCGAACTGTCTGTATATCTTCCTCATGTTCATTTATCTTTCTTGTTCCCTCCAGGTTTCTCCAGTTACCTCTCATCTTCTCTCCTCCTCCACTCACTTCCCGATTCCTCCAATTCTTGTACTCCTTCCATTGTAGTGTCTTCTCTCTCCCCATTTCTCCCTCACATTCCTCTCCTCTCCTCAGTGCTCCTCTCTTCCCCCCACGCTTTTCCTTATCATTCCACCTCTCCTGCTTCCACCACGTTCCTCTTTCTCTCCCTCCCTCCCTCACCCCAATCCTTCCACTTTTCTTGTTCCCTCCACGTTCCTCTCTCTTCTCTCACCCACTTCCCAGTCTCTTCACTTCTCTTCCCTTCGCGTTGCTCTCTCTCTCTCATCTCACCCACTCCCGATCCCTCCATATCCTCCTCGTGTTCCTCCATTCTTTTCCCTCTCTTCCCTCTGCATAATGGACCAGCATTAATGACAAGACGGACGGTAATAGGGGGATGCAATTAAGTCGGGATGGGCAGAGGGATAGAGTTGCATTCGAAGGCCATTGCGCTTAGGAGGAGGCGAGGTAACTAGATGGCTGTATCAGGGGATGTGGTATATTTTCTTGAGTCTGTGTTTGGGTATTTGTTTGTGTTTTTATTTCGTTCGTATAGCTAGCTGCCCTTTGAGTATAAATTATATGTTTGTGTATTTATTTATAAAGGTGTGGTAGTGTGCAGTGTGGCATGGCGTGACTGATTGGTGTGATATGGTGTGGTGGGATGAGACGTGACAGTGCGAGGTGTGGTGATGTGTTGTCGTGTGGTAGGCAGTGAGTGATTTATCATGGTGTGATGGTGTGAGGTGTGTCGGAGTGTGCTATGAGAGAGAGAGAGAGAGAGAGAGAGAGAGAGAGAGAGAGAGAGAAAGAAAGAATGTATTCTGCAAGCGCAAGTTGAAAGAAAGAAGAGAGGCGGAAGGTGAAGAAGGAGGAGGTGGAAGGGAGGGTGGGGGGAGAGGCGAAGAGTAGAGGAAGATGAAGATGTAATGGAGAGAGATAATGAGCATACGTAGATGAAAACGTATCTGATTCTAACAATACATAACAGTCGCATTCAGCCGCCTTTCAGCGTTCGTTCTATGTTCTGTTCAGTCATTATAAATCGTTGTGAATTTAGATCCCCAGGTCCATAAGATAGGTTACTACGCAGAAGTAGCTGGGGAGTGGAGGGAGGTGGTGTAGAGGCAGCAAGAGGAGGGAGGAAGGACGTAGGGAGGCGAGGAGGGAGGGGGTTTGGGGGAGGATGGGAGGGGGTTGGGGAGGTGGGAGAGGGGATGTGGTGGAGGGATGTGGGAAGGGACAGCATGAGGGTGGGGAGAGCCGTGAAATCTGGATTCCTCGGAAATGACCGAGCAAGCTTTAGTTATAACTTAAAACCCCCTTGCAGATGCACTGTCGAATCTATCACTTTCCCTGGCATCATCTGAAGAACTGTTGAAGAAAAAATGTAATTATACGTCGTTAGTTGCGCTGGAGGTGTCATTTGAAGGCTGAAAAAAGTTATCATTAATAAAGAAATTTGGCAACTTAGCTGTGTAGGGTTGTCGTAGACTACCGAGTTTGTTCGTAGAGAGATGCCGTGAAATATGTACTCAGAAACCATCAATAAATATCACCCGCATTTTTATTAACAAACTCTTGCTTTCTCTGGACAAAATCAAGTCAGACTGTAATCTAGATGAAAGTATGCGAACAGAGGGGTAGGAAAGGCGACGATGCTATTGCTTCTTACGTGCTGGTTAGTTAAGAGTTGGACAGTTATTAGCAACTCATCAGGAGACGCTCGCCGGCTTATGGGCTTCTGTTGCCGGGCAGAGACGCCGGCGTTTCATCGCGTGTAGTGCTGTTGATGAGTGTTCTTAATTTTTCCTGTGTTTCTGCGCGTGTGAAGAGAAGAGGAAGATTAGGCGTCGAACTGAGATCTGTGCGACTTGGACTGTGCGTGAGGGTGATTCCGAAGGGGCCAGATGGTGTAAGAGAGATTATAGGGTGAGTAGAGGAAGAATTTTGCGAAACTGTTACCGGCATGAACTTGTCGGCTGGGAGGTAGTTTAAGTTGGATCGCACGTTCTTTCCTCCAGTTTTCTCTCTCATTTCTCATCCCTACGAATTCCCTTCTTTTCTTTCTTCTCCCCATCGCTTTTTCGGAAACTTCCCTGTAATTCCATTCCTCTCCATCCTATTCCATCTTGCCACGTATCATCGTTTTCTTATTTTTCCGCCACCATTACTTCATGTTTCTCAATTTTGCCTATTTTTTCTTTTCTTCTCTCTCACCGTCACCCTCATACCTCTATTCTTTCATTCCCTTTCCTCTCCTTTTTTCATTGTCATTTATTATCTTTTCCTGTTCTTTTCCCTCTCCCTTTCTTTACTCTTCTTCCCATCACCACGTGTCCTATTCACCCCCGTGTTCTTTCAGTTCTCTCTCTTCTCCCGTTCTTCCTTCTTCCAAATCTTTCGTTCTACGTTTTCATCCTTTTTCCCCTACCATTTTTCATCCCACCCTGTTTCTTTATTCCTCCCCTGTTTCCACCTCCCCTCCACCACCACCATTTATACTGTTTCTCAATATTCCTCTGGTTATCTCTTATTCTCTTCCCCTACCCGCATCCCCGAACTGTCTGTATATCTTCCTCATGTTCATTTATCTTTCTTGTTCCCTCCAGGTTTCTCCAGTTACCTCTCCTCTTCTCTCCTCCTCCACTCACTTCCCGATTCCTCCAATTCTTGTACTCCTTCCATTGTAGTGTCTTCTCTTTCCCCATTTCTCCCCCACATTCCTCCTCCCTTTCGTGTCTGCTCAGTGCTCCTCTCTTCTCTTTCTTTCCCCACGCTTTCCCTGATCATTCCTCTCCTGCTTCCACCACGTTCCTCTTTCTCTCCCTCCCTCCCTCACCCCAATCCCTCCACCTTTCCTGTTCCCTCCACGTTCCTCTCTCTTCTCTCACCCTCTCCCAGTCTCTCCACTTCTGTTCCCTTCACGTTGCCCTCTCTCTCTTATCTCACCCACTCCCGATCCCTCTATATCCTCCTCGTGTTCCTCCATTCTTTTCCCTCTCTTCCCTCTGCATAATGGACCAGCATTAATGACAAGACGGACGGTAATAGGGGGATGCAATTAAGTCGGGATGGGCAGAGGGATAGAGTTGCATTCGAAGGCCATTGCGCTTAGGAGGAGGCGAGGTAACTAGATGGCTGTATCAGGGGATGTGGTCGTATATTTTCTTGAGTCTGTGTGAGTATTTGTTTGCGTTTTTATTCCTTTCGTGTAGGTAGCTGCCCTTTGAGTATAAATTATATGTTTGTTCATTTATTTGTATTATAATCATCGCCATGTCATCACCTTCATCATCATCATCATCATCATCATCATTTTATTATTATTATTATTATTATTGACTATCGGATAGGTTTATGTGAAGCTTCAGAATGTAGTGAAAGTTTTTGGCGTATCAGACAGATCCAGGATTCCGAGGGCTTGATGATGAGTGAATGGAAGTGTGGCCCATTAGATTGGGCAGACGGGCTGTCTGGGCGTTGCTATTACTCATCCTGCACTAGGGTTGGAAAGGAGGTCCGGATGATGATGATGATGACGATGATGATGATGATGATGATTGTTATCAAGCTAAAAAAATAGTCTCCCCAAGACTTTTTTAATATCGTCAGGAGATAGCAAGAATGAAACAAAGTTGACATCCTGAGGTGGAAGTAATTAACGGGTCATTAATAGAAAGAATTATCGAAGCCTCCAGAGTACTTATAACCTTGACTGTTTTTCTGAAGTATATATATTCTTAGTCTGGATTATTACCCTCTTCCTATTTGCCTTTTCCAATCTAACGCGGCCCCTGTTATTTTCTTCACACTCCTTAATATTTCTCTTCAAATTCCCCCCATTCTCTCTCTCTCTCTCTCTCTCTCTCTCTCTCTCTCTCAGGATCCCCAAAATCATGGCACGAGATAGTGAAAATTAGGCCACAATTTCCAGCGGCGGTGATCCCCTGTGTTTTGGTGGGGGTTCAATGGGGAGGGGGAGGCTGGGGTTGGGGTTCAATTAAGCGATAAAGCTAATGTTATTTCCTTTGATTTTACCCGTGAGTGGGCTTGTCTTTATGTCTCAGGCTCCGTGGGTGTGTCTGTGTCTCTGTCTGTCTCTCTCTCTGTATTTGTCTGTAGTATTTGTCTCTCTGCTTGTCTGTGTTTGTCTCTCTCTGTTAATGTTCATGTCTGTCTGTCACTGTCACTCTGTCTGTGTATGTATGTTTCCCCTCACTGTCTGTTTGTCTGTCTGTCTGTCTGTCTGTCTCTGTCTGTCTCTCTCTCTCTCTCTCTCTCTCTCTCTCTCTCTCTCTCTCTCTCTCTCTCTCTCTCTCTCTCTCTCCCATGTATATTTGCATAGATGTTCAACGTGCGTTTGTATGTGACTGTGTGCATGTGGGAAATGTGTTTGTGTTCTTGCCAAAGTGTGTGTGTGTGTGTGTGTGTGTGTGTGTGTGTGTGTGTGTGTGTGTGTGTACTTGTGTGGGCGTTTGGTGGCGTGTGCGTTATTCCTGTTATCCTTTATTTCTATCCTTCTGCGTCATTGTCCCTCCCGCCACCCAGAGGAGGCGCTTGATTTCCCGGGAGGCCAGAGAGAGAGAGAGAGAGAGAGAGAGAGAGAAAGAGAGAGAGAGAGAGATTCAATAAAACCTTATCTTACTTTTATTGTCTTCTCTGAACCATCTCTTCAACTTTTCTCCTTGCTTCTCCTGTTGCTCCTTCTGCCTTTACTTTTTTCTTATCTTACCCAATTTCTCCTTATACTCCTCAATTTTCCCTGTTTTTCCTCCTCCTCCTCCTCCGCCTCCTCCTCTCCCCTTCTTGGTTGCTAGCTTTTTCCTACCTCATCTTTTTCCTTCTTTCTCTTCCTTTCCTTCTCCTCCTTCCTCCTTCATTCCTCTTCCCACATTTACGTCCATTTTCCTTCTGCGCCACATCCCCCATCTTCTTTCTTTTGTGGTCCGTTTTTTTTTTTTTTCCTTATTAATTTTTCGTCGTTTGCTTTTTAATGAGGATGGAAAGAGCTGTTAGGAGGGTGAATGAAAGGGAAGGAGTGGAAGAAAAGGGGATTGGAAAGAGGAAAGTAAAAAAAGAAGATTGGAAAATGTAGGAAGAGGAGTTAAGATGAGAAAGGGAACAATAAGCGTACATAAATGCTGAGAAGTAATGAAAGAATGAGAGGAAGAACGGCTAAAAGGAGGGAAAAACAGTGGAAAAATTAAACGTGTACGTGTGTGTGTGTGAATCTTTTCTGGATCCTAATCGTCATGCATATTACTGGCAATAGGTTTACGATAATGCTGATGATGGTGACAATGGTGATCATGACGAGAATGATAATACCGATGATGATAAGCATTCTGATAAAGACTTTCTTTACTCCTGAGAACCCGCAAGTAGTACCTGTGTTGTCATACTAAGCGAGCTATATGGTAAATTGTATTAGCCTTACTTTTACCTTATTTTTTAACGCTTTCACAACGCATGTTCAGTGACCAAATAATACACCAGTTACCCAAATATTCTTTTACGTTTTCTATGTTCAAATAAATAAGAGAAAATGTACCTCCTGTCGATGAGAGATACGGCCCGCCTTGACGTAGTAGCAGAAATATATCATATCACAACTGCTGTACCTGTATGTCAAAGTTTAGCGGCCTGCAACCAATAGCATTTATCAGATTTCTGGAAGCACTTTGTTCGGCTTACCCTTGCTGTTTTATCCGCGATGTTCTCTTATTCTTTGTCTCGCATTCTCCCATCCCGAATTCTCCGTTTTCCCCGTGCAAGAATGGCTCAGCGGGATTCCTTTCCTTTCGTATGCCTTTTTTTTTCTGTCTACAAGGCTTTCTTAAGACAATTCAGACGTCCTTTTAAGCAGGGAGACTTTGTTTATATGCAGAATGCGCCTCTATGTATGAGTAAAATAGCCGAAACCAACGTATCCGCGACCACGATAAAAAGTGCGTGAAGGGGAAAAAACAGACGCACACACACAAACAGAGGAGGAAGAGGAGAGGACAATAACACAAGGGAGGTTCACAAAGCGCAGCGGAGGGATGGCTGGAGCGAGAAAAATGCCTTCACTGAAACACAATAACGGGGCGAGTTGAAGATGAAAGCAGGCAAGCAGGCGGAGCAGATATACACAGAAGGAATAGGATAAGAGGGATCGGAGAGAGAGAGAGAGAGAGAGAGAGAGAGAGAGAGGGAGGGAGAGAGAGAGAGAGAGAGAGAGAGAGAGGGAGAGAGAGAGTTGGACGTGGAGGAATTGAGTGAAAAGGAAAAAAAAATGAGGCAGATGAAGATAAGAAATAATAGAGGTGGGAGATAGGTAGATTGATAGATAAATAGATAGATAGACCGATAAACCGACAGACATACAGATAGGCTGATAGGTAGGATGGCAGGTAGGTGGGTAGTGAGAGAGAGAGAGAGAGAGAGAGAGAGAGAGAGAGAGAGAGATTTTTGAGAGGCAGGGATGAAGACAAATGAACCAGGACAAGAACAAAGGTAGAGCAAAAGGAAAAGGAGGAAACGCAAAGGTAAAAAGGAGAGGAAGAATGGGAGCTGAATGGAAATGCCTGCCAGTGGTGATGGAGAAAAATGGGAGGGGAGGAAAGGCGGAAGAGGGGAGAGAGAGAATGGAGAGGGGAGGAGATGGATGGAGGAGGGTGAGAGAAGGAGGGAGAAAAGACGACTGAGGGGAAGAAGTTAATGGAGAATATATGTCTGTCCATCTATCCATCTATCTGTGTTTATCTATCTATCTGTTTGTCTGTCTGTCCGTCTATCTACCTGTCTATCTATCTATCTATCTATCTGTCTACTTGTTTCTATGTTCTGTATATTTATTCATTAATGTGGTTCACGGTACATCTGCCTAATCGTCACTTCCTTAACTTTAAAACCATGTCATTTTTTTCTTCATATATTCTTCATCACTCCAGCTCGATCCCTGGCAGTTCTCGGTCCACATATATTTTCTTTCCCTGCCTGGCTTCGTGACATATTCATGGGCGATATTTATTCACTTTCTTTTCGGCACACCACGCCTACGCCACCTTCACAGTCTTCCGCTGATACCCGCAACACCATTCAGTTCGCATTTATTCTCTCCATATGTCTTTACCATGTGTGTACTGTGTGTATTGTAAGGATATGCAAGAGAGAGAGAGAGAGAGAGAGAGAGAGAGTATGTCAGGGAGTGAGAGGAAGGAAACTTGAGAAAAAAACCCAGGAAGTGATGCAGGGAGAGTGAGTGAGAGCCAGGCAGAGGGAATGTCGGGGGAGGAGTGAGAGAAACAGGGAGGGAGTAGGAGAAATAAGAGAGGGAGTAGAAGAGAAGAGGGAGGGAGTGGGGAGCCAGGGATGGGGTAGGAGAGACCAGGGAGGGAGTAGGTAGGGAGCACAGGGCCAGATAAGGAGCAGAAAAATGGAAAGCGAAGAAGGACAGGCAGGGAGGAGGGAGGGAGGTAGACAGGGAGGAAGGGAGAGAAAGTGGAGAAGTAAGAGAGGGAGAATGGGAGTAGGGTGAGAAGGAGAAAGGGAGGTAAGATCGAGGCAGAATGAGAGGAAGGAGGGCATTGTGAGGGAGTAGTGTGTTTAGATAGGGTAGATAGGGAATAGGGAAAGTATGTGAGAGGGATAGGGAAGGAGGGAGAGACCTAGGGATTGAAGAAGGCAGGGAGGGAGGGCAGGAGGTAGGTAAGGGTGGAGGGAGACGGAGGGCAGATGTTTGGTCAGAGGGCGATATTTTGTGAGGGCGGCAGGAGTGTCAGGGTGAGGTGAGTTATGGCGGACTCTGAGGCACTGCATGTGAGGGGCAGCACGGGGGGAGAGGGTGTGGGGCAGGGACTGGGGCAGGGGCAGGGCAGAGCCAAAGGCAGAGGCAGGGTGGTATGCAGAGGGTGTTGGAGAGGAGCACAGGCAGGGACAGAGCTAGGGGTATAGGCAGAGACAGGGAAAGGTCTTGGGTAAGGGACAGGGACATGGGTGAGAGGAGAGGATATGAGTGGGAAGAGCGAAAAGCTGGATGAAGGGTGAATGCGAGAGGAGGGGGATGTGTGAACGAGAGTGAAGGGAGGTGGGGTTGAGGGTTAAGGAGGTGAGGGAGAGGGAGAAGGCTAGACTGAGATGAGGATGAGGGTGAGGGTGAGGTGGGGGTAGAGATGAACATGTGGTTTTGATGGAATGTGAGGTTTGGCTTGAGTGTGTGGGTGGGGATGAGGGTGAAGGTGCAGGAGGCAGCAGAGATAAGCACTGAGACCCAGGATGGGAATAAGGGTGAGAATGAGGGCCATCTTGGTAATAAAAGACCAGGGGAGAATGAGGAGGAGGGTGAGTGTGAGGACTAGGTTGAAAGCAAGGGCCAAAATAAGAGTGAGTGGTAATGGAAGGGCTATGTTGAAAGGAAGGATCGAGGCGAGGGTGAGGGTGAGAGTGAGGGTGAGAGTGAGAGTGAGGGTAAAGACGAGGGTGAATGTTAAGGAATACAATCAGATATTGTACTGTTGATTCTTACGAGACTGAATTGCGGGAAAGGGTATGATAGTGGTGTCATTCCTGTATCAAGAAAAAAAAAAGTAAATGCACATCCCCCCTATTTCCTACACCGATCCCCACGGCTGAAAAACTGGCAGGTAATTATGGGAAAGATAATCATGATTTATAGCATACAAAACCGTCATGAATATTTTGCACAAAAAAAAAAAAAAAAATAGAACTAATTTTACAGCTATTAGTTAACTGCAAGGAGACATACATGAAGCAGTATGAAGTTTTGCTATTTTGTTCTTCTCTCTCTTTTACGATCTGTTTGAAAAGATAAAATGAAAGCTGATGAAGACACACTGGTATTGAATTTATTACTATTTATTTCCACACAAATGCTTGGTTAGGGATTGGAACCTAGATAATATTCTGGCCATTAGTGAAAATTAAAACAGTGCAACAGCGTTTAACTTTGCAGGCAACTGTCTCCTGCATTCACGGCACAGTTGAAGAATATTTAGCTTCATTAGACTAGAACCCATTCGCAGTTTGATGTTTCCATTATTTTAGCATTATTATGTATATCATTTAGGAAGTATTTATCCATCCGTCCATCATCCAATCCTTCGTTGCCCCATGAGTAGCGTAGGAGCCCGGGGCTAGGCAAGTTGGTCCTGACATTTAAGATGAGAGTGAAAATAAAACATACTTTCACGTCTGTAATAAAATTTGTGAACTTTTATTATAGCCTCTCGTAGTATTTTGATAGGTTTAAAGGATGTAGCTGTTTTAAACGGTATTATTTTGGAATATTTTTCTCCGGGGGTGGTTGAGTTGATTGGGTGCTGGGTGTTGTGTGAAGGAGTGTGATCGCAAAGGTGAAGTGGTTGAAAATAGCTGGGATAGGTGGTGTGTAGGTGGGATAGGTGGGCATAGATGTAGAAGGCCTTGGTATAGGTGGGTGTGAGGGAGGTATGATGTAGTTGGGAGGCTTGGGAGAGGCAAAATGCGTGGAGTGAGCAAAATGCGCGATAACATCCATGAAACCTATTTTGTATAGAATATCTGCATTTGTGAGGTAGGGGTGAGGCAGGAATGAGGCAAGGAAAACGTGAAGCGTAAGGCAGGGTGAGGCAGGATGAGGCGGGCATAGGGCAGGGTGAGGCAGGCATGAGGTGTGAGGCTGAGTGAGGTAAGCATGGTGTGTGAGGCAGGGTGAGGCAGAAATGAGGTGTGATGAGGTGTGAGGTAGAGATGAGCCTGGCGTGAAACAGGGCAAGCATGAGTAAAGCAGGGTGAGGCAGGCAGTTCAACACGTATATTTTGGAGTGTTTTGGTCGGGCTGAGGCAGTCGAGTATATCAGCCATTTTGTTTATAGTTCTCTCTCTCTCTCTCTCTCTCTCTCTCTTTTGCGCCAAATAGAGAGAGAGAGAGAGAGAGAGAGGGGGGGTAAAGTGTGTGAAGGTGTTGTGGGAGAAGTGAGAGGTGAGGGAAGAGGTGGGTGAGGCAGGGGTGTGGAGTGGTGAGGGAGGGAGGTGGGGAGGTTAGGGAGGGAGGGAGATGGAGAGGTGAGGAAGAAAGGTGGAGAGGTGAGGGAGCTAAGGGAGGGCGGTGGAGACTACCAAATTTTTTCGTTCTGCCTAAAAGTGGAATTTATAGCGATGCCACTCGTTCTTAGTTGCCACCCTCTCCCCTGCCTCCCATTTGCCTGGCCTCTCTCACTGCCTGCCTGCCTTCCTGCCTCTCACTGCCTGCCTCCCTTCCTGTCTCTCTCACTGCCTACTTGCCTGCTTCTCTACTTGCTTGCCTTGCTTCCATCCCTGCGGTCTCCTTGCTTTTATACCTCACTTCTTACTAGTCTCTTTCCTTGCCCGTCTTCCGTCTTTCCTCCTGCTTCCTTCTCATCTCGTATGTCCTCCTGTCTTCCTTCCTGCCTGCACCCCTGTTTCCTTACCTTCATTTCTGTTTACCTGCTTCCGTCCTTTTTGCTACCTGCCCCTCATCCTGCGTGCTCACCTTCTTGGCCATCATCTTTTCTGCCTTTTCCTCTTTCTACCTCTTTTCACTCACCTGTCAACCTTCCTACCCGCCCGTTACCCCACTTCCTTACCTGTCAGTCTATCTATCCCCCTACCCCACTTCTCATACCTGTCAGCCTTCCTACCCTTCCGTTTCCTCAGTTTCATATTTTCTAGTCTGCCTATCTGGCTGCCTGTTTGTTTTCCTTCCTACCTGCCTCCCTGTCTGTTTACTTGCCTCCCTAATCTATCCTCTGTCGTACCTCTCTTTTCACACCTGCCAACCTTCCTACTCTCCCGTTACCTCACTTGCCTGTCTGCCTGCCTGCCTGCCTGCCTGCCTGCCTCACCCTTCCTCTATCTCGCTTATTTTTTCAAGGGTCGTTTTATTGTGTATCATCTCCATTTTGGCGATGATAACCCTTTTCCCTCTTCCCTCCACCTTTTATCACGCCACCCCTGCCTCGTCCTGCATGTTAATACTCCACTCCAGTATTTCAGAGCCGACTGGGGGGATGGTAACGCTTTAGAATAACATACGCAGGCTTTTTGGTGTTGCTGTTGTATTTTTGGGGTGATAACAGAAGCCGTCCCTGTTTGAATACTCCCTTTCAGAGGCTGGGGATGCGAGGGAAGAATGCTGTGAAAGAATATTGTGTAATGTTTAAAATCATACTTTAGGGATGTTAAGACTACGAAATTACGTGTAGGAGCTCTTTTTGTATTATGTCTGTCTATCTCTCTGTCTGTCTGTCTGCCTGTCTGTCTGTCTGTCTGTCTGTCTATATATCTATCCATCTATCTATCTATCCATCTATCTGTCTACTTTCTATATATATATGCCGGTACTGTATCACTCCAAATACCACGAAAAAATGCGGTAGACGACATTTTCGTTTTTCTTCCCATTATTTTTAGAACAGTGCAAAATGGGGCCAGCACACAGCAATGGCACACGGCCCTTTTCTCTACCTTGCCAGTCAGTGTATGTTCAGAGGGGCGTGAAAACAACAGACTAACACGATTGATGTATATAGTGCAATACTTTATTAAAACCAATAGATATTTATAGTACAGCACTTGATTAAAACCAATTATTGTTGATATTTGTACATTATTTAAAGCAGTATATATATATATATATATATATATATATATATATATATATATATATATATATATATATATATATATATATATATATGTATATATATATATATATATATATATATATATCTTTATATATATATATATATATATATATATATATATATATATGTAGTGAATTCCTTTATTAAATCAATAGATATTTATAGTGCATTGCTTAAAACCGTGGTAGGCATTGTTAACACTGAAATAGCATTAAGTTTTGTCCAATTTTACCTGCGCTGTATTGCTAGGTGCATGAGAGCATCGCGCGCTTAGTCTCTCGTTCTTCTTGTGTTTGTTTTTGTATTATCATGGGACTGTATATAGAAGAATAATAAACCCATGGACAACAGGAGGCCGTCTCAAGTTGCATAAATTCTTCCGTCGGTGTGAAGACTAAGATTAAGATTTCTGTCGTTCGTAGAAGACTAGAAGAGACTGTTATTTTACCCTTGAGCGAAAAGAGGCCATCCCTAGGCAAAGAAAAAAAAATCTGGTGGTATCAAGAAGAAAAATGTTAGGTTTTTGTCGTGGTTAGAGGGTTTAGTAATTTGTATCCAGTTTTAAAAGGGTGAAGTAATTTCTTTTGCAGTAGCTAGAGGGTGAAGTCATTGCTTTTGCCGTATTGAGGGTTAAGTAATTTTTTCGCAGTATTTAGAGGATTAAGTCATTTCTCTTACAGTATTGAAGGTTAGGTAATTTCTTTTCCAGTATTAAGAGGGTTAAATCGTTTCTCTTGTAGGATTGAGGGTTAATTTTTTTGCAGTATTAAAGAGCAATTAGACTGATAAACAAGATACACTACCTCTATATATTTTTTCAGTCGTAGCTTGGTGGTAATTTTCGTCCTTTTTGTTGCCTCTTTTCCGTAGCTCAGTAGCAGAATAAGACAGTACTGCAGCTCCTCATCATGTCCATGGCACTTCCCCTAGACCAGCATCATACTCTATTGCTAATATCTTGCCACTGCTCAGCATTCAAGATGGAGAAATGGCAAATTTAGGCCAGGTTGAAGTTGTTTAGTTGTTTAATTTTGTTGTTGTTGTGGTTGTTGTTGTTACTGTTGTTGTAGCTCCAGGTTCAGCGGACATGTAAACCCGGTGGACTGAAGGCTGAAGTTTACCTCCTCCTGCAAGCCACCATACTCCTTTCTGGGGATAGGGGATTGGGGATAGGGAGGGGATAAGGTACTTTTGTATAGCCGGGCAGCTCCACTTCCCAGTCATATTGATACCACCACATGAAGGCGTCGCACTCCAACACCGCCAAGTAAAGGGCACAGTTCACAGTGATATTTCCAGCACCGTGAAGCATAAAAGAAGAATGTAATAGAGAATTCTTGTGCAGTATTTTAGACCTGTAGTGGGGGACGTCAAGAGAGAGTAATATACGGCATCTCTTTGTGTGAGCGTGTTTATTTATTTACGGGCGTGGAAAATACAGAGAGGGTGAATAAAAGTTTGCGTGGAGACAAAAGGAGGATTGTGTGTGTGTGTGTGTGTGTGTGTGTGTGTGTGTGTGTGTGTGTGTGTGTGTGTGTAGAGAGAGAGGTGTGATAGTAGGGATAAGGTTATGGTGGTGACGATGCTGATGATAATTCCATTCCTTTCCTTCCTTCTCCCTATCTTCTCTTCTCATATCTATTTCTGTTCTTTCCTCCCTTTCCTCTAAGTCCTCCTTCATCACCCTTTTCCCCATTTCCTTCCCTCCTTCTGGACCTTTTATTTCCTTTTCTTTCCTTCTATCGAAAATCCTTCATCACCCCTATTTCCTAGTAACATTTTTTCCCTGTTCCCATCTCCTCCTCTTCCTCTGTCTTCTTTCCTCCCCTCCTCATTCCCTCTTCCTTTCCCTTCACTCATTCCCGCCTGCCTCCCCTTCCTCTCATTCCCTCTTCCCTTCCTTTCTCACTTCCCTCTTCCTCTTCGCATTCTTTCATCCCTTCCCTTTTCATTCCCTCTTTCCTTCTTTTCTCATCCCCTCATCCCTTCCCTTCTCATTCCCACTTCCCATCCCTTTATCCCTCCTCTTCATCTCATTCCCTCTTCCCTTCACATTCTCTGTCTCTGTTCTCAGTCACACGCCCCACCATCCTCTAAATTCACTTCTGCCTCATGAACACGTCAATCCACATCATACAACACATCAAGCTTCTAAAATTTCTAGTTCCCATATTTGTTAGTAAAGATGATGACGAATACTCTACTAAGAACGCCACATTATTATTATTATTATTATTATTATTATTATTATTTTGTTAGATTAAGGCCATTTAATGTTAGATTTGGAGAGCAGCCTAGTCGTGAAGGTGTTAATGAGGGCTGTAATTAACCTTTTCTTTACGGTGTCTCTCCTGAGCTGGGATAAATTGTCTGGAGATGGTAACCAGTAAAGAGACGTCATTGAATTGGCAAGGTTAATGGGCAAATAGCTAAAGCCGGTCAGTCTGATTAATGTCTTGAATACATTAGCTTTATTTGTGTGTGTGTGTGTGTGTGTGTGTGTGTGTGTGTGTGTGTGTGTGTGTGTGTGTGTGTGTGTGTGTGTTCCTGATACGTAATAGACAAACGTAAATAAAAACCATCCGACTCCCAAACCGCCAGGAGGATAAAAAGCAACCGATCCCCAAAGCACCAGCCTGCCTCCCGCCTCTGTATATATTGGCTGTTATTGCAAGGGCTTTTGATGCCGTGAAAAAACCGGGTCCTCGATACACACACACACACACACACACACACACACACACACACACACACACACACACACACACACAAACTCTCTCTCTCTCTCTCTTTCCCTACCTACTCAGAGCCTTCTCCTTTGCGATTTATTTTACATATTTACACCTTACCAGTTTCTTGCGTTTTATTTATATCGTTTAAATATCTCCATAATTTACATCAATAGCATAACAAAAGGCTACCGAGGTGTAAGGTGAGGAGTAAATCGCTGGGGAGGAGGCATTACGAATATCTGAAGTCAAAACAAGACACTGAATTACGAGACAAAAATCTACGGAGAATCATTGCCGGATTTCACTTTCGTTCACTCTCCCCCTTTTTTTTTTCTTGATTGTACACAGCAAACACAGATAACGAGAGAGAGAGAGAGAGAGAGAGAGAGAGAGAGAGAGAGAGAGAGAGAGAGACGCAAGGGGGAAGCGAGGGAGACAGGGAGGGGGAAGAGGGGGGCAGGGAAGTAGGGAGAGTGAGACTGAGAGAGGGTGGAGGATGGCGAGGAGAGAGTGACGGAGGGAGAGGAGGAAGGAGAAAGGGGGTAGAGAGACGAAGAGGAGGAGGTAGGGGAGAGGTATAGAGAGGGAGGGAGAGGGAGAAAGGTGGGAGAGGAAAGGGAAGGGCGAGGAGAGAGTGATGGAAAGAGAGGGGGGGAGGGGGAGAGAGAGATGAGGAAGGGCGAAGAGGGCGAGGTAGGGGAGAGGTACAGAGAAAGAGAGAGAAAGGAAGGGGGAGGGAGAAAAGGGGGAGAGGAAGGGAGAGAGAGAGGCAGAGGAGGAGAAAGAAAAATGAGAGATACGTTCTGAGGGAGAGATAGAAGGGAAAGAGGGAGAGGGAGTTGTGAAAAATGGAGATGGGATGCAAGCGAGAGGGAGGAGGCAGCAAAAGGAGGAAAGAATGTGGAAAAGAGTGAAACAAAAAGAAAATGGGAGAGAGACGAGGCGAGGGAGGACAGGAAAAAGAAGAGGAGGGAATAAGAGTGAGAGTTTGATGTAGCAGGGAAGAGGGAGAGAAAGAGAGAAGTGAAAATGTGGAAGGTAAAGGAGGCTGAAAGAGGAAATGGAAAAAGGATGTGAAAACGAAGAAAACTGAAAACTGAGAAGATAATAAGAGATAAAGATAGAGTCGAACTGAAGAAAAAAGAGAGGAAAGAAACAAGGAAGTGAAAGAAATGAAGAAAAAGGGACGAACAGAAAGAGGAAGAATATAAAAATCAAATCAGGGAAATACGGGAGAAAGGAAGAAAGAAGTTAAAATACGGAACTGAGGGACGATGAAAAAATTGGAAGAGATGAAAACGAAAAAAGTGAGAGAGAGAGAGAGAGAGAGAGAGAGAGAGAGAGAGAGAGAGAGAGAGAGAGAGAGAGAGAGAGAGAGAGAGACGGAAGGAATGAAAGAAATAAGGAAGTTAAAGATGTAGAGTAAAACAGACTGAAACGGGAAATGGAAAGAGGGAATGAAAACGAGGAAAAATGTCAGTAGAGCGGGAAAACATTGATAAAGACAGAAATCGAGCTAGAGAAACAAGAGGGGGAAGAAATAAGGGAGTGAAAATACAGTACCACTATCACCCATTTACATATCATCACTAATACCACTTCCTCATACACCTCCTTCACTACCCTAACCTTCACTTCAGTTACCTCAACCACCACCACTACCACGATCATCACCATCACCACCATTACCACCACCACGTCCTTTCTTATCTCTCCCTTACATACCCTCACTATTCCCCTCCCCTCCGAGAGAGCATGGGCATCCTCTTTAAGCCTTACTCCAAACAGGTTGATTCACAAACATAATAATTTCCCTGTAGTAAATAAGTCTTGTTTATACTGGAAGGAAAAGGAGACCACAGTGCAGAATGTACACGTATATCTTTTTATTAATTACGAGGAAAATGATTGTAAGTTTTTTTGCGAATCTGTGAGTAAGAAACTAGAATAAGATCCCTGCCTGCCTCCTTGCTTTTTCCTGCCTCTACCTACCTCTGTCTATCTCTTCCTGCCTGTCGGTCTCCCTCTTCCTACATCTTCCTGCTCCCTGATTGCCTTATTCTGTCTCTGCCTGTCTTCCTTCCTCTACCTGCCACTTCCTCCCTTTTCTTGCCTTTGCCTGCCTCTCCCAACCTCTCCCTGCCTGTCTGTCTCCCTCTTCCTGCTTCTCCTTACCTCCTGATTGCCTGCCTGACTGTCTGCGTGCTTGCGTCCTCCTGATTGGCAGACTGACAGAATGGGTAATTATCTGGGCGTCTGGCTGGTTGACAAACAGACTGCCTTATGCCTTGATGCCCTGATGGCTGGATACACTGACATTCTATTGCAAATTTTAGCTTCAACTCGTGTGTATGTTTAGATATTGTTTTAATGTGTGCATTGATGATTCATTGCATATCCTACTGTTGCTTCCTGCCTACTCACTGCTTTCCTGCCTTCCTCCCTGCGTTCCTGCCTACCCTACTGCCTCCCTACCTACCTCACTGCCTCCCTACCTACCTCGCTGCCTCCCTACTTACCTCACTGCCTCCTACCTACCCACCACACTCCTGTCACTTACCCCACTTCATTCTTACTTTTATCCCTTTTCAATCTCACTCTAACTTTCACCTCCATCCTCTCACCCTCTCACTCTCACTGTCAGTCTCTTTCAACCCCCCTCTCACTCCCTCTCAGTCCGTGTCACCCTCACCTTTTCTCACTCCCTTTCAACCCCTCCTTTCCACTTACTCTCTTACCCCTCTTCATCCTGTCTGCCACCCTTTCCCTTTCTCACTCTTTCACCCTTTGTCGCCTTTACTCTTTCTGACTCTCTTTTACCTCCACTGTCACACTCACCCTTTCTCACTCTTTTCACCTCCTCTGTCACTCTCACCCTTCCTCACTCTTTCACCTCCTTTTGTCCCTCTTACTCTTTCTCACACTCCTTTACATAGTCTTTCTCTCTCACCCCTTCTCACTCTTACTCCCTTTCACTCCCTCTGTACCTCTTACATTTCCTCACTCCTTTATTTACTCTCTCTCTCTCTCTCTCTCTCTCTCTCACACACACACACACACACACACACACACACACACACACACACACACACACACACACACACACACACACACACACACACACACACACACACACACACACACACACACACACACACACACACACACACACACACACACACACACACACACACACACACACACACACACACACACACACACACACACACACACACACACACACACACACACACACACACACACACACACACACACACACACACACACACACACACACACACACACACACACACACACACACACACACACACACACACACACACACACACACACACACACACACACACACACACACACACACACACACACACACACACACACACACACACACACACACACACACACACACACACACACACACACACACACACACACACACACACACACACACACACACACACACACACACACACACACACACACACACACACACACACACACACACACACACACACACACACACACACACACACACACACACACACACACACACACCACCCTTTCCTCCCAACTCCCTTTGCGACTAATCATCCAGCAGTGAGAAGGAATAATAGACACATAATTACTGGTAGAGAGAGAGCATAAAGAGGAGAGGGGAGAGGGAGAGAGGGAGAGAGGGGGTGGGTATGTAGGAGGGAAGGAGAGGGGAGGGGTAGGAGGAGTGGAGGTGATGGAGAAGGAGTGGGGGGATAAAGAGGGAAATGGAGGAGAGGGGATGTGGAAGGGTAGGAAAGTAAGGAGATGGAGAGGGAATGTGAGTAAGAAGTGGTGGGGGATGAAGAGGGGAATGGGGGACGGAAAATGGAAGGGTAGGAAGGAGAGGAAGAATGAACGAAGAGGAGGGAGGAATCAAGGAGGAGAGAAGGATAGTGGAGAGAAAGGGGTAGGTAGGATCAAGAAGGAAGAGGGAAAAGAATGAAGGAGGAAGAGGAAAGGAGGAGGTGGAGGGAAATGAAGATGGAGGAGGGAGGGCTGGTGATGAAAAAAGGGGTAGATGGGTTATGTTCCTCCTCTAAGTCTCAGATAGAAGAGGGTTTAATTTCCCAAGAGATAGTGTCTTTCATCCCGGCCCTTGCTAAGTCTTTTGTGCCCCTCTGTCTATGGGGGGTAGGGCAGGTCTGGTGTGTGTGTGTGTGTGTGTGTGTGTGTGTGTGTGTGTGTGTGTGTGTGTGTGTGTGTGTGTGTGTGTGTGTGTGTGTGTGTGTGTGTGTGTGTGTGTGTACGTAATGTTGATATGAAAGTGTTTAGCTTTCTCAATATCACGATGGATTAGGTCAATGAGTGAGTAAGAAATCGTAGTATGGGTGTTCCTGAGGCGAGGGAACTGACAGGAGATCGAGCTTGTTGGTTGAATTAAGTACGAGGGAGCACATGTTGAAGATTTGACACCCCCTTCTGTACCAGCTTAATACTTACCCCCCCTACCCCAAAAAAAACAAAAGAAAGAAAAGAAAAAAGACATGGTTTGTCCTATGATGATGATGGTGATGAGGGTGAATAGGTCCATTAACCCCTTCAGTCTGATGATGTACTGGTATTATCTGTCTTTATTCTGGCTGCCGTCAGATGATTTTATTTAGCCTTGGAGAGCCCCTTCCAGTTCGATAAATCTCTCCTATCTATGTTGGTTTGAAAATCTATATGCTAAAATGAATGTCTGTTAGTATGAATGTCTATGTTAGTATAAATGTCTGTATGTTTGTATGAATGTATGTTAGTATGAATGTGTATGAATGTAACGGTATGTTAGTATGAATGTGTTGGTATGAATGTTTGTGTTGGTATAAATGTCTTTGTCAGTATGAGTGTCAAGTGTGATGATATGTGGTATGCTTGATTATCTAGTTTACATGTGGTCTTAGTAGACGTATTTAAAAAAAGAGTATCAGAATATGCTTCAATAAAGGAAATAAAATCAACACAGGAAATACAACAAAGGAATTGCAACATAGGAAACACAACAAAAAATACAACACAGGAAATACAACAAAGGAATTGCAACATAGGAAACACAACAAAAAATACAACACAGGAAATACAGCGCAGGAAATACAACTAAGGAAACCACCCATAGATTCAATTAAACCGAGCGTGAGTGATATTTTTCCATATGTTTGGGCATGTCTGATAATTCTGAGTAAATAGGAGTCCAAGCTGATGCCATATTTTCCTTTAATGAGTGACAGTAAAAGAATAATTTATGTTCATTGAAATAGGACGCTCGGCACAGTATTTTTAAAGCGCCTCCCCCTGTGTGTTTGGTTGCAAAAAATAATGAGAGTAACTAGAAAATTTTTAGACAGGGGAGTGTCTCTGGGGGCGGCCCTGTTCGTCTGTTTTTAGATGATTTTGGAAACGAGGTGCTTCATTCCCGTAGACTTTAGTGACTTTAGCGAATCCACATCACGCCACATCTCACTCTATACCACCTCTAACAGCACCACACAACACACCATACCATCCTTTCATACCACATCACACCACACTACTCTCCACATCTTATCACTCTTCCACTCCAACCACACCACACCACACTACACCCCAGCATTCCACATCACACATACCGAAGTTCCTGCACAAATGCGAACAGTAAGCTAATAACGTTCCCCTTTTTAGCTGAACAGTAATGAAACGATTGCACAAATTACTGGAAAGTTTCCTGGAATCTAAAAAATTTCAGTACGTATTGAAAGTCACTGCTCATTGTATCCTGATTTTTCGTAATGGTTTGGATCAGTATTTATGACCAGAACTGTGCGTTAGTGTGTGTGTGTGTGTGTGTGTGTGTGTGTGTGTGTGTGTGTGTGTGTGTGTGTGTGTGTGTGTGTGTGTGTGTGTGTGTGTGTGTGTGTGTGTGTGTGTGTGTGTGTGTGTGTGTGTGTGTGTAAGGGTGAGGGAGTTCCTGGTTTGCCTTTGACGTAAATTATTCAGAGGCGTTTCATTGACACGTCAGACGACTGGAACCTAGCATGGATTAGTCTGCCATGTCTGCTATTTTTTAGCTTCTGTATCACGAGAGAGAGAGAGAGAGAGAGAGAGAGAGAGAGAGAGAGAGAGAGAGAGAGAGAGAGAGACATATTCGTATAGATCACACAGACCTTACAGTGTTACCTTAGAGTGCGATTGGGATTCTGTCTGTCTGAAGTGGGAAGAAGGATGATTAAATTAACAGCTGTTATAATTATTCAATTCACTAAGTAATTGCACAATATACCTAACTCCGTCAATTCATCTTTCCCAGTCAGAATAATATCTTTTAGTGGGAGCCATATCACTAGAATAAAAATACGTCGTTGGAATGAAGTGATTAAGCCTGACCAAAGCCAACCCGTGCTGAAGTTTCATAGTGTGCTGATACAAGAGGGAAGCAACAATTACGTTTTGGCTTCCCATGAGAAAAAAAAAAACACACACACACACACATAAATCACAACTGTCGTGTACATATAAACAGTGCCTGATGCTCTTGTCATCCCGACTTTGAGAATATAAACATTGCGTGACGTCATTAGGGGTGGGTCCATTAGAACTCCGTGAATAGAAGGTGGGAGGGAGGGACTGACAGGAACACAGCTACAGGGACTCACATCACGCATACCTTACCGTCCGTGTAAAGTGAACAATAAATTTATCACCTCTGGCACCGAAGCTTGACGAAGGTTATATATTTACCCGTGTCTGTCTGTTTGTTTATTTGCGAATTAGATATATCAGAAAGTTGTTATTGAATTCCTGTGAAATGTGGTGGGTAGGTTCGCAGTGGATCAAGGAGGAGTTGATTGGATTTTGAGGTCTGGATCCGGATACAGGAATAATGATAAGTTTTACTGGCATTGGCTGAGGTACGCAAGTTTTACTGGCATTGGCTGAGGTACGCACTCTCTGATATTGTGTAGCAGGACAGGTTAAGACCGTAGAATTAATGGACTGTGTACGTATTCGTCCGGCAGGAAAGTAATTACAGCAGTACGAGTGAATCATAAATTGTACTGGCGTTCGCCGAAGTATGTCCTCTCTGAGTGCTTTCTAGTTATAATTTGTTATCTCCAAGCTGCTGTTGTAGACGAGAGGTTCTTTCTCCCCCCCCCCCTCACACACAGGGAAGTTACAGTATGCATATAGATCATTCATTCCATTAATTATCAATGAAATACAGTTTTAAGCTTTTAAGCGCTGGTACTTTTTTGTGCTTATCTGAACAGAAAACACATTCCTCCCTCCTCCCCCTACTGCAAATCATGGTCATCGTCTGGCAATAGCAACCAGAAATCGTCTTTAAATAGCAAAGTAATATTACCAGAAAATAGAAAGAATAAATAACATAGTGGCATAAGTTTAGTGGAGATAAAAATGACAAAATTTAAGATAGTAGATAGATAGAAAAGAATATTTGAAAGATAAAAATGCTAGAGATAAAAACTACAAAGATAAAAAGAGAAATATAAAAGGTAGAAAAGATAGGAAGATAAAAACGACAGGGAAAGAGAAAGGCATGAAAATCGCAGGGTAGGGTGACAGGAACAGGGACAGGTGAAGGAAGGGGAGAGGGGAGAACAAAGGGGACAGAAGGGAGGGGAGGGAAGGGAAGGGGAGAGGGGAAACACAAGGGGAGACAGAGCAGGGGAGGGGACAGCTGCATTGAGTATTTTCCTGGATGTTCGGTTCCGCGGTTGCTAGGGAATTTCATTCTCTCTCTCTCTCTCTCTCTCTCTCTCTCTCTCTCTCTCTCTCTCTCTCTCTATTCTCCCCACCTACTTTCCCATTCCTCCTTGGCCCTCTTTCTCATTCCCTCCCCGTTCCTTTCTCCTCCCCACCCCTTCCCCTCCATGTACTCCTCCACACCCTGCCCCTCCCTCCGTCCCTTTTTCTTCTCTCTCTCTCCTCTCCTACTCCTCTTTCTTCCTCTTTTTCCCATCTTGTCTGCTTTACTATCCTCTTCTTTGACTCTTAACAAAGTCTTTCAAAAACTTATACGTCTGTTGTCGTTTGCTTTCTTTTGTACTCCTCTTTATCTCCCCCTCTGTTTCTCTCTCTCTCTCTCCTCCCCACTATCTTGTTTCCCCTCTTCTCTTTCCCCAGCTCCATCCCCACACCCCGTTTCCTTTCCTCCTCCTCCTCTTCCTCCTCCTCCTCCTCCTCCTCCTCCCCTACCCTCCATCTCCCACTCCCCATCCTTTTCCCACTTCTTCCCAGCCTCTTCCCTTTCCTCATGCTCCTCAACTCCTCAACCCCCACCCTTACTTTTCCCCCCTCCTCTTCTCTCTTATCCCCCGCCTCTTTCCCCCCCCCACTTCCCCTCCCCCCAGGGCCAGTAAATCAGGGCAACACTCTCCATCTTTTCTCTGCTGTCCGGCCCTCAGATATGGTCTCCACGCACTCCCCCCCCCCCTACTGGCATGGGTACGAGAGAGAGAGAGAGCAAGAGAATGTGTGTGTTATTTACTGATACATATATATGTATATATATGCTCTCTCTCTCTCCCTCTCTCTCTCTATGATAAGCCAGGCCAAATAAAAAATAATGCATGAAAATAGTGAAAAATCATGCACCAAAAGCCCCCCTTACACTTGAAGCTCCAATCTGCATGACCTCTGCCTGACTGTCGGGTAGTTACTGCTTGTTTCACGATAATTGGGTTGTTAGTGAGTAATCTTCTGAGAGAGAGAGAGAGAGAGAGAGAGAGAGAGAGAGAGAGAGTGATTGTGTGTGTGTGTGTGTGTGTGTGTGTGTGTGTGTGTGTGTGTGTGTGTGTGTGTGTGTGTGTGTGTGTGTCTCAGTTTTACCGTTCTTTTCTCTCCATCCTCCTCCCTCTTCCTCCCCCTCCATCCTACTTTCCAGCCTTTCATCTCGGTCTTCTTTCTCCCTCCCTCCATCCCGGTCCCCTTCTCTCCCTTCCCTCCCTCTCCCACCTTTTCCCCCTTTTCTCCTTCCCCTCCCCTCCCCCTGTTGTCCTTCCTTCCCCCTCCCCCCTTTTCTCTTTCCCTCCCTCTCCCCCTTTTTTCCTTCCCTCCCACCTCCCGCGTTTCCTCCATCCCTCCCCCTCACCATTTTTCTCCTTCCCTCCCCCTCTCCTTTTTCTCCCTCCCTCCCCTTGCCCCATTTTCTTGCTTCCTCTCCCTCCTCCCTTTTTCTCCCTCCCTCTCCCTTCTCCATTTTTCTCCGTCCCTCCCCCTCTCCCCCCTGCGTCGGTCAGTAAACATTGAGATGGAGGGAGGCTGGACAAACTGGAGTCATCAGCTGCCCGACAACACACTCAACACACTCCAATTACCACCGCACGCAACCCACACACACGCACTCAATCTTCCTACACTCAGCACACCTCAGTCACCACCGCACGCAATCCTTCAGCAACCCATACATGCGCTCTTAATTTTACTACACTCAGCACACTTCAGTTACCGTCGCACGCAATCTCGCAGGCATCCACACACGCGCACTCAATCTTCCTACACTCATGGCACGCAATCCTTCAGCCACCCACACACACGCACTCAATCTTCGCCCATTCACCCAGTCTTACACACGCACTTAATCTTGCACTCAGCGCACTCGAATTATCACTGCACGCAACCCTCCACACACACACACACACACACACACACACACACACACACACACACACACACACACACACACACACACACACACACACACACACACACACACACACACACACACACACACACACACACACACACACACACACACACACACACACACACACACACACACACACACACACACACACACACACACACACACACACACACACACACACACACACACACACACACACACACACACACACACACACACACACACACACACACACACACACACACACACACACACACACACACACACACACACACACACACACACACACACACACACACACACACACACACACACACACACACACACACACACACACACACACACACACACTCTTCCTCCACTTACTCAATCTTCCATCCCTTAGTCTTCCTCTTCTCCCGCAGTCTTCCTTCTATCCCACAATCTTCCTCCTCTCCCACAATCATCGTCCTTTCCCACAGCTTTCCTCCTCTCATTTAACTTTCCTCTTTTCACTCAATCCTTTTCCTCTTTCATTGTAGTTTGCTGTCTTTTCTTTCCGTCTTTTCCGCCTCCCTTTTTCTCTACGTCTGTTCTTCTTCACGGTTTTAATCCATCCATCTATCCATAATTTCCCCCACAAATATAATCCATTTATCCATCCACTCATCAGTCGATCCATGCATCCATTCATCAACTAATAAATCCATCCATCTGTTCTATATATTCACCTATTCTTTCCACATGTGATCCATCCATCCATCCATCTGTCTGTCCAACCATCCATCCATCCATCTACCAGTTTTTAATCCATCCATCCATCTCTTCGTTCCGGCAGCCAATCTGTCCGAGGCGGTGTGCACAAAGAAGACAGTGATTACAAGCAAACACACTGCCCTTCCCCCTACCTCACTCCAGGCAAAATACGGGGCGGGGTGGAGTGGGGTGGTTTGGGGGAGGGGTGTGGAGGGTGTGGAGAGGAGTGAGGGAGGGAGAGATGAGTGAGATGGGACGGGAAGTGGGTTGGGGTTATGACAGTGGGAAGGGGGTGAGAGTCTGAGGATGGGATAGGGGAGAAAGAGTGGTAGGGATGGAGGGTGAGGGTGAAAGGTGGAGGAGGAGTGTGTGGAGAGGGAGATGGGGGGAGATGAGGATGGGATGGAATGGCGAGAGGAATGAAGGAGAGAAGAATGAGAGTGGGATGGGGTGCAGAGGGGGATGGAGAGAGAGGGAGATTAGTGGAATAGGGTAGAGAGAGGAAGGAGGGAATAGGATACAATAGGGAGAGGGATGAGCTGAGTGGGGAGATGAGAGTGGGCTGGGGATGGAGAAAGGGTGACGAGATAGAGTGGAGTGAGAGATGGGAGAAGGGGAAGATGAAAGCAGAATGGGATGGTGAGAGTGATGGGGGGATGGGATGAGGTGGAGAGAGTAGTAACGGGGTTTGTGGAGGGGTTAGTGATGGGGAAAGAGCCAGGAGTGGAGTGAGGAAGATGGGATGGGAGTGGAGACATACCCACACTCCATCTTCATCCCATCGTCCCATACAGCATCTTTATCGCATCTTTCCCACTTCCCATCATTATCGAATCTCTCGCACACCCCATCTTTACCCAATTCTTAAATCCCAAAGGTCAGTGCAAGGAATTTAACTGCTGTAATTTTGTGAATGATGGAAAATATCGTAACAAGAAAAAACAATGAATAAAAACCGATGAAAGAAACGTACAATAAAAAAAAGGTGAATGAAAAGAGAAAGTAAATGAGGACCCGATGAAGAGAACTGTAGAATGAAAAAAAAAAAAAAACTAATGAATGAACGGACGGGTGAAAAAACTAGAATGAAAGAATGAATAATAATAATAATAATAATGATAACAGTAATAACAATAATAGTAATAATAATAATAATGATAATAATAATAATAATAATAGTAATAATAATAACAGAAGGGAAATAATGAAGGAAGACTGGATGGTGAAAATAATGAGTGCGGAAAGATAAAGGTTGTTTTTTCCTGGCTTGACTTACCGAATAGAGCTTTTAAACCCTTGGAGGATGAGAGAGAGAGAGAGAGAGAGAGAGGGAGAGAGAGAGAGAGAGAGAGAGAGAGAGAGAGAGAGAGAGAGAGAGAGAGATAGGTCCCTAGATATAGACAGATATAGATAAATAGATAAATGCAGATAGATAGATAGATGGGTAGATGCAGATAAATGTAGGTAGGTAGATAGATAAAGATTGGCAGATAGATAAATATCAATAAATAGGTAAAGATAGAAGATGGATAGATAGAGATAGATAGATAGAGAGAGAGAGAGAATGAGAGCCCCCCTTATCTATCTCCCTCAATGTCGTGCTTGCCAAGGGTAACATTTCCCCGATCCTGCATTCCTGTGAGACCCCCTGACCCCCTCCCCCTCCCCTGATCCTCCTCCCCCTCCCCTGATCCTCCTCCCCCTACCCTGATCCCTCTCCCCCTTCCCCTCCCCCCTCCCCCCCTCCATTGACACCTCTTATATTATACATTGTCGGCACCAAGCAATTTTCTGGAGGCAGGGAGAAAGGAGAAAGGGAGGAAAGAGGGAGGGAGAGAGGAAGAGTGGGGGAAGAAGGGTCTGGGAAGAGTGGGAGGAGAGAGAAGGAGAGAGGTGTGTGGAAAGTGTGAGAAAACAAAGGAAGGAAGGGAAGTGGGAGGGCTGGAGTAAGACTTGTGTAGAGAATGATGGAAAGGAGGAGGGGGAAGGAGAGTGGTGTGGAGAGAATGAAGGGGGAAGGAAGGAAAGAAGGAAGGCGGAAAGAAGAGAGGAAAAATAAGAGTTACTGAGGCAGATGGAAGGGAGGAAGTACAATGAAGGAAAGAAGGAAAGGGAGACGAAGGAAGAGAGGAAAGTGACTGAGGAGAAGGTGAGGAAGGAAAGAGAGGCACGGGAAAGATTGAAGGAGCAAAGAGAAAATATGAATGATGGAGGAGGAGAGGAAGGAGGGAAGAGAGAAGGAGGAGGAGGGAGAAGGGAAGTGAAAGATGAAAGGAGGAAGGGAGGAGGACCTGATGAAAGATGATGGAGTGAAAGGCAACAAGGCAAGGATAAAATTCTGTTTGGTGTGTCGCTTCTCATGGCGCGGAATTAACCCCTTTCACGGTTGGGACAGCTTTTGTAATTTTTTCCCTAGCCAATGTGAGGGTATTTTGGTCAGCTGAGTGGGTCATAGGAGCCGGGATGTTGATGGGGAAATTAAATAGGTCTATGATGGTTGAGTTAAAAGTAAATGGAATTGACAGAGGAGTAAAAATGTAAAACTGAGAGAGAGAGAGAGAGAGAGAGAGAGAGAGAGAGAGAGAGAGAGAGAGAGAGAGAGAGAAACCAACGGATAGACATAAATAGCGTCCATTATCATAAAGCGATCCAATTGGAGGCTGATGGAGAGAGAGCCTTGTAAATGATGTCAAAAGTTGCGTGACACATATCTATCTCTCAGCCTTATATCTCCTCCTCCTCCTCCTGCTCCTCCTGCTCCTGCTCCTCCTCCTCCTGCTCCTGCTCCTCCTCCTCCTGCTCCTGCTCCTCCTCCTCCTGCTCCTGCTCCTCCTCCTCCTGCTCCTGCTCCTCCTCCTCCTGCTCCTCCTCCCCCTCCTCCTCCTCCTGCTACTCCTCCTCCTCCTCCTCCACTTCCTCTTCCTTGTAAGGGCTTATTCACTTCTCCTTCTCCTCCTCCTCCCTCGTCCATCTTCTCTAATACCTAGTCCCTTTCACTCCGCCTCGACATCGCTTCCTCCTCCTCTCCAAGGATTACCCTCACTTACCCTTAGGCTCGCTCTCTTATAATAACAACAACAGTCATCAACAACAACAACAACACAACAACAGCATCATCAGTAACATCAGCAACATCAAGAGTATAAAAAAAACAAGAACAACAACAATCATACCCTAAACCTTACCTCCCCTTCCTCATCTATCGATCATCATCATCATCATCATTATCAACAGCAAGGAAAACAACAAGAAACTTACCCTAAACCTCCCCTCCCCTCCCCCTCCCCTTCCCTCCCCTTCCCTCTCCCCCTCCCCTCCCCTCCCCTCCCCTCCCTCCCCTCCCTCTCCCCTCTCCCCTCTCCCCTCTCCCCTCTCCCCTCTCATTGCCTAGATTACACTAAATGACAGGGGACGTCCGTATAAAGCATCTTAACTAATTAGAAAGATAATATTTGTCCATGAAATTCACGAGTATCAGAAGTCGTGTCATTTTTCATATTTTTTCACTCAAATATTTGCTCTCGTTTGCGTGTTTGGTGGCTGTGTGGATGAAGAGAGATTAAGCAAGAGAGATAGATATATAAAGAGAGAGAGAGAGAGAGCGTGCCCCAACTTTCTGCATCTCGGTCCACTCGCTTCATTGTTGCAGAAGTGGGGTCATTGCAGCTGATCCCTCGCTCCAGGATTGCCAGCTGTTGCACAAGACTTGCCGGTCGCCATTGACGGGTTTGTGTGTGTGTGGTGCAGGATATGTGATGGTATTTGAAAAGAGGAAGAAAGGAGAGAGAAGGAAGGAAGGAAGGAAGGAGAGAGAGAGAGAGAGAGAGAGAGAGAGAGAGAGAGAGAGAGAGAGAGAGAGAGAGAGAGACCCTACCTTCGTCATCTGTATACCATTTCAGTGCAATACTTTATCCCTTGAAGCGCGGAAACTGCTACCCCGGTCTCGCTTGAGGTTCATTTCCCGTGCACCTGTATAATTAACAGTTACCTGGTGCTCAGAACAGGCGGGCAGGAGGCAGGAAGCAAGAGAGAGAGGCCATGCATGCTGAAGCAGTCGCCCCTGAAATATATATTTGGCGTGTTTAGCTGCCTCTATTTGATCAGCATGATGAGAACTGCCGAGCTGATTGGACTCCCTGGGGGCGAGCAGATAGCGTCCAGCCAGATGAAACAGCTGCATCTGGGGCTGGTCTATATTGGATAGCTCCGGCAATCTCTCCCCGAAAAGATGCCTTCATGTAAAGATTTAGTGCGTCCCCCTGCTGCGCCGTCCCCGGGTGAGGCAGGGCTCAGGTCCCCATGTTGTGTTTCTGAGACAGGTCCCCATGTTGTGTTTTTGATGGCAGGTTCCCGTGCTCTATTCTTTAATTAGTCCTCATGTTGCATTCAGAAAGGGATAAGGCAGGAGGTTCCTATTTTGCGTCCCCGTGCCAGGGAGTTCACCAAGTTGCGTCCCCGTGTCAGGCTGGGGTTAGAGAGGCAAGCAAGTCCCCATGTTTCGTCCTCGTGTCAGGCAGGAGTAAGGCAGACAGGTGCCCACCCACCCAGTGGTCAGCCACTCCTCCACTCACCGCCAGATTAACACAGCCCTCACCCCGACTCTTCCATCCTCCAGTCTGTATTTACACAACAAACCTCCCCCTCCTACGGCCCCCGGGACCCATGTATTTACCGAGCCAAACTGGACACTCTGCAATGATTCCGGGTCGCCGTGAGAGGCCCCAGAGCCGACTTTAACTACTTCCTGGTCTTGCCTCATCCTGGATATCACGGAAGCTGGGATTTATTGTATTTTATTTTATTTTAGTCTGGCCTTGACGACCATTGGTGGAAAATAAAACGCAAGAGGGGATGTAGGTCGCTTTGGCTTCTCTCGGAATTAGTCAAGTGCTCGTGGAAAGGTGGGGAGGGGATTTCTCTCTCTCTCTCTCTCTCTCTCTGTCTACATCTGCTTTTTTGATTGGGGTTCTCTTTATGTGTGTCTGTCTGCCTTCCTGTCACTATATATCAACCTATACATCAACATTTATTTTTTCACTTTCCGTTGTGTGTGTATTTGCGTGTGTAATACATAATCCCCTAACCAGAGCTTCTTGTATACATAAAAGAAAAAACTGGATCCTTAATATATACATTACCATATTTCTGAAAATTTTGAATAGTATCAAGGACATGAGACGTCACACTAAAGTGGGTAAATTCAGTGCCACACAGTTGACATTTCCATCATAATGATTGTCCTATTGCTGCAACATAGTTATATACCCGGGAACGTTCAATGTGTACAGCATGGAAACACCATTTATAACTTCAGAATTCCCCGGCAAAATGTTGATATAAACTGATGTCTGGCGCGAGGTGGTAGTATATAACCTGCAAGATGTTGGTTGTTATTCTCCCCTCACTGCTGAGATTTTTCTCAGCTGAGCAAATTGGTCTGGTGTTTACATAGATACAATTCTAAGGTATACCAGTTAGAGGGAAAGGATTATTCGAGGTAGATTTTGTTTCCGTTGAACAAATCCTCCAGTGTTAACAAGAATAATCCACCACAGACACCAACTGCGGCGAAATGGTTAAAGCCATCCCTCTGAATTTGTGTAGCCAGTAAAACGTGCAATGTTATTGAAACCTTTGAAGTATGCTCACTAAGTCCCGTCCAAATGATTGTGTGGGTATTGGGTGTATTCGTGTCTGAGATAAACATCAGTGGTAAAACTTCAGCGTCACTGTGTCCAGATTTGCTCACCCTCACATAACTGTGGCCGTAGAAACCTTTAACATGACATGATACAAGAGAGTGTTGCTGGTGACTCCTTTTGTCCTGTGTTACAACCAGTCTGTATGGTTATAGACGTTGGGTGAGCCAGCCCTTCTAGGAAGAGCTGTGTTGCGTGTTGTTTCCTATACATATTTACAAAACTGTTCTCTAAAATGAGATTAGTGAATTGTAAATGCTTACACACACACACACACACACACACACACACACACACACACACACACACACACACACACACACACACACACACACACACACACACATTTATATATATATATATATATATATATATATATATATATATATATATATATATATATACGTGTATACAGTTTGTACGTGGCAATGAAGGTCAGACTAAAGAAAAAAATGATGGTTGGTGGAAGAGAACGAGGAAGAGAGCAAGCGGTAGAGGGAAAGAGAGGGAGGCAGAGAGGAAGCGAGGGCAGGGGAGTGAGTGGGAGGATGGGAGGGAGGGAGAGGGAGGGGAGCCCGCCCGCGGCCGCAGGTTATAAGCCATAAAGGGGGCTGTCGGGCCGTGTTACGATCACACAGTAAAACACACGCGCTCCACTCACGCCCCAGGGGGAATAGAAATGAAATGCACAAATCCATCCACCAGACGTCATAGCCACCACCCACGCACCCCCACATTATATAACAAATGCCGCGTAGGGCGTCTGGAGTTAAGTGTTATGTAATAGGCACATATATGTCACATTATATAACAAATACGGTGTATGGCGTCGCTCAAGGCGCTGGGTAATGGTTTGTACTGCCAGACCTACCTACTGTACACCACTTTATGTCAGGAAAATCATATATGGCCTTACAGTTTAGGAATTATGTAATAGCCCACAAATGACACATTATAAAACACATACCGTATATTGTGTCATGTTATAGGCCGTATGCGATATTTATATAGCCAGCCTCACGTATACGTCACATTATATATCACGTAATATATACATGGGGTGAATGTATAGGTGTCGTATATACTCCAAGTCCACATAGGACATATTTCATAACAAGAGGCGTATATGGTTCTCTCTCTCTCTCTCTCTCTCTCTCTCTCTCTCTCTCTCTCTCTCTCTCAAGTGCAGTCTAGAGGGGCGTACTGACTCAGGCTACATTCTTATTGGTATGGGGCTCTTCGGGAAAAAAAAAAAAAAATCTGTCATCTGTATTTTATTTGACCCTCTCATTGTGGGGACTACTCTTGCATTCTTCTCCTACCATCAAGCTACAAGAAATAAGCTGCAAAAGGACTAAAATCTGGGCCAAGTTAAAGTGAAATGATTGTAGAGAAGATTTGATATCCACGCGCAGTCGATTTCTCAGTAGATACCTCGGGGCCTGAAATTTTGAGCTGTAGGGAGTAAGAAGATAAAATGTAAGAACTTAAGTGAAAATGAAAAAGCAAACAAACAAACAAACAAAGAATACGACGCAAGGATCGAGAAATTTCAAAAGCCTAAATTCCTGTAAGAAAAAAAAAAAAAAAACTTGCACGAAACTGCGGAAGGAAAAAACAAAACAAAAGAATACAAGAAAATGACGTAAGGATCGAAAAATGTCTTAAGAAAAAAATGCGAAAATTCACCCGGAAAGAAGAAAAAATAAAAGAAAAATTGATGTAAGGATAAAGAAGGAGCAAGGCGTAAATTTGTCAAGTGGAGGATGGATACGAAAATGAAAATAAAAGAAAAAAGAAAATGGCGCAAATACTAAAAAAAAGCTAATACTTAAATTTGTCAAGCAGAAGAAAGAAACACGAAAAAAAAAGCAAAAAAAAAAATGGCACAAGGATCGGAAAAAAAAAAAAAAAAAAGAATGTAAAAACGTAAATTTCCGTCAACTCTCTCTTGTAGGTTACGGCCGCAGGTACAAGGAAACGCGGCGCCGATAAGAGGCCATATTGTCTGCGTAAATCAGATGGGCAGATAATCTCAGGTGATAGCGATATGGTTTACGCTGGCGGATGAAAATGTTCGGGACGGGGCCGAAAATATTGGCAGGGAAATGTAAAGGAGGAGAGAAAAGTTGAGTTGTGAGGCGAAGAAGGGGTGGGTGAGGAGAGGGGGTTGAGAGAGGAGAGAGGGGGAGAGGGCGGGGACGGGTAGGAGGGAGGAGGAAAGCAGGAGATTAGAAGAGAGAGGAGAAGGGGAAACAGAGAGGAGGAAAAGAGGGCAAGGTGAGGATGAGGAGGAGTACGGGAAAGTAGGAGGAAAGCAGATGAGAAGAGAGAGGAGTAGCAGAGGAGGGGAGAAATGTAGAAGGAGAAAAGGAGAGGAAGTGAAGGAGGAGATGAGAGGAAAGGAGAGAAAAGTAGAGGGGGAGAGTAAGGAGTACAAGAGGAGAGGGGAAGGGGAAGTAAGAGGACAGAAGGAAATGAGAAGAGGTAGGGAGAGAGTAGGGGGATAGGCAAGGGAGAGGAAGAGAGTATGGAGAGTAAATGAGAAGAGAGTAAGGAGGAGAATAGGAGGAAAGGAGAAGAATAAGAAGGAGAATCGGAGGAGGAGAAGGAAGACAGGGACAAGTGCAAGAAAAGAGAAAGGATATGAAAAGAAAGGAAGACGAATGTAAAGGAGAAGGTCGAAAGGGAAAGACGTGTATGAAGGATAGAGGACAAGGAGAATTTCAACAACGACAAGGATTAGGGAAAGAAAAGAATGAGGTAAGAAGAGAAATAAAACTGAAGAGAAGGAATGCATAAAGGAGAAGAGGAAGGATAAGGGGGGAGAAAGAAAAGGAAATAAAAAATGGAGAATAAGCATCTTCGAAATAAGCGACGGAAAAATGAAAAAAAAAAAATGTAATATGATGTTGATTTTGTGACTCTCTCTCTCTCTTTACGATTGCCCTATTTCCTTTCCTATCATCATTATCATCATCATCATCATCACTGATCACTGCTATTTTCATCATCATCATCATCATCATCATCATCATCATCATCATCATCTCTTTGGATTTGCTTTCTGTCAATTTCTCCTTTCTTTCTTTTCTGCTCTCGCCTCTTCTCTTTTATCACCTCGTTCCCTTCCTCTTTCATTATCTCTTATTCTCACACCAGGCGTTTCCCTCATTCTCTTCCTCGTCCTCTTCCATATTTTTCTTCCTCCTCCCTGTATTCTTCTTTCTCTTTCTCATTTCTTTTCCTTACCTGATAGCTTCTCTCTCTCTCTCTCTCTCTCTCTCTCTCTCTCTCTCTCTCTCTCTCTCTCTCTCTCTCCCTCTCTCTCTCTCTCTCTCTCTCTCTCTCTCTCTCTCTCAACCACCGCCTCCGGCCCTCCTTGCATACGGTTTAATTGCTAATTTGTTCATCTCCCTTCTGGACGCGACGCTCCTCCCAGCTCCCATCTCTCTCTCTCTCTCTCTCTCTCTCTCTCTCTCTCTCTCTCTCTCTCTCCTTCCTCTTCTTCTTCGTGTGCATGTGCATGTATGTTTGTATGCATGCTCACACGTGTCCGTGTGTCTGTTTTTGCGAGTCGGTTTCATGCCCGTGTGTGTGTGTGTGTGTGTGTGTGTGTGTGTGTGTGTGTGTGTGTGTGTGTGTGTGTGTGTGTGTGTGTGTGTGTGTGTGTGTGTGTGTGTGTGTGTGTGTGTGTGTGTGTGTGTGTGTGTGTGTGTGTGTGTGTGTGTGTGTGTGTGTGTGTGTGTGTGTGTGTGTGTGTGTGTGTGTGTGTGTGTGTGTGTGTGTGTGTGTGTGTGTGTGTGTGTGTGTGTGTGTGTGTGTGTGTGTGTGTGTGTGTGTGTGTGTGTGTGTGTGTGTGTGTGTGTGTGTGTGTGTGTGTGTGTGTGTGTGTGTGTGTGTGTGTGTGTGTGTGTGTGTGTGTGTGTGTGTGTGTGTGTGTGTGTGTGTGTGTGTGTGTGTGTGTGTGTGTGTGTGTGTGTGTGTGTGTGTGTGTGTGTGTGTGTGTGTGTGTGTGTGTGTGTGTGTGTGTGTGTGTGTGTGTGTGTGTGTGTGTGTGTGTGTGTAAGGGGTTAATCTAAGCCTCGTGCAACAAATCCCTCTCTTTTCCACTTCCACTGCCGTTAATCCCCCATAACACCACGACATTGCACTGGAGTTTATTCCTGTTGCCTCCAGACGATTTTATTTAGCCTAGAGTGAGTCATAGGTGCCTGAGCGTGATACCATTAACCCTCTCATGGCGGAGAAGACTCTAGTATTATGTTGCAGCTAAAGCGAGGGGACTTTATTGAGGAGGGAGTGAGAGCTGGGAGGGTGAGAGAGTTAATGACGTTATTAGCAAAGCAGGATAACGTGATCAGGCCCCAATATCCCCAAGGCAAGGCAGGGGCAGGGGCAGGGACTGGGGAGGGGGAAACGATGGGGAAGGGGATGAGGGATGGGGCGAGAGGGATAGGTTGGGGAGAGGGTGGGAATTGGGTGGCAGATGGGGTGGGAAATGAAAGGATGGTGGAGGATGAGGAAGGGGATGAGGAAGGATGGGGATCAGGGGGATGGAGTGAGGGGAGGGGGGTTGGGAGATGGGATGGGGAAATGAGGTAATGGGAAAAAGGGGATGCGTGATGAGAGTGAGAAAGGGGAGATGGAGGAAGGTGAGGGGGGGATGCTGGGGGAGGAATATGCATCAGCGGATGGGGGATAGAGGTGGGGATGGGGGATGGGAGTGTGGGAGATGGGATGGGATGCAATTAACCCGGCCAAGATTAAATGTCCGGCTGGTGGAGGTTGGGTCGTGGGGATCCAGGACATACAGCCGAGGACAAAAGTTGGTTTACAATGTCCGTTTTACACACACACACACACACACACACACACACACACACACAATTTTCTCTCTACACTTCCCGTAATCTCTCTCTCTCTCTCTCTCTCTCTCTGTCACTGAGCTACCGCGCCTACCCAGTGACAGACTTGGTTATGGCGTAGCGGAGGGAGCCAGACTGACCCCCCTTGGAAACAGACACACGAGAGCTCCCCCACTCTACGCGTCTAGGGGGGGAAAGAGGGGGAAGGATGGAGGGACTGGAGGGGGAATTAAGGAGGATGGAGGGGGGGCTATGCATTATGATAGAGTGGTGAGCGGGGGTTGCAGTGGAAGGGAGGTGTTTGCAGTGTGTGAGCGGGGATTGCAGTGGGAGGAATAGGGTTGCAGTGAGAGAGAGAGAGAGAGAGAGAGAGAGAGAGAGAGGGAGAGAGAGAGAAATGCATGTTCCGTGATACTCTCCGATTACCGCCATAAACTCCCTCCCAGATAAAGTCAAATCGGAAGCTCCACCTCCTTAGCAACCTGAAGCACCAGCCAGGGGGTCGTGGGATATAGGAGCTGGGGGGCCATGTTCCTTCCCTCTCTACCCTTCTCCTCCCTTCCTTACCCTTCTCCCTTTCCTACCTTTTTCCTCCTGTCACTTCCCTTCTCCTCCTGTCCTTGCCCTCCTCTTTTCTCGTCTCATCCATTCCTTTCCGAACCTTACTCATCCTTTCTCTTCCCTACTTACTCTTCTCCCATTCGTCCCTCCCCCCTTCTGTTTTCTTCCCTACCTTTCTGTTTCTAGTTTTTTATTTCTCTCTCTCCCTTCTCCTTCTATCCCTATCCTTCTCCTTCCCGTTCCTACCCTTCTCATCTCGTCTCTATCCTTTTCCTTGTTTCTCTTCTTTCGCCTCTGATGCTTTTTTTTTTTTTTTCTTAGCTTCGTTTGGAATTGTCGTTTTGTATTGATTCTTTCCAGTGTATTCCAGCTTTTGACTCTCTCTCTCTCTCTCTCTCTCTCTCTCTCTCTCTCTCTCTCTCTCTCTCACATCTCCCCCCCCCTTTTAATTAATCCAGTGGCCATTACCTCCCCTTATCAGTTCATAATTCCTTTACTGCCATTTTTTAATCTCCCCCTTCCTCTCTTATCTCTCAACTACCTCCATCTCTCACCGTCTCCTCCAAGCCGAATCAGCGTCTCTCCAATGCCTCCCATTTCAGTTTCCTCCCTCTTCCTTCCTCCCAGTAGCAAGGGGGGAGGGGAGAAGGGTGTGTAGAGGACGAGTGCATTATAGAGAAGTCTCCCTTTCTACCATCTTCTTTCTCCCTCCCCGTTTTCTGTTTTGCCCATTTTTTTCTCGTGTTTTTTTCTTGGGACATTTTCGGCTTTTTTTTTTTGTACGAGAACATAACTATGAGCTGCCTTGTCCGTCTGTCTCGCACTCATGATTTTATGTCAAGGTTCTTCATTCCCGTAGATTTACCAAGGGTGACGTTAGCAAAACCACACCACACATTACACGACACCACACCACACCACATTATACCACATTACACCACACCACACCACACCACACCACGAGGCAGGATATTAACCGCCTTTTTTTTTCTTTTTTTTTGCCTCCCGTATATAAAGTACCTGTTCCCGATCTCCTTATCTAGTGACTCCAATAATTCAGACATTTACTTCAATATTCATTCCTACTCACCCATCCTGTTGTAATCGCGTGTGAACACGTGTGTGTGTGTGTGTGTGTGTGTGTAAGAGCTTGTTTGTGTAAAGGTGTGTGTGTAAGAGTGTGTGTGGGAGGGGAGGGAGGGGGGGGTGTTTGGGTGGAGGGACAAGATGAATGAGGAAGGTGGGAGTGTAGGGGTCAGGCGGAACGCGTAGAAAGTGTAGGTAGAAAGGAGGTTTGTAGGGGAGGGAACGTGTGTGTGTGTGTCTGTGTTAGGCGGGGACGGTGCAAGTAGGAAATGAGCAAGGCTGTGGATAGGAAATGAGGATATGGATGGGCAGGGGGCGCTGGAGTGTGTGTGTGTGTGTGTGTGTGTGTGTGTGTGTGTGTGTGTGTGTAGGTAACGGGTATGTAGTAACCATTAACCCTTTCATTACGGTTACTTAAGGTGCATTTTATTTTTTATATCACTTTTCTACTGTTTAGGAGAGACTTTTCGACATAATGGATATTAAAAAGCCTTCATCATCAACTTCTTCGACACAGAGCGCCACTAAGCTAAATGGAATCGTCTACTTTGGTCAGAAATGAAAATCACTTCACGGTATAGAAAGGGGTTAAGATAGAAAGCAGCTTGAGGTGTTTCGAAGAGAGCAAGGATTAGTAGGGTATTCGATGATATAATTCATTCCATCTCAGAATTACGCCCGGCCTCGAATCACACCTTTCCACACCTACCCAAATACACTTCATATCAAGGTGATGTTAAATTCAGGGTGTTTGTGTGGAATGGTGTGAGTTGTGGACGATTGTGGTTCTAATTTGGAATGGATTATAGGTAGGGGGAAGGAAGAGGGGGTTTATGTGGTGTAGGGGAGGCAAGGTAGAGGTGGTGTACGAAGGGAGAAGGAGGTAAAGGGAGTTAAGGCGAAAGTAGAAGTGTAATAGGGGAAAGGTAGCTAGAGAAATAGAAAGTAACGGAATAAGGGAAAAGGCGGAGATATTTAGGGAAGAGATAGGTAAGAGAGACAGAAGGTGAGGGAATTAGGGAAAATGTGAAAAGGTAGACATACATAGAGAGACAGACGGTAAGGGAATGAGAGAAAATGGGAAAGGTGGAAACAGGTAGATAGACAGAATGTGAAGGAGTGAGAGAATATGGGAAAGGTAGATTTAGAGACAGAGAGTAAGGGAGTGTGGGAAAAAATAGAGGTGATGGAGGTGTAGGATATAGGAGAGAGGTCAGACTTTAATATACCCGAATCTGGTGGGTGCTCATAAAACCAGCTTTATATGAGCGTAGTCGTCTCGCCCCTTATGGCCGCTGATTGCTGGCCTCACCTGTGTTCACCTTGTCACACCTCTCATTACTCTGCCAATCCCGGATGCGGCTACGGGATTTGACGTAGTCGTGGGATTTGCCGAGATTATTGCTGCGATTTTGCTGATTGGATTTGCCACTAATGTAAGGTGTAGCTGATTATAAGTTAAGGAAGCGTGGATGCACTACGACTGAGGTCCATGAACTTTCTCCTTCCTAACCTTTTTTCTCGCCGTGGATCGACAGACAAACGTACTAACTCCTTTACCACGACGTCTCCCATAGATTTAATATAACCTGAAGAGTAACAAGCTCATAAATAGATAAATAAATAACTAAATAAATGAAATAAAATATAAAGTGCCCTAATGAAATGATTAATAAAGATTGTTTCTACCATCCTCAGACGATTTTATTCACCCATAGGGAAATTTCGTTCGTATTAAAAGTCTCTGCTAAGCTGAATAAATCGCCCGGGGAAAATACGAGAAGTGAGACGTCATCATAGTCAGGAGGTTAAGCTGAGTAATAGACGCTGGCAAAGAACAGAAATACAAATACATACAGTCCCTACACCTCCACATTTACAAGAACAGTATACAGATAAATAGGTTTTGTTAAGTGTGGCGGCGTTGTGTTTGTTGGTGGGTTAGGAACGCAAACTGAAGCAGCATTGCACTTGTAGTTAGACTTTGATAGAGAGAGAGAGAGAGAGAGAGAGAGAGAGAGAGAGAGAGAGAGAGAGAGAGAGAGAGTAACGAGAAGACAAAAAATGCAAGGAAAAGAGTGAAAAGGGATAAGAAAACAAGAAAGGAGGGTAAACTCAAGGAAGAGGCAAGGAAAGTCAGACACCAATCTCGCTTTTTTTTTTTTTTTGCCGGTGACATAGGACTGAGCTGGTCACTAGAGGGTTATTAGTCCTTATCTAATGGTCCTTCTTAGGGGGTAGGGAGGCTTGCTATCAGCCGCAGTATATCACGTGAAAAAAAGAGAAGTGTGGAGGTATTAAATCTGTATAGAGATTGGAGGGGTGGTGGAAGGGAGTTTGAAGGGGGATGGACAGAGGGGAGAATGTGGAGGAGGAGGAGGAAGAGAGGGAAGGGGATGGGGAGAGGGGAGAATGTGGAGGAAGAGGAGGGAGGGGAGTTTATGTGTAGATGAAAGACGTATATAATGTAGTGTGTTGAGGAGGATGAAGGAGCTGATGATGATGATGATGAAGGCGAAGAAAAAGAAGATAAATTACATTAAAAAAAAAAAAAACAGACAGATAGATAGATAAATAGACAGATAAGTAGGTAGATAGATAGACAGATAAAAATACTGAAAACTTGGATTATATCTCTTGTAACCTTTAAGTTGATTATAGGATTAGATTTTGGTCTTCACTAAATCTTGAAGGAGAGGCAAAATAGTGAGAAATATTCCCAGATTTAACCGCGAAAGCTTTATCCAGAAATTCAATTATTCTATTAGCTTTCTTAACTTCATGGTGGCAGGACTGAGGGATTTTTTTCTTTTTTAAATCTTTACACTTTTCTTTGACCTTTTTTTTGTTAATTTAAGTGTCATTTGGTGTGAAGATTTTAGATTAGTATATTGAAAGAATTGGGAACCTTGTCTTTAATATTAACCCATTCAGTGCGATGACTTTTTCTTATTTTTATCTGCAAACCCGGGAAGGAAAAAAAGGAGGAAAAGGAGAAACAGGAAGAAGAGAAAAGAGAGAAAGAGGGAGAAAAGGTGAAAAGGGGGAAATATGGGAAAAGAGACAAAGAAGAGAAACGGGAAAAGGGAGGAGGAATACGAGAAAAAGGACAAAGAAAGGAAAAGAGGAGAGGAAGGAAAAACTCGAAGAAAAGTCCATACATAGAGAAGGAGAGAGCAAGGAAAAAATGAGAAAAAAAGGAGAGTAAAGAATAAACAGGAAAAATAAGAATAAGCAAGGCAAAAGTAGAGGAAAATGAGAGAAAAGAAGAGGAGAGAAGGACAAAAGAAAAGGAGGAGGAATAGGGAAAAAAGAGGAAGAAGACGAGGAAGAGGAGGAAACGCGTCGGAGGGGAAAACGGGGGGAAAAATAGTCGGTAGAAAATGCCAAGCAAGGGGAACGCGGGACGGGCAAATGTCAGAGGCGGGGGAAAAACGCGGCCGAGACGAGGCGATGGCGAAATTATGGCGGGGAAATTTCGGCGAAGGTGGGGGAAAATATTACTTTGGGATTTTTCAAGCTGGGGAAATTTTGGTGGATGGTTGTGGGGGAAGGATCTCTGAGATTTTTTTTTGTTTTTTTTGGCTGGGAAAAGTTTGAGAGATGGTGGGGGAAATATTGCTGTGACTTTTATTTAGGCTGGGGAAATTTTGGTCGGTTAGTGGGAGAAAACAGCAATGGGAATTTTCAAGCTGCGAAAATTTTGTCGGGTAGGCAGGGGAAAATATCTACGAGTTAGAGAGAGTCTGGCGGGTGTTGGGGAAAATATTGATGGGTTGGGGGAAATTTGGCAGGTGTTGGGTGAATATAACGCCTCAGGTTTTTCAGATTTGGGGAATTTTTTGCGTGTTTCTGGGAATCTTTGAGAGAGCTTTGGGGAAAATTACTGATGTTGGGGAAGTTAGGAGGAGGAAAGAGTTTATTTATTTTGTCTGAACTGTTTGTGTTGTTTTTATTGGTAGTAGTAGGAAGTGGGGAAGGAAAGGAGGAAAGAAAAGGAGACAAGGGAAGGAAAAAGGGGAGGAGGGACGAGAGAGAGAGAGGAGGAAGGAGAGAGGTGATTGGGGAGGAAGGAAGGGAAGAGGGAAGGAGGGAAGAGAGAAAGAGAAGGAGGAAGGAGAGAGGGAATGGAGGAGGAAGGAAGGGAAGATGAAAGTAGTGGAGACGTAAAGGAGAAAGGAATGGACGAAGATAAGAGAGAAGAAGAAATGGAAGAAAGAGAAATGGAGGGAAGAAAGAGGAAAGGAAGGGGGAAATGCAAGAGGAACGAGAGGGAAAAGGAGGAAGGAAAGAAGGAAGGAAGAGGGAAGGGAGGAAGGAAGGAAGGAAAGAAATGACACTTGAAAATTTGCCCTAAAAATCATGAAACCGTTGGGGAAAAATAACACAGGGAATTTTTCTGTGTGCTTCCCACCACACACAATCCTCCCTCACATACTTCCTTATCTTCCTTATTTTCTTCCTCTTCTTCCTGCTCCTCCTTCGCGTCATCTTCCTCGTCTCATCTTCTCCCCTTTCTCATGCTCGTGCTGTACGCTTTCTCCTCGATTCATCTCCACATCTCATTCCTTTATTTTTCTTCTCTCCATCGTCTCCTTCCTTTCTATTCCTTCTCTTCCTCTTCATTTTCATGTATTCCTCATTCCTTCCTGTTTTGCTTTTCCTCTTCCTCATCTCTTCCCCTTCTTCCTTTCTTCCTCTTCATTTTCTTTTCTCGTCATCTTCACCTCCACTTCCTCTCCTTCCTCGTCTCTTCCTCTTCTTCTTCCTCTCTTCCTCATTATTTACTTTTCCATCTTTTCTTCACCTCTTTTCCATCCTCTTCTCCCTCCTCCCTTTCCCTCTTCCTTCCTCTTCT
>NC_137044.1:11980425-11982925 GCF_032717465.1 Coenobita brevimanus
TTTTCGCCTTTTCATTTTACCCAATATCATTTTTATTCATTTTTCCTCTTCATTTTCCATCTTCCTTTTCTTTCTTTTTCTTTTGTTTTTCCTTCATTTTGTTTTTCCCTTTTCGATTTTTTCACGTTTTTTTAGTTTTTTTTTTCATGTACTGGGTATATTTTTTTCGTTCTTGTTTATTTTTTCTACTTCATTTTTATTTTTACCTTTCCATTTTACTCATCTTCATTTTTCAAGTTCATTTTTCATCTTCATTTTATTTTCTTTTTCTTTTTACACATCTTCATTGTTTTCTTTCGCTTCGTTTAAGCCTTTTCGTTTTTTTCATTTTTCTCATCTTCATTCTTCTTCTCCATTTTTTTTCGTCATTGTGTGTTTATCGAATCGGTTTAATCACTATTTATTATTTTCCACTTTACTTTGTCTTCATTTTATTTTTGTCTCATTTTAATAATTTCCATTTTTCCACTTAAGTTTTCTTCTTTCATTATTTTCCATTTTGTTTTCCTCGTCTTCGTTCTACACGTATCTTTTATTTATTTTTTTTTTTTTTACAATTTCACTTTTACTCAGGTTTATTTTTCCACTTCATTTTCCTTTTTATTTTCTTACCATTTTTGTTTTACTTGTGTTCGGTTTCCCTCAGTTTTTTCCTTTTTTGTTTTGCCTTTTCGTTTTACCCATTTTCATTTTCTCACCCAATTTTATTCTCATATTTTCATTTTCTATTCTTATATATTATTTTGTCCTTTCCGCTTTCATTTTACTTCTCTCAGATCACGAGGGTAAATATAAAGTCTTCTCGAGTAGTGGTAGTAGGTGCGGGAACTTACCATCCACTCACTCAGTGTAGCGCTACCTTCAAGCAACTCCACACTGAGTAACGAGCCAAATTATATCCTCTGCGCGGTCTTCATTTTTTTTTCATTTCCTCCTCCTATTCTTCCTCTTCTTCTTTGTTTCCTTCCTCTTCCTGCTCCTCCTCCTCCTCCTCCTCTTCTGCCCGGGCCCCAGCGAGGAATAATCAATTAGTGTATGATAATTAGATGCAGGTAAGAAGGCAGGAGGCGCGGGTCATTGAGTTCACCTGAGCACCTGGCAGTCTTTCTCTGGAGCAAGAAAAATCCCCCTCGCGTTTTAGAGAGGGAGATGGGGAGGAGGATTGGGAGAGAGGGAGATGGGGAGGGGGATTGGGAGAGAGGGAGGTGGGGAGGGGGATTGGGAGAGAGGGAGGTGGGGAGGGGGATTGGGAGAGAGGGAAGTGGCACACACACCACAAAGTCAGGAGACAGGACGTGTGTGCTGGGCATTCCCCAGGTCCTGTTCTCCCCACTTACTCTTTTTTAATCAGCCCATACACCACTGACCGGGCTAATGTATGGCCCGGCCTGCACTGTATGTGCAGGGAATCTTTCAAAAAAAAAAAAAAAAAAGGGAAGTGGGGAGGGGGATTGGGAGAGAGGGAGGTGGGGAGGGGGATTGGGAGAGAGGGAGGTGGGGAGGGGGACTGGGAGAGAGGGAGGTGGGGAGGGGGATTGGGAGAGAGGGAGGTGGGGAGGGGGATTGGGAGAGAGGGAAATGGGGAGGGGGACTGGGAGAGGGAGTGGGTGCGTGTTTGTATATCTGTGTCTGGATTTGCCTGACCATGTAACTCTGTCTCTCTATCTATCTATCTGTCTATCTATCTATCCATCTATCTGTCTGTCTATCAGTCTGTCTTCTGCCTATCTGTCTGTGTATCCATCCATCCATCCATCTATCTGTATATCTATGTATCTCTCTATCTATCAGTCTGTCTATCTATCTATCTATCTGTTTATCTGTATATCTATCTGTCTGTTTGTCTTTCTGTCTGTCTGTCTGTCTGTCTACATACACACATACTTACCTATACACACACATACCTACCTATACACACATACCTACCTATACACACACATACCTACATATACACATACCTACATATAATGCTGCCCCGTCATTAATGTCCCTCAACTCTCTCCCAACCCCCCTTCCCCCCCGCGAATGGGCGAAAGGTAGATACTGGGTTTTAGAGAAAGACAACTTCAGCCTGCAGTCCATCGGGTTCACGTTTAGATGAATTTGGGGTAACAGCAACAAAAACAACAACGTAACAACAACAACAACAACAACAACAGCAGCAACAACAACAGCAACTACTACTACCGCTACTACTACTACTACTACTACTACTGCTATTACTACTACTGCTGTTACTACTACTACTACTATTACTACTACTACTACTACTACTACGACTACTACTACTACTACTACTTTATCCATATGGCATTGTAGACAATACTTAAGTCACAGAGAGTTGTAGTAAACTAAGCTATGTTTGATATTAGTAAGCATAACATCATTTTATCTATTCCCTTCCTTCTCTTCCACAGATCGCAAAGGACAGCCAAAAATAACACAATATCGCAGTATTTTCATCGACATTATTCAACACAGATTTCGGTAAGTGGCACTG
>NC_137044.1:11987925-12000425 GCF_032717465.1 Coenobita brevimanus
GACCGTAGTGAGACCTCTGGGAAATTGCCTGTTCTTTGTGTGTGTGTGTGTGTGTGTGTGTGTGTGTGTGTGTGTGTGTGTGTGTGTGTGTGTGTGTGTACCTCTGCTTGCGTTCCTACATGTACACTTCCCCCGCCACAGACACACTTTACGTTTTGCTCAGACGATTTTCCTGATCTGAGAAAAAAAAACACCAAATCGCTGAAGAAGAGGTTTTAGGGAGCCTTCTAAGCCGACGAGAATACGGGTCGTCTTTATCCCTTCAGCCCGAAAATCTAAAAAAAAAAAAAGAAAAAAAAAAGAAATCTGCTTAATCTGACAGTAATAATACAGTATAATTGGCTTTGCAGAATTCGCAACATTCTTTCTCTAGCGAATTATTCTCCACAATACCCGTTACTGTCTCCTCTTTTAGTGATGCAAACTATATGGATATTAAAATGATCTAAATAACACACAAGAATATTAAAGGTGTAGAAAGCAGGATAAGTCGCAAGGGAAGAGTTGCTAGGGACTCTCCATTGCCACACAGAATACGACATGGAATTAGTTAAGTTGTGACCCAATTCCCAGAGAAGAACAGTGCGACCTCGATTCACGTCGCTCCTTCCTCCCTTCCCCTGCCAGCGAGGTCAACAGGGAGAATGACAGGGCGTGGTGTAGTCATTCCACGCATACCCAAAGCTCACACACACCTAGAGCGCACACATACTCAAAGCTTACATATATCCAAAGCTTCATACATATTCAGAGCTCATACTTACCCAAGGCTTACGCATACACAGCTCACACATACCCAAAGCTTCATACATATCCAAAGCTCACACATACTCAAAGCTTCATGCATATCCAGAGCTCACACATACCCAAAGCTTACATAGGCCTATATCCACAACACATACATACCCAAAGCTCACCTACTCAAAGGCCACACATATCCAGAGCTAACACACCCTAACCACCCACTTACCCACATAACCAACACACCATGAAAACCCCACCTACCCACCTGCCCACGAAGCCCCACCGACCCACCTGCCCACGAAACCCCACCGACCCACCTACCCACGAAACCCCACCTACCCACCTGCCCACACAACATAAGCACTCACCTACCTACATACCCACAATTCTTTAACTCTCCCACATACCCACACATCCACACGCCCACACACCCACACACCCACCTACCCACACACCCACCTACCCACACACCCACCTACCCACACACCCACCTACCCACACACCCACACACCCACACCGAGAGTCTGCTGGTGTGGGCGGGGTGGGCGAGGCATTACCCGCCCTGGTGAGCGTCGGACAAATAGCCTAATGGACAAAGTTTTCTGGAGGTGAGAGAAACATTTTTACGCGGCCACACAAAGGAGAGGGTGGGGGATTTTAGTTGGAGAGAGAGAGAGAGAGAGAGAGAGAGAGAGAGAGAGAGAGACTAACACACAAAGCACCCACACACACACCAAAAAAAAAAAAAACATACACAGAGAAACTAGCACACACAAACACCCCCACCCCACCCCACCCCACCTCACCTCACCCCACCCCTTCCCACCCCACCTCATCTCACCCCACCCCCTACCCACCCACCCTCCCCCAACACACATGGAATATTTAGTGAAGAATCCCCTGCAAGATGGCTGTGGACACCTGCCGCATAGAAAACAGGGTGATGGAGAGGGAGGAGGCAGGGAGAGTGACAGGGGATATTTGTACTGATACAGAGGGGCTGGGACTCGAAGCCTGGGTGTTATTCCTCCCGATATTTTCCACGCAGTTTTAAGGCCAGGCTTGTGGGTGAAGGGAGGATGAAGCGGGCAGGGGAAAAATGCAAATGTGAAGTGCGACCGGCAGGCAGTCTTTCATGAATATTGTGATGCGTGGTGGGGGACTGCTACTGGGGCCGCTGGGGACGTGAAGGGGGTGTTGGGTGAGGGTGTGGGAAGATGTGAGGGTGAGGGTGTGGGATGGGTGAGGGTATGGGAGAGTGGGAAGGTGGGGTGAGGGTGTAGGTGTGGGGTGAGTGAGGGCGTGGGAATGTGTGGTGGTAGAGAGTGTGGGTAAAAGTGCAGTATTGTGGGAAATTGGTGTTAGCATCAGTGTACGGGGTAGGCTATGATTACGTAGCAACAGCATACCCTTTTACCATTGAAGAAGAGCTTAGTGATAATATAACAGAAAAAGAAAATTAGTGGAAAAGGCAAAAAAAAAAGGCAAAGAAAATACAGATAAAAAAGGTAATGAAACCCAGCAAAAGTCAGGAAAATACTAAAAAAAAAACTGCACAAAGAAAAAGCTAAAAAAAGAAAAACAAATTTAAGAAAAGACGTATATTAACAAAAATGACAAAAAATATATACGAAGAAAAAAGGTATATAAAAGAAAATCCCCGGAAATATAAGCACATAATAAACAAAAATGAAAAAAATGCATCAGTAAAAAGTCTAAGAAAAATAACAAAGAATATAGGAAAAAATACCCAGAAAAAATATAAGTCTCCGTGGCTCCCCTCCCTTTCCATTATAGGCATTAAAAGTTTGTCCAATACTCGAATACCTCTGCGTCTTATCCAAACAAGGTGTGTGTGTGTGTGTGTGTGTGTGTGTGTGTGTGTGTGTGTGTGTGTGTGTGTGTGTGTGTGTGTGTGTGTGTGTGTGTGTGTGTGTGTGTGTGTGTGTGTGTGTGTGTGTGTGTGTGTGTGTGTGTGTGTGTGTGTGTGTGTGTGTGTGTGTGTGTGTGTGTGTGTGTGTGTGTGTGTGTGTGTGTGTGTGTGTGTGTGTGTGTGTGTGTGTGTGTGTGTGTGTGTGTGTGTGTGTGTGTGTGTGTGTGTGTGTGTGTGTGTGTGTGTGTGTGTGTGTGTGTGTGTGTGTGTGTGTGTGTGTGTGTGTGTGTGTGTGTGTGTGTGTGTGTGTGTGTGTGTGTGTGTGTGTGTGTGTGTGTGTGTGTGTGTGTGTGTGTGTGTGTGTGTGTGTGTGTGTGTGTGTGTGTGTGTGTGTGTGTGTGTGTGTGTGTGTGTGTGTGTGTGTGTGTGTGTGTGTGTGTGTGTGTGTGTGTGTGTGTGTGTGTGTGTGTGTGTGTGTGTGTGTGTGTGTGTGTGTGTGTGTGTGTGTGTGTGTGTGTGTGTGTGTGTGTGTGTGTGTGTGTGTGTGTGTGTGTGTGTGTGTGTGTGTGTGTGTGTGTGTGTGTGTGTGTGTGTGTGTGTGTGTGTGTGTGTGTGTGTGTGTGTGTGTGTGTGTGTGTGTGTGTGTGTGTGTGTGTGTGTGTGTGTGAGAGAGAGAGAGAGAGAGAGAGAGAGTATAAGCAGCTTTTTTTAATGTGACAAAAAATAGATGTGGTAAATTTGATAAGCCATCCTTTTTTGTGAGAATTCCCCTTCACACCCACACCCCTCCAGCACACCCTCCTATCCCCTACACCACCCTGTCTCCATCTATGTACTCCCGCCCTTCTTATCTCTCTTTCCATACCCCTCTTCTACACCCTCCCATGTAATTTTTTTTATCCACACCCTTTCCCTATACCCTCCTGTCTGGGCCCTCCTCTTCACATTTCATTCTCTGATATTCCTCTTTTATCTTTCCTCCTTCATGCTTTTACCTCTTTCCACACCCTCTCCATCTTTTGCATTTCTCCCTCCCTTCCTCCCTCCCCATTCCTTCCCCTCGTTCCTTCCTCTCCTTCCCATACTTCTCCCTCCCATCACATCCTTTTCACCCTTTATATCTATCCTTCCACGCCCTTCTTTTCTTCTCCTAACTCTCTCGCCTCATCCCAATCCCTTTCTTTCATCAAATCCTCAACATCACTGTGCATTTCGCCTAACTCTTATCTTGTCAATCTTCTTATTTCAGTCTCACTCCCCATACTCCTTCACCTAATGCCAGTCCTTTCACAGCCTCCCTCCTTCATATCCTGCCTCCCCATCCCACCCCCTTTTCATTATCAGATATTCAACTTTCCTCGTTATTTCTACCAAAGTTCCTTGTCCATCCTTCAGTCTCACTCCTCTCTTTCCTCATATCCCTTCCCTCTCATACCCTCACTCCCTACACATTCTTCCCATCCCACTATCTTTTCTTCTCATCAGGGTCTCAGCATCCCTCTCCAATCCCTCCAAAGCTCTTTCGTGCTCCCCTTCCTCTTGGTACATATTACTCCCAGTCCTCTTTCTTTCTCTTTCTAACACCCCTCTCTCCCTCTTTCTGTACCATTCCTGTCTCCCTCTCTACATCACATCTTTTTCCCTGTCTCTGTGCCACTCCGCTCCCTTCCCTCACCAGTTCTCCCCTCCCCCTCCTCTCTCTCTCTCTCTCTCTCTCTCTCTCTCTCTCTCCCTCTCTCTCTCTCTCTCCCCCCTACTCCCCCTCCCTCGTCTTTATCTGCCCTAACGACCCAATTACCGCCTTCTGGACATTAACTACCCGCCCGTACACTGTTAATGAGTCGACCACCGCCTCGCAGGGTGTGGTCAGAGTTGGAGAAGAGTGGCAGGGACGATTTTTTTTTAACTCTCTCTCTCTCTCTCTCTCTCTCTCTCTCTCCCTCCGATGATCGTTTTTCATTGTATGGATGATGAAAACGTACATGTGCGTGTGCTCAATGTGCGTCTAAAATTGCATTCATCAAATCAGACGTACATAAACCTAACAAAATAGAGTCCATAAACCCAGCAAAAGACAGTCCATCTCTCCATCAAACTGTATCCTATAGTACTGTCCCCTTTGACTCCCCCAGCACAACCACCACCATATAAACACAACGACCCAACATTTATAAACAGAGTAAACACAACAAAAACACAAATATAAACACAATAAACCCAACATTGCCCCCTCGACCCCCGCGTCAAGGGATAAACAAACAAAGCGACTTGATTTAGTGGCGTATAAATCCGTGTCCCATTCCCGAGATCAAAACACTGAGGGGTCCGTCGGCGCGTCCCTCCTTATATATCCATCCCCATATCAATTTACCGTCATTTAAGGGCTAATTTATGCCGCTATATTTTATCCTGTGGGGCCCAATGCAGCTCGTAGTCGTGTTGGATAAATCACGTTGGGTACCATATATTCATTTCTTGGTCCTTTCTCTCTCTTTCTCTCCTCATGATGTTCCTTCTCCTCTTCCTCCTCCCCTTCCCCTTCATGCTCCGTCTCCTCCTCTTCATCCTCCTCTTTCTCTTCCTGCTTCTTGTTTTTTCTCCCCGTAGATAGATAGGTAGATAGATAGACAGATAGATAGATACATAGACTGATAGATAGATAAAAAGGAGGAGGGGTGGGGGTTTGAGAGGACATCCCAATAAGCCCAGGGTTCGCCAGCTGGGTCCCTGGTGGAGGTGGGCGAGGGGGGACTACAAAAACCTTCTTCCATTTATTTCTGGTCATTTCTGTACTCTCTTCACTTTAACTTGGCCTAAAATTACTGCCCTCTTCTTAAATACTAAGGCGTAATAATAGTATGATGTTAGATTTTAATGCTAGTCACGAAGAAGTGCTGTTGGATGGGATGTAGAGCCGTGGTATTGTCTCTTTCCACATATTTCTGGTCATTGCTGTACTCCTTTCACTCTGTCTTGGCCTAAAATTGCAATCTCCTTCTTGAATACTGATGTATAACAATAGTCTGACGCTAGATTATCATTCTAGTCACGAAGAAGTGCTGTTTGAGGGGATGTAGGGTCGTGGTATTGTCTCTTTCCATTTATTTCTGGTCATTTATATACTCTTTTCACCTTAACTTGGCCTAAAATTGCTGTTTCCTCGAATGCTGAGGTGTAATAGTAGTTTGGTCCAGGAGGGAAAGGAGAAAAAGGGAGGGAAGTTGTTTGGAAATATGAGTGGGGGAAGGATGAAAGAGAGTGGGGGGAAAAGACTGAGGGAAGGGGAGGGGGATGAGTGGAAGGGGGAGTGGATGAATGTAGAATGAGAGAGAGAGAGAGAGAGAGAGAGAGAGAGGGAGAGAGAGAGACCCCTCGCGTGATGACAAAATCAATAGAGCTGGCGTACTTGGGTTGACCTGTGCTAATTTCGCCCTTATCGAAATGGACTGTACATAAGAAAATAACACATATATCTTTATTTGGGAAGTATGTGACGAGAGGAGACAAGATTTGAGAGCGAACTAATAGGAGGGGCTTGGGTAGAAGAGAGAGAGAGAGAGAGAGAGAGAGAAAGAGAGAGAGAGAGAGAGGGAGAGAGAGAGGAGGGCGAGATTGAGTGGTAGAGCGAGGAGATGGAGGTGGAAAGTGTGTTAAAAGGAATAAAATTTAGAGAGAGAGAGAGAGAGAGAGAGAGAGAGGATGGATGCAAACCAAACAAGTAAAGCAAACAAATACACAGAACACGAAAAAAAAAAATTGGTATATTCCGACCTCAAAATCTGTGGACCATGATTCTCCACCAGTCTATAGAAAAAGAAAAAATCGCACCCCTGCCCTTCTAGAAAAAAATCCAAAAAACAAACCCAAAAATCATCTATGGCCTCAAAAATTTCCCCACCAACTTCGCCTCTCCAAAACAGAAGGACAGAATCGAATGAAGAGAAAGGCTATTTATTCTGTGCCTTGTGAAAAGAAAAAAGAAAACTCCCACGCATACCCCCAGCAAAACAAGACCCCAAAGAAAGGTAAAAATAATATGAGTTAAAAAAAGGATGAATTAAAAAAAGGAAGAGGGGAGGAGGTCGGGAATCTAGGACCCGCTTCGCCCCCACAACAGCCACTACCGCGAAAAGACAGGAGATCGAACCTGGAGAGAATGTTTATTTTAAGCCGTGTCCACCCCCGCCACTCCAAACCTCACCCTCACCCCCACCCCCAGTCCTCACCCCGCACCCCAAGCCCCACCACCCACACCCCGGAGAACCATTGTCAAGTTTAAATGAATTTGAGTCCCCCCTAGTTGAAAAGTTGACAGGAGGACAGGCGGTGGAATACAGAACAGCAACACAGACTCTCCTCGCTGCCACAACAAAGCCAACCCCTCTTTTTTTTTTTTTTTTTTCTATTGACAGATTTTTGGTTGGTTTTGGACAGTGTGGTTTATCTATCTGTCTGTTTGTCAATCTGTCCATCTATCTATCCATCATCCATCTATCCATCCATCCATCTGTCCGTCCATCCATCCATTCAGGAATTTTATAACATGGAGAATATAACCATCTGTTGATTGTGTAGATGATGATGATGATGATGATGACGATGATGTTGACTGAATTTGTGTTTTATAGTGAAGATACAACAGTTTAAGCCTGACTTGGATCCCCTTCAGATATCACACTATGACACATTTCGCTTCATTATTGCTTCCCTCGTGCAATATATAGCAGTTATGACGGGAAGTAGAGTTCAGGTGTGAGAGCAGAGTGTTGTTTTAGAGAGCAGTGTGAGAAGAATGTAGTGTGAGTATAGTATGAGCAGTGTGACTAGAATGCATCGTCCCTATTTAACGTCGATTACCCCAGTTACTAAAAAAAATAAAGAAGCGAGTTGGCTGAAAAATGTGTGTGTCTCTCTCTCTCTCTCTCTCTCTCTCTCTCTCTCTCTCTCTCTCTCTCTCTCTCTCTCTCTCTCTCTCTCTCTCTTTCCCTCTCTCTCTCTCTCTCTCTCTCTCTCTCTCTCTCTTTCCCTCTCTCTCTCTCTCTCCCTCTCTCTCTCCCTCTCTCTCTCCCTCGACAGACTGATGGTGATGTAACCGATTCAGAAATATGAGAGGTTCAGTGAGATGAAAGAAGAGGGACGAGTGAATTGAAAGAGGATTTGGCTGTGTGTGTGTGTGTGTGTGTGTGTGTGTGTGTGTGTGTGTGTGTGTGTGTGTGTGTGTGTGTGTGTGTGTTTGTCCATTCCATACACCATTTCCTCTAACTAAGAACCACATAATATTGTATATACAGAAGACTTCATAAAATTTCTTCCCAAAATAGGCTATTTAATTGAATATTACTTTTTAATATTTTCTTTCTGTGTTATTTGTGTCTCAGTCTGTCCGTGTATGTCCGTCCGTCCTTACGTCTGTCCGCCTGTCTGTCTTTCCGTCCGTCCGTCTGTCAGTATGTTCGTTCTTTCGTCTGTCTGTCCGTCTGTCTTTCCGTCCGTTCGTCTGTCTGTCCGTCCGTTCGTCTGCGTCCGTCCTTTCGTCTTTCCACCTGTTTGTCCTTTCGTCGGTCCGTTCGTATCGATTAATCGTCTGTTGTATCTGTCTCGCAGGTTATATCTATCTATCTATTTTTTTTCGAGCAGTTTCAATATACGAAGCCTTCCCTTCACCATTATTTTTTTACTTAACATAATCCTAATATTGAATATGCCATGTTGATGAGAAAAGGGGCAGAAAAAATGAAGAGAAGAGAGAGAGAAAGGAGAAGAAAAGGAAGAACAGGAAGAAAAAAATAAGAAGAAGAAGAAAGGAAAAAGAAACTAAAATTAATGAGACGAAAAAGAAGAAATGGAAAAAAGAAAAGGAAAGAGAAAAATAATTAAAGAAAAACAGAATGATGAGGCATGTTGCAGAATCAAAACAATAGCAACACACATCAACACTGGCAACACACACTCCCACCAACTCATTTTTAGAAACTCAGAAGGCGTGATGTTTCGAGAGATTTATGAGCAGAGAAGTGAATCATTCTCTCTCTCTCTCTCTCTCTCTCTCTCTCTCTCTCTCTCTCAAGCGGAAAGTGTGCATCTCTATATTTTTGTAAGTAGAAACGAGCGCACTTTTTTTTTTTTTACAAAGAACCATAAAGTGTGCGTATCTTGTGTATTTATGTAACTCTCTCTCTCTCTCTCTCTCTCTCTCTCTCTCTGGTGTGAGTTAGTGCCTAGGGAATAAAATGCTACAAATATCCAGCCAGCACCACCGCCATAATAAATTCCAAGGACCCTTTTGTCTGTTAGCCTCCAGTCTTGCAAAGGGGGGCGCATCTCCCCCTCCCTCTCTCTCTCTCTCTCTCTCTCTTTACCTTTTTTTCTTGGTAATAAATTCCAGATTCTCTTGTCTCTTATCTTCATCTTGGAAGGTAGGGTATGTGGCTTCCTCTTCTCTCTTTTCTTATTCCACGCAAGGTACTTTATTAACATCTATCTGGTTCATCTGTCCTTGTTTTATTTTATTCATTCACCTCTGCTCATCTAAACTCCTAACCATATTCACTGATCATCTTCCCTCCCTCCTCCTTCTCTTCCTCCTCCTCCTCCTCTTCCTCCTGCCAGCTCTCACTCCACATTGAGGTATCCTGATGCTGTGAGTGCAGAATGAGTTACACCATGCCCATTTTCTCTTACTTTCTCACTTCCTTTCTCACTTTCTTTCTATCTATTATTTCGTCTCTTCTTTTCTTCCTTATCTTCCTTCTCTCGTTAATTTTTCTCCTTTCTCTTCTGCCCTTATGCTCCCCTGCCCTTTTTTTTTTTTTTTTACACAGTTATCCTTTCCCTCTCAATACCTTTTTTTTTTTTTTCTTTTTCCTTTTCCCTTTCCACTCCCTCCTTCTCCCCATCATTACCCCCACCACCACTCACTCCTTCCCTCTATCTCCCTCTTACTGTTCCTTCTTCTTACTTCTTTTATCTCTTCCTTTTTTCTCCCAGCTTTCTCTCCTTCCTGTCTTTTATTTTCCTTCCTTTCTCCCAGCTTTCCCCTGTTTTGTTTTCATACCTTTCCTCTCCCTCCAAACATCTCTTCCTCCCTCTTGCCTCTCTTCCTTCCTCCTCTTGCTCCCATTCGTCACCCCCACCCCCACACACTCCACACCGGGGCATGCTAACGGGGTGTGAGGGGCAGGGGAGTAAGACGATGCCCATTTTCCAGCGATATATTGGCCATTCTTGTCATCACCACCAAATAATATCCTCATGGTCAAAAAGGAATGGTTTTGTTGCCACTGGGAATGTGAGTGAGAGGGGAAGCGGGAGGGGAAGGAAGGGGAAGAGTAGGGGAGGAATGGGATGTGTGAGAGAGGGAGGGGAGAGGGGGATTGTGGGGAGAGGAAGAGGAGGAGAGGGGAATGTACTCGTAAAGGAGAGGAAGAGGAGTAGGAGAGGGAGAGGAAGAGGAGATAAGTAAAAGAGGAAGGGGAGAGAGGGATGTACGAGAGAGAGAAGGGAGTGGAAAGGGAGAGAGGGAGATGTGTAGGAGAAGGGGACAGGGAGAGGAAGGGGAGAGGGAGACAAGAGGGGGATGTGTGGGATGTGTGTCTCGTTCTTCATCACTGTGTCTCTTCGTTTCCGCTGGCTTTTCTTCTCATTCGTTTTCATCCTGTCTCTGCCTCCGTCTTGCTGACACACACACACACACACACACACACACACACACACACACACACACACACACACACACACACACACACACACACACACACACACACACACACACACACACACACACACACACACACACACAAACACACACACACACACACACACACACACACACACACACACACACACACACACACACACACACACACACACACACACACACACACACACACACACACACACACACACACACACACACACACACACACACACACACACACACACACACACACACACACACACACACACACACACACACACACACACACACACACACACACACACACACACACACACACACACACACACACACACACACACACACACACACACACACACACACACACACACACACACACACACACACACACACACACACACACACACACACACACACACACACACACACACACACACACACACACACACACACACACACACACACACACACACACACACACACACACACACACACACACACACACACACACACACACACACACACACACACACACACACACACACACACACACACACACACACACACACACACACACACACACACACACACACACACACACACCCACCTTCATTCATCCACTCATTTTTCACTGACTGACTGACTGACTCTCTCTCTCTCTCTCTCTCTCTCTCTCTCTTTCTCTCTCGGCAGCCTGCTCTCTATTGGATGACGTTCATGACAGCACATTCCCTTGATTACAGTGAGGAGTGCGGAGGAAGGATGGATTGGAGGAAAGATGAGGTGGAGGGAGGAAGAGGGAGAGGGAGGGGAAAAGATGGTGAGGTGGAGGAATTATGAGGGAGAGGAGGGAGGGTTCGGTGCATGGAGAGAGGGAGGGAGGGGGAGAATATGGCAGAGGGAGAGAGAGGGAGAGGAAGAGGGAGGGATAATGAGATAAAGGAAAAAACTGGGGAGAGGGAGAGGGCTAGAGAGAGGGGGGGTGAGAAAGAGGAAGATTGAGGGAGAGAGAGTGAGTATCTGAAAAAGGAGAGAGAGCAGAGGAGGAGGAGGAAAGAAAACCGAGGAGAGAAGGAACGTAAGGGAGAAAAGGGTTGAAGGAATGATATGGAAAAGGAGGGAGGAAGATTAATTAAGAGGAGAGATGTGTGTGTGTGTGTGTGTGTGTGTGTGTGTGTGTGTGTGTGTGTGTGTGTGTGCAATATGCCAGCGCTTCCTGCAATAATAACACATTTTAATTCCACTTCCTTGTTCCGATAGATTTTAATGGGAGTTCCTGTTAATTTGCAAGATGTCTTAGGAGTAATTGTCTTGATATGACGTGTGTTAATTACAGTATGTTTTCATCTGTGAAAAATGTATATTAATTTTGGTGGTGAGCTTAAGAGAGTTGAAAATAATCACTTTCTCTCTCTCTCTCTCTCTCTCTCTCTCTCTCTCTCTCACACACACACACACACACACACACACACACACACACGAATAAGACAATACAGTATGCATTAATATTAGACACAGGCTTAAAGATGAAGGTCACAAGGCATGATCACCCTTGAACCTACTCCATAAACCTCACGCTTGACCTGTTGTCCTCAAATCCATGGTATCCTTGTCATTAGCGGTACGTCAACCCGTGCACCAAGTTTGGGGTAAATCGAAGAAAAATTAATCTCTAAAGGCCGAAACCATTCTCACGGGGCCGGAACTATTCTCACGGCTGCCGTAAGATTAATTCAGACTTTCAGATTACAAACAGTTCGTATCCGATTTCAACCCAGTTTGGTAGAGGCGTTGCGGGGCTGACCATGACGAAACCTACTTTTTTTTTTTTTTTTAACATTCGGTTAAGAGATTTTAGATGAAACTGAGACTTTAATGGAAGTGTTATTAATCTGTGAGTCTGTCCCGAGAAGACCTATTTTTATTCCCTTTATCACGATGACGCCAGGTTCAGTTTGTTTCTTACCCTTCCCTCTCCTGCACGTCTCATGTATAATAGTGAAGGGGTTATACAGAGAGGGTTATACAGAATTATACACTTTGAGACCCCCAGTAAGAGAGGAGATATATTTTAGGCTTAATTACTGAAGCATACACGTTTTAAGAGACAAATCCCAGTGACTCCGGTTTGCATTGAGGGAGATTCTCATTCTTCTTTCTCCCTAGGCATCTGGTTTTCTGGCTGCA
>NC_137044.1:12002925-12005425 GCF_032717465.1 Coenobita brevimanus
CCTGTCCACTATTACTATTCATTATTGTATATTCCTAACCCTTAATGCATTTCAGTAAGATTTGTCAAAGTATATTGTTCCTATTTTTCTTCATGTTATCTCTCCAACCGATTTTGACTTGAGGTGTTGTATGTGTGTGTGTGTGTGTGTGTGTGTGTATGTGTGTGTGTGTGTGTGTGTGTGTGTGTGTGTGTGTGTGTGTGTGAGAGAGAGAGAGAGAGAGAGAGAGAGAGAGAGAGAGAGATCAAAAGGCCTCACGGTAGCCCTGATGAATAAGTTGATTACTCTCATTTTCCTTTCATTAACTGTCCTTATACTGAGGCGAGGGGAAGGACACACACACACACACACACACACACACACACACACACACACACACACACACACACACACACACACACACACACACACGTTCTCTCTCATGCCACCTCTATCACCCCACCTGCTAAACCGTCCAGTCCATCAGTGAAGAATTATGGGATACTGATATATTTAGCATTTCTTTATCTAGCCATAGAAGTAAGTATGAATGGGAGAGAATGGGTAAGGAGGCTGAAGCAAGACCAGGCCTAATTAAACAAGTTCCCCCGAAAGGAAGTAAGGGCCACTTATCCATTTCCCGGACATCATCTCCCTCTTACTTACTGACCATGACTCTGAGTTTTCCAGCACTGACTGAACTAAGTATAAGTGCCCCTCAGTAATAAATAAATAAACAAAAATAAACATAAAATAGAGGATATAAATAGAGAGAACTTGGGGGGGGGGTAAGAAAGTTCAAGGAAGGCAGGATCGAGGTTAAATAAACAAGTCCTTCCCCGGGGGTGGATCAGTAAAAGAAAACGTGAAACACATTGCCCACCGCCAGAAGACAACAAAAGAAGGCCAACTCTGTCTCCCATTGGCCGGCGTTTCGGGGTGTCAACAATGGGACCAGCCAATCAGCGTCTATTGGCGAACGCGGAGGGAATTAGTGAAAGTAATTGGAAAGCCACCGAGTCGTAAAATCGATAGAAATTACCAGTATTGGGAGGGGGAGGGGAGGGACGGGGAAAAGAGAGAGAGGGAGAAGGTGCGTACGTCACAAGTGCTCCGGAATTTGCGATATAATTGGCCTGGTTCGGAATTAGCTGTCGTTTAGAAGTGAATGGGGGAATTGAGAGGGGGTGGGGGCCGTTATCGAAATTTGAACCGACGTGAAAATTTGCCACTGGAATTACGTCTTAAAAGGGAATATGAGAAAATGTAATGTCGTTTAGCAATGACGAGAGGCTTGGAGGGAAGGAGGGGGGTTAGGGTGGGTGGTTATTCCTGCTGGAGTATTGAAATCTGAACGTGAGTGATGATTTGCTGTTATCATTTTGTCTTTTATGTGTAAGAGGTTGTGAACGATGCCTTGTGTCGAATGGGGAACTGAGAGATGATCTATCTATCTATCTATCTATCTGTATCTGTCTATCTGTCTCTCTGTATCACAGCGTAAAATGAAGAGATATACATAAACGGGAAATAAAGCAGTTTAGTGAAATGTAAGGAACAAGACAGGTAGATTCCAGTATGGACAAGGAAGGGAGAGTTTAGAGTTTGTCCTTGCCCGTCGTTCTTCCTCCAAGTGAAACTGATAGTAGGGTAAGTCTGTGAATCTGCCTGAATTCTACTTGATCTGGTGTGCAGTTCGACCTTTTTGGTATTATTATTATTATTATTAATTATTATTATTATTATTATTATTATTATTATTATTATTATTATTATTTGTGTATACTCAGTTAAGATCACCTCTCCCGTTTCCCTTTCTTCTTTCCCATTCCCCTTCCACCACCTCTTTTCTTCTCTTTCCCTTCCTCTCCTTCCTCCCTCCTCCCCTTCCACTTCTCCCTTCTTTCACTCTTCCACTTCTACGTCTTCAGTCCTTCTCTTTCTCTCTCCCTCTTCCCTTTCTCCTTCCTGACCTCCCCCCTACTCTTTTTTCCCCGTGCCATCATCTCTCCCCCTCCCCAACACTTCCGCTTCCCCCCGTGACTCCCCTCCCTGTAGCATTCTCCCCGTTCCCTCTCCCCCTCTCCTCCAAATTTTACGTTCCCACTTTAGTTCTAAGAATCTGACTTCCCCCCCCCTTCCTCTCAGCCTCCTCTGTCTCTCTCTCTCTCTCTCTCTCTCTCTCTCTCTCTCTCTCTCTCTCCCTGGCACTATACTCCTTTCACCCTAACCTGGCCCAACTTTTCATTTTTTTGCAGCTTATTTCCCGTAGCTCAGTGGTAGAAGAGAGTATTCAGGCTACCTATCATTTCCGTAGCATTTCTTCGTGACTAGCATCAAATTATAGTATTAATCATTTGTTACAACTCGGTATTCAGACTGGAGAGACTGCATTTTTTGACCATGTTAGAGTGAAAAGGATTTAGTTAATAACAATGGAATTCTTCTTTATCTTGAAAATTGGTCAGGATCGTTGATAGATGGATAGATAGATAAATTTGACTCCATGGTTCTTCGCGTT
>NC_137044.1:12015425-12022925 GCF_032717465.1 Coenobita brevimanus
AGAGGTAGGGGGAAGGGGATATGAGAGCAGGGGAGGAGGTAGGGGAAGGTGTGAAAGAGAGGTAGGGGACATGAGGTGAGAGGGTGTGAAGGTACAGGGTGTGAGGGTGGGAAGGGGTGTGTCAGGAGCGTCCTTCATTAGGCTAATCGCACGGTCGGCTAATTAAAGTATTTAGGGGCAATTAGTGGAAGAGCCTGCTGACCTGCAAGTTAAGTGCCGGGGTGGTGGTGTTGGGTGGGGCTGGGTGGAGTGATGTGGGGAGGGGGTGGGGTGAAGTGGGGTGAAATGGAAAAGGGTGGGGTGAAGTGAGGAGTGGTGGGGTGATGTGGGGTTGGGTGGGGTGTGCAAAACAGTACAAAGGAAAGCAAATAACAACAGACCCGTTTGCCCTTTATAGGAAAGGTTATAAATGACAAAACTAATCTATCGGCTAAAGACAAGGTTGGGTGGGGTGCAGTGGGGGGGGTTGGGGTGAGCTGGGGAGGGGTGGGGTGAAGTGAGGAGGGGTTGGGTTGGGTGGGGTTGGGTTGAGTGAAGTGGGGTTGGGTGGGGTGAAGTGGGGATGGATGGATATTGCTAGAGATGGCGTGGGAGAGGGGCGCAGAAGTTAAAGAATGGGGTGTGGTTTAGGTGGGTGAGGGGTGGATGGGATGTGGTCTAGCTAGAGACGGTATGGGTGGGGTTGGATGGGGTTAGGTGAGGTGGGGTGGGGTGGGGATGATATGAAGAAAGGTAAAGAGAGGTGAAAAGAAGAAGAATGGCGAATTATTTAAAAAAAAAGAAAAAAGAAAAAATATGAGTTGTGGTGTTGTTATTGTTTTTATTATTGCTGTTGTTATTTTTGTTATTGTTATTGTTGTTGTTTTAGCCTCAGGTTAATTAGAACGTGAACCCGGTGCACTGCAGGCTGAAGTTGCCCTGCTCCTGTAGTCCACCATCCCCCTTTTGGAGTATAGGGGGGAGAAGGACGTATGTATAGCCGGGCACAAGAGCTGCGTGGATATATTGGTGCCACCGCGTGAAGGCCTCTCCCTCTCACCAAAAGGAGAGTGAGAGAAAAGAGTAGTGCAGAGGAGAAAGAGACGAGGTGGAAGAGAAGAGAGGAGGAGAAAAGAGAGAAGAGGAAAAACTTAAAGACAAAAAGAAAAGAGTAGTACTGAGGAGAGAGAGGGGGAGAGAAGACAGGAGGGAAGAGAAGGAAGGAGAAAAGAGAGGAGAGGCGCGAGAAGAAAACACAGAAGAGAAGAAAGCGAAAAAAAAATAATAAAAAGGAACGAAGAGAAAAAAGGAAAAAAAAATACACAAAGAAAAAAATCCCTGTCGGTTGAATTCAGTGACGGGAGAAGAAAAAGAATAAAGAGATTAGAGATACGGAAATACGAGGAAAGAGAAGGAAAGAAGAAGAGAGAAAATAAAAGAAAAGAGGAGAGAGAAAACACAAAAGAGAAAAGAGAGGAACGGGACGGAAATAAAGAGAAAAAGAGAGGAGAGAAGGAAATAAAGAAGAAAAGAGAAAAGATGACAGGAAATAAAAGGAAAAAGAGGAGAGAGAGAGAGAGAGAGAGAGAGAGAGAGATAGAAGAAAAGAGGAAAGAGAGAGAAGGAGATAAGAGAAGAGAGCACCCCGCCACACACATAATATCCTGCCCAGTAGAAATAATCATATTTATGTAGCGCCACTTTCAAAGATGGCACCTCATTCTCCTCCTCCACTTCCTCCTCTCTTTTCTTCCGTTCTTTCCTCCTCCTCCTCCTCCTCCTCCTCTCCTATCATTTATCCATTCTCATATCTACCCGTGTGTTCTTTTATCTCCAATCATTTAACTGTATGCTTTTATCTTTTTCTATCTCCAATCCTTTAGCTTCTCCATTCGTCTATTATTTCCAGTCGTCTATGTACTTCCATTATTCTGTCTCTTTCTAATCTATTTTCTTTCTTCCCTCTATTTACTTTCATTTATCATTTGATCACCCATCTTTCCAGTACTCTATCTCATTTCATTATTCCAATTCCCTTCTACATTCAGTTTCTTCCCTTCTATCTATTGCCGCTCTTCTATCTACTTTTCATCAATCTATTTCCGCTCTTCTGTCTACTTTTCTTCTATTTCTCCTTCTACCTTTTTCTGTTCTTCTATTTCTCTCCTTCTGTTTCCTCTCTTCTATATATTTCTCTCCTTCTATTTCCACTACTCTGTCTACTCCACACCCACTCTTGGACATGTATAGTAAATCCTGCAGTCCATGTCAGGCTTGTGTATGCTGGCCGCTACAATGCACGCACTCGCATCTCCTACTCCTCGTTATATTTTTGTCACATTTTCACTACTTCCTCGTTCGTCCCTTTTCCTTTTTTCTGTCCTTCCTTCTTTCCTCCTTCATGTTGTCCTCTTTTTTTCTTTCTGTCTTCTCTTCCTCCCCTCTTGTCCTCTCTTCTCCTCACCAAGAAAATCGTCTAGAAACAGCCAAAAATAAAACATACATAACGTCATAGGCTTGAAAGGAGTTAGATACGTACATACACATACGTCAACACATCTCCGGGTCATGAAAGGAAACATTAATATTTTGACTCCAAAGGGTCATTTTCCCGGCCATAAAGATTTAAAGTCTGTGGTAATGTTAACCCCCATTTCACTTGCCGCCGAGAGAGAGAGAGAGAGAGAGAGAGAGAGAGAATAGCGAAGTCAGAACATGCCCCCGCCGTGCCAATCCAATTCCTACAGCTTTAGGTGAGTGCTGGGAGGGAGATGTGAGGGGGGGGGGTGGAGAATTGTCAAAGCCACCTGCAAAAATGGGGAAGGGGAGGGGGAAGTGGGAGGGAAAAGGAGAAGGGGGAGGGAGAAGGTGGAGCGGGAGGGGGAAGGAGTAGGGGAGGAAGGGAGGGGGTATTGTCAAAACCATATGTAAAAATTGGGAAGGGGAGGGTGGGAGGGGGTGGAAAGGGGAGGGGAAACGGCCTCCTGCAAAATTGATGAGGGGGAGGGGTGGAAAAGGGAGAGGAAAGGGGAGGGGTGCAAGGGAAGGGGGGGGGGATGAAAACTGTTAAAGTCACCTGTAGGATTTGGGGAAGGGGTGTAGAAGGGGAAAGGGAATTATTAATGGTACCTGTTAAATGGAAGATTTGTGTGTGTGTGTGTGTGTGTGTGTGTGTGTGTGGCCTAGGTTTGGGGGAGGTGGTAGTGATAATGAATGTGTGTGTGTGTGTGTGTGTGTGTGTGTGTGTGTGTGTGTGTAGAAAGCGTATGATGGGGTGAACTTGGGATGTGGTGGAATGGGGATGGGACTGAATGAGTACGTAACTTGAACTGGATGAGATAGATATATATAAAGAGTGGACTGCAGGCTAAAAACGCTCTATACAGTCCACCATCCTTCTTTCGGGGGGGGGGGTAAGAAGGAAGTTGAGGGAGATACTTTATTATTAGGTAAAGAATGCATGTAGAGGATAGGCCGCTCCTTTACTACCCGTTCACTTCTTCCTTTTCATGATTCACTTTATTAATGTGTTTAATTTTGTTGTATTTTGGGGACATATGGTGATTTTTAAATGGCTAGGGAGGGATTACGTCAGCATCGCGCCAGGAGGTATGTTTGTTCCTGTTTGTTTATTTATTATTGACATTACAAGGAAAAGCGACACACCACCCGTCCATAAAACTGATGTGACACGAGACTTTTTTCACGCACGTAAGATTGCATGCGGCTAATCATGACAAAATACACACACACACACACACACACACACACACACACACACACACACACACACACACACACACACACACACACACACCGATTGTGGTTGGTTTAGACTTCTCAGACTTTGTACACGAGGTGAGACTCAGCGTAGACGGCTGTTGTCCAAGTCTGAACAGAGGAAGGATGGAGGGTAGATGTGTCCTGTTAGAGGGTAGATTGGAGTGTTAGAGGGTAGACTGTGCTGTTAGAGGTTAGATTGGGCTTGTTAGAGGGTAAACTGGGAGTATTATAATGTGAGAAATATATAGAGCCACAGGAAAAATTACCTGCTTTTCATCCACCAGTGCCGTGCCGTGAGATTGAACCCCGGCTTAGTACAGTTTGAAAAAAAGTAGGAGACTTCTGTGGACCTGTAGCAGTGGCAGGGTCCTCTGCTATCCTTGTCTTATCCGTGTATTCTTTTGGGCTCCAGGGAAAAAGATCTGTGCTAGGGCATGGTCAGGGGGGACTGGTGGAATGTATCTTCAGTCACACACAGAAAAAGTAAAAGAAAAAAAACAGAAAAACGTGAACCAATTCCAACTCCTTCATGCCAAAAACCGAACTGGATAGAAAGTAGAAAGCATTCTGTCTGTCTGTGTGTCTCTCTGTTGGTCTGTCTGTCCCCACTCTGTCTCTGCCTGTCTCTGTCTCTATCTCTGTCTGTCTGTCTGTCTCTGTCTCTGTCTGTCTGTCTGTCTGTCTCTGTCTCTGTCTGTCTGTCTGTCTGTCTCTGTCTCTGTCTGTCTGTCTGTCTGTCTCTCTGTCTGTCTCTCTGTCTGTCTGTCTGTCTCTCTCTCTCTCTCTCTCTCTCTCTCTCTCTCTCTCTCTCTCTCTCTCTCTCCCACCCACCAAAACTCCAAATTTCCCCCTCCTCTCCCACTCCACTGGCACCCACGTTCCTTTTTCGAGCTGGCACTTCTCTTAGCACGTGTTCCTTCATCCCTAGTGCCGGAAAATGCAGACGGGATATTGGCGGTCGCTGCTAGTGCTGGCGAGGGTGAAACTGTCGAGAGATATTGCTTGTATTATGAGGTCTCGCCCTGGAAATGGAAAATCGTGGTAAATTATGGTGTGGGAGCTGAGCGAGCGAGCGAGCGAGAGAGAGAGAGAGAGAGAGAGAGAGAGAGAGAGAGATGAAATTCTGATCATATGACACTCCCCCCACAGTCTGACCCTCAAAGGAAATTTAATATTACAGTGGCCGGCGTGTCGGAGAAGAGCAGCAGAAAAGCAGCGCAGTCCCATTTCATTTATTCAGATACCCCCCCTTCTCTGTCTCTCTCTGTCTCTGTCTCTCTGTCTCTGTCTCTGTCTCTTTCACGGGCATGTTCATTAGTTTGATTGCTATGTTCACCTTCTTTTAATCCGTTTAAGTGCAAGAGTCGATTTAAGTTTTTTTTTTCATCTTTTCTAATGTTATAATTCATTCAACACTGAGAATTGTTGCACCCGAGGGATTGATGGGTTTCTTTGGTAATTAGTGAGTTTGTGTGTGTGTGTGTGTGTGTGTGTGTGAGAGAGAGAGAGAGAGAGAGACCGAAAGTAACTATATCCATCCACTGTCACCGTCATTGGTCCTCCTCTCCCACCCTCCTTCCCCTACCAAATGCTGACCTTACCCAACCTTAACGAGGCTCGGGACCTGGCTCACGGCAAATTGATGCATTGATTCTTCCTCCAGCCCTTGGGACCTGGCTCTCGGACCTGCCTGGGGGATTTTGAGCCCTAGTGGAAGGATGGAGGAAGGGCGGTTTTGGCTCGCGGCAGGGGGGCGTGGGTTTGGCGTTTTGTGGGCCGCCGTGGGAAGTGAATGATGGAAATTGGTTTTACATAGAAAAGGACCCGGAGTTGGGGATAATAACTGACGGGCTTGGGGAAAAGTAGTTTGAGGAGTGAGGAAGTGGTGGGGGTGGTGGATTGTGGGTGTGGGTGGATGGGGCTGGGTGGGGGTGAGTGTGGATGTGGGTGCAGTGCCATAGAATTAACTTGTGGATAGTCGTGTGTGTGTGCGTGTGCGTGTGTGCGCGTTAGGGGAAGCTGGTTGAAGATGCAGAAGAAAACTAGGGAATAGGGGAGGGGGAAGGAGGAAGAAGAAAGATCGGAGAAACAAGCAAGGAGAAGAATGGAGGAAGCAGAGAGAGACACTGTGATAGCGGGAAATTAGAGGAAAATACAAGTAGAAGGAAATGGAAGAAATAGAAGAATAGGAAGAGAAGGAATAAGGTAATAAAAATGTAAAACGGTGGTGAGGAAAGAAGAAAGGAAAGACCATGAATAAGAAATCAATATGGAAAACAGAAGGTGGAGAAAATTGAGAGGAAAAAGGAAGTGGATGAGAGAGATGATATGCGGAAGGAGAACAAAGCGGAGTTGGAGAGAGAGAGAGAGAGAGGAGTTAATCTACTTTAATCAGTGAACCCTCCTCCTCCTATGACTCACTCTCACCAAAATATAATCGTTTGACGTTATCTTGAATGCAGTATTAGAGTTGTCCAGAGCATTAGAGGGTTAGTGGTAAGAATATTAACACTCCCAGGCTCCTATGCTCATTCTCAGCTGCCTAATAACTCTCTCTTGTCACTCTCCCTTCCTCTCTGTCTCTCTCGATCTCTCCTCCATTTCCCTCCCACATGCCTCACTGTCTTTCATCCTCCCACACATTCTCTCTCTCTCTCTCTCTCTCTCTCTCTATCTATCTATCTCTCTCTCTCTCTCTCTCTCTCGTCTGCGTCAACACTGTCGTACCCAGAGTGTCCCTTCTACTCGAGTGAGGGGGAGGGAGTCAAGAAGCCTTCACTTTTTCTCTCTCACTTTCTCACGTTTCTCTCTCTCTCTCTCTCTCTCTCTCTCTCTCTCTCTCTCTCTCTCTCTTCTCTCTCTCTCTCTCTCTCTCTTTCTCTCATAATTATTTTCATTCTCCTCCACTCAAGCTTTTTCTTTTCTTCTCAGGGAAAAAGTTGACTTTGAATATATTTGCTTTAAATATAATGTCGCCTTTTTTTTTTTGAGTTAGCGCTTCAGGAAATATGTCTGGATATTTTGAATAATTGAAAATAACTTGAAGACGATTTTATTTAGTATGAGGACGATTTTGTTTAGTATGAGGACGATTTTATTTAGTATGAGGATGACTATTTAGTATGAGGACGATTTTATTTGGTATGAGGACGATTTTATTTGGTATGAGGACGATTTTATTTGGTATGAGGACGATTTTATTTGGTATGAGGACGATTTTATTTAGTATGAGGACGATTTTACTTAGTATGAGGACGTTTTTATGTGTGAGGGCGATTTTATTTAGTATGAGGACGATTTTATGTAGTATGAGGACGATTTTATTTAGGTTCAGGGCAATGTTATGTAGCAGAAAAGCAGTAGTTTCCTCTCCACATGTAGGTCTCTCTCTCTCTCTCTCTCTCTCTCTCTCTCTCTCTCTCTCTCTCTCTCTCTCATGGAAAGAGTACCGGTATATTTTTATGCTTATTTGAAGAGCTTTGCTGAAGAAAGCCGATTGAGCCAAATGGTGTACAGGGTCGAAAATGGTGTGTGTGTGTGTGTGTGTGTGTGTGTGTGTGTGAGAGAGAGAGAGAGAGAGAGAGAGAGTCTGTGCAGATTTCTCCAGAGAGAGGCGTCCAGTCACTTACCACTTAACCCTTTGATGTCCTGTGTGTGTGTGTGTGTGTGTGTGTGTGCTCCATTCTCCTGCTTTCAAAGGCAAGCCCGAGAACAAACACACACAAAAAAGAAAAAAGC
>NC_137044.1:12027925-12030425 GCF_032717465.1 Coenobita brevimanus
AGGCAGGAGAGAGAAATTGAGGCAGGGGTGAGGCAGGAGAAAAAAATTGAGGCAGGGGTGAGGCAGGAGAGAGAAACTGAGGCAGGGGCGAGACAGGGGGAGGTAGGAGAGAGAAACTGAGGCAGGGGTGAGGCAGGAGTGAGGCAGGTGCTCGGTATGCATAAGGTGGTGTAGGTGCAGTGTGGCCTCTCACGACCCAGCAGGGAGATCCACAAGTACCTCTCTCTCTCTCTCTCTCTCTCTCTCTCTCTCTTTCTCACATATAATGATTTTTCTCTTCCTTCTATAATATAAATTTGTTCCCCCCCTCTCTATCTCGCCCCTTTACTTTCATTTCTGTCACTCTAATCTATGTTAGTTAGACGAGAGAGAGAGAGAGAGAGAGAGAGAGAGAGAGAGAGAGAGGTTAAGTAGGGGAATGAGCCGACTAGCCAGTGACTCAACCCAACACATTATGAGGGTAGAGGGGAGGGAGGGAGGGAGGGAGGGAAGTGGGAGAGGGAGGGAAAGTGAGGGAGGAAGGAGAGAGAGGTTTGGTAGGGAAGGGAGGGATAGAGGAAGGAGGAGGAAGGAAGGTGAAGGAGGAAGGAGAGAGAGGTTTCGAGGAAGTTGGGAGGGAAGGAAAATGATAGGAGAGATGGAGGAGAGGAGAATGTGGTAGAAACTGAGAGAGATATAAAAGTGGAGAAGGAAGATGATGAAAGAGAGGGAGAGAGAGAGAGAGAGAGAGAGAATCCTTCAAGTGTCTCATCTAGCTGTAAGGGTGTGTTGTTCCTACGTGATCCCCCCCCCTCTCTCTCTCTCTCTCTCTCTCTCTCTCTCTCTCTACACACACACACACACACACACACACACACGGATCCGGATTGGAATATTACCCTCAAGAACACTTTAAGGGCTCGTAAAAGATGCATGATTCAGGCAGAGCTGTGTGTGTGTGTGTGTGTGTGCTAGTGTGTGTGTGTGTGTGTGTGTGTGTGTGTGTGTGTGTGTGTGTGTGTGTGTGTGTGTGTGTGTGTGTGTGTGTGTGTGTGTGTGTGTGTGTGTATTCTTGCTTGTCCTTGCACGCATGCATATTTATAAATGGAGAGAGAGAGAGAGAGAGAGAGAGAGAGAGAGAAGTAGAGGGAAGTGAGGGAAGAGGGCAGACACAATTGCTGACCATTATCTTCTTTAAGGTAATTGTGAGGTGTCTCCCTTGCAGCGACCGGGGGGAGAGAGAGAGAGAGAGAGAGAGGGATGGGGTATTCGTATGATGAAAAATAGTACACTGTATATTTTTAAAATGAAAATATCGGCTTAGTTGTAGCGCTTCTAAAACATGTATTTTTGCTTATATATTAATAACACTTCATCTCAAAATTGCAGCTCGAAAAATTTGTAATACTAAAAGCACGTAGTTTTTTTTTTATATTGTCTGAGAGATTTTGCTTTTAGTGTTTATAGTGCTCTTCCACAAAAAAAATCATTTATTTGAAGTTTTGTTTTCCTTTTAACAGGTTTTTACGGTTTTCAGAAATTTTGATGTTAGTAGAAAAGCATTTATTGTTACAGTGCATAGCTAAAGGGAAGAAGACAAAATGGAAGGAGAATAATAGGTGAGAATGAGGGAGTGAGGAGGTGATTTAACTTATCCACTTCGTTATATGCTACTAACCCATCGTGTGGGCGGAAGCATTACACTCACAGGGTCACATAGGATCTCCACAACACACTTTGCTTTAGTTTGGTTTTTTATTCTTCCCTTAAAGTCAAGAATAAGACAGAATCCGTAGAAAGCCCAGACTGCGATGGCGTCTTCATAAAGCTAGGCAAAAGATCGATACGTAGACGGTGAAACAGAAGACAGAATCCAAATAGAGTTAAACATAAGGTGGAAACCGTAAAGGGTCCAATATAAAGTAGGTTTCATATGAAGCTAAACATGTGATATAATCCTAGGAAGGCCAAATGTATGATAGAATATGTATAAAGTAAAAGAAATAAGATGGGATCCGCAGCAAGTCAAATAAAAGACAGAATTCATGTACCGTAAATTCAAACACAAAATGGCATCCGCAGAAGGCGAAATAAAAAAGTAGAATCCATGTAAAGCCAATCGCATTTCGGGACCCGTATAAACTGAAGACTGACACCCTTATATAGGATCTGATTGTACTCGTGCCTGGCTCTGACACTGGTATATTGAAAGACTTATTGGATCGATTCACTCAGTTATTTTAGCGTGCTTTTGCTTCTTTATTATTATTATTATTATTATTATTATTACTATGGCTGGAGACAGGGCGACATGGAGGCGATTTGACCGTGGCCACCCCTTACGGGATTAAGGCGTCTGGCAATAGGTAAATAGATTACTACTACTACAACTTCTGCTACTGCTACTACTACTACTACCACTACTCTTCTGCTACTACTACTACTATTGGTTTAGGAGAGACAGTTGATTCTTGAGAACGCCGTTTCATAAGTGGTTTATCTTGTTGTTTATACCTTACTG
>NC_137044.1:12042925-12082925 GCF_032717465.1 Coenobita brevimanus
TTTTCACCATTATTTTCATATGATTTGAATCCTTTGTCTACACACACACACACACACACACACACACACACACACACACACACACACACACACACACACACACACACACACACTCTCTTCAGCATTCTTTCACTACACACCCGTCCTTACCAGCATCATCATCATGATCTTCCTCACCATCATCATCATCATGATCTTCCTCACCATCATCATCATCATGATCTTCCTCACCATCATCATCATCATGATCTTCCTCACCATCATCATCATCATCATCATCACCAGTCATCATCACCAGTCATCATCATCACCAGTCATCATCATCATCATCATCATCTTTGTCACCACCACCACCGCCATCATCATCATCATCATCATCATCATCATCATCATCATCATCATCATCCCTTCGACCGGCTGACCGTCCGTATGGTCGAATTTGCGATACGGGTTCCGGAGCAAAAATTATCGACCTTAAATGCAAAATAGTGGGAGTTTCCGATTTATAAATTAGGACTGAAAGGAGTGCACGCCCCTGTGGCCAGCGGAGGGGTGGAATGGGGTGGGTAGACGCGGAGGGGGTAGAAGTAGACGAAGGGAGGGAGTAGATGGAGGGAGATGGTAGGTGGAATGAAGGGAGTGGAGTGGAATGGAGGGAGCAGATGGAATGAAGGGAGGGAGTAGATGAAGGGAGGTGGTAGATGGAATGAAGGGAGTGGAGTGGAATGGAGGGAGCAGATTGAATGAAGGGAGGAAAGTGGAAGGAGATGGAATGAAGGGAGGAGAGTGGAAGGAGTAGATGGAATGAAGGGAGGGGATAAGAGAGGTAGATGGAATGAAGGGAAGGGAATGAGGGGAGTAGATAAAATGAAGGGACTAGATGAAACAGTAGATGAAACGGGGTAGAAAAGAATCAGTGTAAAGAGACGTCAACGAAAAGAAGAGTGTATATAATATTAGGCAAAATATTAGACCTTATTAGTTTTCATGTTTGGATCAGAATTCTATAGTAACCCCCACTTCTCTCGCTCTCTCTCTCTCTCTCTCTCTCTCTCTCTCTCTCTCTCTCTCTCTCTCTCTCTCTCTTTCTCGCATGTCAGTCATTTCCTTGGTTCGTCTGAGTCATTTATCATTTTTCCACCTCTCTGTTTCTTACATTTTCTTTCATCTTTCATTTTGATTGACTTCCATTTTCTTTTTAATTGTTTTTAGTTTCTTTCTCACGTTCTTATAATTTTTCATGCTGTTCTCTCTCTCTCTCTCTCTCTCTCTCTCTCTCTCTCTCTCTCTTTCTCGCATGTCAGTCATTTCCTTGGTTCGTCTGAGTCATTTATCATTTTTCCACCTCTCTGTTTCTTACATTTTCTTTCATCTTTCATTTTGATTGACTTCCATTTTCTTTTTAATTGTTTTTAGTTTCTTTCTCACGTTCTTATAATTTTTCATGCTGTTCTCTCTCTCTCTCTCTCTCTCTCTCTGCTGCAGTTCACGTATTCAGCCACCAACACGTAATTATTCCCTTATTTTTGCACTCTACAGATGACTTTATTCTTTTCTCTAATAACTTTTTTCCTCAAGTCATCTCGTTCTCTCCTAAGGAACCTGTCGTGATCTTAAGAAAATAATAAGATGCCACCAGGAAGCATTGCAAAAAAGACATCGCCATACTGAAGGGGTTAAAACTGGATCTTGTTTCTCCTCCCCAGGGTTAACTTGGACTGATGGGGACAAAGGAAAAAGAAACGTCCTTAGCAGATGAAGATGTTGATGGTAAGATGCACCAGGTAGACTCCTAGAAGAAAGATAAGTGTGTCTTTTACCCTCTGTTTTCATTGTTTACAGTCTTGCATTCCTACGCTGTCAGTCTTTTCATGTAATTCTTCAGTCTCGTGCATTAACTTACTGTCAGTCCCCTCTCTCCCTCCTTCTCTCTTTCCCTCTCTCATGTCCCCTGATCTCCCCACTCCCCCTCCATCTTCCACTTTCCTCCCTCTCACTTTTCCTTCATACATTTCTACTTTTAAAAAATTCCCACCCATTTCTCCTTTCTTTCGTCTTCTCTGTCTCCTTTCCTCCGATCTCTCCACTCTCTTTCCTTGCTCCTCTTTCCTCCCTCTTCCCTCCCTCTCACTTTTCTTCTTTTACAATTTACCTTGCATTCCTTAATTTCACTCTCATTCCTCTCTTTCTTTCCCCCCTCGTTTTCACTCCTTCCCTCCTCCTTTCCTCCGATCTCTCCACACTCCTTCGCTCCTCCCCCTCCTCCTCCTCCTCCTCCTTCCTCCTTCTCACCTCGCCTTCCAAGAGTTCTCCTGATTGATGAGCGGGTCGGAAGAGGAGGATTTGTTTGAGTTTGCCATTTCACTTTTAGCGCCCAGAGAGAGAGAGAGAGAGAGAGAGAGAGAGAGAGAGAGAGAAAGAAGCATCACTGAAAAAGAAGTAAAGGAGGAAGAAGTTAAGAAAGGACAGAGAGTGAGAGAACCACATGTTTACAAAGTTGAAGAGACTCCCTAACACCTTTTCCTAAGCGATTTATTTTGCTTAAAACACCTTATCCTGTTTTCTTTTGTGTTACATAAACCCTTCCAATATCGCCACACTCTGCACAAATACCGTACATAAAAGCTGTTAACCAGCCATATCCAAAAAATGAATCGCTTAGGAAGAGGTGTTAGGGAGCTTACTTATTCGACGAAAATAAAGCCTGTTTCTTTCTCAGGTTACAGTCAGGAAGTAAAAGGTGACATGACGCGCTTGTTAAAAAAAAAAATAAGAAGAAATAAAATATGCGTGGACATGGTTAGGTCTGTGAGGTGGAGGCAGGATTCCGGGGGATGGAGTGGCGTGTGAATGAGTGTGTGGCCCAGCTGACTATGGGTGATGTTGATAGTTCTCCATTTTTTCGTGATTTTTTTTCTCTTTCCTTGTGTTCTGAACTTTGACTTAGCCCATTCGTGGGTGGGAAAAAGGCCGGAAAAAAATAGATAAAAATAAATGCATGAATGAATGAATGAATGAACGAATAGAAGGAAAAATAGATAGATAAATAGACAGATAAATAAATAAATATGTAAATAAATATATGAATGAATGAGTGAAAAGAAAAAGAAATGAATGAATGAACGAAAAAAAATTATGTAAATAAATAAGTAGGTAAATAAATAAATAAAATAAATGTATGAATAATGTAGGTATATATCCAGATTCACATGGAAGTAATTATTCACCACAACATCATGACATTCCATCTAATTATCCCGGAACAGTGAAAAAAAAAAAAAATCCAGCCAGCCAGACAGTTCAATGCCCACGCCATCAGGTGAGTGGCTAATGAAAGGTAATGGCCAGGTGACTTGTGCAGGTGCCTTCCTCAATTCCCTTAATGTAAAACGCTTGTGTGTGTGTGTGTGTGTGTGTGTGTGTGTGTGTGTGTGTGTGTGTGTGTGTGTGTGTGTGTGTGCTTTTACTGAAACACGTCCCTGTTATTTAATTACAAGAATAACGCCAGGTAATTCTGTGCTTCCGGATCTGATGGCTGTGCGGTGTGTGTTATTGCTGTTATTTTGTTATTAAAACATATCACTAATTATCTTTATTGCTGGCGTGTGTTATTGCTGTTATTTAGGATATTTAAAGTTATTATTTTTACTGCTGGTGTGTGATATTGTTTCTTGAAGTTCAAGTTTTCATTGATTTTTTTTTTAGAACTGCTGTGCTTGTTTAGTGCTGTTATTTTTGAGTTAGCTATATATATATATATTTTTACTGTTTACGTGTGTTATTGCTGTCATTTTAAAGTTATTTGGAGATATAATTGATATTTTTTACTGATTGCATTGTTATTATTGTCATTTTTGAGTTATATGGAGATGTGATTTTTTTTTTTAATGCCTGTTTTTGCTGTTAGTTTTGTTATTTTGGATATTGCGTTGGTTTCTTACATTTTAGGAGTTGGTAATTACTGCATGAAAAAAATATAATGCTCTTCTGTTTGGGAGGTTCTCTTAACATCTTATTCTTAGTGACTTATCTAGAATATAGCACATTATTTGTCGCTGTAATACATTGTTTTCGTCTGACGGAACAGGGAAAGTCTTTTAAGTTAAATATATCGTGGTGCTGGAATTCGATGAGCCATAATTAAGGCAGGATTGAGTCTCCTTGGTTACTAGTCAAATCAGCCCTCCACTCTGAGTACACCTGGCCTCAACTAAGCTGGTGTGTGTTGTTTATGTCTTTTTAATACCAGAGAAAGAATTATTAAAGGGTTATACACAGAAATAAATCGGTAAGAAAGAGGTGCTTGCCTACCTCCTAACCTCGCCAGAATACCAGCCGTAAAGCCATATTCTCGTCAGCCTGGGGGGATTCCTAGCACCATTTACATGGCGATTTATTTCAGCTATCATTGATCTGCTTTTTTGTATGTATAAATATCGCCGGACTGTTGACATCATCATCATCAGCTTCAACATCCCCCCACCATTATTACCACACCACCACCACCACCATTATTATCATCATCATCATCACTATTACCACCATCATCACCACCATCCTTACCATCATCATCACCATTATCATCACCTTCACCTGCGTCACCACTACTCCCCCACCTCAAACCATCACCACCACAACAACAGCCACATTCTCCACCATCATCACTACCCTCACCACCACGACAATCACACCCTCATCACCACTAGCATCATACCCTCACCACCACCTCACCACAACAATCACCATCTTTCTCATCACATTCCCCGTTGACATAGCGTGTTGCAGGATCCCCAGCCCGGCGATGCAAACCTAAACATGCAATTCACTTTTTGCAAATGTTTGGGCCCGGAGACGCACGCACCGGTCGTCCCTTCCATCCCGGCGGGTCACGCTCGCGGCCGTCTGGTATTGTGCAGCCTGACGGGTATTACAGGAGAGGCGACTAAAAACGACAGGTGTGTAAAAGGGAGCGACAGGTAATTAACGAGAGACACGAGATGGTGGAAGGTTGACGGAACAGAACTGCATGGGGTCATTGCACAGGTAGTTGGATACATAGATAGATAGATAGGAAAATAGATGGGTAGATAAATAAATGGTTAGGTAGATAGATACAGTACTTGTGATTGGACAGGTAAATATATATAGTGGACTCTGATTTGACAGGTAGATATGGGATTTTCAGTAGGTGTGTGTGTGTGTGTGTGTGTGTGTGTGTGTGTGTGTGTGTGTGTGTGTGTGTGTGTGTGTGTGTGTGTGTGTGTGTGTGTGCAGCTAAAATGGAAAGACAGGAAATTAGCATCGATGTATTCTTCACGTCATTCATGTTGCCTCCAGACGATTTTATTCAGCTTGGGGGAGACTTTTGAGTGTGGAAGGGGTATCAGAACCTTCATCTTCTCTGGAAAGGGGTAGACAGAAGATTCATCTACCCGTTCACTACAAGAAATCTCTAAAAAGCAGAATTAAATCGTCTGGAGAAAGCAAAATTGAAATGGAAAATAGGTACTCGGCATGAAGGGGTTAACGTGAAGCGATAGATGGTGAAGGTGGGGAGGGGGTTGAAAGGAGAGGAGGTGGGGTTAATAGATAGACAGATAGATAGAGGGATGGTGGATAGACAGCTACATTGAAGGAACAGGAGCTGGGGTAAATAGATAGGCAGATAGAGTACTTGTGGATAGACAGTTAGGTGAATGGGTGCTGGGGTCAATAGATAGACCGATAGATAGAGGACTGTTGGATAGACGGTTAGGTGGAAGGAACGGGTGCTGGGGTCAATAGATAGACAGATAGATAGAGGACCGGTGGATAGACAGCAACATAACAACAGTGGACAGGTGACAGGTAGGTAAGATTAACAGACAGCCAGGTAGATATACGAGAAGTCTCAGGCAAAAAGCTAAATATAAAACTTAGTGAAAAACATATTGACACATTTGAAAGATAATTGAGTTGATGCAGGAGGTGGAGGTTGGAGGTTGATTGGGCTGGGAGGTGCAGGTGTACAGGAAGTAGGGTTAATTAGTAGGCAGGTAGATAGGCAGGTAGATCAATAAGAAACACATGGATGACAAGAAAATAGTGCGATATATCGAAAATTTGGTACTTGTTTTGGAGAGAGAGAGAGAGAGAGAGAGAGAGAGAGAGAGAGAGAGAGAGAGAGTGATGAATGATAGGAGGTAGAAGAGATGATAAAGTGTGTGAGAGAGAAAATGGAAAACCACGAGAGGAGGAGAAAAAGTGATAAAAGATTCGGCGAGGAGTGAAAGGAAGAGTGATGATGTAGAAGAAGAGGCGGACAAGAGATAAGTCAAAGGTGAGAGAGAGAGAGAGAGAGAGAGAGAGAGAGAGAGAGAAGGTGCATTCTCTCTCCACCCAGCAACAGTGACTATATAAAGGTGAAGGGGTGGGTGTTTTTGCCAGGGGTGGGCGGGGCTACACACAATAGTCTATGGTGCACCTAATTGTTCACCTCCCCCCCCCTCTCTCTCTCTCTCTCTCTCTCTCCCCTCACATTTATACATACACACATATTGTACATGCATTTATATACTGCATTAATCAGTTTGCACACACACACACACACACACACACACACACACACACACACACACACACACACACACACACACACACACACACACACACACACACACACACACACACACACACACACACACACACACACACACACACACACACACACACACACACACACACACACACACACACACACACACACACACACACACACACACACACACACACACACACACACACACACACACACACACACACACACACACACACACACACACACACACACACACACACACACACACACACACACACACACACACACACACACACACACACACACACACACAAAACCAGACCACTTACAATCACCCTCAACCCTTTAACACTATTCATGTATTTCCTATCATAAAATCTTCGTTCAGTCCCATATTTCTTAACTCACCACTATCACCTCAAATACACTCACTTTGAATCATCATCACTATTTTATCTTTACTTTTTGTTCCATAAAATCCTTCTTGCAACCCTCTGATAATGTTGCACGATTCAGCTTTCACGACCACCTCCACACTTCCACACACCCATCTCCCTCCATCCACCCTTGTGCCTCTCCATTTCCCAACCCCTTCAATTTGCTGATGGCTTTTTTTCATTTTGGTTTTGCTAGTTCCAGACCTTTTTTTTTTTTTTTTTTAATCAATTTTTGAGTGACTTTTTTTGGTTTTAGTTAATGGGTGACATAAAAATTGGAAAGACTGTATGTAGAATTCATATATATTTAACGTTCCTTGTTATTTTTTTTTTTTTAATCTCGTAGCTCTTTCCTTTGACACTAATTTCCAGTCATCTCAATTACCAACATCTCTAGTCACTTCACCCACCAAATTATGTCTTTTTATTTCCCAACCATCTCTCTGAACAGTAATATCAGCTCACCCAGTCATCTCCACAGCCATCATCACCTCAAATCATTTCAGCCTCATTATTTTGCTGTTTCATATCCTAGTCATCTTCTTGGACAGCATTAACATCTTTTCCAGTCATCTCAGTCACTGTAACTTAGACACTTCAGGTAACATATTCTCTTCCTCTCAGTCCTTCAATAACTTTACATAAATCAGTTTTTGCAATCACATCAAGCTGCCTCAAGTTACCATGTTTCTCTCTCTCTCTGTCTCTGTCTGTCTATCTGTCTGTCTGTCTGTCTGTCTGTCTGTCTCTCTCTCTCTCTCTCTCTCTCTCGGTCACTTCATTCAGCCCTATGAATCAAGTTCCCCATTCAACTAATTCACCGGCGCTCGCGCACACACACACACACACACACACACACACACACACACACACACACACACACACACACACACACACACACACACACACACACACACACACACACACACACACACACACACACACACACACACACACACACACGCACTTCCCAGTCCATCTCCCCATGTTGACATTAGTACTCTCTCTCATCCGACGGGAATGGTCAACGCCGCACCCTAAACATAAATTGCGGGGTTCCTGCGCAGTTCCTCGCGCATCTGCATAAATAAATAAACACACGGGGCGAAAAGAAAAGTCTAGGCTCATCTTAGGACCAACACAGTGCCATCCAAAATACTTCCAGTGGAGCGAAAATCCAATGCTTTTGTAATGGGAAAAAGGACTTAGAGGGATCAAGGTTTATGTAGCCATATTCTGTCATCCTAGGCTATCGCGAAAGGTGGGTGGAGTGGCAGGTTTTGGGCCGTAGATATAAAGGGATGTGCAGGTACGGTCCACCTTAATTTGCGGCGGGAAATATGCATGGGAGGAGTGTATGGGGCATGGGGGACAGGTGGAGTAGGGATGGGGGATGTGGGAAAGGATGGAGAAAGTGGGGAAAGGGTGGAAGAGAGTTGTTGGGGGAGGATGTAGAAAGTGGAAAAAGGATGGAAAAGAGTTGTTGGGGAAGGATGAAGGTGTGGTGGAGAGAAAGAGAGGACAGTGTTGGGGAAAGGGAAGAAGAAAACAGAGATGGAAGGGAAAGAGAGGAGGTTGTGGGGAAGGACAGGTGAGTTAGGGAGGGATGGTGGGGAAAGGGATGTGAGGAGTGACGAAAGGAAGGAAGAAAATGGGGAAAAAGGAAGCAGGAAAAGGGAGTTGGTTTTGAGGAAGGATTGGGGAGTGGGGAAGGGATGGAGAAGAAAAGGAGAGAGGTAATGGGGAAAGGAAGGAAAAAAATGGGGATGAGAAGAAGGCGGTAGGGAAGGGAAGGGAAAGAGAGGGGATGTGAGAGTGGAGCAGGGATGTGAGAGCTGGGAGGAGGAGAGAAAAAAGGATGAAAGTAACGGAGAGAGGAAGGAAGAAAATGAGGAGAGGATGGTGATAGGGAAAGGGATAGGAGGAGACAAGGAAAATCAGGACAACTTCATTTTCTCCATCCCTGAAGTGTTGTTTGGGTGAAAATGTGTGAAGGGGATGGAAAAGATGGCGGGGTTGGGAAATTCGTTCTGCGTGTGACTTTTTAAAAGAGAGGAAGGATAAAAAGAAGTGTGTGTGTGTGTGTGTGTGTGTGTGTGTGTGCGAGAGAGAGAGAGAGAGAGAGAGAGAGAGAGAGAGAGAGAGAGATTTCTACATGCACCACTGACAACAAAGCTAAAAAAAGAAAATCCCACAATCAGAATTGGAAGGAAGGGAAGGGTTGCCATCATCAGTATTCAGTTCACCTCCCCACCCTACCCCTCCTCCCCAACCCCAACCCTGCCTCCCCACCCCTCCCCTCCTCCTCCTCACCCTACCTCTTCTTCCCACCCTACCCCTGCCAATCAACTCTCTTTTCTTGCTTTCCCCAACCCCCTTTCGTTTCTGTCCCTCTCCTTTGTGCTCTAAGTGTTACCTTTTCTTCTTCATCTTCGTCCCCTCCCAACCCTGCCTCCCCACACGTCGTCGTCTTCCCACACTTCCCCATCTCTTCACATTTCCCCTTCTCCCCATACTTTCCCTTCTCCCCACACTTCCCCTTCTCCCCACACCTTCCCTTCTCCCCACATTTCCCTTTCTCCCCACCCTTCGTCTACAAAATCAAATGTTTTTCTCACTTTCCCTTACCTTTCTCCCTTCCATTCGTCACCCTCTATTCTATGACTCATAAATTCTCTTTTCCACCCTTCTTTCCCACACATCCTCAACCCTGCCTCCCCACCTTCCCCTTCTCCCCATCCTTATCTTGCAGATCAACTCCCTTTCCTTGTTTTCCCCTCCTCCCTTTCGGTCCAATTTCAGTTTCTTTTTACACCCGCATTCGCAGGCCGGGAGTGGGTGTTATTTTATTCGAACTCTCTCTCTCTCTCTCTCTCTCTCTCTCTCTCGCCTATCCACTCGGCTTATATTACATAATTGAACTCCAGCTAACCACCCCAACCACGTCCCTATCCCCCACCCCCCTCTTTTCTCCCACCCCTTCCCTCCCCTTCTGCCCCCTCCGTTTACGTTACTAATTCACAAACACACAAATCCCTGAGCACAATGAAAGCACAGAACACGATCCACACTAGGCAATTATCAGTCGTGCAAAAATATAGGCACCGCAGACCTATTAAATTATATGGATACACAGCAAATACACAGGAAATACACAGCAAATACACTTCAAATACACAGCAAATACACAGCAAATACACGGCAAATACACAGCAGATACACAGCAAATACACGGCAAATACACGGCAAATACACAGCGGGTACACAGAGAAAGCGATGACATAGGCGAAAGTGTAAGATTATGAGGGAATGATTATATGCACAGACAAAGGTGGGGTTTTACGAGGAAGGGTGTATTGTGTATAGGTGTATTTGTGTGTGTGTGTGTGTGTGTGTGTATTTTGTGTAGGTGTATTTTGTGGCAGTGTATATAAGGTAGAGTGTATGTATTTGTGGTTATGCATAAAGCTAAGAGTATGTGTTCTGTGTAGTTTGTGCGAGTGTGTTATGATGGTGATATAAAAACAAGTAGGCTATATAAGGGAGTGTAGGTTGATTTATTGCAATGGCTGTCCACACGTTTTTTCTCTGATCTGGGGTTTTCTGTATTTTGTATCCTGTGTGGAATAGACTGTTGCTCGTGCTCTAAGTGGGTTTGGAATACTCTTAACACAATTTCCATAGTGATTTATTCTGCTTATTACACATCAGTCTCCTATATGTGACTGGCAGAGATATCCCAGTGCTAAGAAGTTCTCGTAGTGAAGAGGTTAAGGGTGAGGCCTAGAGGTGAAGCATCCTAGCTGACGTCCCCACTTCCTAATCTCACCCTCCCATGACCATCCCTACCTTCCTCTCCTTGTTGGTCTCCTAATCTCACCCTTCCCTGGTCAGTCTTTCTTTCTCTTCTAGTTAGACTCCTAATCTCACCCTGCCCCAACTATCCTTGCATCCTAATCTCCTAATCTCAGCCTTCCCTGGTCATCCTAGCATCTTTTCCTAACTGTCCTCCTATTATCCCTCGGCCGTGCAAACCTTTTCTCCTAACAGCCTTCCGCACCTCCTAATCTCACCTCCCTCAGCCATCCTAGCTTCCTCTCCAAGTTGGGCTCTTAATCTTACCCTTCTTGGTCACCCCCCCTTCCCCTTTAGCTAAGCTTCTAATCATTTTCTTGTTTCCTTTCTTAGCTGGCCTCCCTCCCCCCTAATCTCAGTCCCTTGGCCATTCTGGTTTCTTCCTTAGCCTTTCTAGAGTTCCCTCCTTGCCAGGCTGCTCATCTCCCCTTGCCCCAGCCTTCCTAGCGTCCTCTCCTAGCCATACATTACTGGGGTCATCTGAGGGGGCCACTTCGCCGGGGATTAAGGCCACCAGCAACCTTAATTTCATTGCCTTAAAAGATGATGGATTGGAGGGGAGGAGTGGAGGGTGAGTGGAGATGGGCTAGGGAAGGGAAGGGGAGAAGGGCTGTGGGGAGGGAAGAGGGTGTATGGGATGGAGAGGGGTGGATAGGGGAAGAAAAGAGGCGAGGAGAGAGGAGGAAGGGGACGAGGCCGGGAGAAGACAGGAAATACAGATAACAGGGGGCCCTCCACTAAGGATCTAACCAACGTGTAAGAAAAAGATAGGCAGGAGGAGTTAGGGGTTGTGGGAAGGGGAGGGTATGGGGAGGGGAAGGTAGGGGAGATGGGGAGTGGAGGAAAGTGGGAAAGGGAAGGGAGAGGGGGGTATATATGAAGGTGTGAGGAAAGGGGGAATGGGAAGGGGAGGGGAGGTAGGGTAAGGAGTAGGCTTGGTGGTGATTACGATGATTAAAGGCAATTACAGCGAGGTCCATAGATTATACGGGGCTGTGAGGGGCAAGGGAAGGGGTGGCAGGGGTGAGGATGACAGGGGAACGGAGGGGATAAAGAGGGTGAAGAATGGCAGGAAGAAGAGGAGGGATGAAGGTGAGGAAGAGAGAGGAAACGACGAGGAGAAAGAAATGAGAAGGGGGAGGGATGAAGGTGGGGAAGAAGGGGAAAGAAGTGTCAAAGAAGTGAAAAAATGAGGAGAAAAATGGAAGGGAGAAAGACAAAGAAGGAGGGAAGATAAGAGATATATAGAAGATAGACAATACAAAATATGAAAAAAAAAATGAGGGATAGATTATGAAAAACTATGGAAAAGTGCGAAACGAGGGACAGAGGCACAGAAGGAAGGGAAAGAAAATACAGGAAGCGAAACAGATCCAGGCAAAAAATAAAGGAGGAATAATGGGTGGAAGAAGAGGAGGAAAGAACTGCAGGAAAGGAGGAGGAAGAAGAAACAAAGTCTGTTGGCGAAAACAGTCTGGGAAATGTTGTCGTTAAACAGGAATAAGAATAATTAAAGTGAGATACAGTGCCACGTAAATGGTAAATATATATATATATATATATATATATATATATATATATATATGAGTTTGAGAGAGTGTGTAAGAAACGGAACCTAAAGGTGAATGTAGGGAAGAGTAAAGTGATGGTCTTTGAGAGAGGTGAAGTTAGTGAATGTACAGCGAGGTTAGATGGTGAGGAATTGGAAAATGTGAGTACGTTTAAGTATTTGGGTAGTGTGATGAGTAAGGATGGAGGTTTGGAGGGTGAAGTGCTTGAAAGGGTACAGCAGGGAAGAAAGGTTGCTGGTTCCTTGAAAGCAGTGATAAGAAACAGGGAAGTGAGCATGGAAGTGAAAAAGTTACTACATGACAGTATTGTGATACCAACTCTAACGTACGGAAGTGAAGCTTGGACATTGTTGGAAGGACACAAGTCAAGTGTGAGAGCAGTGGAAATGAGTTATTTAAGAGGAGCCTGTGGAGTCACGTGGAGAGACAGGCTGACGAATGAGGATATTAAGGAGCGTTGTGGTGTGGATGTGGATGTGATAGGAAGCGTTATGAGGAACACACTGAGGTGGTTTGGCCATGTGGAGAGGATGGAGGGTGAAAGACTGACGAAGAGAGTGTATGTGAGTGAGGTGGAGGGGGTAAGAGGGCGGGGGAGGCCGAGGATGAGATGGAGGGATGGGGTGGAGAGGTATATGAGAGAGGGGGTGTGAGTTGGGCGCAGGGGAGTGAAATGGCGGGGGACAGGGCGACTTGGAGGCGATTTGTTTGTGGCCACCCCAAACGGGATTGAGGCGTCTGGCAATATATATATATATATATATATATATATATATATATATATATATATATATATATATATATATATATATATATATATATATATATATATATATATATATATAATCGTCTACAGGAAATATACAAAAGAACAGAGGAGATATTGGTTTTATTATTCTTTTAATTGTAGTCTCAGAAGAACCAGTATCAGATAATTATAAGTCTACAATCCTACTCAATACAGTTATCTCGAATCTCTTATTATTCATTTCAATATTGCTACCTTCGCTCGTATCCAGCTTGGGAACACCTAAATATGAAGCAGACAACTGTTTTGGTAAGTTAGGCGATCGTGGTGTTATAGTTCTTATATCTTAAATTGGCCCAGATTTTCGTCCCTTTTGTAGCTTATTTCACGAAGCTCGGTGGCAGAGAAAGACAATGCTGTGGCTCTTGATACTTCCCATGCCTCTTTTTGGTGACTAACATAATTTCTAGTATCAGTCTATTGCCACAACCCAGCATTCAAGATGAAGAGATGGTAATTTTCGTGTAAGAAGAGTGTTAAAATAGCGTTCTGGTTTGTGGGTTATTTATTTATTTATTTATTTTTATGATTACGTCCTTGTTAGCTTACTGGCGGGCTACTTAAGCGTCACAGTGATGGTGAAACTGTCAAGATGATGTTTGGGTACACGAGGAAGACGAACAACACAAGGAAATGCTGGTATGGCGAAATGTTAGTGGTTTAAATCGCTGTTGTGTCGCGTCCATCCTTCCCACGCGCGGATTAAATGCACATCACTGAGCCAAAGTCATATCTTGCACATCTTGCTTGCACTGATTAAGCCGTGATGAGCCTCAAGTCGCTATATTTTTAAGTAGCGAAACTCCTATAACGAAATCATAGTACTATTAACAGTTTGTTAAAGAATAATCCTCACGGCTTAGTGTTGACATTTAAAATTTAAAATTTTGTATTTTTATTCAGGTTTCTCTAAGGAAATCTATTGTGACAACTATTGTCTCTACCAGTTTAGGAATTCTCGGGGTTCATGTGTTAATACATGCAAAAGAAAAACAACCAGAGAAGGAAAGAAAAGGAAAGTATAACCTATGAAAACGTACGGGAAGGGGGAAACACACACACACACACACACACACACACACCTGTGTTGTTTATATTTCGTCTCAAACTTCGTATCAACAGAATAACTACGTAAAATACAAGAATAAGTGAACCATAACTACTTCAGTGTTTCTTGATAATATCACCGGTTAACAGATACTCATTAAATATCTCAAGTGGACTTTTAAAATCGTAGGGTTATGATCAGGCAAGGACAGTACGAAAAAGAGAGATCAGGGAAGTAAACAATTGGCGACGCTGTGGTATGCGTTCGTGTCGAGTGCTAAATTTTTTATTGATTACGTCGTTGTTAGCAAAGTAGCGGGCTACATACGTGACACAGTGATCGATGAAACTGGCGGGAATGTGTGTGGGTACAAGAAGCAGACGAACAACGCATGGGGATATCGATATAAATGAAGGTTAGTCATTTAAATGTTTGTTGTTGTGGTGGTGACGCGTCCGCCGTACCCACGCGGAGGTTTAGTGCGCATCACGCAGCCAAGGTATTATCTTGCTTTAATGAAACCGCGATCATACTGGAACTCGCCATGTATTTAAGTAGGCGAAGCTGGAAAGAAACCAGGATAATTATCAAAAGAATTACAGTATTGTATTGATAATTATTTAGACGCTTCGGGTGAGCCAACAACAACAACATCTACGGTGTTACAGCTGAGCTTGGCATTTAAAGTTTAAAGGCATGTATACCAGCTTAGGTTATTCGTGGAAAGTCATCCTGAGTTTTTTTTTTTTTCTCTTAATCAGCTTTGGGTTCTTGTACTAATACTTGTTAATGCATTACCTTGTTAAAAAGCAAAATAATACCTTAAATAAAAAATGCAGTTTGGCGGCGTAGATAAGCAAGTGGATGCCATGTTTTCTTATAACGTAATGTTCGATCATATGAATGTCAAGGCCATTATCATTATCTCACACATATTTTGGTGAGACGCGAAATCTTCTGAAAGAAAATGATAAATCGTAACCAGTTGAGTCGCCACATAAAATAGGTAAGGCAATTCAGCCAGCAGATTTCCATTGCTTATAGTTTTCCATTGACTATAGTGGGCTGTATAGAATCAGTGTAAAATCTGTATTTGACTAGTGTTACTTGCATTTAGCAATACGGTAATTAATTATTCGCAGCTGTCAGGTTGATTTCCAGTTTATCAGAATGTCATTTTTATTATTTGCTTGAGATTTGTCATTGGAGACGTTAATGAAAAATATTGTTTGTAGTATTTTGCAATACTTTAATTACTTTAATTTAGGTTACAGTAGGCCTTTTTTTATTTTTTTTTTTATTTTTCATTTTTTGAGTTTGAGTTGGATGTGGCCTTTGTTTAAATATACTTCAATAAGTTTAGATTTGTTTGTGCGATGGGCAGGAGAGAAACCTGTTTACAAACAGTGATTGAAGCACATTTACGGTAAGTAAGGAATTTTTGACGCATCAAGAAGCTATCTTAAATGTCATAACCGCATATTTTTATTATTTATTTATGGATTATCTTGTAGTAAGATGAGTTAATTAACATATTTTTAGTCCATGGCCAAACACTTTACCAGCTTGGAAGGAAAGACTTTTTTTCCCTACAGTACTTATAAAATGCATCAGGAGTGAAGAAAATCTGCTGTCCTGTAAATGTAATAAGTGTATTTGTTTTTGTTTTTTTAATTCGACAGTATCTCAGATTAATTCTATCACAATTTTGTTTTCCTAGTTAAAAAAAAAAAGTAATTAAGAATAACGGCAAATTATGCCGTACTGTAATCTAAACGACTTGCTTTTGGCTTGATCAGACGAAGTATTGTTAAGTATGGTGAAAAGTGGGCAATTGAATTTAAGATGCACCACAAGAGCATAATCTTAAGCATCTGCAGTGACCTTTTCCACTACAGTGTCATTTATTTTATTTATTTTTATCTTTGCTGCCACCTAACATACGGTCCATTCATTGTGTTGATTTCGTATTGTTAGTCATTCATTCTTTCTTTTTCTTTTTAATTGCTTGGTTCATCTCTTCCTCCCTCCCTGCCCACCATTTCTTCGTCTTTCACGTAGGCTTGTGTCTAGATTCATTTTTATAATTCTCTCTCTCTCTCTCTCTCTCTCTCTCTCTCTCTCTCTCTCTCTCTCTCGTATGCCCTCCACAAGACCACTACCATTACCATATCCACACCACGAATCCTCCCCTCAGTGCTCGCTGCTGGCCTTGTGTAGCAATGTCTCGCGTTGTGTGTGTGTGTGTGTTTCGGTCATGCAGGTAGGGTGTATATATATATATATATATATATAGATATATATATATATATATATATATATATATATATATATATATGTGTGTGTGTGTGTGTGTTTGTGTGTGTGTGTGTGTGTGTGTGGGTGGGTGGGTGTGTAAAATGCAGGTGGCTAGAGTGTCTTTTGCATGAGCACGTGAGATTAACTTTGTGTGTGTGTGTGTGTGTGTGTGTGTGTGTGTGTGTGTGTGTGTGTGTGTAAAATGCAGGTGGCTGGAGTGTCTTTTGCATGAGCACGTGAGATGACCTTGTGTGTGTGTGTGTGTGTGTGTGTGTGTGTGTGTTGTACAGCTGCGAGTACACTTCTCGTACGCAAGAGTTTAATGTATATGCACACAACAGTTTAGCAGAAAGGCAATTAGCGTCTGTCAGTCCACGTTAGTCATTAGCAGACATACAGGGAGTGGTTAAATGAGGTAGACGTCCCCGTATTTACCCAGGAATTAATTATGTGAATAGAATACGGTATTAAGTAACGTTGGTAATCCTTCTGGTGGGTAATCTCTTGTTACGAATTTTGTATTTCATTTTCTGTATTTCTAACTTACCGTACTACTACTTGAATGATTTTTTTTTTCTTTTTAATTCTGGTGTGGGGATTCTTTTGGTACACTAGTTTGAAATGCTGTCCACTTAACCCTTCAGAGCGATGGCCTCTTGTACGGGGTTGAAGGAATTGACGAAATTTCCAAAAATTGTTGAGTTTTTTGGTATAGTTCTCTGCCTTCTTTGCAATTTGATGGGGAGTTTTTTTTTTTCTTTGGGGTGGCGAGGGATTCCATAAACTGAGTGGATAAAATCATGTGACATTAATCTGAATAGCAGGCCACTGCTACTGGTACTGCTCTCTGTGAACTGGTGCATAGCCTCTCTCTCTCTCTCTTCCAGTAGTGTGTGTGTGTGTGTGTGTGTGTGTGTGTGTGTGTGTGTGTACGAGTATGTAAAAACACCACAAACACACCTGTCTGTTGGTGTGACCCATTTCGTGTTGCTAGTCTCCCCTCCCCCACACACACACCCCATTACAACCCGGAAATTGCATGCAGGACTGAACCAAAACCTCGTCTCTCATATCAGCTCACCCGCCGCCGCTCCTGTATTGCAGTGTTTATTCTACCATGCTTTGCCATCTCGTAAACGTCCTACTTAGATATGCGGTCAGCGAGGGAGGGATGATAGGCTGTTTATGGAAGAATTATTACTAACTTACGGATTTTATTTTTACTGATAAGATGCAATAATTTCGGCCTGACTTACACCCTTATCAGATGAGGTTAGGCACTGTGATAGCAAGACACAAGCTGTTTTAATGTAGTGGTTTATATCGGGTTAATCATAAGTGAAATTTATTGATGTTCGTAGTAGTGTTATTGCAGCGGTTAATTGTAGTCTGTTTTCCTATTGACCAAGATCTCTAATAACCTTTCTGCTCAGGTGATGGTCAGACATAGATTGGGTGATAAATCTCACTAGTAGCCAAGAAGACGTGACTTAGGCTTGTAGAATTTTAAGCAGCCACATCTTCATATTAAAGTTGTGAGAGTAACCCAGTTCCTTCAGATGAAAACAAGCCGTCTGTAGTGCCCGTTGACTGTTAAGGGTTTAATTGTTAATTTAGGGTTATTGGTGTAGGGTAAAGTTATTGTTATTTCAGGGTTTAATTTTTATGGGATTATTGCTGTTATTTTAGGCTGGCTTGGCGTTATTTTGAGGTTAATTTGTATGGTGTCATTGGTGTTATTTTTAGGTTAATTTATATGTTGTAGCTAGTTGGTGTTATTTTAGGCTTACCTGGTGGTATTGTAAAGTTAATTAGTATTGTGTAATTGGTGTTATTTTAGGGTTAACTACTGATTTTTGGCTGTAATTGTTTTGGGTTTAATTGGTGTTGGTTTGGACAGGGATGAATTAAGAGAGGACCTAGGAGGGAGGGAGGAATGAGGCAGGTAGGGAGGGGTGAGGAAGCAGAGACGGGTGAGGCAGGCTGGGAGGGGTGAGGCACGTAAGTAGGGGTGAGGGAGGGAGGGGTGAAGAAGGCTGGGAAGGGTGAGGCAGGCAGGGAAAGGGTGAGGCAGGCTGGGAGGGGTGAGGCAGGGGTGAGGAAGATGGTGGTGTGGGTTATGCAGGGGTCATATTTTAGGGTCAGGACGCTGGGTAGTTGTTGGTAGTGACACGCCGACGCTCGCTGTATAATCATTGAGTATATAAACATCTGGAAATATAAACATCAGCATAATATATAACTTGAGTCAATAAAAATTTGAGGATATATATAAACATAGACCTTAATTAATGTGAGTACGGTAAGACTTATATTAACATGAGTAAATAAACATCTTAAAATTAAAGTAAAGGAATGTAAACGTCGGCATTAACACGTAAAGATATATACCCCTTCAGTATGCGGACGTATTTTTTTATATTCTTGCTATCTCCAGACGATTTACTCATCTTAGGCGTGATATCCCATCCTTTTTAAAGCGGGAGAGGGACTCCTTCACGTAGTGGCACCGACATGACCGGGCGGTGGAGCTGCCCGGTTATACTTACGTCCCTCAATCTCCTCCTTATCCCCCGAAAGGAGGATGGTGGGCTGCGGAAGAAGGGCACTTTCGGCCTGCAGTTCACCGGGTTCACGTTCAGATGAGACTAGGGTTACAACTACAACAACAACAACAGCACCTACTACTACTACTACTACTACTACTACTACTACTACTACTACTACTACTACTACTACTACTTCTGCTTCACTTCTTCTTGGCTCATTGCTTGCCCTGCCCTTGAGACGCTGGTTGAGGAGGTGGCGAGATGCATGAAGTGTATTACCAGTGCTTAGCTTAGGTCGGCTTCATCCTCATGCCCAACATATCCACACAAAAGACCATTGCCTGTGTGTGTGTCTAGGCCGTCTCTGTCGTATTTTGGCGCTTGGTGTGGACAGGGGTAAAACACACACACACACACACACACACACACACACACACACACACACACACACACACACACACACACACACACACACACCATCTTCTTTCCTTTCCTTCCCTCTCTCCCTGTCTCTCTCTCTCTCATTCTTCTTCTGTCGTCTGTAGTTTCTCTCTTCTTACTTTCTTCCATCCCCTCTATCTGTTTCCTTGCCATCTTCTCTCTTGTCTTCCTCTTTCCCCTCCCTCTCCTTTCGATTTCTTCACTCATCATCGCATTCTCGTTTCCTGTCTCTTGCCATCCTTCCTTTCCTTCTTTCTCTCTCTGCCGTCTTCTCATCTCTTCACTTATTTTGTGTCATCTTTGTCTCATTTCCTCTCCTTTCGTCCTCTCCCGTCCAATCTTCCTTCCTCTTCATTTCTCCGATCGCCTTTAGTGTGCAGTCCTCTTTCCTTCCTCTCTCGCTCTTTCCTTCCCAACAGACTCTCTCCACATTTTTTCCCTTGTCGTCTTGTGTACTTTCCTCTCTCCCTGCTTTTCCTCTATCCGCATCTCCTCTCCATCGCCTCCTTCCTTCAGTGAGTTAATTGTGTGGCCAAGGGGGGTTCTAATGAGGACTCTGGCGGGAGATACAAATACGATTCCATTCAATTTCACAAGTACACATTCCGGCCTTCCCCCCTCGCCCTTTTGCCCGTGCCAGTCTGGATCCGTTTAATCTCGGGCGTAAATCACGGGGAAGGGTAGTGTCATGCCGGTAGGTGGCGCCGGTAAAGTTCGCTCACCTCAACTTGGCACAGATTTTCGTCCTGTTGCAGCTTATTTCGCTCGATGGTGGGAATAAGACATTACTAAGCCCCCCCCCCCATCGTTTTCATGGCACTTCTTCGTGATTGGCGCCGTATTCTAGTGTAAATGCAATGCCACAGCTCGGTGTTCAAGGTGGGAATATCTCAGTTTTAGGCCAAGTTAGAGTGAAAAGAGTATAGTATTGTTGGTATCGGTGGAGGTCCCCGTGGCTCACCGCTCGCGAAATTGTCCGTAATGGGTGTGTGTAATGCAATCTGTCTCGATTATGTTATTTTCTGCTGCTATGATTATTGTGGGTAAGTTACGGCCGCAATCTGGTGGTGAGAGTTACGGGGGGCAGCTGGAAATAAATGCCTCATCTGCTGCTGGGGCGGAAATGATGATGATGATGATGGTGGTGTTGGTGCTGGTGGTGTTGGTGGAATAAATAAATAAAGCTTTCACTGCCACCCCACCCATGTTGTTGTTATTGCACACACACACACACACACACACACACACACACACACACACACACACACACACACACACACACACACACACACACACACACACCAATGCATATGACGGTGTGAATCGTTTATGTATGTGATGATGCTCGGGCTGGTCTGCTGGGTGTGGGTGGGAAAGGTGGGAGTGTCTCTAATACAACATCCATGACTGCACTGCTGGACTGCTTAGTGAACACGAATTGAAGCTTCATTAGTGTGGGAAAGAGTAAGCCCTCTCACTAATACCCACACCTCCCCCACTCCGTCTCTGTCAAGCGTAGTTATGTCTGCGTTTAACCCTGTAATGCGTGGGAAGACTGTGGCTTTGTTCCGACTAACGCCAAACGATTTTATGCAGCATAGAGTGAGGCGTTATTGAAGCCTGGGAACGTTATTACTGGTACGGTAACATTAACTCTCTCATGGTAGGGGCAACTCTTGTGTTTTGTTCCTGGTAACGCTAGGCAACTGTATCCAGCTGAGAGTGAGAAGTAGGGGCCAGGGAGTGTTGATAGCAGCCATGAAGCACGGTAAAATAAGTCAGGTTAGAGTTTAATTAACCCCTTGACCCCGGGTGACGTGATTCTTACGTCTTTCTTGCCAGACGATTTTACTCAACTTAGGGAACGTCTCTCGTATCCTAATGAGTTTATTCAGGCTTTTTCTAATTTGTTTTTCCTTCCTCTGTTCCTCTAATGTAAAAAAATATTCATTTCGTAAATGTTTATCCTAATCTGAATAAAATCCTTAGGAAATGGCAAGAGAATTTTGAAAAAGACATTCTCGGGTTCAGTAGGTTAGTTTTTTTCACATATCAACTGCCATAGCCTAAAATGTAAGCCAGAACGACCATGATTTCGATACCAATTATAAATACCAGTTATCATCATTAGAGTCATTATGGCACTGTCTCGCCATTACCCCCCCCCACCCCTGAATTACAATCATGGCCTGTGCTCCGTGACTCATGAGCTGGCTTAAGCCCACAGTTCCTGGAAGCCCCCACACACCACCTGGGTTAAGGGGGGGAGGGTAGCCTAATGAAAGCGAAGATGAAGAAGGGTTGGAAATGCGGTATAATGGGGACGGTAATAATAGTGAAGGCGAAATATAAGGAGGGACAATAGTGTAAGTGAAGGGGAAATATGAGGGGTCGGTAATTCTAATAATGCAGCGAAGATGAAGGTTTGGAAATGCAGTAGTGTGTATTGGACAGTAATAGAAATGAAATGGTACTGTAGGAGAAGGCGGGGAAAAATATAAGATGAAGAGGGATTTGTTATAAAGTGTAAGGGAGCATAATTAAAGATGGAAAAGTATTGGTGATTAGGCCTAGTATAAAGAGGCCTACCATCCTTGCCTCAACTAACTTTAATTTTTTATCGGTAGCATTTCTATTCATCATCTTACCACGCCTCCTCCAGATACCTACACATTCTCACAAACTCATTTTCCTTTCCCATCCACCTTCTGGCCATCCACGCCTTCTTCAACTAACTTTACTTTCCCACACACACATCCTTTTCCGTATCCATGCCCCTTCTTCTTGGCCTACCATGCCTCTCCCAGCCTCCATACTCGCATCTTTTAAGTCTCTGCCTGGTATGAGTGGAATATCTTAGGAGGTTTACACAATGAACTCACTTTCAAGCCTCAGGAGAGAAGTTAATCGAGTCAACCTTTGGGTATCCATTGTCCTTCTTTCCTCCCTCCTCCAATCCACTCTATCTCTCTTACCTACCTTGTCTACGAGTTCTTAATTTCGTACCCCTTTCCTTCCCCTCTTCTTTATTTCCTTCTTCCCTCCCCTCCTTCCTTTCTTCCTCCCTCCCGCCTTCTTTTCGCCAATCCTTCAATCCTTCTACGTGCTCTTTCCTTCCTCACTCCTCCACCGATCTCTTCCCCGCCTTCCTTCCCCATAACATTCCTCTCTCTCTCTCTCTCTCTCTCTCTCTCTCTCTCTCTCACTCCCCCTTGTGTTCTTCCTTCCATCATTCTATTCCTCCTTCCTTCCTTCCTCCCTTCCTTCCTCACACCTCCCTACAACCAGGGTAACATAAAACTGCGCAACCCCTACTTACAGTGTCATTCTGAAATTGCTTGCGTGTAGATCAGGGCTAGGAATTATAGATGGAGAGAGAGAGAGAGAGAGAGAGAGAGAGAGAGAGAGTAGGAAAAGGTGAGAGGATAAGAGAACTGCAGCGAAAGGAGATTTACCAATACATACATTTTTGCGCCCATATCCCACGAACGTGAAAATTTTTTGCTTTGAAGAGACGAAGAAAATAATGGGGTAACAGGGAAATGAAGGAAGGAAGGAAGGAAGGAAGGGAGGAAAGGACTGAGGGAAGAAAGGAGAGAAGAAAGGAAGAATGAATGAAAGAAGAAAGGAAGAAAGAAGGATGGAATGAGTGAAGGAAGAAAGAACGAAGGAAGGAACAAGAAGGAAGGAAGGAAGGAACACAGAAGGAAGGAAGAACGAACAAAGAAGGAAGGAAGGAAGGAAGGAAGAAAGGCAGGACGGATGGAAGGAGGGAAGGAATGAAGGAAAGGAGAGAAAGAAAAGTAAACCCACAATTATGCTTCCTTCAGATCACGTCCAGATAGTTCGTGCCATGTGTGAAGAAAAGAAAGGTGGAGGAGAAGGAGAGGGAGGGCAGGGAATGAAGGAGGAGGGAAGGAGAGAATGAATGTGAGAGAAAGAGAGAGAAAGGAAAGTGACCCTTCAGTTAAATTTCCACGTAGAGACAACTTGTGCTGTGTATGAAGAAGGAAAGAAGTAAAACAAAGAAAGAAGGAGAGAAGAGAAGAGAAAAGGAGAGAAGAGAAGAGAAGAGAAGAGAAAAGGAGAGAAGAGAAGAGAAGCTATGAAAAGAGAAAAGGAGAGAAGAGACCTGAAAAGAAAATAACCTCCTACATCTGTATTTTCCTCATCCCATGACCAAACAGAAAAACAGTTTATGATTTGGAGGAAGTAAATGAAAAAAAGAGAAGAAAAGAAGAGAGTAATCAAAGTAACCTTCCAGAACTGTTTTTTCCGCAACTCAGGTAGGGATTGAGAAGTCGTGTATTAAGAGAAAGTAGCTAAATAAAAAGGAAAGGCTGAAAGAAGAGAAGGAAGAAGAGATTTGAAGAGAGAAGAATAAGAGAGAAAAACTAAACCCTCTCAGCTGTATTCTCCTCAACCCACATACAGACAGCCACACAGACAGGCAAGCCGTGCCATGTATGAAGAAGAGAAAGAAACCAGTCTCGTATATTTACCCCGCTGACAGCCACGGGTCGCCCACAACACCACAGCCCCGTCTAGTGTCTCGAGGATGAAGTTGTAGGTGGAGGTGCAGTGGGTGATTGTGGTTGCCAGTTGTGTGTGTTAGGAGGTTGTAAGTGGTTGGTGCTTGTCCATTTTGTGTGTTGGAGGTTGTACGAGTAGATGATTTTGTTGTGGATGGTTGAGGGGGTGACTGTGTGTTGATGGTTGTAGGTGGCACTGCAGTATATGGATGTGGTTGGCAGTTGTGTGTGAAAGGTTGTAGTTGGCAGTGAAGAGGGTGATTGAGGGGGACAGCTGTGTGTTGAAGTTTGCAGTTAGATGTAGGGTGGGTGATGTGGATGGCAATTTTTGGGGAGATACTGGTCGTTTGTTAAAGACTGCATTCCACTTAGACGATTTCCAAAACTATCCCACAAAAGACAATTTCCAGTTGAGGGATTCATTGTCACTGCTGCTGAATTGTACCTGTCATTTATCGGTCCTTACTGGTGACTATCTTCCTTTAGTCAGAGGGAACAGTGCAGTACCTCCTTTCACAGTGTAAGACTTAGTAGCTTGCCAGTGACTTGTCTGTGGCATCGTAAGTGGCAGTGAAATCAAACGAGGTACCGGGTATTTCAATGTCCAGCCGTCGTAATGTAAATCAGATAGGCGAGTTCTTTGGCTGTGACTGAAATGATAAGTTAGGTTGCTCCACTCTTCTTCCGAGGCAGCACAGGCTTTAAGTCAACCCGTCTGCTTGTTGATAGGTCAGTGTTACCTGTATGATTCACCTTTGTAGCAGAGAAACGGGTTGGAGATGTGAGATTTTAGTTTTTTATATGTGCGTTCGTTCCGTGTAATATTTTCATATGCGTTTATTCTATAGATACCGGTAATTATTTTTGTATTAGATATGCATGGAACTGATGAAAGTATGTGCCGGTATCTTAGTTCGTCGCTGCGAATGTTTCTTTCGTTTCCTTTCTTTGTTATTTCTGTTATTCTTTCTTTCTGTTAACCTTTTTTCTGTTATTCATTCTTTCTGTTATTCTTTCGTTTTGTTATTCTTTCTATTATTCTTTCTTTCTTTGTTATTCTTTCTGTTATCCTTTTTTCTGTTAATCATTCTTTCTGTTATTCTATCTTTCTGTTATTCTTTCTTTCTGTTATTCTTTCTTTCTGTTATTCTTTCTTTCTATTCTTTCTTTAGCATTTAACCATGACTTAAAAATCGCCGTTTTCAGTCTGTCCAACCAAATCCCCAGTACTCTATTTGTGCTATACTTTTCACACTTTCACAAACAACCTGTCTCTCACAATCATTCTCATTCTCACATTACAGCCTAGACTTGCTTTCTTACACACACACACACACACACACACACACACACACACACACACACACACACACACACACACACACACACACACACACACACACACACACATTCTCTCTCTCTCTCTCTCTCTCTCTCTCTCTCTCTCTCCTTTCCACCCTTCCTCGCAGCTTCATCAGCTATTTCCTCTTCTCCCTTCCTTAGCCCATTCTCTCCATCCTTCACGCTCCACTGATTTCTGTTGCTTTTAGCTGAGAGAGAGAGAGAGAGAGAGAGAGAGAGAGAGAGAGAGAGAGAGAGAGAGAGAGAGAGAGAGAATTATGAAAAAAAAAAAGTTAAATAGGCTAAACTAAAATGGCCACCTGTTAAGACATGAGGCAGAAAAAAAAAATGAGGGCCAGGATCATGTAGCAAAAAAAAGGAGGGGAGGGAGAAAGAATTTGAAAGTCAAAATGAAAATTAGGAATTAAAAAGGCAGCGAAACTCCTCCGCGTCCGTCCTTTCTTGACCTTCCCTTAACTCAGCCCAATTAAACGAGGTCAGAGGTCAGCCTAGTTAAGAGATAAAGATCGGGGTGGGATGGGTGGTGTGGCGGTGTGTGCTGGTAGGCGGATAGGACAGAGAGAGAGAGAGAGAGAGAGAGAGAGAGAGAGAGAGAGAGAGTTGAAGGCAGCGACAACATATCTACGCGGCACTGGGAAAGAAAAATATGAGGCATGATTTATATTGGGAATGCACCTGACACTCGATCCCCTTCCCCCTCCCCCCTCCTGACCCCCCCACACCCCACCACTCTCCTGTCACGTCTCTCCTCCCCCCTCCCCATCCCTGTCCTCAGAACCCTATCCCTTCCCCTTTCTCCCTGGCATTTCAACTCTCACCCTTACCTATCTCCTCCCTCCGTCTCACCCTTCACGTAATACCCCCTCTCTTAGTAAGCACCCCCTCTCCCTCTCCTACCTACCCTGCCCTTCCCTCCACCAGTTCCCTCTCCTGCACTCCCATTTCCACTCCCTGTCACAGCATCCCACCCTACTCCCTGTCACAGCATCCCACCCTACTCCCTGTCACAGCATCCCACCCTACTCCCTGTCACAGCATCCCACCCCTACTTCCTATCACAGCATCCCACCCTACTCCCTGTCACAGCATCCCACCCCTACTTCCTGTCACAGCATCCCACCCTACGCCCTGTCACAGCATCCCACCCCTACTTCCTGTCATAGCATCCCATCGCTTCTCCCTCTCACAGCATCCCATCCCTACTCCCTGTCACAGCATCCCACCCCTACTCCCTCTCACAGCATCCCACCCCTACTCCCTCTCACAGCATCCCATCTCTTCTTCCTCTCACAGTACCGGTACCCCCTTACCCCCATCTCGTCCCCCTACCGGTCCTCGTCCCGCTATCCCTCCTCGACCCCCATTTGTCCTCGTCCTCCACCAGTCCTCGTCCCCCACCTGTCCTCGTCCCCCGTCTGTCCTCGTCCCCCACACCTCCTTGTCTCCCTACCCCTCCTCAGCCCTTCTCCCTCTCCTCGAATTTCAAGTTCTCCCTCATCCTCCTTAGTATCTTCCTTCCCGTTCGCAGACACCTTACTCCCCCCATCCCCCCTTACTCCCTCCACCCCCCTGACTCCCCCACCTCCCCTTACTCCCCCACCTCCCCTTACTCCCCTCACCCCCCTCCATCCATGAACCACTTGTGGATGCGCCACCAGCTTCACCTCCCAGCCACCTTCATCAACCTCAGACCCTCCCACCCACCCCGCCCACCAAGCCCCCTCCCCCACATCATCCCACCCTCTCGACTCATCCCTCACGCCCTTCCCACCCACCTCGCTCTTTCTCCCACCCACTCCTTGCCTCACCCACAACTTATCCCACCCCACCATCCACCTACACCCTCTACGCCCACCTCCCTGTATCTCCCATCCACCCCACCCTTTCCCAACCATCCCACCCACCCCTTTTTCGTTATCAGTTCACCCCATCCTTTCTTTCCCGCCCACTCTTTATTTACCAGTCCTTCCCCCCCCCTCTCTCTCTCTCTCTCTCTCTCTCTCTCTCTTGCGTTATGGGTGCTGGTTTATGGGAGGGCCGGATGATACTGCAGGAGTGGCGTGCATGTTTGGATGAGAGAGAGAGAGAGAGAGAGAGAGAGAGAGAGAGAGAGAAGTAAAACGCACTTCAGTATGACAGCAAACCAATTACAGTGACTACAGAACTGTAATTAGAAGTACTCTCAAGTGTGTGGGATTGATATAACATACAATTAAATGTAGTGTAAGGAGCCCAGGTCATTTTTGTGAAATACCTTCTAGCAGGCATCATTTTACGTAGGTGCCTCGGTGGTGTGATACCTGGAGTGAAATATGTGGTAGTAGAACTGACTGATGTGCAGGAGAGTGTGAGAAGTACCCTATGATATTTTGGCCATGTGGAGGGAATGGAGTATGAGAGATTGATTAGAGCAGTGTATGTGAGTGAGGTGGAGGGGGAGAGGGAGACCGAGGATGAGATGGAGAGAAGGGGTAGAGTAGCTCAAGAATGTGCATAGTGGGAGTTGGAGGGAGGGCATCTTAGTGTGGGAGGACAAGGTGACATGGAGGTGATTTTTTCGTGGCCACCCCTTCCGAGATTAAGGCTCCCGGATGTTGATAGATGGTATTGGCTTGGATTGAGGTTGAAGCCTGTGTTATGGACTGAAGTTGAGTTTGAGCACTGTGAATAAAAATATAATACCGGTACTGTCTTGCACAATAAAAATATTTCCCATGGTGAAGGAAAATATTTTTGCTGTTTCCTTATTCCGGTATGATGAGTGCGTTGTGTTGCGAAGTAAGCTGTGGTTCAGGTGTGGGATTCCCGAAAATATTTACGATTGCTTTCCTGTCGTATGTAGTCTTGTTTCGAGGAAAAACTAGACCTATGGGAAGCTCTCACCCACCCACCCCTTTTTTTTTCCTTCGTGTAAAACATAGTAATTTAAGGTAGATATTCTCGTAAGTAATATTTATTTTTGCAAGAAGAACAAGAGACATGGGAAAATTTTGGACTTTTCGTGGCCGTCCTGCAAGAAAAAAAAATACAGCTAGGATAGGGAATAACTCGTATGTTTATTATTGAATCCAGGGCCAAGATTACGAATGGTTACCGCTGGCGAAATATCATGCTGGACTGTAGGACCTTGGCTGGTTTTATCCCTGTATATTAATATTAATGACAACGTACCGTAACCAGGAATGCTCATCGTACTTCTGTTCCGTGTCAGGCCTTGGCATGATGACATGTCGTAGGAGTCTAATTGGTCCTTGAGTTTCCTTTCCAGTCGTACAGGATGGCACACTCCACCTTCGCTGATTCACAATGCGTTCTGATAAATGGCTGACCATTGGGAGACATGATGTGAGAGTATTATTAACTGTTTTGTTGTTGTTGTTGTTAGTCTTTCTGTTTCCTCTCCGGTCACATAGGATGGTACGGTCCACGTCAGCTGATTCCCAGGCATATGTATTGGCCACTAACGATATTTTTATTGGTCGCTTCTGCTGATTCACTAGCATACGAGCATAAGTATTAGCTATTTTCCTCCATTTTACTGGTTCTAATTCTTCATTTCCCAGTCGCACAGGAGAGCACGGTCCACCTCAGCCGATTCACAGTGCTCAGTGATAAATGGCTGAGCACCGAGAGACATGGCGTGGCCGGGTAATGTGCCTCTTAATTTGACACTCACTATTATCTCAATGACGCGGGATTTATACGTACAGATCTAATGGGCCAAAGACTCGTATATTTTGGCGGTGCGTCGTGTTGTGCGTCTTAACTATATTCACTTCCATAAATTAAGTTCCCCCGTGTCAGGCGTCAAGGGTGAAATTAAACGACCACGCAGGAGTCCATTATGAAAACTGATTAGGGATGAAAAAGCAACCAGTCAAAATGGTAAATGTATAGTCCTCTTTACGTCTGTTTTGAAAACTTATTGGGATGAAAAAACGAAAGTCAAAATGAAAAACCGATAATCCTCTTTGTGTCTATTGTAAACGGATTTAATAATGAAAATAATCATGTCAAAATGGAAAATGTATGGTCTCTTTTGTGTCTGTTATGAAAAATTGATTAGGATGAAAAAACGACAAGTCAGAATGGAAAATGGATGTACTAATTCTCTTTGTCTATTGTAAAAACGGATTTAGTAATGAAAAAAGTCAGAATGGAAAATATATAACCTCTTTTATGTCTGTTATGAAAATTTAAGTTGAGATAAAAAAAAAAGCCAGAAAATAAAAGAAGGTACGTAAATAATCCTCTTTGACCTCTGTTATAAAAAGACAAAATAGTAGAGAGAGAGAGAGAGAGAGAGAGAGAGAGAGAGAGAGTAAACAATCTCCCTCTTGTTAATTATGAAGGCAAATTAAGGATGAAAAATCAGAGAGTCAAGCGGCAACAAATGAAAATCAAATAGCCGCTTTGAAGTCCTTTATGAAAAACAAATTAGGGATGGAAAACAACGAGAAGAAAAAATATATAGAAAAAGAAAGCAGTGTATTCTCTCTGATGGGTAAGAGAAAAAATTAGTGAAAATAAATCCTGGACAACCATTAAGAAAAGAAATAAAAAAAAAAGATAGCAGTGTATTTTCTTTGATGGGTAAGGGGAAAAAATAGCGATGGAAGTAAACTCCTTGGTATCTATTACAAAAATAAGCTAAGGATGAAAAAGGAGCGACGAAGAAAAGAAATTAAAAAGAAAAGCAGTGTATTCTCTTTTGTCTCGTGTTCTAAAAATTTAATTAGAGATGAAAAGGAGTCAAAACCATAATAATTGTCAGGTAAAAAATACTTTTGAAATCCATTTTGAAAACGAATGATGAAAAAAAGCAATGAGTAGAAAATATTGAAAAGGGAAGCAGTAAATTCTCAGAAAGTCAAAATGGCAATAAATAAATAAATAAGTAAATAAATAAATACATTGCCTTCTAGCTTGAAAAGACTCTTGATGTATAAAGAAAATAAAGGGAGTAAATTAATGCGAGGACATCTATTATTGAGCTTTCTTTTGTTTGTTCTTGCTACCAGCTACCATCAGACGAGCGAGCGAGCGAGAGAGAGAGAGAGAGAGAGAGAGAGAGAGAGAGAGAGAGAGAGAGAGAATAAATACCCCCTCAAAACTCGGTAATCGTATGCAGAAGTATGTCAGGCAGAGAGATCATTCGTACTCACAGACCTGCCCAGGCACTTCCATATTTGCAATTCATTCTGCGTAGTGCACCCAGTTATTCTCTTGTACACTCTAATATCGACATGATTTGCCTCAGTACCATGCAGTAGGGAAAATAAACCGCTTAGGAAGAGGCGTTACGTAGCCCCTTAAAGAGATTGTAATATTCTTTTGTATTTTTATGTTGTTTTAATAGACATAGTTTGCACAAAAAATTTAAAAGAAAATGTGGAGATGTAATTAATAGGATAAGTCGCTGAGGTATTGACGTCAAGAAGTCTCATTAAGGAACGATAATAGTCTTTTGAAGCGGTGTGTTTATATCTTTTTAATACCGACTTAATTTGGATTTTTTATTTACAGAAGGCTATAAAAATGTAATGGGATAAGTCGCTAAAGTAAAGGTGTTGGGAATTTAAAGGGACGAGAATACGACGCTCTGTCAGGTTTAAGATGGACGTGTGGGTTCCCTGCTGATGTATACAGGGGGTTACACACACACACACACACACACACACACACACACACACACACACACACACACACACACACACACACACACACACACACACACACACACACACACACACACACACACACACACACACACACACACACACACACACACACACACACACACACACACACACACACACACACACACACACACACAGTGACGTTTTTACACATAGGAGCACATTCTCTCTCTCTCTCTCTCTCTCTCTCTCTCCATCACACACACACACACACACACACACACACACACACACACACACACACACACACACACACACACACACACACACACACACACACACACACACACACACACACACACACAGTCGCATACAAGAAGGTAGCCCATAAGAAGGCCTTGTTTATTGAGGCAGGACCTTCTATCTCTTCTATTTGTCAGTCGCTAATTGATGGAAGCCAGACAGACGGTGGGTGGGTGGGGGAGAGGAGAGGAGGGAGAGAATGGAGGGAGGAAGGGAGAAGGGGGAGAGAGAGTGGGGAAGAGAAGAAAGTAAAAGAGGGTGGGAAGAAAGGGAAAGAATGGAGGAGAGGGGAGAGAGAGAGAATGGGGAACGGGGGAGCGGTAGTGGGGAAGGAGAATGTTAGTGTACCGGTATAGAATGCATGGTTCGAGAGAGAGAGAGAGAGAGAGAGAGAGAGAGAGAGAGAGAGAGAGAGAGAGAGAAGTATGACATTAAGAGTAGGGAGACTGGGAGGGTGGGGATGAGAGAGAGTTAAAAATAATTAGATGTTATTGCAGTGAACTATGGAGGAAAGGGAATGAATGAATGAAAGAAAGGAATGAAAAGGGAAGGACCTGATAGGCGAGATAAGTTCAGTGGAAGGGAAAAAGGAGAGAAGGAAAGATAAAAATAGAGAGGAAATGAAGAGAAAAATGAGAGAAAATTGTTTAAGATGGATGGAGGAACTAAGGAAACCAGAGAAATAGGGAGGGAGAAAAGAACAATACTGAGGAAGGAGGGAGAGATGAAGATGGAAAGGGAGAGAAGGGACGAGAGGGAGAGAAGAAAAGGAAGGTAGAGAAGCAGCGTGAGAGAGAAGTGACTGTAGCAAAGAATTGGATGCAAGGGGAAGAACGAAGCAGGGACAAGAGATAGGGGGAAAGAGAGGGAGGCAGAGAGAAAAGGAAGGAAAAAAAAGATGGGAGAGGAGAAAGAGGAGGAAAGAAAAAGAGAGGGATGGGATGTGAAGAAAATAAAATGGAGAAGGTTACGTGAGGGAGGAGGAGGAATAAAAATAAAGGAATGGAATGAGGTTGGATGAGCAGTAGTGTGTGTGTGTATGTGTGTGTGTGTGTGTGTGTGTGTGTGTGTGTGTGTGAGAGAGAGAGAGAGAGAGAGAGAGAGAGAGTAGTAGGGATGAGAAGGGAGGGCCCCCAGACAGCCTCGCCTTATACAGAGCGTCCGCCAACATTATGAAACCAACACTGACATTTATCTCGCACTTCGTTTAGTCTCGGCCCCTCCACGCCAACACACACACCTTTTTTCCTGATAAACCATAGTTGTGTGCAAAATGGCCCGTGGATCCTTGAAAAACACACTTATTTTCTTGAGTTTCTAATTATGTGTATGTGTTTTCTTTCCCTGGGTCTGCCTTTGACTTTCTAAATGCCCCTCTTTGTTGCTGTTTGTCTGGCTTTTATTCCTGTTTTTAATTCTATTTCTTCTGATAAACTAAAATCGTATAACCTTGAAAAAGAACTTATTTTGAGCTTGTAATTATATATATTTTCTTTCCGTCTGTCTGCCGTTGATTTTTTTTACATCTTTTTTGTCTTCCTGTTTGTCTGAGTTCACTTTCTCTTCTTTTTTTACTGTGTTTTTCTTCTGATAAACCATACTTGTGTGTGATAACAGTCTGTGGAGCCATGAACAAGCACTGTTTCCGGTGACTTCCTAATTGTTCATCTTCCTTATCATTATGTTTGTTTTGTCTGTCTGTCTGTCTGATGCCATGTCGTATTTCTGCAAGGCTACATTTTTTTTTTTGATAAACCAAAGTGATCTGCAAAATTGCCTTTGAAATCTTGGGAAAGCGGCTGCTATTTTGAGTTTTCTAATGGTCTGTTTTATCTTTGCGTCTGTCTGCCTTATCTCTGCGCCTGTCTGTCTGGCTGTTGTGTGATTCCATGTCTCTCGTTTTACCGCATATTTGTTCTGATAAGCCAAAACATTGTGCCTAATATCCTGTTTCAAACTTACATACACCCTCGACTTTTTAAAATTCCATCTAGGCTATCTTCTCTTTCGTTACCCTTGACTTTCTGGTTGTTCATCTGTCTTATCTTTCCAGCTGTCTGATACAGCATCATTTTGCCACATATTTTTCCTGATAATCTTGACGACTGTGTAAAATATCCAGTGAAGCTTTGAAAACGAACTTGTGATAAAAATGTAATGTCCTGTTAGTGTTTACTTACCTCACTGGTTGTATATATATATATATATATATATATATATATATATATATATATATATATATATATATATATATATATATATATATATATATATATATATATATATATATATATATATATATGTATATATATATGTATGTATAATGTTAATCTCACTTATATCAAGCTGTCTCTGTACCTTACAACGTTTCCTTCTAACACAAGGCTACACAGTTCACACACTTCACTTTCACTCACTTCACTCTCCTTCACTTCACTCTCCTTCATTTCCACTTGCAGTCCCCTCACTTTCATTCATCGATCGCCCCACATTCCATCAAAGAACCGTGCAGTCAGTCAAAAAGCATCGACCAACCCAACCCATGAAGCAGCTAAAAAAAAAAAAAAATGAAATGAAAGCGTGAAATGCATCGGTAATTTTCTGTCCTTCCCGGTCTTAGGGAGGCCGACTCTGTTATGATCGACTCTGCATCATTATTCAAACCTCTCCCCCCAAAAAAACGAAAATTAGGTGGTCGATTTTAGGGTGATGGAAATTTTCTTGAAAGGGCTGTACACCATTCATTAGACCTTCCCCCCAAAAAAATGAAACAAATGATTTTAGAATGGCGGACACCTTCGTGATAGAATTTACAGAGCATCATTTTACCACACCCAGTAAAATAAGGGAATAAACAGATAAGTAAATAGATAAATAAATGAATAAAAACGCGAATCTTAGCAGCTTGATCTTAGGGTGGCGGCTGCTTCTTTGATGGACTATGCATCATTTGCCAGACCGTAAAATGGAAACAAAAAAAAGGCTGGATGTAACTAAGAGGCGAGCGGGTTTTATGAGAGGCGGTAATTGCCCCAGAAACGAGCTTAGTTCCTGACAATTGGCATTTTAGAGATCATAACAAGAGAGGAGGATTCAAGTTGGCCAATGGATAGACGAAGTTGGCTCATTACGTGACTGCCTGACCTCTGTGCACACTCCCTCACTGCACACTTCCTCTGCACACCCCCGTCGTTGCTTACCTCACATCACTGCACATTCCTTTATTGCGCATCACTATTCCCTCGCTGCACACTCACTTTGTACACTTCCTCACTGTATATATCACTCACAGCACACTTCACCTGACTCACTGCATACTCCCTCACAGTTCACTTCCTCACTGCCTCACTGCACATTCCCTTGCTGCAAGCTCCCCCACTGCCTCACTGCACACTCTCTCGTTGCACACCCCCTCAGTATGCACTCTCACTGCACTCTCCCTCACTCCACATTCCCTCCCCTCACTGCACACTCCCTCCCGTCATTGTACAGTCTCTCACCGCACACTTCCTCCTCTCACTGCACACTCCTTCTCCTCAGTGAGCACACTTTCACCCTTCTCTTTTTTGTCATCATCTCACACACGTTGGTTAGATTTTAGTACTTTTGTCCCTGAACAGATAATCTCTTCATGAGCAGCCTATGTACTCTTATCTAATCTTACTCCGCTGCATCCAACCCTACCCGGTCGTGTGTGTGTGTGTGTGTGTGTGTGTGTGTGTTTTCGCATTAACACACCTCACATTTAACTCCTAAACCATGGATACGTATTATTTTTTTTTTCCTTTTAACTTCTGGCGGTTCTCCTCAACTTAGGTACTGACCTCTCTTAATTCCTCAACTTGGGTACTGACCTCTCTTAACGAAGGGATTAATGAAGGCTATATCCAGCCCCACCAGTTCGGAAAATCTAGCCTGAGGTGAATGAAATCGTCTGAAAGTAGCAAGAGCGCAAGAGTTAATATGAAAAAATGCTTCCTTGACAGACACGCAACCTTGATATAAAGAAAATGTCTAGTAAATAAAGTATTAAAGTAAACGAATGAGTGAATGAATGAACGAACGAACGAGAGAATGAATGAATGAATGAATAAATAATTAAATAAATAAATAAATAAGTAAATAAATATAATAAACACGAAATTCGGCCTGGGGTTGAAAGGATTAAGGGAAACAAACACGTACTCGACTCAGCCTTGACCCAGATAAGCAAATTAAATCCAGTTACCAAGTCAGTAAATAAATAACAAATGCAAATCCGATCCTGGCTCGTGTTGATCCCGTGTGGTACCAAAAACGTGGAGTCCAATCCCTTTCCATTAGTCTGTCTTCCAGTGCTGGGGAAAATGTGTGTCGGTCAGGACGCGGGGGATTACTGGATTATAAATTGCTGGTGATTTCTGAATTGGTATCTTAGAGAGTGCGGTTGAGAAATGGGATTGAGTGGGATTACAGGTTATAGATTGTAAGGAGTGGAATTGCAAAGCACGGTAAAGCCCAAGTTTGAGTTGGAATTAAGGAATATGTTATCGTAAGGAGTGGGATTGCAGAATAATAGAGTAGTTAATTGGGGTTGCAGAATAGGCTATATTATCGAAGGAAGTGGGATTGCAATATACAGTACTGTACAGCCTAAAATTGAGTGGGATTACAGAATATATTATCGTAGGGAGGGGGATTGCAAAATATAGTATAATCTTGAGTAGGATTAGTGTTTAGATACTGTAGGATTCAGTGTTCATTATTATATCTTTAAAAACAGGATTCTCTTGGTCCATTTGTTGCTAGACGCCTTAATCCCGTGGAGATGATGGCAACGACCAAAACACCTTCCATCTCGGACCACCTTATTCAGTCTATCCACCTATCCACTTCATAGCTCCACCTCATCCTGGGTCTTCATCTCTCCCCCTCCCCATCCAGCTCATTCACATAGCATTATCCTAGCCAGCTTTCACTCTCCATTCTCACTGCATGGCCAAACTATATCAGAGAGAGAGAGAGAGAGAGAGAGAGAGAGAGAGAGAGAGAGAGAGAGAGAGAGAGTACCCTCCCCCAGTGAAACAAAACTTGGATTCACACAGGACCTGAAACAACATACCAACTTCAGCTGACATGGACTCGAAACGACTTGGACTATCTCTCCTCCCTCCCTTCCTCCCTCCAGTCTCTCCATCTCGGTTCTCTCCATTTCTCCCGTCTCTCCATCTCTGTTTTCTCATCGCTTCTTTTTCATATCCTTCCATTTCCATTTCTTCTTCCTCCCTTTCCTCATTTCTCATTCTTATCCCTCCATTCTGCCTAAGTTTTCCTCACCTCTCGTTCTGGTAAAAATTCCCTCCTCTCCTCTTCCTGTCTAAGTTTCTCTCCATTCCTCCCGTCCAAGTTTTCCTTACCCCTCCTCCTGTCTAAGTTTCTCTGCATTCCTCCTGTTTAAGTTTCCCTCCACCCCTCCTCCTGTCTAAGTTTCTCTCCACTCCTGTCCAAGTTTCCCTTCACCCCTCCTCCTGTCTAAGTTTCTCTGCATTCCTCCTGTTTAAGTTTCCCTCCACCCCTCCTCCTGTCTAAGTTTCTCTCCACTCCTGTCCAAGTTTCCCTTCACCCCTCCTCCTGTTTAAGCTTCCCTCTTCACACTAACCCCATCGTACTCCACCCTCCTCTGTCTCCACTCCACTTCCCCACACTGCACTCCTTTCCCCACCCTCCTCCCCCGCCCCCGAGCAGTGACCCTGGCTGCCACGGTGTCGCTTTATTGCTGCCATATACCGGAGTGAGGCCACAGGGAGCCCGGGTACGAATTATCAACGCGACCTCCACTCACGAATAAACAGCGTATATACTGTACCTTGTCTTGGGGATTACGTGCTTCTGTCTTGCGGTCTGTGTCTCTGTGTGTCTCTGCCTGTCTGTCTCTCTGTCTCTGTTTGGTGGTGTTCTGTTTTGCGTGTGGGTGTCCTCATTGCATGTGGGTGAGTGTTTGTTTTGGGTGGGTGTTTTTGTGTGTTGCTTGTAGGGATTTCTATATTAAGTGTAGGGGTCCTTTTTGTGTGTGGATGTTTATATGTTGCGTGTGAAATTATGTTCGTTGCGTGTGGGAGTCTGTTCGTTGCGTGTGGGAATCCGTCTGGAAGTGTGAGCATAGAACCAGTCTGCCCACCGAATGAAGAGCTTCCCTTTTTTTTTGGGGGGGGGGGAGGGGTCTTATTTTTCTAGCTAAAACTCTTCAAATATACTTGTACATCCCTCCAAACTATCCAAATACACCTGTACATCCTTCCAAACTATCCAAAAATACCTGTACATCTCCCCAAACTATCCAAAAATACCTGTACATCTCCCCAAACTATCCAAAAATACCTGTTCTTCTCCCCAAACTATCCATATATACCTGTACATCTCCCCAAACTATCCAGGTATACTTTTTTCCCCCCAGACTCTCCAGATTCACCTCGCTATCTCTCCAGAATTTCTCCTCGCCCTCGCTTCCCCATCATGAGCCGCATCAGACGTACCCACACACAAACGCCCACATTTTTATTCCCACTTGCATCCTCCCCCCACCTTCTTGATACACTCCTCCCATTACTCTTGACACATCACATCCAGTTTGGGGCTACTACTCACTTTTATATCTATTTCTTCTCTTCTATCTCCTCTCCTCTCCTCTCTCTCTCTCTCTCTCTCTCTCTCTCTCTCTCTCTCTCTCAGCATCATTCATTTATTCCTCTGATATTCTGTCTCACATAGTGTTAGCTGTCAGTTTCTTTTATGCGATCCTTTCGTCAAATTTTAGTCCGTTCATACCCAGGATCCTGATTTTTGTTAATTATTATTATTATTATTATTATCATCATCGTCATCATCGTCGTCATCATCATTGTCGTCGTCGTCGTTGTCGTCATTATCACATTCTTCATCATCGTCATCATCATCATCAGCATTATTATTATCATCGTCAGCATCTGCCTCCTCATTACCGTTTTCATCATCATCATCATCATCAGTAATTTGTCTCCTAGATGGGTAGGTGGACGGAGGGGGGAAATGGAGTTCCACGTCCTAAAAAAAAAAAAAAAAAAAAGCCTACATCAATGAAAAACCCAAATATGCAAACTAATCCGTCTGTCGGTAGAAGGATGTAAACATTTACATTTCTCTTTCTGGCATAGGCCCGTTTTTTAACTCATCCCAGGCTTTGATATTCATATGTTCCCCGGAGTTGCGAGGAATAATGATGCACCTTCTACACGTTTGAGATATGATGATGGTGATGGTGTTTTGAGTGGAGGCCTTTCTGTATGCTGAGTAGGGCAGGGGAATTTATGAGCCGCAGTGGTGGAGGGACATCCGCGCTTGGTTGTAAGTTACTGTACGTCAGACAGGCGTGAGAGGGGTAATAGGGTCGATTGTTGTTTTGTTCCTGTTTTATTCCTGTTTAGTTCTTTTGCCTCCTTCATTTCGTTGTTCTTTAGTCCCCATGCTTTTCTATGTCTTCCATTTGTTCCTTTAGTCTGTTCATTGTTGTCTTGTTTACGTTTCCCTACAGCATCCGATTCCTCTTTCCCCAGTTAATTTCCAGACTCCCATCCATTTCCATTTCTTCCTTCGCTCCTCCTGTTTACTCCTCCCTCACCCCCTTCCCCTCACTCGACACCCATCTCCTCCTCTTATTTATTTAACTTTCCTCATTGTTGTCTTGTTGTTCCACTCACTCCCTTCCCTTTCATTCACTCTGTTTCCTCAGTCTCATTCTACTCTTCCCCCTCCTCACACCCCCGCATCCCCCATCTCTCACCCCAGCCCATCTCCTGAGCCCCTTTCCTACCCCTCTCTTCTCCCCATCCCGTCCTCCCCCTCCCTTAAGTTTCTCACTCTCTTCTTCTCTGTTTCTCCATTTACCCTATGTTCCCTCTCACTCCTCTTCCCTTCTCTCGATCTCGCCATCCTCTCACCTCTCCCCACCCTTCCTCCTCTTCCCAACATTACTTACCTCTACCTCCTCCTCCCATTTTCCCCTCCCCCATTTCTCACACCCTCGCATCCCTCTCCCCTATGCCCGGCCACACTCCCCTCTTACTCCTCCAACCCCCCCTCATTCCCTCAGCACCGCAGTTCCCTCTTCCCAACCATTCTCCTCCCCCTCACACCTCCTCCTTTCCCCCACCTCTCCCTCCATCTCCACCTACCCCCCAGGAAACAGCTGACCCATCCAAACAAGGCGACCCTCTAAGGCCAGTGAGGGGGAAAAAAAAAAAAAAGGAAAAAAAAAAAAAGAGGGCAGACTACCACAGGGAAGAAGATTATCCCAGACTGTAGAAAAAACTGGCTGAGGAAATGGGGGTCAGGTTTTTGCTCTCTCTCTCTCTCTCTCTCTCTCTCTCTCTCTCTCTCTCTCTCTCTCAAGAAGATAGCCAATACAAGGACACATGTCCCTTTTTTCAGGAGTCCGAGAAGTACTGCAGTTCCCATCATAGTTTTTTTTTTTTTTCTTTTGAGAGAGAGAGAGAGAGAGAGAGAGAGAGAGATTATAAACATTCTTATAGTATTCAGATTTTTTCTAGGATAATATGGTGGTTTTCC
>NC_137044.1:12092925-12132925 GCF_032717465.1 Coenobita brevimanus
AGTTGGATTATGTAAAGGGAGCGGAAGAGAGTGGATAGGGAGGAAAGGAGGGATGGGAGTGAAAGTGAAGGAATGGGAAATCTGAGCAGAGATGGAGAGAAGGAGGGAGAAAAGGAAGGAAGGAAGGGAGGGAAGGGAGTGGAAAAGGTGGAAGAGGGGGAGCTGGAGTGTAATGGGAGAGATAGAGGAGAATGAAGAGAGGGAGGGAAGGAAGGAGTAGGGAGAAAAAAGGGGATTGCCAAGGGAGGGAGATAGGGAGGAGACTGGAAAGGCTGAGAGGGAGCTGCAGTTTAATGGGAGAGAAAGAGAGATGATTGGAGAGGGAGGGAGGGAGGGTGGAAAGGGGATTGGAAAGGGAGGGAGGGAAGTGGAAAGGGTCAGTACACACAGGTCACGGCTGCTCCTCCCTCCTCCCTTTCCCTCCCTCCTCTTCCTCTTCTCTCCCTCCCTCCATGCCTCCCTCCCTCCTTATCTCTCCCCCTTCCTCCTCCTCCTCAAACACTACCCTTCTGTTGGCCTTGCTCCACCCTCCTCCCTGCCTTCCTCCCTCTCTCCCTCCCTCTCTCTTTCTCATCCCTCCCTCTCCTTTTTCTTCTTTTCCCCGCCTTTCTTTTTCCTTCTTCCCAACCTTTTCCTTTTTTTTTCCCCCCGTCCATTTTGCCCCCTCCCCTTCTGTACTTGCTCTCACCATCTCTCCTTTCCTACCTCATTTCTCTCTTCTCTCTCCTCTCTTCTTGTCTCTCCTCTACTCTTCTCCCTTTTCCTCTCTTCTCTCTTCTCTCATCTTCTCTCTCCTTTTCCTCGCTTCTTCTCGCTTCTTCCCTCCTCTTCCCTTCATTATTCCTGCGCTTCTCACGTTTTTCCTACACCCTCTCCCTTTCTAGCTTTCTCTCACTCTTCCTGATCTTCTGCCGTTGTCTTTAATTCCTAGGACATTTTCTTTCGTTATAACTTACTATACCCGATATATCAAACAGCTTGACTAGTAGGTTTGTTGCTGTTTGCTTTCGTTTGTACTCCTTTGTGGTCTTTTCTTCCCTTCGTACTTTCCTCCTTTCTTCTTTTTTCTCTTCACTTCTCATCTCCATCACACCCATCCATTGCCCTCCATTCCCTCTTTCCTCTTCATATTCCTTTCCCCCATTTTCTCCATATCCTTTATTCTTCCTTTCACTTTCATTCTTCTTCCCCACTCCCCTTTCTCCCTACCTTAACCCCGCCCTTCAGGTAGCTTATTTATATATTTATTTATTTTTTTATTCTTGCGATCTCCAGACCATTCTTTTTACTGTTAGGGAGACATCTGGCAGTGGAAGGGCTAATGAAGGCTACTATATCTAACACCTGCAGGTCGTAATGACAGGAGAGTACAACAAGGTGTGTAATAAGCAAAATAAATCACTAAGGAAAAGGTGTTAGGGAGCTTCCTTCCCCGGTGACTATAATTAAGTGACTATAATTACCTGGTGGACGCAAATTACGAGATGAGTACTCGTTGTGAAGGGGTTATCGCCTTCATTACGGTAGCGCCTCCATCATTTTGTTGTTGCTTTTTCCAGACATTTATTACTATTGTTATTATTGTTATTATTATTATTATTATTTTTATTATTATTATTATTATTATTATTATTATTGTTTTTATCTTAGGTAGACGGACGCCTTCTCGTGATGGCACTAATTTAACCGGTCCGCTCCACTGCCTGGTTTAATATGCAAACGTCTCTTAGCTCTCTCCCTATCCCTTGAAAGGAGAATGTAACTCCCTAACACTTTTTCCTAAGCGTCTTATTTTGCTTGTTACATCTTACTGTTCTCTTCTGTGTTACAATTACCTTTCCAATATCGCCATACTCTGCATAAATAGCGAACAAAAGGATATTAACTAGCTATATCTTATAATAAATCGCTAAGGAGGAGATGCTAGGGAGCTTGCTGTAAGAAGTCTACCATAAAAGGTTATTTAAACTGATTGACGGTGGGGAGAATTTATCATGAGGTATTGTGGCAACGAAGGTAAAATTTCTCTCTCTCTCGCTCTCTCTTTCAGTGGATATTTTATCGGCATGTGGCAGGGTGTAGAGGACTATATGTGGACTGACTGGGATGAATGACTTGTGGTGTGTGTGTGTGTGGGTGTGTGTATGAGAGAGAGAGAGAGAGAGAGAGAGAGAGTGGTTATGTGGAGAAGGGTGGAAGAACGTGATGGAGGGGTGTGGGTGTGGAGGTGGTGTTTTTACAGGTGGACGAGGGTACGGATTAGGCCCTGTGGATGAGAGAGAGAGAGAGAGAGAGAGAGAGAGAGACTATATATTTGCACGAAAAAGCTGAGGGTGTGATGATTAATGAGGGAAGGCGTCTAGTGGATGAAATTAGAGAGATGTGGATGGATGTGGATAAGTATGGTAAGTGAATGTTGATGAATGTGGATGGGGCGTGTGGATATATGTGGATGGAGCGTGTGGATAGATGTGGATGGGGCGTGTGGATAGATGTGGATGGGGCGTGTGGATAGATGTGGATGGGGCGTGTGAGTACATGTGGATGGGGCGTGTGGATAGATGTGGATGGGGCGTGTGGATAGATGTGGATGGGGCGTGTGGATAGATGTGGATGGAACGTGTTGATAGATGTGGATGGGACGTGTTGATAGATGTGGATGGGGTGTGTAGATAGATGTGGATGGGGTGTGTGGATGGATGTGGATGAGGTGTGTGAATAGATGTGGATGGGGCGTGTGGATAGATGTGGATGGGGCGTGTGGATAGGGCGTGTTAATCCCAGCCCTACGACACTCACCTCTACACGACCTTGTGGGTGTCCAGCCTGCATTCCCTCCACCCCCTCCACTCCACAGGCCCCAGGGGAGGAAAGGAGGGAAGAAGGAGGGAGAAATGAGAAGGGAAGGAGGAAAGAAGGAGAGAAGGAAAGAGGACGGGAAAAGAAATGCAAAAGGGGGGAAAGAAGGGAGAGACGGAGGAAAGAAAGAAGGGAGAGAGGGAAAATTGCTAGGGGAAGTAGGGGAAAGGAAGGTGGGAAGGACAGAGTGAGGGAAAGGAGGAGGCAGAATTGAGGAAGAAATGCAAAGAGAATGTGGGAGAGGAAAGGAAGGAAAAGGAAGGAGAGAGACATGAGAAAGGAGGGAAGAAAGGAAGGAGGTAGAAGTGGAAGGGCGAGGAGGGAAGGAAGGAAGGAAGGTGCGAAGGAAGGAGAGTGAAATGCAAATTGGGAGGCGAAAATAAAGACGGAATAGAAGGAGGGAGAAATGCGAAGAGGAGCTAAGGAAAGTAAAGAAGGAGAGATGGAGGGCGTGAGGGAGGAGGGGCAAAGTGTGATGGGAAGGAAAAAAGGTAAAGTAGAGAGAGAGAGAGAGAGAGAGCGCGAGAGAATAGAAAAAATGCAAAAGGAGGTAGGAAAGTAAAGAAGAAGAGTTGGAATGAAGGGGAAGAGTGAACGAAGTTAGAGAACTATAAGGGTTGTTAAGGAAGGAAGGAAAGAGGAAAGGGGGAGGGAAGAAGGAGGAGTAAGAGGGAAAGATGGAGGGGAAAAGGGAGGATGGAGGGAGGGAAGGATGGATAAGGATGGAAGGAAGAGTGGAGAGAGACAAAGATGGGAGGAAGAGACGGCCTCGAAAGAACCAGTGGGGTTGTTGCTATATGCTTTCCTCTGTACTTATATCCCATCTGAAGTAGGGAAGGAAAGGGTGGAGGGAAGGAGAGAGAAATGGAAGGAGAAGAGGAGGAGGGAAGGAAGGAGGGAAGGAAAGAAGGAAGGTTCTGTTCTGAGTTGCCTTTTGTGGGGAACACTTTCAGAGGCCTTGCTAAAGTACCATCTGCTTTATATCCAGATGCGAAGGAGTACAAACGAATACAAAGGAAGGCAAATAACACAAGACCTAATGGTTCTCTTCGAAGCTGTTTGGTAGAGAAGACTGTGATTCGGATGCTCGTTGGGTAAGGAAGCTCTCAAGCACCTCTTCCTTAACGATTTGTTGATGGATGTGGCTGGTTAATATCACTTTGCACGTAATTTGTGCACATTATGGTGATGTTTGAAGGATTTATACTACACAATAGGACAGTAAGGTGCAATAAGCAAAATAAATCGCTCAGGAAAAGGTGTTAGGGAGCTTTCTTAACCGACGAGACTATGGGCCTAAGACTGCGATAACTGCGTCTATTAGTTTAAGACAAGGAGAGTAAAACAATGGCAGTAGGTTTGTGAGCCAGGACTGACCCTTCTTGAACCTGTGTGAGGATTTTTAAAAGGTCTATTATTGATGCCAGGCTCGTTGGTCAGTGAGAGGGAAAAAAAATAAAAACGAGAGAGAGAGAGAGAGAGAGAGAGGGAGAGAGAGAGAGAGAGAGAGAGAGAGAGAGAGAGAGAGAGAGAGAGGGAGAGAGAGAGAGAGAGAGAGAGAGAGGCTAGCCAGCATATAGATGACGAAGATAACCCTGGAGATAGCAGGCCAAGGATATACGGTACCTAATAGATAAGAGAGATAACTAACAAATAGCTTATAGACGTTCATTATATAGAATACCAAGTGAATACCCTATTGATATAGAGTTACCCAATAGATAGACATACAGATAGCCAGGACACTTTAGATAGACGATGTAGATAGCCAGTACACTTTAGATAGATATTTAACCGGCCAATACGCTTTAGATAGACGATGTAGATAACCAGTACGCTTTAGATAGACGATATAGATAGCCAGTACGCTTTAGATAGACGGTATAGATAGCCAGTACGCTTTAGATAGACGATATAGATAACCAGTACGCTTTAGATAACGATAAATAGCCACAATCTTCCTAAAATACCCTAAAATAGATACCCGGCAGATAGAAATAGGCTTTAGATAGACGATGTAGCCATAATATCCCCAAATACCCTAAAATAGATACCAAGTAGATATAGAGATGACCATTAAGTGCACGGTATAGACAGCCCCAATACCCTAAAATAGAAATCCTTTAGACAGTCACAGAGATAGCCTTTAGAAAGAAAATTATAGATAGCCACGATACCCCAAATACTCTTAAATAGATAGCCAGCATACATAAAGATAAGGTATAGACAGGCGATATAGACAGCCACAGACAGCCATAATACCCTCATATAAACTAAAGTAGGTATCAGCAGAGAGAAGTACCCTTTTGACAGGCAATAGATAGACAGAGGGTATACAATAGATATCCTCAGTACCCCAAAATAGAGCCAGAAGACTTAAAGATATGATTTAGATAGGCGATTCTAGATAGCCACGGAGCCCTAAAATATCCTAAAATTGGGGTGGAATTGCCGTAAGGAAGGTAACAGAAGGCGAGATGGAGTACGATTACGAGAAGACGTCAAGGATGTCGGGTTTTTCTATTTCACGTTTTGGCCTTAATGGGAACACGAAGCTGGCTGGAGGAGGAGAGAAAGGAGGAGGAGAAGAGAGAGAAGAGATAAGAAGGAGATGAGGAAAGAGGAGAGAGGAGAGAAAAGGAGGAGAGGAGGGAAGAGAAAGAAGGAGATGAGGGAAGAGGAGAGAGGAGAGGAGAGGAGGGAAGAGGAGAGAAAAGAGAAAAGGAGGAGACGAGGGAAGAGGGGAAGGAAAGACAAAAGTAGAGGTAAGAAATGAGAAGTAAAGGACGTGGAATGGAAGGAAAAGAAGAGAAGAGGAGAGGAGAGGAGAGAAAGAAGGAGAGGACGAAGAGGAAAGGAGAGGAGAGATGAGGAGGAGGGGAAAAGAAGACGGGAGAGGTAAAGAAGGAGAGGAATGAGAGATGTATAGGAGTTGGGAAGAAATGAGGATGCCGTAAAAAAGACAAAGGGGACTGTGGCTCGTCGAATGTCATACAACAAGGACTTTGCGAATATTCAGATTTTCGTAGTGACCCAGTTCCGTCGGGTAAAAATGAAGACTATAGCAGGGACTCGAATATCTTACAACCTGCTGCTTCGTGACTGGGATTTATTATGTGCAGGAAAAACAAGAAACAAATATGAGATCAGAATTCTCATCTCCTTATCTTCCCTGCAGAGTATATAAATACGTAAATCAGAAAGCATTCACAGAGTGCATACTTCCACCTACGTCAGTAAAACTTATGGTTACTGCAGTCATTTCTGTTTCCTCCCAGACGAACTCTTTTACAGCCTCACATAGTCAGTTAATTCCACAGGCTTAGTCTGTCCTATTACACAGTCTTAGAGAGCTTATACCTTCGTCAGCGCCAGTAAAACTTTGGGATGTATTTTTGCATCCGGATCCGGATCCACCTCGAAATCCAATCAATTCCTTTGTGATCCACTGCCCACCGATCCACCAGATTTCATTGAAATCCGATAACATATTTCGTACACAAAAACAGACACGGGTGGATACATAACCTCTGTCCAACTTCGTTCTCGAAGTTAATAAATACATAAATATATAAGTAGGTAGACAAGGAAATGAATGAATAACAAACTTAATAAATAAATAAATGAACTAACTAAATAATGATAACTTTCCAAAGTAAGGTTTGTATGTGCAGGGATGAACTAAAGACGTGGGAAGATTCTAAACTGTCCTTGACTTTTCGTGCGAAGAGATAATGAATGTTACAAGGAAAAGCGATCTGAATGATGATGATGATGATTAGTATTATTACACCATGTTCATTGTATCTGCTTCGCTGTTGATTGTGCTCTAAAGAGGAGGAGGAAAAGGGGGAAAGAGAGAAAGAGGCGGAAGAAGAAGGAGGGTAACGAAGGAAATGAGATAATAGAGGAAGGTGAAGGAGGAAGGAGAATTAGAGGGAGGAGAAAGGTGAAGGCTAACGGGGAGAGAGAGAGAGAGAGAGAGAGAGAGAGAGAGGCTAAATCACATATGCCATGAACCACTAAAAAAGAATAAATATGAAACATCGCCAATTAAAAAAGAATGAAAATGCTTGAGAATTGAAAAGACAGAGAAATTCACGTATCAGGTTAATTGGCTGGAAACTGGAAGGAGTCCCATTATTTTTTTATGGAAAGAAAAATGAGAGCGAAGAATAAAAATGAAGAAAATGTTTGTCTTCCCATGGGTAAAATGATGATGATGATGATGATGATGATGGAGGTGGTGGTGGTAAGTTCGTTTAGTTGTCAGTATTTGTCAGTTCATTTACCTTTTCTGTGTATCATTTTTTTCTATACTTGAATTATTGTTGTTTATCTCAGTCATTTGTGTCTTCATCTCCGTTTGTTTATTGCTTGTTTATTATATTGTGGGGCCACATTTTCCCTCTGTCTGTCAATCCATTTATTTAGTCATATCTGTCAGCATAAATGTTTGGTTTTATCTTTCTGGTTATTTGTCTTTGAGTCCATTTATTTGTTTCTGTCAGTCGATTTATTTGTTTTCATTTCTTAGTCCATTTTCTTCTGTGTCTTTAAGGATTGTTTGCGTGTGTTCTTTTGTTTTTCCGTCTTTTTCTGTCCACCTGTTTGTCTAGCCATCTGTCTGTGCCTTTCTACCTGTAACACTTGTCTGTTTACTTTCCCACTGTCTCTTGAGTCTCTTTTATCCTGTCTTTCTGTCTGCTTTCGTTTCTCCCTTACAGTCTCTTTGCCTTTGTCACAACCTGCCTGTCTGTATTTTCTAAACCTTGCTGTCTCTCTGTCTCTGTCTCAGCGTCTTGTCCCTGTTGCCTAGTTCACTGTTACTGCCTGTTTCAGCTTTCGTGCCTGTGGTTTTGATCTCACGTCTCTGCCTCTGTTTCAATTTATGCCGTTTTTTTTTTTACCTTCATGTCAGCATTCTGTCTCATTTGTCTCTGCCTTTTTCAACCCTCATGTCTATTTTTCCTTTGCCAGTGTTTTTCTTTTTTTAACCTCTATGTATTTATTTTCTAGCTCACTGTCTGTACCATTTTTTCAACCTTCATGTCTTTCCGTTATCTTTAGCATACTGATTCTCTGCCTCTTACAACTTGCCTTTCTGTTAATTTTCTTTGCTTACCGTCTGTGCCTGTCTCATCCTGCCTGTCTGTCTGCTCGTCTTTCTGGCTCACTGTCTATCTGTCTGCCTCTATATCTTCCTCTGTCTGCCTCCATCGTTCCCTGTCATCTTCTTCCTGTCTTTAGCTGTCTTCCATTATATTTTCATCTGTCTGCTTCAGTATCTTCCTCTGCCTCTACAGTATATCTTCCTCTGTCTGCCCTCGTCTTCCTCGTCTGCGTCGCCCTGTCTTTATCTGTCTTCCTCTTAGCTCCCGTCTATTCATTCTCGCTTATCAGTGTGTCTCTCTAATACCCTCATCTGTCTCTCTCGTTATCTGTCCTTCCCTGTCTCCCTTCGTCTCTCTCTCTCTCTCTCTCTCTCTCTCTCTCTCTCTCTTCCATCTACATATTTCCCATTGCCCTTGAACTTGGGTTAAGCACCATCTTTTTGACCATATGCCCTCCCTCCTTTCCTCCCTCCCTCCTTTCTTCCTCCCTCTTCCCTCTCCCTCCATCCCTCTCACCTATCCTCTTCCCTTCCCTCAGTCTCGCTCTCCTCTTCTCTCCCTTCTTCCTTCTCTCCCTGTCTCCTGTCCTGTTTTCATCCTTCCGTCCCTCCCTGTCTCTTGTCCTCTCCCTCCTTTCTTCCTTTCCTTCTTGTCTCCCTTCTTTCCCTCCTTCCTTCCCTTCTTCCTTCCCTCCCTTCCTCCCTCCCTGTCTCCTGTCCATCTCTCCCTTCCTCCCTACCTATCCCGTCCTTCGTTTCTGTTCTCCAAAACCTTCCTCTTGTTCTCTATCCCTCCCTCTATCTTATCCATCCTTCCCTCTCTTTTCTTTATCCCTCCCTTTATCCCATCCTTCTCTCTCTCCCTTTTATCTATCCCTTCCTCTACCCTGTCCATTCGTTCCTCCTTTTTCTCTATCTCCGCTTCATATTCTTCTCTCTCCCTGCCCTTTTCTTCTGTGTTACCGTCTTTGCCTTGTATTATTGTTATCCTGTGTCCTAGTCTTTACCTTCTCACTCTTCTGTTTCAATCTCTGTCCCCTGTTGGTTGAGGACGCTCCCTAGCACCTCTTCCTTAGCTATTTATATTTGGATATGCCAGGTTAATATTCTTCTGCACGTAATTTTTGCGGAGTTTGGCGATATTACATGGATTTGTATAATACGGGGGAGGACAGTAAGGTGTAATGAGCAAAATAAATCGCTTAGTAGGAGGTGTTAGAGAGTTTCCTTTACCGACGAGAGTACTGGCCTATGACTTTATTCTCTTTATCACACTCAGTTATCTTTACTTTCTGTTGGGCTGTCTGTGCTTCGTGTCTGTGCCTCGTGTCCGTCCTCCGCTCCTCCCAACTCTCTCTGTAATTTTCCTTCTATATTGCTTTACGTTTTTCGCTTTATTTTCTTTTTTTTATTTTTGGAGTTAGTGTAATTTTTTTTTTGTGGTGAGGAAAGCTGATTCTTATGGACCAAGAGTTAAATTGCAGTTCTCTCTCTCTCTCTCTCTCTCTCTCTCTCTCTCTCTCTCTCTCTCTCAGCATCCTCAGTAATCACCCTCCGCCCACTCTCCATCTCCCTTTCCTCCTTCCTCCTCTTTCTTCCTCCCTTTCCTCCCTCCTTCCCTCCCTTCAATGATGTACTCTGTGGTCGCTTCTATCCCTCCCTCCCTCCCTCCCCTCCCGTCTGCAACACCTCCCTTTGCAACTCCTCCCTCCATCCCTCCTTTTCTCTCCGTCTTTCCTCCATTCCTCTCCTTTTTTCCTTCTCCAGTTTCTTTTCCTCTCTCCCACTTCCCTTCCCTATCCGCTCTTGCTTTCCTTTCTTTCTCTTTCCTCATATATTTTCTTCTCTCTCTCTCTCTCTCTCTCTCTCTCTCTCTCTCTCTCTCTCTCTACTTCTGCCCCTTCCCCTCTCCCCCCTTCCCTCCCTCCTCCCCATGTCTGCTCTTTAAACCTTCCCTCCACCCTCCTTTTCACTCCATAGTCTCTCTGTCTCTCTCTATTTCTCTGTCTGTCTGTCTGTCTGTCTGTCTGTCTGTCTCTCTCTCTCTCTCTGTCTCTCTGTCTGTCTCTCTCTCTCTCTGTCTCTCTGTCTCTCTCTCTCTCTCTCTCTCTCTCTCTCTCTCTCTCTCTCTCTCTCTCTCCCCCCTTATTCTCTTCCTCCTCCTACTCCCTTCATCAGCCTCCCCTTACGTTTCAGCTATAATCTCTCCTCCTCCTCCTCCTCCCTTCCATGCCATTTCTCGTCCCCTCCCCTCCTCTTCCCCCCTCCTCCCATATGTTCCCTCCCTCCTTCGCAAAAAACAGTCTACCTCCTCCCTCTCCACCCACGAGCTTAACGAGCCCTTTCTCTCTCTCTCTCTCTCTCTCTCTCTCTCTCTCTCTCTCTCTCTCTCTCTCATTTAAAGTGTCATTTAATACATTGTGGTCCCATCTTAGGAATCAGTTACCAAAATTTTCAGGAGGCGTAGTTGAGTTTAAGTACATTTCAGTTTTGTGTTTTTCTTTTTTCACTAAATTTTGGAGACGTGGTGTTATATTATTGTTTTTTATTAATTTAGAAGCGTTATATAAGGTTGAAATGGCGTTGTTGTCATGGTAACCAGATTTTTCTTTTTCCCGAGGCAAGCGTGCTCCGTACTGTATTGTCAGGGAGAACAATAGATATTTTAGGCTATTCTGCTTCTCTCTCTCTCTCCTCTCCTTTCCATTCTTCTCCTTTCCTAATGTCTTCTCTTTCCTCATGTTATGCCTCTCCTCTTTTTACTGTCCCCATCTCTCTCTAACACCTATTCCATCCCCATCCCTCCTCTAACCCCCAATCCACCCCCTACCCCTATCCCTGCCTCTAACCATACCTCTATACCCAGCCACTCTTCCACTCTTTCAGCAATTCTTTCTCCCTTACATCTCCCCCCTCCCCCTTTTTTTTTCGACTCTACAGCGTGTGCAAGGAATGGGCGAGGTACAGTATTTTTCCATGATGATGATGATGATGATGATGATGATGATGATGATGATGATGATGATGATGATGATGATGATGAGGAGGAGGAGGAGGAGGAGGAGGTTCGAATAGAAAATGTTACCCAGCAGCCAATTACAGAAAACAATTGTAGGGTTATACCGATATGTTGTTTATACGGAACCCTTACCCTTTCTCTTACCCTTTCCCTTATTCTTACCCTCACCCTTACCCTTACCCATACCCCTATCCTTACCCACACCTATACCCTTACTCATACCCCTACCCCAACCCCTACCCTTACCTATACCCTTACTTTTATCCTTACCTTTACCCTTACCCTTACTCGTACCCCTTACCCTTACTCGTACCCCTTACCCTTACCCTTACTCCTACCCCTTACCTTTACCCTCACCCTTACTCCTACCCCTTACTCCTACCCCTTACCCTTACCCATACCCTGCCCTTCCACGCCACCCTCCCTCCTACACCCCTCCGGCCCTTCATTATATAACCTCCTTTAATTTGCAGGCGAGGGATAGACTCCACTCCCTCTAGCTCATAACATGCACTCTCTCTCTCTCTCTCTCTCTCTCTCTCTCTGCCTAGTTCCTTCCATTCTTCTCCGTTATCTGCTGTTACTTTGCCTCATCTTATTTTCTTTGTCATCTCTAACCCCTTTCCTGCCCTGCCTTTCTTTCCCCCCTGTCTCTCTCTTTCTTGCCTCTCATTCTTCCTTCTCTCACCTTCCTCCCTCTCGCCCCCTCTCATCCTTGTCTCTCCAGTTCCTCCCATTCTTTCTACTTCTTCCCTCTCTCTCCCTTTCTTCCCCCTCCCTTTCTCTCCAGTCTTTTTCCTCCCTCCATCTCTCCCCTTCTTCCATTCCCCCATTCCATACCTCACCCCTTTTTCCCGTATTTCTCTCTCCTTCAAATCCCTGTCTTTCCTGTCTGCCCCTCCCATTCCTCTCTATCTCTCCCTCTCCTGCCTATCCCTCTCTTTCCTGCTTATCCCTCCCTTTCCTACCTATCCCTCCCTTTCCTACCTATCCCTCCCTTTCCTATCAATCCCTCCCTTTCCTCCCCATTGCTCCCTTTCCCCCCATTCCTCCCTTTCCCCTATATCCCTACCTTTCCTCCCTATCCCTCCCTTTCTCCTTTATCCCTCCCTTTCCTCACTGTCCCCCCTATCCCTACCTTTCTTCTCTATTCCTCCCTTTCCATTCTGACCTTCCCTTTTCTTTCTAGCCCTCCCTTTCGTCCTTACCTCTGCTTTTCTCTCCCTCTCTCACCCTTTCCACCCTTTCATCTCTCCCTCTTCCACTTAACTGATTGGTCTGGCGGTCCGCGATTTCAAGGTCGCAAAATTATGCACTACCCTTCCCAGCCATCTCCACCACTATCCCCGCAATCTCCACCACTACCCCTGCCATCTCCACCACTACCCCTGGCATCTCCACCACTACCCCCGCAATCTCCACCACTACCCCTGACATCTCCACCACTACCCCTGCCATCTCCACCACTACAACAACTTCAACACAATCCCTATGCATATAAAAGTGACCAAGAAGTGAATTAGAGAGAGAGAGAGAGAGAGAGAGAGAGAGAGAGAGAGAGACTGGTAACGAGGAGAGGAGAGAGAGGGGAAGAAAGTGAGGGAAAGAGGGGAGAGAGAGAGAGAGAGAGAGAGAGAGAGAGAGAGAGAGAGAGAGAGAGACTGGTAACGAGGAGAGGAGAGAGAGGGGAAGAAAGTGAGGGAGAGAGAGAGAGAGAGAGAGAGAGAGAGAGAGAGAGAGAGAGAGAGAGAGAGAGGGGAGAGACGCAATTACCAATTGATAAAAGTTAGACTGGTGGGGAGATAAGAGAGGGGAGGAAGGGGAGGAGGAAGAGATAAGGGAGGAGAGGGGAGGAGGAGGAGAGGGAGAGAGTAAGGAGATAAAGACTGTAAAAGAGAGAGAGAAAAAAAATTGATACGGATATTTTAGAGATAGTGGAAGCTGAGAGAGAGAGAGAGAGAGAGAGAGAGTAATGAATAAAAGTTCTCCTGTTATCTCACTACATCAATTTATATATACCTGTTATCTTTTTCCTTTTAATAACAGAGGTCTATCCTACGAGGCATGGTATTATTTGTTCTTATCTGTTCGGAGTAAGTGTGAAGAGCAGAACACGCAGGGGTGAGGGGGTTCATGTTGCAGATCATTTGTTGACATATTGATAGTACAGTGTCCGCATTTCTTACATAACTTTGCAACAGTGAGATCCAGCCTTGCAACCAAAAGAAGTTGCCCAGGAATAAGAAATGACCTTGGAGTAGTAGTAGTAGCAGTAGTAGTAGTAGCAGTAATAGTAATAGTGGTAGTAGTAGTAGTAGTATCCAACCACGTGGCACTAAGATAAGGTTCTGTAAAATGATCAGCTTGCAATCAGTAGAAATTTAGCCCTGTTGGAAGGATTTAGCCTGGCAGTAACAACATCCAGCCTCCTTGCAAACAACAGCATCTAATCTTGCAGTAGTAAATATTGCCCAACAGTAACCCACAATTCCGTGTAATCCTATAGCAAGAATTATCCCTGCGGTAACAATATCCAGCCTCTTTGCAAACAACAGCTTCTAGCCCTGCAATAACACGAAATAGCCCAACAATAGCCCAGCAGTAACGTGTAGCCCAGAATAGCCCCTGGAAACCAGTTGGATGGATCGCCCTTGGGTCGGAGGTCTCGTGAGAAATTGCCCTAGGAGATGGTGCGGTGGCGGAAGAAGGAGGGCTGGAAGTGTGTGTGTGTGTGTGTGTGTGTGTGTGTGTGTGTGTGTGTGTGTGTGTGTGTGTGTGTGTGTGTGTGTGTGTGAGAGAGAGAGAGAGAGAGAGAGAGAGAGGGGGGGGAGAGGAAGAGAGAGAGAGAGAGGTGGGTAATACAGTATACGTTTTGTTGTGGTAGTGTAGGTTGTTGTTGTTGTTTTTGTTTTTGTTGTCTTCCTTGGGTCCTGGAATCGTAGAAGAGGAGAGGTTGGGAGGTGGAAAGAGGAAGGAGGTGGAAGGTGAAGGTGGAGGTGGAGTGTAGAAGCTGGAGAGGTGAGAGAAAGTATGCCTGAAAGAGGTGGAGAGAATGGAGGAGTGGAGAAGATGGAATGGATAGACTGAGAAGAGGTGGAGAAGTGAGGAAGGGGAAGTGGAGTAGAGTGGAGAGGCTGGGGAGGGGAGGGGAGATGAGGAGAGGTGGAGTTAAAAGTGGAGAGGCTGGAGGCAGAGGGAGCGGAGAGGAACGACAGGTGGTCAACACGAAAAATAACAGGTGAGGAGGAGGGAGTGGGGGGAGGAAGAGGAAAGGAGATATGGAAGGAAGGAGAGAGAGAGAGAGAGAGAGAGAGAGAGAGAGAGAGAGAGAGAAGAATGAATGAAGGAGAAGGTGGTTATGAGAGAAAGTGAGAGATGGGAGGAAGCGGATGAAGGAGAAAAGAGGTGGAAGGAAGGAGAGAGAGAAGAATGAATGAAGGAGGAGGTGGATGAAGGAAAACGCGAGAAGTGAAAGGAAGAAGCAGAGGAATGAATGGATCGGGATGTGAGGGGAGGAAGAACGAAGGTGAGACATGAGGAGTAAAAGAGAGAACAGTGGATGGATTAAGGGGTGGATGTGGGAGAAACAGAGAGATAAGCAGGATGGGAATGTGAAAATGAACAGCGTAAATGAGGAGGTAACAAACAAGTAATTTGGGCCAAGTTAAGGTGAAAAGAGCAACGGCTAAACCACACAGCTCAGGTCACCTCCAAAATTTAATCAATTCTTCCTTAGCCCATGACCCACATATCCACAAAATTTTATTGAAATCCGTCAATAACTTTTTTAGAGATCTTGTGGACAAACACCCAGACAGACAGGGGTGAATACATAACTTCCTTCAATTCAGTTGGCGGAGTTAGCAATTCTGATCACCTATTAACGCCTATGTATCTTTGTTTCAGTTCTCACCGATGCGCACAGGCTTCCCAAACTGACATGAAAGGTAAGTACACTAATAACGTTACATTTATTTGTCCTTCACATATAATACATTTTGCAGTATATCTCTGCAGGCTTTATCCATGAGCCAGTCAGGGAAGTTCACTATCTTTTCATCAGTTCACCCGTTCGTTATTTGTGTATCTATCCATGTAGTCATCACGTTTAATTCATCCATCTAGAGACGCTCTGTTTATGCAACGAGAAGAAATATATTAGTAAGATAATTTGTTTGGTTGTTGTTGTTGTTATCGTCTCTGGGTCGAAGTCAGGGCGTGATAGTGTTTACGTTGAAAGGTCGCGAGTGTTGTGTGAATTAATTGCATGAGAGCAATACGTTCTTACCTGGTTGTTCATACCTGATTGCATTTTCCAACGTTGACTCAAACTCGTAATGTCTTATCTTACGTTACTGTTCTTTTGTGTTTTATAAGAAGTTTCGTTTAATTTATAATACTCGTATACCACCACCCAACACACTCCTCTGATTTGTAGCTGGTTTCATGAGTCATTTGAAGAATTACATACCCTTACATCCCTATCAGCTCTTTATTTGTGTATGTTGTGGTGTGTGGAGAGTCACTGAGGCGGAGGAAGAGTGAGTCGTTTGGGTTTGTTTTTTATGATTTTACGATACTACACTCCAGTCACTTTCACCTGGCCTAAAATTTGCCTTATCTCCGTCTTGAATGCTGAGCTGTAAAAAGAAATTAACCTTAGAATAAGGCACTAGTCACGAAGAAGTGCTATGGAGAGAATGTAGAGCCGTAGTATTTTCTTATTCACCCATTGAACTAAGGAAAGTTGGCTGTTAAATGAAGAAATTTTTGTCAGGTTAAGGTGGACAGACTGTATGTTAGAGACGGGTAAGGGGCAGATAAGATGCACGAAATAAGTACTTGTATTGTTGGGTTGCGTGAGAGAGAGAGAGAGAGAGAGAGAGTAGAACGAAGACTGAATGAGAAAGTTGAGAGGAGCGATGCGTGAATGGGTGAAATGGAGAAGATAGGTGATGGTTGGGAAAGCAGGGGTTTAGGAAGAGGAAGGGGTAGAGGAGAGGAGAGGGAGGGGGTAGAGGGGAAGAGAGAGGAGAGTAGAGGGGTGGGGGGTAGAGGAAGGGGAAGTAGAAGGAGGATGAGTAAAGGCGTAGAAAAGAGAAGCGTTATCAGATCGAGAGTACAAGAGCAGTTCATACGAGGGAGATCATGGATATGCTTGTACAGTTTCTCTCTCTCTCTCTCTCTCTCTCTCTCTCTCTCTCTCTCTCTCTCTCTCTCTCTCGACTAAGTACGAGTAGGCAACAAATGTCTTGGAATCAGATTGGTAGTTGTAGTAATAAAAATGAGTAATGAATATTAAATGAGTGAGTATTGAATCATAAAGTCCTTACTGTAACAAGAGCCATAGATTAACCAGATAACTACAGAAACATAATCTCCTGACCTGTTGTTCTTTTCTTAATTTCTGCTCTTCACACACACACACACACACACACACACACACACACACACACACACACACACACACACACACACACACACACACACACACACACACACACACACACACACACACACACACACACACGAGAATGAGATTGGAAGGGAGGCGGCAACACACATCTGGTGCTGAAAGAAAGGTGTCTCAATATTGCAAAGACGCAAGGCCCTAGTACCATATTGACGGGCCCGGTGAACTTCGGGAATGCAGGATATTTCATCAGCATGCAACAGGGTGGGGAGGCGGAAAATATTGCCGAAGAGAGAGCTGGAAGAGAGGAGGGGAAAAGAGAAATGGAAGAGTTATCAGAAACAGAAGAGCGGAAAGATAGACTGAACGAGTAAAAGAATAAAATAACAAGAAAAGATGAACTAGAGGAGTAAAATAAAAATACTTAAGAGGATGGGACGAGATGTGACGAGACGAAACGAAACGAGTTGAATAGGATGGGAACTGTCGTGAAGTGGGGAGATAAGTGAGCATTGGTATTAAGACAAGAGGTAAAGGAAACAGGCAAAGCAAGGGCAATAGGCAGGTGGAAAGACTGAGGTGCAAGAAGTAAGATAAAACTAAAGATAGAAGAGAACAGAAGAGAAGAGGGTAAGACAGATCATATTTTTGGGGAAGGGGAGGTGTAAGATGAACGGTGAAAGAAAAAAGTATGTAAAGACCAAGAAGTTGCCGATTGAGAGTGATGCTGGAATGAGTTTGGAAAAGACTATCATCGTCATCATCATCATCATCATCATCATCATCATCATCTTTATCATCATGGTCATCATCACCATTGTCGTGGTCACCTTCACCACCACCACCACCACCACCACCACCATCACCACCATCATCATCATCGTTGTTATCGTCCCCATCCTTATCATCATCGTCATCATCATCATCATCGTCATCATATGGAGAGAGGAATAAGAGAAGTAAGAGGAAATGAAGACTGGAGAAATTGGATGTGATGGGAGAGGTCTGATGGAGCGGGGAAGAGGAAGAATAAGACGAAATTGCTGGAAATAAAATGGCTAAAACAAGGAGAGAAACGAAAGTACAGAAATAGAAGAAAAAATAAAATCGAAAAAAAAGAAAAGAAAAGGTAGTGAAGAAAAGAAGGATATTATTTCGGATGGACATTTAGGGTAAGGGAAAAGGGCGGGATAGGGAAGAAAATGAAAAAAAAAAAAATGAAAATCTGTGAAGCAGGAAAATGAAGATAGAAAAATGAAAGAATAGAATCAGAGAGTAAAATAATAGCCTAACCCCTGTAGCACGAGGACGTCTTTTTTTTTTTACACTTTTCTGGCTAACCTTCAATTACTTTTTCTTGTTTGTTTTTTTTAATAGATTTTTTTCTTAGGGGTTAGTGAAGGTTATATCTCGCTTCACTAGGTCGAAAATCCTCTCTTAAGAAGGATAAAATCGTCTGGAGATGGCAAGAGGGAAGTTAAAAAGACGTTATCGGGCTGAAAGGGTTAAAAGTGAAAGAAAAAGGAAGGGGAAGTGGTGATAGAGTGAGAAGGAAAGATAAAAGAGGAAGAGGGAGAGACGAGAGATAGTGGTGGAACGACAGGAGTGAGAGAGAGAGAGAGAGAGAGAGAGAGAGAGAGAGAGAAGCAGATTGACATTCCCACATCTTTCTCAGTTCCTTTCCCCTTTCTGCTCCTTCGCTTCCTTTATTTCCTCCTTTCCATCCTTTCTTTTCTCATTCCCATCATGTCATTATAGTTCATTCCTTCCTGTTTCCTACCATCCCTCCGTCCCGTCACTTCCCTCCCTCCCTTCCTGCTTCACTTCCTTCCGTCCCTCGCTTCACTTCCCTCCCCCTGTTCATGCACTTCATCACTCCCTTTTCCCATCCTTCATTCTTTCCTTCCTTCCATCCTTCCTTCATTCTTACCTTTCTTCCTTGTCACATCACTCCTTCTCTCCCTCCCTTCGTCTTTATTCCCTCCCTTTATTTCCATTCTTTTCCCCCACCCTCTTAATTACTCCTTTTCTCCTTCTTTCTTTCTTTTTTTTCCTTCTTTCTCCCCTCCACCCTCTCTTTCTTTCTCTGACAAATATATTCCTCCAATGCCCTAATTATATTCCTTCCTTTCTTTCTTCCATACTTCCATTTTCCATTCTCTCCCTCTGCTTCCTCCCCTTTCTTTCTTCCCTGTATTCCCACCCTCTTCCTTCCCTTTCTTTTTCCCTCATACATTCCTCTTCATTCAGTCACATACTTTCTTCCCTTCCCAGATCTATTTATTTCTTGGCATGAGTGTATTCCTTCCAACCCTCCCTCGTACTTCTTCTCTCCTTCTCCTCTGTTTCCCTCTCTTTATCTCCCCTCCCTCTCCTCTCCCTCTTCATTCTCTCACTCGCTTTCTTCCTCAGCCAAGTTTATTAATTTTCTTTGGTGACGTGATTTTATTCCTTCCAACCTTCCTTCCATCCTTCCATCTTGCATTCTCTCCCTCTCGCCCTCCCTCCTTTTGCTCTCTCCCTCTCCCCTCCCTCTTCATTCATTCACTCGCTTTCTTCCCCACCCAGGTTTATTTCTCTGGTGGCGTCGGTTTATTCCTCCTAATCCAGACGGCGGGTGTATACAATATTGAGGTTTATTCAGGCGTAAATATGAAGGAAAATATTCGAAGCCCCTGGAGGCGAATGCACCAGCCTCTCTCTGCCTTGGAATTCCGAACTTTTTAAATATTACCCTTTTTTTGTGGTGATTTTTTCTGTTATTATTTTGTATTACCTTTGTGGATTATTGTTTTTTTTTAAAGTTCATGTTTTTTTTTTTAAGGGATGCCCAGTGTTATTTTGTGTGTTTTTAGGGATTTATATATGTATTTTTTTTTTTTACAAGAGAGAGAGAGAGAGAGAGAGAGAGAGAGAGAGAGAGAGAGAGAGAGAGAGTGGGGATGTATGGGAGATTAAAGAATGGAAGGGGAACAAGGTATGGTAAAAATGGGAGGGAAAAGGATGGAAAAAGCCTCTGTTTCCTCCCATCCCCCGCCCCCACCCCTGTCTTATCGTGGGGGCACACTCGCTGAGGCAGGGGAGGGGATGGGAGGGGAGAGGGAAGGGAATAGAGAGGGGGAAGAGGAGGGGGAGGGCAAACCTGTATCCCATCACCCTCCCCTTTCCCTCCCCACTCCCTTCTCCTCTAGTATGTCAGCTGATACATACATACATACATACGTAAGTACTTACACGAAGTCATACATACATACATACATACATAAACAGAATTTCGACAAGGCCACCTATATTTTTTTCTCAGTATAACCAGAATAAATAGATTAATAAAATATCTATCAGAATGTAATAGATGGCCAGCAACCATCACGTAAAGTGCTGTGGAATTTATACTGCAAGATTCCTTTAGTAAAATCCACTAGCAGTCTTCCGTTATTACATTATTCCTTTATTTTGAACATATTTTAAGGCATATCTATCTGTCCATCTATCTATCTTTCTATTTATCTATCTGTTTATCTGCCTGTTTATCTGTCTCTATGTTTATTTTTATGCTACTGCATGTTAGGTGTATAATTTTCCTATATTTATTAAACTAGAGTACAATATAAGGTGAAGGGCTGATCATAAGTCACCCATGATTGAAGATATGAGGAGGGCATTAAAAAAAAAAATGTGTCTTACTCCAGGTAGAGACAAGGCAGTTCATTCCCTGACGCCCAAGATTTTTGCTAGTCTCAGAGCTTCATATATCACTTTTTCGGCACTAAACCCCACCGTCCGTCCTGAGTACATGCTGTGGCGTCTTATTCAGGACTCGTGCATTAGTTATTTGGGTATTTTTATGAGAGAGAGAGAGAGAGAGAGAGAGAGAGAGAGAGAGAGAGAGAGAGAGCAGTTAGATAAACTATTTCCTTTACATGAGAAGGGGGAGTTGGGACAGAGAGAGGAGGTGGTAAGGGTAGAGTCCGTGGGAGTAATGCCTTTCCTCTCTCCCTTCCCTTTCCACCCTGCTCCTCCCTTCTTCTCCTCTTCCCCCCTCCCTTCTTCTCCCCTTCCTCCTCCCTTCAACCACTCTTCTTTCCTCTCTTTTTCCACTCTTTCTCCCTTCCCATCTTCCTCTCTTCTCGTCCCCTTCCTCTTCCCATTATCCCTGTTCCCTTTCTCAACTTTTTTTTTTTTTACCTTACCCACCCCTTCCCTTCTCCCCATCCTTTGTCCTTCTCTCCCCCTTCTTGCATCACCTTCCTTTTCCCTTCCTCCCTTCTTTGTATTTTTTTCTTCTTCCATTTAATTCCTCTTCCCTTTCCTCCTCCTTTTCCTACCTCCCTCATTCTCTTCACCCCCTCTCTTTCCTCCTTCTCACCGTCTCCTCACGTTCTCCTTCCTCTCTTCTCCTCCCCTCTCTTCTCTTCTCCTTCCTCTGCTCTCTCCCTCCTCCCTCCAGCCCTCGTTTCATTCCATTCTTCTCTTCCTTTTCTTCCCTCTCTCCCAACCTTCTTCCCTCCTCCTCCATCGTCCTATACCTCCTACTTCTTCCTCCTTCCCTTCCACCCCACTACTTCTCTTCCTCTCCTCTCTCCCCTTCTTGTTGTTGCTAGGACGAGGTTAAGTGGAGGGGGTGTGAAGTTGAGGGTAGGTGTGAACGAGTGTGGGAATGTGGAGTTAGAGAGAGAGAGAGAGAGAGAGAGAGAGAGAGAGAGAGAGAGAGAAACCACACAGATCTTTCGGTCCTGGGTAAGGAATTAGTTTTAGCATGAGAGAGAGAGAGAGAGAGAGAGAGAGAGAGAGAGAGAGAGAGAGAGAGATCTTTCGGTCCTGGGTAAGGAATTAGTTTTAGTATGAGAGAGAGAGAGAGAGAGAGAGAGAGAGAGAGAGAGAGAGAGAGAGAGAGAGAGAGAGAGAGAGAGAAACTGCATACCCTAGTGGGAAAGTGAAGCGGGGGTGGAGTAACTAAAGGATATGGGAGAAAAAAAAGGCGTGAAAAAGGCGTGAAAGGTGCTAAAAGGGAGGTGAGAAGTGGAGGGTGTGAGAAAGAGTGTGAAGTGGTGACAGGGGGGGATAAGGATGAGGATAGGAGAGTAGGGAATAGGGTGTGAGGAATAGAGGATGATAAAGGAGATAGGGTGATAAGGGATGGTAGGTGAAAAGGGATAAGGGAGATGTGGTGAAAAGAATAGGGGATGATGGAGATAGGGTGATAAAGGATGATAGGGTGAAAGGAATTGGTGATGATGAAGGGAGATAGGGTGATAAGGGATGATAAGCTGAAAGAAATAAGGGATGGTGAAGAGAGATAAGGGATGACAGGGTGAAAGGAGTAGGGAATGATCGGAGAGAATGGAAGGGAGGATGCAAATATAAGGAGAGAGAGTAAAGTATTAGGGATAGGTAATGGAGGCTGTGGGTGAAGGAAGGGGGATAGAGTAGTAGGGTTGTGGGTTGTGGTGGAATGATAGGGATTGTGGTGGAGTAATGGGGGTTGTGGTGGAGTGAGGGGTGGTTTTGGTGGAGTGAGGGGTGGTTTTGGTGGAGTGAGGGTGGGTTGTGGTGGAATGAGGGGATTGTGGTGGAGTAAGGTTGTGGTGGGGTGAGGGGTTTGTGGTGGTGAGGGGTTGTGGTGGAGAGAGTAGGGTTGTTATGGAGTGATGGGGATTGTGGTAGAGTGAGTGAGTTTGCGGTGGAGTGACGGGGGTCGCGGTAGAGTTAGGGGACTGTGTAGAGTAAGGTGGGTCGTGGTGGAGTAAGGGGGGAGTTGTGGTGGTGGAGTGAGGGAAGGGGGGATTGTGGGAAGCCAGAGAGGAAGTGGTGGGTTGATATAAGTGCTGGAAGAGGTTAGTGGTTGGGGGTTCACTTTGTGGTGTGTTATAGTGTAATTCAATATAATCCTCTCACTCCTTAGTAGTAAAATGTTAATATGTGACTAATCTAGCAAAGTTTACGATTTTTTAAACAAGATGAACAGAGGAAGGAAAAAAATAAAATCGACACTAACTAGTCAAGAATACAAACATACATATATCGTGTAATTAAAGTCAAAAATACAAACTTATATATTCGTGTAATTATATCATACTGTACCTGGACAAAAGGGAGATTTAATTCATGGTATAAATCAGTAGTAGATTGAAAAGTGGACTAGGCTCAGTGTATATTATCTTTTTTTTTTTTTTATTTATTTATATCAGCATATTACGAAGAGGTTTTAATGTTTTTCTTGGTGTCATATTTTGGTGATCATGTAATTTTTTTTTTTTTTTTTTGTCACTCGCTTGATTAAAAATTATGGAACACACACACACACACACACACACACACACACACACACACACACACACACACACACACACACACACACACACACACATCTTTAAGGAGTCAGATCACATTCCATGGACGTTACACATTTCCTAGCACTTGTAGGTACCTCACTGCTACTACCTGCGGGTCCAGATGGCGTGGTGAATGAGGTATTTGTGGGAGAGGGGAGAAGGGAGGGGAGGAAGGGGGCTGTGGGGTGATGGTTAAGTGGGGGAAGGGGAAGAGATAGAGGAAAAGGGACGAGATGTGTGTGGTGATTGTGGTGGCTGTGGTAGTAAGGGTTTCGTGGTGAGAAGAATGGTTGTATGGAGAGGAATGGTTGTGGTGGTGGTGGTGGGGAGGGGTAGACTGGGGTAGAGGGAGGGGGTGTTTTGAGGGGATGTATGTGGTGGGAGGATGGGTGTGGTGGATGGTGTGGTGTGGTAGAAGTGGGGGTATTGTGTGGTGGAATGGATGTGGTGGTAGTTTAGGGGTTACCTGTGATTATTGAAGGGGATATCAATGGTGGTGGGTTGAGAGGTGGCTGTGATTGAAGGTGTGGCTGGGATAGAGGGCGGGGGAAGGGGGTGTGGTGTGGGGATATGTGTGTAGTAGACTTTGGTGGTTGTAGGGATAATGTGTGTAGATAAGGAAGGGGATGTCTCTTGTGGTAGTGGATGGGGGTTTGGCTGTGGTGGTGGTAGGTGTGGCTGTGGTTGGATTGGGGATTGGAAGGGGAGGGTGTACGGGTTGCCACTGAGGTCACCCCCTCTCACCACACCTTCCTACTGTTCCGCCCTTTTAATTCAGGGTCGTGATCGGGTGGTCTTCCGGGTTGGGCTACTGTGTGCCCGATGCTGTGAGGGGTGGGTGGGAGGGGGGGAGGGGAGGGAGATATGGGCAGGGAGTGGAAGGGGGGGAGGGGAGGCAGGGAAGAGGAGGGAAGAGTAGGGCGGGAAAGATTAAGGATAGGAGGGAAGAGGAGGGGGGAAAGTAGGGAAAGAAGGGAAGGTTGGGGAAATGAGAGGTGAGGGTAGGGGAGAGGTAGAAGTGGAGGTAAGGGGGAGGGGTGTGAGGAGGAAGGAGGTGGAAGGGAAAGTAGGGAAGGGAAGGGGGAGATAGGAACAGAGAGACACGAGATGTAGATGAAAATCTTTAAAAATCTGCATTACCCACTTCAGTAGGATGGGGTCTTGTCAGTTTGTTTTTATTGTTATTTTTATTTCATCGTTTTTCATTTCCATTCTTTCTTTCAATTTTTATCTTGTTTCTACTTTTCTTTGTTCTGTCTCAATTTTATCTCACTTTTCTTTGTTTCCATTTTTATGTTGTGTCGCTTTTCATTTTTGTTTGTAGGGTCAACAGATAACAAAGCCACTTTCCGGGCCGCCTCTCGCTGTGTCAGGGGGGCAGGAGTCGAGGTGGCGGAAAAATAAACAAAGCAATTTTTATGCAAGCTGGGGGTATTTGCTCAACCAACATGCGGAGGGGAAGAGAGAGAGAGAGAGAGAGAGAGAGAGAGAGAGAGAGAGAGAGAGAGAGAGTTATCCAAGAGCTTCAACCTTTTTTTCAACTAGGTGTAATTTCTCCATTGATAATGTTAAAAATATTGATCTTTTGAGGTTCGTATCGGGAGTCAGTGTTTTCTCCCTTGACAGACTTAGACTATGATTTTATATTTTATTTTTCATTCCTTTGCCAGAGCCTCGATTTTTTTTTTTTCACAGTTTCGATTTTGACTAAGCAGAAAAAAATATCATCATCATCATCATCATCATGTTGACCTTGGTGTGCTGTGAAAAAAGAATATAAGAGAGAGAAAAGAGAAGAGAGGTATTAAGGTGAAATCCATCCTCAACCCCGTGCTTACTCAAACATCTTGTGTGTAGCCAGTGCTTGGAGGTACACGCTGAGAGAGAGAGAGAGAGAGAGAGAGAGAGAGAGAGAGAGAGAGAGAGAGAAACACTAATACAAGTCTGACCTCCCAATTCCTTCCTTAGCTCAAACTTTCCTCCCAGTGTAGCTTGAAAACACACACACACACACACACACACACACACACACACACACACACACACACACACACACACACACACACACACACACACACACACACACACACACACACACACACACACACGGAGGACCCTCATGCCTGTTGTGCTTGCCTGTTAATTTCATGGGGGGTGTGCTTGATACCCAGAGACACCAAGAAAAAGAAAGAAAAAAAATAGAAAAGAAAAAAAATCCCTGTCCCGGAGTTCATTTTACGGGGTGCAAAACACGGCGGTCGCATAATACCCATGTTATTACCGGATCTTTTCTCGTCGCTTTTTACGGCCTTCCTTATTACGTGTGTGTGTGTATGCTGGTGGGATGGGCTGGGTGTGTGTGGTGTGTGTGTGTGTTGGTGGGATGGGATGTGTGTGTGTGTGTGTGTGTGTGTGTGTGTGTTGGTGGGATGGGATGTGTGTGTGTGTGTGTTGGTGGGATGGGATGTGTGTGTGTGTGTGTGTGTGTGTGTGTGTGTAAATTTGGGTGTAGGAGTGTGGGCATGGGGGGAGATGAATGTGGAGGTCAGGAGATAGTTTTGTGTATGAACGAATCGAGGGCTTCGATGTGGTTAAAGTATATATATATATATATATATATATATATATATATATATATATATATATATATATATATATATATGTATATATATATATATATATATATATATATATATATATATATATATATATATATATATATACACCGTGAAATTGAAAGAAATGGATCATACCTGAAGAGAACTGAATGAAATGAAAATACCAATCCTGATGAGAAGTGAATAATAATAATAATAATAATAAAAATCATAATAATAATAATAATAATAACAATAATAATAATAATGATAATAAGCAGATTACAAGAGAACTGAGTTAATAGTAAATAACAGAGTAAAAAAAATGAATGAAAAACTACCAATTCAAGTGACTAGTCAGAAGAGTGAATAATCAAGAATTGGTAAGCCAACAAACCTGAAGAGAACTGAATGAAAAAAAGCGGAAGAGAAGTGTAAGAAAAAAGTGAGTAAAAATTGTAGGTGAATAAAGTGATAAATGGAAAAACACGAAAAAAAAAAATACTTAACTAGGAGAAACTGATAAAACGGTAACCCAGAAGAGAGAAAATGAAAACGAGGAAAGAAAAACACCAAGCCAGAAGAAAAAAAAAAGGCTATAATTCTGTATAGTAACAGCCAGAAAAAATGAGAATAAAAATAGTGTACCAGACCAGAAGAAAAGAGAAAGAAAAACACTGAACCAGATATTTATGATGTGTTTTAAGTTCATTTGTTTTATTCTAGCTACCGTCAGACGATTTTTTTCAGCTTCGTATAGAAGGGAATGGAAGAATATACTCTACACTTTTACAACCCCCCTCCCCCTCACTCTTCCCCTTCCTCCCCCTTGCCACTCCCCTTCCTCTTCCCCCTCCCCAGTCCTACCCCTCCATGTTCCTTTTAATTTAGTTTGTTTTATTCTTGCTTATTTTCATTCCCCCCACCGTCAGACGATTTTCCTCAGTTGAAAGAGCTTGGTCCTCACATCAGCAGCATCCTCTCCAGTCCCTCCTTCCCCGTGTGCTTTAATTACTGGTTTCAAGCCTCACCTTTTAGCTTTTTTTTTTTTTTTCATCCATCAGACGATTTTATTAAACTTAGTAAAGAAGGGGTTGAAATAAGGCATAACCCTACTACTCCACCACTTCCCCTTCCCTTCCCTCCACCACTCTCTAGCTCGGGATGAAGTTTTTTTTTTATTTGTTTTTCCTTCCACCAGACGATTTTTCTCAGCCAAGTGAAGAAGGGGTTTGAAAGAATGTAATCCACCCTCGAGAAGCATCACTCCCTCCTAAAAACACCATCCCTTCCAAGAACATCAGCCTCCTCCCCCCGAAAAACATCACCCACCCTCCAAAAAAATCACCCCCTCCAAAACATCAGGAAAACCACTCCCTCCAAAACCATCACCCCCCTCCAAAATAAACATCACCCCTCCAAAAACGTCACATCCTGGAAAAAAAAATCACCCCTCCAAAAACTTTCCCTTCCAAAATTCTCAAAAAATCATCACTCCTCCAAAAACCTCCAAAAAATCACCCCTCCCAAAAACATCACCCCTCCAAAAACCTCCCAAAAATCACCCCCTCCAAAAACATCACCCCCATCCACTCCACGTCTGGTTTAATTACGTTTCCCAAGATTCACCTTTTTGGCATCACCTCCCGACTTATTACGGGCAGACACCTGGAGAGAGGGAGGGAGGGGAGGGGAACAGGTAAGAAGGCAGAGGTGAATTTCTCCTGGGAGGGTGTTTTTCAGGGCAGGCATATTACGTGGTGGGGGAAATGGTGGGTGAAAGATGGAGGAGGGGGGAATGTGTTACCAGTGAGGGGGCAGAGTTATTTTGTATTTTTGTGATTTTTTTATTATTTTTTTTATTGTTATTGGTATTATGATTATGCTTATTATTTATTTTCATTATTATTATTATTATTATACCGTATTTTTGTTATTGTTGTTGATACTACTACCACCACAACCACCACGGCAACTACTACTACTACTACTACTACTATTGTTATTTATTATTATCGTTATTACTGGCATAATGTGGCATCTTAGTTTTTCTTTCTTTTCGCATCCGCCCACCCCATTCTTTTCCTTCTCACCATCTCTCTTTTCTTCCCCACACCCTCTCTCTCTCTCCTCTCCCCCTCCCTCTGTCTCATCTCCCTCTCCCCGTCTCTCCCCTCCCTCCTCCCCAAACAGCTGCTGATGCTAACCCTGACCTTCATTACCACATCTCTTCCCTCCCCCTCCTCTCGATAGCCCCCCTTCCTCCTCCTCCTCCTCCTCCTTCCTCCTCCTCCTCCTCCTCCTCCTCCTTCCTCCTTCCTCCTCCTCCTCCTCCTCCTCTTTCCTCCTCCTCCTCCTCCTCCTCCTCCTCCTCCCCTCTCTCTCTCTCTCTCTCTCTCTCTCTCTCTCTCTCTCTCTCTCACCTTCTTTGTCAAGTATGGTATGCTCCTTTGATAAGATACGGAATTCTGAGAAGCGTATTGTTTACAGTTAACCAGAAACACACACACACACACACACACACACACACACACACCTATTTAGAGCTTGGAAGAGAGAGAGAGAGAGAGAGAGAGAGAGAGAGAGAGAGAGAGAGAGAGAGATTTTGGCTGAGGGTAGAAGGTGAATTGACTCCGGGTGGGGAAAGGGGCCAGGTAAGGGGCCAGGTAAAGGGACCAGGTGAAAGAACAGGTGAGGGGATAGGTGAGGGGAGAACTGAGAGTGGTCTGGTAAAGGTTATCAGGTGAGGGGACGGATGACGGTGAGGGGACAGGTAATGGGATCAGGTGAAGAGACAAGTGAGGGGACCAGGTTAGGGGACCAGGTGAGGGGAAGGAAAAGAGGGGGTGTCGCCAGGTGTAGACAATGCTAGTGACTCCTGTGGTGGCCTGGCCTTGGGGACTAATGGTTACTATGACCTTCAGGAACAACACACTCCTCACACGCACTCAACACACACACACACACACACACACACACACACACACACACACACACACACACACACACACACACACACACACACACACACACTTTCTCCACGGCGACATAATTTTGTAATACATTTTTTTCTATATCTGGACGATTTTATTCAGGGGTTAGAGCTGAGGGGAGGACATAAAGAAGGCACTTGTGATAAAAATAGTTGATAATGATGGTAGACAGTGGTATGGTAGGGAATATAGCCTTAGGAGGTGAGGAGAAAGGTAGAACAGGCACAAGGCACAGACGGTGACAGAGATGGTAGTGGTAGTAGGCAGTGGTGTGGTGAAGGATGTAAACATAGACAGGTTAGGAGGGAGGACCAGGTAGACAGAAAGCACAGAAGATGAAACAGAATTTAATGATGGTAGAGAGGTGGTGCAACAGAAGATAGGAAGATAATGATAATAGATAGTCTTGCGGTGTGCAGTAGGTTGTAGTGTTGGTTGTAGCTGTACCTTGAAACAGAATTTTGTGATGGTAGTGAGGCATTGAAACATGAGGTAGTGATTGTAGTTAGTGGTGTGGTGTAGGTTGTAATGGTATTAGTGGTCATGCTTGAGATCCACAATTGTCATAATTTTTTGTAGCAATGTGTCATAGGTTTTTAATTCAGCTCGAGGACATGTTTTATATTCCATATTTTACTTCGTGCTGATAAGCCTGTTTAGTTTAGAGATTTTTTTATTTTGTTTTATTTATTTACTTGTATATAATTATGTATGTATGTATGTATGTATGTATTTTTTTATGGACGAGGGGGGTTAGATACAGCCTTCAGTAACCCCATCAGTACGAGGGAGCGATGAGTTTAGTAAGAAAAATAGTATAATACTTTGTTTTTACAGAAGGGTTTACGTCACAATTTTTCTTACCCATGTGTCACGAATTGTAAGTAATAATTTTCTCTTTAGTTATGCTTCGCGGGATTTACGTCACAATTTTTGTAGTTCTGCATGGCAAATTCCGTCATATTTTTTCGTAGCCCAGCGTCACGAATTTTCTCGTTTTTTCGTTGCTCAGCGTCATGAATTTTGTCATTTTTTCGTAGCTCTGCATCACGAATTTTCAGCCATAAATATTCTTAGCTGTGTGTTACGATTTTTTTTTTCATTATTTTTCTTAGCTATACGTCACGAATTTTGTCATAACTTTTCTTAGCTATGCATCTCGAATTTTGGCCCACATTTTTGTTAGCGATGCGACACCGGTGGACGTTGAAAATAAACGGAGACTGTAAATGCAGGTAGGTAGAGAGAAGGGAAGGCCGTGGAGAGAAAAGAAGAATATAGAAGTTAAAAAGGAGGAAAAGAGTACAGTAGTTACGGAATAGGAAGTATTGTGGATACAGGAGAAAAAAGAAGATAGAATAAGTGAAAGGTAGGAGAGAAAAGAAGAAGAGTAGATACAGGTTATAAAGAGTAAATTGAGTAAGGAGAAGCCAAAACAGAGGAGAGAACGAGGAGAAGGAAAGAATGAAACCTAGAAGAAAAGGCAAGGAGTAGTAATTAAAAGTTAGAACTGAAATGAGGAAAAAAATGTAAGGTAAAGAGAAGTTGGTAGAAGAGAGAGAAGAGAAAGAGTGGATGGAGTAAATAAAAGGTAGAAGTGAAGAAGAGGAAGTAGAATCAAAGAAAGCCAGACAAGTGACGAAGTAAGGGAGAGAGCGTAGATTGAACTTAAGACAGAAAACCTAGTAAAAGAAATGGAGTGAATTCAAGTTGTAAAAGACGAAAACAATAAAGTTTAAACAGAGCTTAGAACAAAAGAAATCGAACAGTAGATATAACAAAAGAAGAAGAAGAAGAAGAGGAGAAGGAGAAGGAGGAGGAAGAATGAAAAGAGAAAAAAGGAAAAAGAAAAAGGAAATGAAGAAAAAAATAAGAACTAGAAGAGGAAGAAAAAGAAGCTCAGATAATGACGGAGGTGGTAGTCAGGTGGAGAGGCCTGTGTGTACCCTGAAGGCGCCCCCACCAAGATTTATCACTACAGGAAATGAGGACGTTTGTGGCTTTGTACAGAATCTGGGGGCCTGTTCCTTACCCACCTTCAGATAGGCCGCCTCGTGCTCCCCCAAACCCCACCACGAATGCAGAACTATAGAACATTCACCTTTACATGGCTTCTAATACTTCTCCTTTTACTGTTTATTTCACGTAGATCTTCCCCAAACCCCACCACGAATGCAGAACTATAGTATGTTCACCTTTACTTGGCTTCATATTTTTTGTCCTTTTAATGTTTATTTCACGCAGATAATTGTTAGATTCATTGTGGACCTACATTCATTCCACAGCACTTCTTCGTGACCAGCACCATATACAGGTGTTCATCTCTTGTTATAGCTCAGTGACATGAAGACAATATTACAGCTTTTCAATCTAACCATACGGTAGCACTTCTTCGTGACCAGCATCATATTCTAGTGCTCGTCCCTTGTTCTAGCCCAGTGACAGAACAAAAAAGCGATATTGCGGCTCAAAATCCTTCCTGCAACACTTATTCGTGACCAGCATCATAGTCTGGTGTTCATCTCTTGCTACAGCTCAGTAACAGAAGACAATTTTGACTTACTCGTAAACCCCTCAAAAAACGAGAATACTAAGTCGTGGTAGCATGAAGTTCGATTTGCCTTAGTTATACAGTAAGAATGCGTCTCCTTGGTTATTATTCATACCATCCTCCCTGTCTGGCTGCATCTGCCTGTCAGTACGCTGAAAGGGGATAGGGATTTTTTTTTTTTTTTTAAGTAAGAACAAGGGCACTAGAACACCATAATGTGGCATTAATCTCTTGTTACATTTCACAGGCAGAAAGACAGTGCAACGGCTGTACATCCTTACCATAGCACTTCTTCGTGACATGCATTCATATTCTTCTGTTGATACCTTGTTACAGCTTGTAATTCAAGATAAAAGGATGGGAATTTTAGGCCAAGTCAACCCCTGCAATTCAACAACTTTCTTTTATATTATTCTTCCATCTCCAGATTTTATTTACCTTTGGATGGACACCGAGTTGGAGGGGTTAAATATAGCCTTCATTAACTCCATCACTAACAGAGGCCTCCCAGAAGCTAAATGAATCGTTTGAAGGTGTTAGGAATGCGTTGAAAAAGACATCCTCATGATGAAGGAGTTAAAGAGAAGATGACCACATGAAAAGGGCACGAAATTAAGTGAAACAAAGCTATCCCTGCGAAACAAGTACCTCCAAAATACATGAAAACTTATGTGAGATTACCGGATCCGTTCGTTCACTGCTATTAAAGGGATCGTTCAGGGGTATTGTCCTGGGGCAAGTACACTCCCACACACATATATATAGCTGGGGTTTGGAGAGCATCAGAAGGGCTCCCAAGACAGGACAGGTGAGGGCCAGGTGAAGGGTATTGCTGTCCTACTGTCACCCCGGGGAAGATTGAGAGAAATGGGTGTGTGTGTGGTGAGGGGGTGTAGTGTGTGTGTGTGTGTGTGTGTGTGTGTGTGTGTGTTTGTAGGCCGGGCTGGTGGCGTAGGGAGGCAGGAAATAGAGGCCGCCACTGATTTATGTCAGTGCTTTACCCACCATAAATTGAACCGAGGAAATAAGTAGTTGATACGGCCCATGTTGTCAGAAAGTGAACATAAATAACAAGTACTGTCTAGGCGATGGTACATAGATCTGTCTTTCTATCTATCTACCTATACAGAGAGAGAGAGAGAGAGAGAGAGAGAGCGCAGTGTAATATATTCCGTAATATTATTAATACTGAAATACTGAAAAGCATTGAATTCTGTTATAATACTTTACACTTTTACGTAACGAGTATTTCTGTATAAATTGGCGATATAAAAACGCTAAATGGGCACACCAGTCGGGTACTCATTGCCGGTATTCACACCACACCACCAGATAATACCGGCTTGTGTGCTGCTACTCATCAAAGGCATATACCACTACCATGCAAATTTGTTTTTTCCACGTTTTTTTAAGTATTTTGTCGCTTTTAAAAAGATTGTGTTCCGTAATTCCATTTTGCATATTTATAAAAATGTCCATGGAGATCAAAGAAACGTATTATTCGTATATAATTTAAAGGTAATTGGAATAAGGGGTGGCCAGAAACATAGAGTGATAGGTAGATTGATAATTAATAGGCATAAACTTGCAAAATCTGAAAATCAAGAGCCTATTTCTTACAACACAATCCAATACGCGTACTGAAAAGATGGAATAACGCCGCTACTGCCGTTCACTCTCTCTCTCTCTCTCTCTCTCTCTCTCTCTCTCTCTCACACACACACACACACACACACACACACACACACACACACACACACACACACACACACACACACACACACACACACACACACACACACACACACACACACACACACACACACACACACACACACACACACACACACACACACACACACACACACACACAAAGTACCCGTACCCCAAAGATCACGGCCAGAGCAAATATTTCAGCGTTGGCGACAGTTCAATGGAGTGGAAAGAGTCAGAGCGGAGGAGGTGAAGGAGGAGGTGAAGGAGGGAGAGGCGTGGCACTGGAGAGGACGTGGAAGTGCGAAGGAAACACGTAGGAGGAGGAGGCGAAGGAGGATCTTAGAGGTGTGAGTGGAGAAGAGTAAAATGCGAAAAGATGAGACTGTAACTGAGGGATGTGGGAATAGGAAGAGAGAGAAAGGATGCTTAAGGAAAGGGGGGAGGAAAAGGAAGGATTTCGAGGCAGTGAAGGAGAACAAAGGAAAATGTTAAATGATCATAGAACACGTGAACTGAAGGAAAAGAGAAAAGCTACTGGAAGAGGAAAAAAGAGAAGAGATAATGGAAAAGGAAAAGAGAGAAAAGATACTGAAACAGGAAAAGAGAGAGAAAAGATACTGGAACAGGAAAAGAGAGAGAAAAGAGACTGCAACACGAAAAAAGAGAGAAAAGAGACTGCAACACGAAAAAAGAGAGAAAAGAGACTGCAACACGAAAAAAGAGAGAAAAGAGACTGGAACAGGAAAAGAGAGAGAAAAGATACTGGAACAGGAAAAAAGAGAGAGAAAAATACTGAAACAGGAAAAGAGAGAGAAAAGATAATGGAACAGGAAAAAAGAAAGAAAAATACTGGAACAGGAAAAGAGAGAAAAAGATAACTGGAAGAAAGTGAACAGGAGAAAAAGTGATCCCGTGGCTGTGAAAGACTTGGCACTGAAACAGTTGTTAGTGAGAAAGGAATAGGAAAGCAATTGATGGGTTGGCAGTGCAGCATGTGGGGCTGGGAATGGAAAGATGATAATAGATAGATAAATAGATAGATAGATAGATAGGTAAATATATGAGTAGATAGATAGATAGATAGGTAAATATATGAGTAGATAGATAGATAGATAGCTAGATTAGATAGATATAGAGATAGATAATTTCCTGAGATGACTGTGATGGCCGTGTTTGCACTCTGTTATCATGTCTTCCTCCTGTACAAGCAGCATCGTTAGAGAAGTACCCAGACTCTCTCTCTCTCTCTCTCTCTCTCTCTCTCTCTCTCACACACACACACACACACACACACACACACACACACACACACACACACACACACACACACACACACACACACACCTCCTCTACCTACTCTTCAAGCCCAATTACTCCATGTTGTTGAATCGTGCCCTAACAAGACCGCCTGCAGCCTCTCTTTCATCTCGCTCACTCTCTCACTCTCTCACTTCTATATATCGCGTTCGGGATTATGATTGGCACCTGTCAGACCAATCAGGTGCCAGCGCTGTGCCTTCCACCCCCCCCTCTCTCTCTCTCTCTCTCACACACTCTCACACACACACACACACACACACACACACACACACACACACACACACACACACACACACACACACACACACACACACACACACACACACACACACACACACACACACACTCACATATAAGTCTGCAGGGGGAGACTAATATAATTTATCGAACCCTCCACACAAACCCAAACATAGTCTCTTTGATCACGAGACTGGAAAAGGCTTTGGGAAATCTCGAAAAGCCAGCGAAACTATGACTCTGTACCCCATGAATTGGACTGGATGATGATGATGATGATGATGGTGGTGGTAGTGGTGGTGGTTCCTGTGATAAAGAGGAAAATGGTGATGATGATGGAGATGGTGATGATACAGATAAATATGATGATGGGGATGGTGGTGGTGATAAAAATGATGAGGATGGTGATTGCGATGATTGCGATAGTTATTTACTGAAGTGGGTGATAAAGGATATTAAATTCAGCAACTAGAATTAAGTAGAAAAACCCTCAATGCTGCTGGATTGGGCAGTGGGTTAGACTGGGTTGGAGTTTAATTGGGTTGGTTAGGCGGGGCGAACTCAGAATGAAAAGGAGGTGGATTATGTGACATTTGTAGGGAGTGACTCATCAACGACTCCTTAGTTACTCTCTACTGATATTAACCGATTTTGCTAAGTAACTGTTGACTCTTTTACCTAATACTGCTTTAATAACTCTAATATCTTTATGATAAGTTTAATAGATTAAAAGAATAACTCTCCACTGGCTCTGATAAATCTTTAAAACTTGTGACTGACAGCTGTAAGTCTAACCAATAACTTTCTGATAGATGTCTTAACTTTAGTAACTTTTAACCTTGCTGTCTGTTAACTATCTCTACTTACTCCAGTAACTGATTAACTCTCTGTTCTCTCTATAATAACTCTTGATAAACGCTTCTCTAACCCGAAGCCAGGGAAGTACCAGCAAGTCTTCAACTGCCTCAAGGGGTTAATTACTTCAAGTGGGAGTCATTACGCACCAAATTTATCCCTTCCTCTTCCTCCTTCATAGACGCAGCTAAGCCTTGTTACGGCAAGACGATTTTCAAAGCAGGTGTTTTGACAAAGTAATTCAAAGGTCGGGTACTTAAGATAATTTTAGTGTGTTCCTTGTGGTATACTTAACCTCATCTCCTCGAGGATGTGGTTTTCAGTCTACATTCTGACGATTTTTTTTTTTTTAACTCAGGAGATGCATGTCGCAATGACGAGGTTAGCAAGTGTCCTTTACGACGATTATTATTATTATTATTATTATTATTTTTTCACTTTGAAGAAGCCTATCGCAGTGAAAGGGATAGCAGTAGTCTCGGTTAACCTTGTCCGCTGAGGAAGGACATCCCAAAGGTAAATTACATCGTCAGGTGATTTTCAAGAATTGAGTCGAAAGCCTCTACACACGTGAAATAGTGGACGTTTTGTGTGTGTGTGTGTGTGTGTGTGTGTGTGTGTGTGTGTGTGTGTGTGTGTGTGTGTGTTTTATGCCGTGTATGTACCCTCGACCCATCATTTACTCAGGAGGTGGCCGTGTTGGATTCAGTGCTGGTGTGGGGGAAACGATAGGTGTGGATGCAGCCAGTCCACGCACCCACACACCCCAATCACCCACACACCTCACGCACCCACACACCCCACGCACCCACACACCCACGCACCCACACACCGACATTCCCCTTTATGTACCATGCCTGTAGTGTCAACCTTTACTCCTGTCCTTTCATCCCTTCCTTTATATTTCTCGCTCTTCACTTATACCTTAGGACCTCACATCGTCTTTACTGCCATCCTTTCATATTTTCTTTTATACTTTTTTTATTTACTTATATCTTAGAACTCTAGATCTGTGAGAGGGGCCTGTGCATACCTTCATGTTCTTCTCATATTCCTTTCTCCTGTTCACTTACTGTATGCTTTCTCATGTTAGCCTTCTCTTCTCGTTATCCTATTCCTTCATCCTTTAATCTTTCTCTTCTTCCATTCTTTACGCTTCACATTTCTTTTCTTTGTATATCACTTCTTCTGTTCCTCTCCCTCGTTTCCCTTTTCTCCTTTTCTTTTTCTTTCATCCCAACTTTCTCTTTCCTTTTTCGACTCTCTTCCTTTCCTTCGTTTTCCTACTCTTGTTTTCGTATTCTCTCGCTCTTACTTTCTCTTCCTCTCCTCGACTCTTCTCTCATACCTGTCCCTTCTCTTCGTGTTTCTCCGCCTATTTTTCTTCCATTTCTACGGATCCCCTTTGCTTATACTTTCGTTTTAACATTACTTTCTCCTCTTCGACACTTGCCTTCTCACGTCGTTCCTTTCGTCCCACCTCCCCTCTCACCTCCATTATTCTTTCCCCCTTCTGTTCTTGCTCTCTTGATTTCTACTGCTTGTTTCTCCTCACTCAGTTTTCCCTTTTCTCTTTAACCCCTTCCACCCGAGAACACCATTTTTTATTTTATTTTTCCGTGTCCAGACGATTTCATTCAGTTTAGAAGTTAGTGAAAGGTTTAAGGAAATTTTTGTCTAACCATCCAGTTGAAAAGTCATGTGAAAATTAAAATCGTCTAGGGAAGGCAAGAGAAAGATAAATCTTAGATCCTCGGAGTGAAGGTCTCTCTCTCTCTCTCTCTCTCTCTCTCTCTCTCTTCACCTGTCGCCGTCAGTTTGTATTTATTCCTCCATTCCCTTCCCCTCCCCTTCTCCCTCCTTCTCCCTCTTCCCCTCCTCCCCTCCTCCTCCTAAGCCTCCCACCTCACAACCAAGAATTATGTAGTGGAATATTTTACAATGAAGCAGTGTCAAGAAATTATTATATTGCGCAGTGCTATGTTTTATTAAGATGGAATTAAATTATCTGTTTATACTGTGTATATATATATATATATATATATATATATATATATATATATATATTTATATATATATATATATATATATATATATATATATATATATATATGTTCAGTTCGCACATAATACTTTGGGCCCGACTTGGATCCTCTTCAGGTGAGGGTCCAGGTCGAGTTGAAACGCCTGTCTTCTCAGTCAACAGCATTTACATAAATGGGTTTTATTCGTCTATATTTTGCTGAATTGTAGATTAATGCACAGTGACACTCAATTATGTTTTCCTGTATTGCTGATTGATGCACAGTGCGGTATAGTATAATGTTGTATTGTGCAGCGTGTAGATAAAAGCACAGTATCAGGAAACTCATTCCGTTGTCTCGTCATAAAATGGACTTTTTTTTTTTTTTCTGTCCAGCGTTCTGTGAACTGTGATTTCAGTATTAGAACAAGACAAGGGTAAACTGTCACTGTACTAAGATTTGTCCGTCTCTTTGTCAATCAGTGAGTCAGTCAGTTTCTCAGTAATCTGCCGGTTTGTGTGTGTGTGTGTGTGTTTGTGTGTGTGTGTTTTTTTATCTGTCGCTACATCGAGAGAGATGGTCTTGACAAAAGGTCCCTCAGGCATTTCAGTTCCTACTCAGTAACGACCCCCTTCCCACGATACTCCACCCTCTCATACTTTAGCACTTTATCTCTCCATGTAATTCCCGATATCCTCCTCTTCCTCTTTCTTACTAGGAAAATTACATCTGGAAAATAGGTCTCATCCTCTTCAGTCGGGTAGAGTTAAGTGAGTTGGTACTTTGGCAGTGGAAGGGTTAATGAAGGCTGTATCTAACCCTTCCAGTGTTCAGCGTCTAATAAGCTGAATAAAATCGTCTGGTGAGGGCAAGAGTGAAATACAGAAACCAGCAGTAAATAATGGAGGTGTTGATATTAATACGAAGCTCTTCCTCTCCTCCCACGTTTCATTTCTCTCCGGCACTAATTTCCATCGTGAAAATTCGCCCCTCCTGCCCTGAATCCGAGCCGTCATGCAGTCAGTCATTGTTAAAGAGAAGGAAAAAGAATGTGGGTGATTGAGACGGGGAGGGTAATGAGGCAGGACCATGGGAGAGGGTGGAGGGGTATTGGAGTGGGAGGAGGGATAAGAAGAGGGAAGGGTGTAGGGAGAGGGGGAGGGTATAGATTTTGTGCACTGAAATTGATATATAAGATGAAGAGAGGGAAGGAGGAAGGGTAGCAGGAACAGAAAAAAGATTAGAAAGGCAGACTGGTAGAGAAAAAATGACAATAATAACAAAAGAAAAAGGTAGGGTGAGAAGGGTATAAGGAGAGGGATAGGAGGAAAAGAGGTATAGGAGAGGCAGGAAGAAATAGAAGAGTACCGTACAACATATTAGGCGAGAAGAGAGACGGGGGACGGGGGAGGGGAAGAGGGGGCTAGAGGAAAGGGGGGAATAGTATGGTGTGTGCCCTGAAGGTTATAAATACATGAAGATGAAGAGGGATGGGATAGGGAGACGGGAAAAGAAGGGATGGGGTGGATAGGATGTGATGAAGGGAGAGTTGGAAAAAAAAAAAGAAAGAGGGACAGGGAAGGGTACCAGAATAGTAACAATGTGTAGTGTGGATTGATATTGTTAAAGGGAGATAAGAGGAGGGAGATAAAAGGAAATAAATGTGGGAGAAAGAGGAAAGGAGAAAGAGGGCGGTCTGATAAAGTGAGGGGAAAGAGGGGAAACGAGGGGAGTTTGGGTGAGGTAGGAGAGGAGGAAAATGTGTGCGTTAATACTAATACATTGTTATTAGAGAGAGGGATAGAGGAAGGGAGAATACCTGGAAATTAGAGGAGAGGGATAGAGGCAGGGAGAGAAAGGATGGCAGGGACAGGAAGGGAGAGAAAGAATGGCAGGGACAGGAAGGGAGAGACTGGATGGCAGGGACAGGAAAGGAGAGAAAGGATGGCAAGGGCAGGAAGGGAGAGAATGGATGGCAGGGACAGGAAGGGAGAGAAAGAATGGCTGAGACAGGAAGGGAGAGAAAGAATGGCAGAGACAGGAAGGGAGAGAAAGGATTGCAAAGACGGGAAGGGAGAGAAAGGATGGCATGGACAGGAAGGGAGAGAAAGGATGACCAGGACAGGAAGGGAGAGAAAGGATGACAGGGATAGGGAGGGATAGAAAGAGGAAAATAGCAAGATCAAGGCGGACATTCTCGTAGGTCAAGGAAGCTGCCTAACACCTTTTCCTAATGAACTTGAGTGAATGATTGAGTGACAGTGGGTGAGACAGATTGTTGGTGGATGATTTTCCTTATTATTACTGAGTGTGAGTTAGTGAGAGTGAGTGAGTTAATGTGTGTGAATGAGTGTGTGAATGAGTGTGTGAGTGAGTGAGTGAGTGAGTGAGTGAGTGAGTGAGTAGCTTAATATGACTGAGTGTGAGCGACCGAGCGAGTGAGTAGAAGTGAATGAATAAGTGAGTGAGTTACTGAATGACCTCGACAGTAAGGCTGCAAAACTCAGGACAAAGCTGATATACTCGAGTGCAATATACTGTGAAATATGATACGCCCCACGACGCAGCCTTTACAGCGTGATACACAATAAGCTTATATATGCTACAGAGAGAGAGGTATACTAACATACTGCGTTATATTAATACACAATACAATATACAGTACAAAGCAATATTATTCCTTGTAATTCAGTATGTGGTGGGGTATAACTTAGTGTACTGGGGACGGAATATGCTTCAGTATGCTATGAGACTACTAGGAGAGAGAGAGAGAGAGAGAGAGAGAGAGAGAGAGAGAGAGAGAGAGAGAGAGAGAGAGAGAGAGAGCTGTCTTATATCCGACAGTCCATACACAATACTGCGTCCATCAGTATACAATCACACATACCACACCCCGATATATACTGACATACTCCAAACATATACCACGATTGATATGAGATAGATTATATTACGTGTCTTTGGCTTAGTG
>NC_137044.1:12137925-12190425 GCF_032717465.1 Coenobita brevimanus
AGCATCAGAGGTCGAAAATTTCTGTCTGTACTCCGTTCACCTTAACTAGGCATAAAATTGCCATCTCTGCATCTTCACTATTCAGCTGTAACAAGAGATTAACAATAGGAAATAATGCTAGTCACGAAGAAGTTGGAAAAAATATAAATAATAGAGCCATGGTATTGTCTTGTCATTGAGTTACGCGAAATAATCTCCAAAGGGTCGATAATTTCCACCTAATTAAAATAGATAAGTTGTACATAATTAGGCATACACTTGTCGGTATGTCCGGCTTTTACTAGAGGTCAAGGGTCAAGTATTCCAGCTGACCACCTTCAGTTCGATGACCTCCTGCTTCATTTTACCCTTGCTACCTCCAGACGCTTTTCTTCAACTCTGCTGATCACTTCTCGTACGGAAGAGGTTAAGGGAGGTTCTGTCTAACCCCTCGAATCTGAAAAAAAAAAAAAAAAAACTCGAAAAAAATTAAAAAATCGTCTGAAAAGTCCCCCCCAAAATCGTCTGAAAATATATTTCCCAAAAAGATCGTCTGAAAAATATCCAAAAATCGTCTGAAAAATCTCTCCCCAAAAATCGTCTGAAAAGTCTCCCCAAAAATCATACGAAAAAGTTTCTCCCCCCCCCAGTCGTCTGAAGATGTAATGAATAAATTTGTATGTCATAGTGTGCGGGTTTAGGAAGGCTATAGCTATCCCCTCCAGTTCAGTCTCTCCCAAGGCTGAATAAAATCGTCTGGTGGGAGCGAGAATAAACTGGTATGCCATCGTAGTGAAGGGGTTGATGTTGTTTTGGAGCACCTGGAGTAACTTTGGCCACGAGGCTGTAACGAGGTGAATGTAACTCACTTTGACGTGTAGTTACTAGAAGAATGCAGCGTAACTCATTTAGGACGGGAGATGCTGGCGTGTCAACAAACAGGTGGGAATTACGAACACGCGCACACACACATATAACATACGTACATATATACAAACATACATACATACATGCATACATACATGCCTCGTACATACATACATACATACATACCAGTACGATCTCAGGATGGGGATTAATTAGAGAGAGAGAGAATTTTCGTATGCTCATGATTTGAGTGGGTTAATTTTAGTGAGTGGTTAAATTTCAGTGAGTTTCATTGAGAGAGTGGGTGCATTTCGGTCCAAGAGAGTGTAAATGAATTTCAGTGAGAGAGAGAGAGAGAGAGAGAGAGAGAGAGAGAGAGAGAGAGAGAGAGAGAGAGAGAGAGAGAGAGAGAGAGCAGCAGGGGCGTGACGGGGAGTGACCGCAGAGTGCAGAAGAAAAACCTGTCCCCACCACATAGCTTTTCTCTCTCTCTCTCTCTCTCTCTCATCATAGCAGGAGGGAGCTGGAGCGTGAAGAAAAATACCCTGAAAAGTACCCAAGAATTATAGTCCAACTTGTGATTCTCCTCTGATTTGCTGCGAGTTTTTTTTTTCCTTTTCTCTCTGTCATGGTTAAAATTTCGTGTCCCTTAAGATCTTGACTTTTTTTTTTTTTTCCACCTGAGAAGTTCCATGATTTTTTTTTTTTTAAGAACTAGGAAGAAAAGTAGCGTGATTTTTTTTTTAAAGAATTAGAGAAAAGTACCATGATTTTTTTTTTTTTTTTTTTTTAAGAATTAGAGAGGAAAGTAATATGATTTTTTTTACCAGAGGGAGAAGTAACATGATTTTTTTTTTAATGAGAGAGAAAAGTACCATGATTTTTTGTTTTTAAAAATTAGAGAGGAAACTAACATGATTTTTTTTTAACTGTAGAGAAAAGTACCATGATTTTTTTTTTTTTTTTAGTTTTTAGTAATTAGGAAAGTACCATGATTTTTTTTTTTTTTTTAGTTTTTAGTAATTAGGAAAGTACCATGATTTTTTTTTTTTTTTTATCAGAGAAAAAGTATCATGATTATTTTGTAAGTTTTTAAGAATTCGACGGAAAAGTATCGTGACGATTTTTAGTTCTTTAAGAAAAAAAAAAGTGCCATGACCAAGAGCTAAGATCCTGTGGGCGTTTGATGATCCTTAGTAACTGTTCTTTAGAGATTTATTCAGCATCAATCAATCAATCAATCATTTCCTGTGGCACCCTCGGGGATGCATAGGGCCTCGATGAACTCACACCACCACATCCTATCTTGTGCTAACTCCTCAAGATCTCCCCAACACTCATCTCCAGCTTCCCGTCTCATTGTCCTCACCCACGTCTCTTTTGGCCTTCCTCTACCTCTCCTACCAAGTGCCACCCACCTTGGTGTACCTCGTACTATTCCCTGTCTCCTATACACATGTCCTAGCCACTTCCATCGTGAGAATCTAACATATTCATCGATCGGCTGCACTCCCGTTATTTCTCTAATTCTACTATTTGGTATCCTTTCCCACCACTTAACTCCTAATATTCTTCTAAGTGCTTTATTTTCAAACACCAAGAATTTATTTTCCATAGTCACTGTGCTGTACCAAGACTCGTGTCCATAAATTAAAATACTCCTAACCATTACCTTATAAAGTTTGATTTTTGTATGCACGGAAAAATTGTTATTATTCCAAATATTTTTAAGCATTCCCATTGCCTGATTAGCCTTCTTTAACCTTTCCTCGAATTCAAAGTTCAAAGAACCATCCTTGGCTAAATACGTACCTAAATATTTAAACCTATCGACTTGCTTTACAACCATACCTCCAATTACACATTCCTGCGCATTTTCCATATTCATATTGATTATTTCAGTTTTTCCACAATTAATAACCAAACCCACCTTGCGACCTTCACTCACCGAACAGTCCAACACCCTCTGCATCTCTTCTGGCCCATCACAAATCAAAACTATATCATTGCATAATCTAATCCAAAAGTTTCCTGTTCTCTCCCCAAAGTATACCTGCACCGGTTTCTGTTCCAACGCGTTTCATAATGTAATCAATGACCAATATAAATAGTAAAGGCGATAGAACACCACCTTGAATTACTCCGGACTTGACTTCAAACGAATCACTCAGACAATCATCAACCATCACTTTACAAAATGTGTCCTCATGCATGTTCATAATGACCCTCACAAACTCCTCTGGTATTCCATAATGTCTCATGATCTTCCCCATAGTCTCTCTCGAAACACTATCAAAAGCCTTTTCAAAATCAACAAAACAAAGACTTAACGGTACTCTCATTTTATTAACTTGCTGCATCAAATGCCTAACTATAAAGATCTGATCATTGCAACCACGTCCCTTTCTAAAACCAGCCTGTTCATCCCTCAGAATACCCTCAACCACCGGCTCCAACCTATTTAACAACACTCTACTGAAAACTTTCAAAGCTATCGGTGACAAAGAGATTCCCCTCCAATTACCACATTCACTCAGGTCTCCCTTCTTCGGAACTTTAACAATTACACCATTCTTCCAAACTGATGGTAGTAACCCCGTCACCCATATCTTATTGAATAGCTTGGTCAAGATCATTATTAATCTATCCCCCTCCACTTTAAACATTTCCGGAAATAAACCATCCTCCCCTGGTGCCTTATTATTCTTTAACTGTTTTACTGCTTTCACCACTTCTGCAAGCCTCAACACTCCTGTTTCTATATTTAAATCTTCCTGAGCAGACGGTATATCCTCTTCTGGTGGTATTGGTCTATTAAGAACTGTTTCAAAATGCTCTTTCCATCTGTTTTTAATATCTCCATCTTTGGTCAATAAATTTCCTTCCCTGTCTCTAACTGGTATTTCCTTGCGTTTACCTGCATTACCACTCAGTTCTCTAATCGATTCATATGCTATTCTTTGACTCTGTCCATCATTTTTGTTTATTAAGATTTCAGTCTCTGCAACCTTTTCATCCACACATCTTCTTTTATCTCTCCTAGCTAACCTTCTTATTTCTGAATTCAAACTCCAGTACGCAGCTCTTGCTAATTCAATCTCTCGTTCATCAACGCATTGCATCTCCCTCCTCAATTTAGCCTCACCTCTCTTTTTTATCATATCCCACGTTTCCTCTGATATCCATTTCTTTCTCCTGAATCTATGTCTCCTTCCAATCTTACATTCAGCAGTCTCATGCAAAACTTTGTTCACATCCTCCCACATCTCATCTACACTTCTCTCCCCCTCTTCCAACGTTTCCAACACCAAAAACCTATTTCTGCATTCTAATCTGAATTCCTCCTTTTCTTCTCCTTCCCTTCTAAGCTTAACAATATCGTATCTGCCAACACCAGATTTTTCCTTCTTCCGATTTTTAAGTTTAAACCTTATTTTTGCAATGCTGAGTTGATGGTCACTACTAATATCCGCTCCCCGTTTAACATGAACATCTAGCAGAGAACTTCTATGCCTCCTACTGATAGCGATGTGATCAATCTGATTTTTATATTTTCCAGCATAGTGGGACCTTATTAGTTTATAGTATGTTGTTTAATCTTGCGTAATATCCACATACTTGCATATAATATCCACATACTTGCACATAAATATCCACATACTTGCACATAAATATCCACATACTTGCACATAATATCCACATACTTGCACATAAATATCCACATACTTGCACTTAAATATCCACATACTTGCACATAAATATTGAAGACATTTTTACCCATTGAGTGACAGTGAGATGGGGCGGTAAATAATGGCAGAAAAAGCGTAACGGGGTTTTCTTCTTAATTATAATATGCAGAAATAAAATAGCATATCTTGAGGCCAGGAAAATTATGAAGATATATATATTATTTCTCTGCCCCATATATATAGCCTGTTTTGTTCTAATTTGAATAAGATCTCTAACTCTTTCAGCTCAGTTGATGGCCAGGTGTAGTCAGTTTGAAGGGTTGTTTTGACTATTAACCAAGGAGACGCAGTCTTTACTCATTACTAAGGTACATCGAATTTCATGCAACTACAACTTAGATTCATGTTGTGGGAGTGGTCCAGAGTTTTATTTTTTTATTTATTTTTTATTTTTTTAAGTTCTGTCAGGTGAAGACGAACCGGTTGTAATAGCAAGGAGGTGGTGTCAGGGAGTCTCCTAGGGCTACAAGACGACTCACTCCCCCCCCTCCCCCCTCAAATCCCCTGAAGACCTAGAATTATACCGATAGAAAAGAAAACGGATGAAAGCTGTGGGGTGTGAAAATAGTTGAGTGACCCCTACTCCCCCCTTTCCCCAGCCCTATTCTCTCCCCCAATCCCTTCCCCTCCCACATGCCCTTTCACCTCCACCCCTACTTCCTCCTCCCCGTTAGTTCCTTTCCTCTCTCCCTCTCCAGCAAGGGAAAGGAAACAGTGTGTGGGGAGGGGAGTGAGAAATGAGATGACCCCCCTTTATTAGCCAGTAACGCCCCCCATTATGCCCCCTCCTTCACGACGCACGCATAAAGAAGCATCAAGCGTGCATTTGTGGAATATTACACCCCCTCCTTCCCTCCCCCTTCTCTTTCTCTGATCCCCCCTCCCCCTCCCACACACTCGCTCTCTCCTGTCTTCACCTACCTCTTCTTGCACTCTGCCTCCCCCCCTCCCCCTTAAGTCTTCGCCCTCCTCCCCCTCGCTTTCTGCCCCCCTTATCCCCCTTCCCTCCCCTCCCCTCCTTAGCCCCCTGTCCTCTCCTCTTTGTTCCCCCTCTGCCTCATTCCCTGCATCCCCTCTCCTCCCTCGCCCTCTACCTTTTTTCTCCCTACATTCACCCTCCTTCCCCCCCCCTCCCTTCTCAGTCCATCATCATCTGCTTCCCCTCACCCCCTTGTCCTCTGCCGTTTTTCCCCTCTTTTTCGTCAGACTTCCCTCGTTTTCTCCGTCCTTCTCTCATACCCCATCGCCTATCTTTTCCCCATCCCCTCTCTTTTCCCCCATTCCCCTTTGTTCCCCATAACCTCTCTTTTTCCCCATCATCCCTCTTTGTCTCATCCTCCCTGTTTTTCCTCATATCCCATTCTTTTCCCCTATCCACTCTCCCCCCAACCTCCACCCCCTAGCTGTCAGCCTCCTTCCTCCCCTCCCCTCCCCTCCCCTCCCCCTGCTTGGAGATTCTGGAGGGGATAAAGAGAGATGATCATAATTTCGGTGTGGCCCGTACGTAGGAGGTCAAGCCTACGTGTGTGTGTGTGTGTGTGTGGAGAGAGAGAGAGAGAGAGAGAGAGAGAGAGAGAGAGAGAGAGAGAGAGAGAGAGAGAGGAATATCAGAACTACGGATGGAAGGTCAGGAATGGGTGGAATGGAAGGAGTATTAGGATGGGAAAGACAAGAGGAAATAACAAAAAATATGTATGGAAGGTCTGTGATGGGGAAGTATAGTTGTTGAGAATAATTTTATCGACTAAATTAATGGAGTCACTTTGAAAATCTGATATAATATTCTGAAAAGGTGTGATCAGACAGGAAAAACAACGAAAAGGGAAATCTGCGAGAGAGTCAGGAGTGGGGACGTAATAGGTAGGAGAGACTGGCTTAATTTCCTTCTTCCTTCTCGTCCTTCCTTCTTCCTTATTCCTCCCTTTTCTCTCCTCCTTCCCATCCTTCTTCCTACTTTTCTTCCTCCTCATTCTCAACCTGTTCACTCTCCTTTTTCCTCCCTGGCCTTCATTTCTCTCATCATCTTCCCCCACATTTCCTATTCTCCGTTTTTTCCCCTAAGAGTTTATTTTCTTCTCTGCTTCCATCTTCCCTTTTCTTTATTCCTCTTCCTTCTGCGCTTCCTCAAGGCATTTATTCTGTCACACACTTTCCTTTCCTCCTTCCCTCTTCCTTCCCGCCATCTTCCCTTTCCTTCCCGCTATCTTCCCTTTCCTTCCACCTTTCCATCCTACTTCCTTCTGTTTCCTGCTTTCTCCTTCCATTTCCTTTCCATTATCTTCCCTCACCTCCTTCCTTTTCATCCTCCTTTCTGCTTTCTTCCTCTTATCTCTTCCCTTTCCTTCGCAGCATCTTCCGCTTCCTTCTTTCTTTCCATCCTCCTTTCTGCTTTCTTCCTCTCCTCCCTCCCTCGTCCATTCTATCCTCTTCCCTTCCCTTCTTCCTCTCCATCCTCCATTCTACCTTCTTCCTTCTCTCCTTCCTTTTTCCTTCGAACCATCTTCCCTTACCTTCCTTCTTTCCATCCTCATCTCTATCTTCTTCCTCTCCTCCTCCCTTTTCCCTTCCACCATCTTCCCTTTCCTTCCTCCTATCCATCCTCCTTTGTACCCTCTTTCTCTCCTCCCTCCCCATTTCCATTCCAACCTCTTACCTTCTTCCTCTTTTCCTTCCTTTTCTTTTTCCCTCCCTCCCATCTTCCCTTCCTTTTTCCCTCCCACCATCTTCCCTTCCCACCTTCCTTTCTACCTCCTTCCTCCTGCTTCCTACCTTCTCCTCCCTTTCCCCTCCCTTTCCCCTCCATCTGTTCAGCCTCATCGATACCCACTCAGGCAAGAAGTTATGAATTTAGGATGAGTATATTTTCCCCAGTTCACCCTCCATGCGATATAAAAAACGTGAAGCATTCCATCGTCAATTAATATGATGGGGGGGAGAGAGAGAGAGAGAGAGAGAGAGAGAGAGAGAGAGGTTAGATGCAGCCTCCTTGTATTCCTCAAGTACTAAGTCTTTCTTCTAACCTAAGAATATTGTCAAGTAGAAGAGAGAGAGAGAGAGAGAGAGAGAGAATCCCACAAGTAGTTTTTTTTTTTTTCTAACCTAAGAATATTGTCAGATAGAAGCAGGACTGAAAGATCTATAAACTTCTCAAAAAACCTCGTCCGTCCTGCCCTCAATAATTCGTCGTTCGTCCTGGGAGGGGGAGTCTGAGCCGCATCCATCACAGGGTACACAGGTACACAACCAAGGAGACGGAGTGATGGATGGAGAGAGACCTGGGTTCGTGTGTGGAAAAGATGATGCCCAGTTTTTTTATTATTATTATTATTTTTTTTTTTACGATAAACACATTTTCATTGTACGTTGCTCGTGGATTGTTGTGTTTTTCGCGTGTACGATCCTGACCTTTTCGTAATTTAATTTTCTGACCTTTTTTTTAACGCTAAATATCTGTCCATTTTCGTGTACTATTATTACAGCTAGTTTTATCGTTCATTTTAAAGATTTTAGTATACTTTTGAAGCATTAGGAAGAGCCCATTACATTTGTCCATTATTTCTGTTTTCATTTTTCCATATATTTAAGAACGTAACTGATTTTTACAACAAACAGTTTTCCATTCCAGTTAATTATAATAACATCGAAAACGGCGAAGAAAAAAAAAAAGAGGGAAAGACTGAAAACGAAGACATTTAATAATTTCATACGTATTTTGATGAAAAAATGGTGAACGAGGTAGGACTCAAATAAAACAGCGTAGTGGAGGTTGAACAGGGTGCGTGGATGAAAATAATGGTTTAGGTGAATTAAATTTGACCCCGTAGGGCTAGTTTATTGGACACCCCTTCCTCATCCTTGATTATCCAGCCTCACACAAGCCCCCAGTTCTGATCACGGGATTTTTACTTGGGTTGAGATAGATAGATAGATAGATAAATAGATAGGTGGATATTTTAGATAGATAGATAAAATGGATAGAGATAGATGCGTTCGTGGATAAGTATTGTATTGTGTATGACTAGCAAATTGCTCTTTGTATAAGCATAGAGAGAGCGAGAACGAGAGCGAGAGAGAGAGAGAGAGAGAGAGACTGAGTTTGTGTGAGAGGGAAAAGAAAAAAATCGCGATAACTTACCCGGTCCGGGATTTTTATCGATTCCATTTAGAGTTAATCGACCATAGAGGAGAGCAGGGGGGGAAGGGAGGGGGAGGGGGAGGATAGGTGGGGGAGGGGGAGAGGGAGGAGGGAGAGGGAGGAGGGAGGGGAAGGGGTGGAGGGGGTGAGGATGGGGAAGGGAAGGACGGGGTGTTTATGTGGAGTGTGGAGTGGTAGGAGCAGGAGGGAGAGGGGAGGGGTACTTGAGGAAGAGAGAGAGAGGGAGAGAGAGAGAGAGAGTCAGAAAAAAAAAATAATCAAGAGAAACAGGAAAAGGCTTAGGGGTTAATATCCTTGTATCAGTGAGAATAATCAAAGGCTCGGAAAAGAACCTGTCTGGCTACCCACATTATGCTGTCCTCACCTCCATGGCACTAGTTTATATTTTATTTTTGCTATCTTTAGACTATTAACTATCGACTACTGACAGAAAATTAACTTGCCTCTCATCCATTTATTTATTTATTTATTTTTTACCTTCAGACGGTGATATTTTGTGACACCTGAGGACGATGCAGTATTTTTTGTTTTGTTAACTTTACGCTTACTTTTAACAACTACTAACTTAATATTGCTTATACTTTTTTATATATTTCTCTCCATTTATGTACTTAACAGCTACTGACATTAAATTACCAAGCTTGTTCAGTTTTCTCAGATTTAAAGACCATATTTCATTTTTTTTTTTTTCATAGATTCGGGAAGCTTGTATATTTTCCGCAAACTAAATATACTCGTACCCATGCATGTGTCCTTCGTCTTTCCTGTTTTTCTCCCCGTTTTTTCCCCATCTCCCCATCCGTCCATCTGTCCCCCCTTCCCCATCTCCCCACCCTCGTTATCTGTCCCCACCCCCATCTCTCCATCTTGTCCCCATTCTCTCATCTCCTCTGCTTTTCTCCATTCTCTTGTCTTGCTTTCTATCCTCATCCATTCCTCTCCCTGTTTATCCCCCATTCTCTCTTCTCCCCATCTATACCCATCCCTCATCTTTCCCATTCCCCCATCTCCTTATATTTCCCTCATTCTCTCATCTCCCCATCTATCTCCATCCCTCACCTCCCTATCTCTCTCCCATTCCTCATCTCCCTGTCTATCCCCCAACACTAATCTCCCCATCTTTCCTCATTCCCCCATACCATCTCCCCATCAATCCCCCATTCCCCTATCCTCTTATCTCCCCAGCCTTCCCACCATTCTCCATCTCTCCTCCTTCCCCACCTTTCCAGTCCTCAGTTTCCTCCCTATCCCGCCCTCCCATCCCCCCACTTCTCTCTTATCCTCGTGAGTGATAACAAATGAGCCAGTGGGTGTCAGGGAGGCCTCTTATCAGCCAGTGGGACTCAGATTATGGACGGGCCTGCTCACAATGACTCACAACGCTGTAATTAATCTCTCTCTCTCTCTCTCCCTCTGTGTGTGTGTGTGTGTGTGTGTGTGTGTGTGTGTGTGTTGATCGAGGGCAAGAGGTAAACAGATTTCGCCCATGATCCCTAATTCTACTGCTGGGTGAAAAACAGGGACAAAAAGAGAAACAAACCTCGTCTAAGAGTCTGACCGGTGTGAAACTCGAACTCCGGGTCTTTCGTTTGAGAGCTGGGTATGCTGACACTGTACCACCGGCTCCCCTGATCGCACGAGTATATGGAGAGGGTGGGATGGTTGGAGCGCCCCCTTATACCTTATACCTCCTTCCAACATGCCAACCTGTGCACTCATTCGAACCTTCAATCTACTCCCTTACGATAAATAGCAAGGCGGTGACCAGTGACTTTTGAAACTTAATGATGTTATCTTAGGAACACGGCACACTTTTCAAAATATTGTATAAGGGTTTCGTAATTTATCGACATAAAAACTGGAGCGATATTCCTGACCCAAGCCGTATGTATTCTAGTGTGGGTAACTTCACTATCCTTACTGCCGTACTACCATCGCTTCACACTATCACCTAACTTGCCCTAAATCTACCTGTCGAACTAACCTACACTCACCTAACGCAACCTGACCTAAGCTAACCATACCTGACCAAACCTGACCTAACCTAACGTAATCGAACTTAACCCATCTAACCATACGTCATCAAACCTAATCTTATCCTTCCTAATCTAGTCTAACCTAACCTAACCTAACCAGACCAAACTAAACCAAACTGAAACAAACTTAATCTAACCTGACTCACCTAACTTAATAAGGTAACCAAACCTAACTAAATCTAACTTAGTCTAACATAAATAAACCTAACCGGCCCTGACTTAACCTAACCAAACCAAACCAAACGTAACTTTAGCTGCAGTGGTGGAGCGGAGTGGAGGGAGGGGAACGATTGTGGCGGCCCCCCTCCTCTGCGCCTTGGGACAGCCTAGTGAGCCAGACAATGCCCTGCTGGTGCGGACATTACCAGGATGCGGACACAGGCGCCCCGCGGTGTGACTGGTGGCTGTGGATGTGGCTTTGGTTGTGGTTGTGGCAGTGGTTCTGGTTGTGGCAGTGGTTCTGGTTGTGGCAGTTGTTGTGGTTGTGGCTGTGGTTCTGGTTGTGGTTATGAATTTGGTTGTGGTTGTGGCTTTGGCTGTGGCTGTATTTCTGGCTATGACTGTGGCAGTGGCTGTGGCTGTAGCTGTGGCTGAAGCTGTGACTGTGGCTGTAGTTGTGTCTGTGGCTGTAGCTGTAGCTGTGACTGTGGCTGTAGCTGTGGTTGTGCCTGTACCTGTGGCTGTGCCTTACTTGTGGCTGTAGCTGTTCCTGTGGCTGTCTCCGTCTGTATCTGTGGCTGTGACTCCAGGCGCACCGGCTGGGATCTGCATGGGCAAACCTGATGACTCGGTCGAGGAATAACAATTGCAGGGCATAAAAATGTGGAGGGTCGGGTGGGCGTCATGGCGCGCTGGCGGGACAGAGGCGGGGACCGTCTGGGGTAAGAATTTATCCTGTGCAGCTGGAATATGCCATAAACTAGATGTTAGTCTTTACAGATGTAAGGAAATAAAAGTATATTTCTTTTATGCAGGTGTATGGAACTAGATTTTTTTTTTTTTCTGCAGATATGAGGAACAAATGATATATAGCCAGCAAGCTCTGTCCCCCTTCAAAGATAGGCAGTAGATTACGGAAAGAGAAACTGAGGAAGACCTCACGAGTTGTCCTCTTGTTCGTAAAAAGAACCAAGGATAGTACGGTAGTTAAAATTTGCCGTAGAGAGATGGACAGGAAATGACTGAATGTGTAGGTAGACGAGTGCTGCCTGCCCACTGCGAGGAGAGGGACACAGGCAGAGAGTTTAGGGACAGAGTGTTAATAATTTCAGTAAAGAGACTGCGATGATACATGCTGACGTTAGGAGTTTAGTACAGTACTGTGGAAAAGCCAAAGCAGTAACTGTCTTCGTCAAAGGAGTACCCCGAGTGTATAAAGGAAGGTCAGGGAGTAACAGTCCGGTCAAGTGTGTATTCTTATAGTTAAAAAGTTGGATATGAGACCTTTGCTTCAGGCAGACATACATTTCCGTGCTTGATGGCCGCAGTACAAGGTCACAGGGCAGGAGTTGACTCGTGAGCCTGCTGAACCCTATTTAGAGCACCTCCCCTTAGGCCAACCCTCCCGCAGACGAGATCAATTGTACACAGAGGGAGATGGGAGTGCGGGGCTGGCGTGGGTCGTGGGGTCAGGGGAGAGGGTGTTGGAGTGCGTGGGAGGGTGCGTCTGAGTGCGTGTGAAGGGCGTAGAGAGAGGGGGAGGGGTATAGTGGATTCCGATCAACGTGCGTAGGGTGGGGAAGAAGATGCCTGGATGCGTTTTTTTTTTTTTTTTTTTTTTTTTTTAGAGAGAGAGAGAGAGAGAGAGAGAGAGAGAGAGAGAATTGCAGTATTTTTGTGATCTGATTCTGAAGACAAAAATTAGAGTGATGAACTTTGTGTGTGTGTGTGTGTGTGTGTATTTCAGGAGGAGATCTAAGCATGAGGAACGTGGGTAGGGTGGTGGAAGTGTGCATAGACGCTGAGAGTGTTTTTAGTGTGTGTGTAACTAGTGTTGGAAATAGTGTGAAAAGGGACGGGGGTGGGTGGGGGGAGGAAAGACCTGGATCGAATTTATAAAGCTTCCTAAGCCTACATCAGTCGGCTAGTAGTGTTTCAAAGTATCTCGTCTCTATAACTATTGAAACAGGACTTAGCTAGTATATTGTTTCAAAGCTTTTCGTCTATAACTATTGAAACAGGACATAATTATAGTGTTTCAAAGCTTTTCGTCCTGTGCCCCAAAATTATGTGCACATGAAGTGACCATATATCAATCAGTCAATCATTTCCTGTAGCACCCTCGGGGATGCATAGGGCCTCGATGAACTCACACCATCACATCCTATCTTGTGCTAACTCCTCAAGATCTCCCCAACACTCATCTCCAGCTTCCCGTCTCATTGTCCTCACCCACGTCTCTTTTGGCCTTCCTCTACCTCTCCCACGTCTCTTTTGGCCTTCCTCTACCTCTCCTACCGAGTGCCACCCACCCTGGTGTACCTCGTACTATTCCCTGTCTCCTATACACATGTCCTAGCCACTTCCATCGTGAGAACCTAACATATTCATCGACCGGCTGCACTCCCGTTATTTCTCTAATTCTACTATTTGGTATCCTTTCCCACCACATAACTCCTAATATTCTTCTAAGTGCTTTGTTTTCAAACACCAAGAATTTATTTTCCATAGTCACTGTGCTGTACCAAGACTCGTGTCCATAAATTAAGATACTCCTAACCATTACCTTATAAAGTTTGATTTTTGTATGCACAGAAAAATTGTTATTATTCCAAATATTTTTAAGCATTACCATTGCCTGATTAGCCTTCTTTAACCTTTCCTCGAATTCAAAGTTCAAAGAACCATCCTTGGCTAAATATGTACCTAAATATTTAAACCTATCAACTTGCTTTACAACCATACCTCCAATTACACATTCCTGCGCATTTTCCATATTCATATTGATTATTTCAGTTTTTCCACAATTAATAACCAAACCCACCTTGCGACCTTCACTCACCAAACAGTCCAACACTCTCTGCATCTCTTCTGGCCCATCACAAATCAAAACTATATCATCTGCATAATCTAAATCCAAAAGTTTCCTGTTCTCTCCCCTAAGTATACCTGCACCGGTTTCTGTTCCAACGCGTTTCATAATGTAATCAATGACCAATATAAATAGTAAAGGCGATAGAACACCACCTTGAATTACTTCGGACTTGACTTCAAACGAATCACTCAGACAACCATCAACCATCACTTTACAAAATGTGTCCTCATGCATGTTCATAATGACCCTCACAAACTCCTCTGGTATTCCATAATGTCTCATGATCTTCCCCATAGTCTCTCTCGAAACACTATCAAAAGCCTTTTCAAAATCAACAAAACAAAGACTTAACGGTACTCTCATTTCATTAACTTGCTGCATCAGATGCCTAACTATAAAGATCTGATCATTGCAACCACGTCCCTTTCTAAAACCAGCCTGTTCATCCCTCAGAATACCCTCAACCACCGGCTCCAACCTATTTAACAACACTCTACTGAAAACTTTCAAAGCTATCGGTGACAAAGAGATTCCCCTCCAATTACCACATTCACTCAGGTCTCCCTTCTTCGGAACTTTAACAATTACACCATTCTTCCAAACTGATGGTAGTAACCCCGTCACCCATCTTATTGAATAGCCTGGTCAAGATCATTATTAATCTATCCCCCTCCACTTTAAACATTTCCGGAAATAAACCATCCTCCCCTGCTGCCTTATATATATATATATATATATATATATATATATATATATATATATATATATATATATATATATATATATGTATATATATATATATATATATATATATATATATATATATATATATATATATATATATATATATATATTACTGAATGTACGAATATTGGCTGTGTGAGTCGTCGTGTGAGTAGTTTGACAACATCTACCACTCCCATCTCCCTTTCCCCTTCCCCTAACCTTTCCCCTTCCCCTAACCTTTCCCCTTCCCCCTTCCCCTTTCCCCTTCCCCCTTTCCCCTTCCCCCTGCCTCCACCACTCCATTTCCCTTTTCCCCCTTCCTTCCCCCCTTCGTTCACCCACCCATCCCCTCCTCTCCTCTCTCCTCCCCTCCTCTCCTCTCCCCTCCCCTCCCCTCCCCTCCCCTCCCCTCCCCTCCCCTCGTACTTGTGATGCCGCCAGCAGTTTACGGGCTTGGGCACTGCATTATAATGGGGGTGGGTGGGCTCTGTATAGAGGGAGAGGGGAGGGATGTGGAAGGGAGGGGAGGGATGTGTTGGGGAGGGGAGGGATGGGGAGGGGAGGGGAGGGATGTGTTGGGGAGGAGAGGGATGTGTTGGGGAGGGGAGGGATGTGTAGGGGAATGAAAGAGATGTGTAGGGGGAGATGAGGGATGTGTTGGGGAGGGGAGGGATACGTTTGGGGAAGGGAGGGATGTGTAGGGGAGGGCAGGGATGTGTAGGGAAATGAGAGGGATGTGTAGGGGAGGGGAGGGATGCGTATGGGGAGGGGAGGGATGTGTAGGGGGAGGGGGGATGTGTTTGAGGAGGGGAGGAATGTGAAGTGGTGACGGGGGGATGCAGATGCAGAAGAGGCGAGGAGAACAGGGCATTTGAAGGGTAGAGGTAAACTGTGTGTGTGTGTGTGTGTGTGTGTGTGTGTGTGTGTGTGTGTGTGTGTGTGTGTGTGTGTGTGTGTGTGTGTTTATCTACCTATCAGTCTATCTTCTCTTTCCCCTTCCTCCGTTTTCCACCCTCTTCTCCCCTCATTTCCCCCAGCACCTCGCTGTTCCTCCACTGGTATATAATTTCTTCCTCCCTCTTTCTTCCTCCCTTTCTTCTCCCTCTTTCTTCCCTCCCTTCTTCCCCTCCCTCATTCCTACCCCTTCCACCTCCCGCTGTCCTCTCCCTTTCGTCCTTTCTTCCTCTCCCTCTTTCCTCCACCTCACACCCCCTCTTACATCCTCACTTCTCCTCCCTCTTACCTCCCCTCTTCTTCCCCCCTCTTACCTCCCCTCCCCTCCCCCCCTCTTACCTCCCCTCCCCTCCCCCTCCTCGTCTGATCCCAAAACACCACATGGTACATCACGCAAAGTTCTGGCTTGTGGGACAGACCTTACGTTCTTCCCCCCCCCCTCTCTCTCTCTCTCTCTCTCACACACACACACACACACACACACACACACACACACACACACACACACACACACACACACACACACACCTTGCTGATGTTTTTCTCGTCTTACCTCCGTTCCTTTACCTGGTCGTCTTTTTTTTTTCTTTCCCCTACTTCTTTCCTCCCTATCATCATTCCCCGTCTTCTTTTTTTTTTTTCCACTTCCCATTTTTTAGCCCATTCACTGTTTTCTGTCTTTCCTCTTTTCTGTTCCTCTTTTCCGTTTCCCATTTCCCCCATTCCGCTTCTCCTTTCATAATTTTTCTTCTATTTATCCTCTCTCCTCACTTCATTTTTCCTTCCTTCCATCCTTCCGTTTCTTCTGTTCTTCCTTGCCTCATTTTTGTCTTTTGCTTCCTCTCTCTTTCCTTTTCCCTTTTCTTCACTTTCTGCTTTTCTTCTCATTCCCTCCACATCCCTATTTTCCCTCCTTTCCTTCTCATTTCCCCCTCCCTTCGCTGTTTCCATCCTTTCTCTCTTATATCATGCCATCCTGCTTCATCTCTGCTCGTGTCATTCTGCTCTCCTTAACATTCCAGTCTTTGTTGCTTTCTCCTATTTCGTTTCCTCCTTTTTATCCTTCCTCCCTCTCACCTTCCAGTCTCCTTTTTTCCTCCTTTCTCTCCTCTGCTTCCTCCTTCCTTTCCTCTCTCATTCCATCTTTTCCTCTCTTCTCTCCATTTTCTCTCCTTCCTCCTTTCTTTCCTCTCTTTCGCCCTCCGTTTCTCTTAATTTCCATAATCCATTCGTGCTTCTTGACCCCTTTCATCCTCTCCATTACCAGTATATTTTTTCTTCCCTTCTCTCCTTTCTCCTTTCATTCCTCTTCCCTCGCACTATTTTTCCTCCTTCAGTTCCTCTCCCCTCCCTCTCTTCTATGATTTCTCTGTCTTATTCTTCTTCCTTCTTTTTTATCTTTTCTTTCACCCATAAGACTGTCTTCTTTCATCCCCCGTTTTTCTTATTCTTCACTTTCTCTAATTTTTCCTTTATTGACTCATCCTGTGTCCCTCCAAACTTACGAACACACACACACACACACACACACACACACACACACACACACACACACACACACACACACACACACACACACACACACACACACACACACACACACACACACACACACACAACCTGCTTACCTTTTTCTCCTTTCTCTGAATCCAATAACTTTCCACTTTTCTCATCTTAGCTACCTCTCTCACTTTACACACACACACACACACACACACACACACACACACACACACACACACACACACACACACACACACACACACACACACACACACACACACACACACAAACCACCCCTCCCCTCCCCTACACACACACTACACTACACCACACACTCAAGCCTGCAGACGCGAGTTATGTCGGAAAGTTGCGACGTAATTCAGAGCCCCATAATCTCCAGCTTACTAAACTGAGGCCGAGACCCCTTTAGAGGTGAGTTCCCCCCCCCCCCAAGCCCCCATTCCGCACATCACCATCACGATCATAACACGAGGGGGGGAGGGGTGCGGCGGGGGCTGGGAGGGGTGTGTCGGGGGGGTCATAGCTGGTCCTTTTGTATGTCTAGTATTTTTGAGCTTAGTGTCCCTTGGTAGGGGAGGGTGGGTTGGGGAGCTAGGTTAGGCTAGAGGAAAAAAGGGTGTTTGTTCTTGTCTTTGCTTACAGTCTTGGTTTACTCCCTCACACTGGCTCTTATCATATTTTCTCTATGTGCTTCAAGGTGGACGCCTCTCACACTTATTTTTTTCTCCTGCTGACTCTTAACATACTCTATCACTCTTCTTAACATACTTGGTCACTCTGTTTCTCACTCTGTCACAGTTTACTTTCTTCTATATAATCTTAGCATAGTCTTTTACTCACCATACTTATATATGTACATCATCACAGTCGTACGAGGCTGAAGAGAGTTTTAGGGGGGTTTAAACTTTGTCTTGTTTGCTCTCTCTCTCTCTCTCTCTCTCTCTCTCTCTCTCTCAGTAAAATATATCTTAGTTACGACAGGAAAGTTATTATTTGGAACTGTTTTATAACCACAGGCTGAGTTGGGAAGGGGAAGAAGTAGTGAGTCAGTTCCCCGAGTTTTATTATTTGTTTTTTTTCTCCTTAGTTGAGTTGGACCTTGAGGTGTGGCAGTCCTTGGCGCTTTTATGTAACTCTGGCCACACACGCATAAAAACTCCTGTATATTCATGTGCACATTAAATCTCCATGTATTCGTGTTAATGTGACACACACACACACACACACACACACACACACACACACACACACACACACACACACACACACACACACACACACACACACACACACACACACACAGTCAACCCCAGTTTAAGAGAACGAGATTCTGATAAAACTTAAAAAGATGCATGACCATTTTTCCCACCAAGGAGAGAGAGAGAGAGAGAGAGAGAGACTTACGAACGCTAGAATGAGAATTTTAGAACCGTCCACCTTATGGGTTCGAAAAATACCCTGAAAATATACCCCAGAAAAATACCCTGGAAAAATTCCCTAGAAAAATAGCCCAGAAAAATACCCCGGGAAAAAAAAAAAAAAAAAAAAAAAAAAAAAAGAATACCCTAGAAAAAATGCCCTGGAAAAATACCCTGAAAAAAGTGCCCTGGAAAAGTGCCCTGGAAAAATGCACTGGAAAAATACCGTACAATGCCCTTGAAAATGCCCAGGAAAAATGCCCTGGAAAATGCCCTAGAAATGCCGTAAATCTTGGCATTGTTACGGGAAGAGTGGCATAGATTGAACAACTCGACTTACTGTGAAAAAGGGAAAAAGATACATGGTTCTTTTGTCCATCTACGAGAGACACTAACGCCCTGGAAATCTGGATATTATTATTATTATTATTATTTTCTTATTCTTATTTTTATTCCTGTTCTTATTCTTATTATTATTGTTATTGTTTTTTTTGACAGACGGAATCACACTTAAAATTAAAAGATTGTTATTTTACCCAGTTATAGGAAATTCTTAATAGAATCTCTCTCTCTCTCTCTCTCTCTCTCTCTCTCTCTCTCTCTCTCTCTCTCTCTCTCTCTCTCTCTCTCTCGAATAGCATGCAACATCTGATAAGAATAGACAAAAAGTCAAAGAATCATTACTATATTACCCACTTACATAAAACACTTAAAAGAATAATTTAAATCCCAAGAATATGCCCACAAGTGCCATAAGTCTTGGCATTTTTTTCTTTTTCAGACGAAGAATCACACGTTGATAAGTAAATATACCTGGTCATTTTCCACACCCACAAGGGGCATTTACCCTGACCTTTACCTCCTTCAAGACGATGACCTGCTTACGTATTTATGTTTATCTCCAGACGATTGTATTTGGTTTAGTAGTGACTTTTCCAGCAGGAGGTATTTGATAGACTCTTCTTTAATCCTTTCACTGCAAGATGCCCTCCTTATGCTAAAAAAAAAAAAAAAAAAAAAAAAAAAAAAAATCTGTACCTAGCGAAGCTAATACGAAATATGCGTCATCGGAGTGAAGTGGTAACAGGTGTTTCGTGACGTGCTGGAAAGTACCCTGGAAATGTCTTCAATTTGGTGCATTCTTCCATCAACAGTAGCAGAGCCCGACTAACGCAGAATAATAAAAAAAAAATGTTAAAAAGATCGATTGCCATTTTTAACATCCATAGCAAACACTTATCGGAACCTTCAGCATCATCTCCACACAAGACGAAGAATGCCTTGGAAATGGCATGAATCTGGTGCATTTTTTCAGCAAGTGTCAAGAGTCTGAAAACTGTAGCATCTGTGTAAAATTTTGGTGTGACGATTTTTGTTTTTCGACATACACAACAGGCACTTGTCTTAATCTTTAAAATCATATCCTGACTAGCCGGAAAATGCCGTGGGAATTCCAGTAATCTGATAAGTTTTTACTAACAGGATGCAAAGCCCAAACAAGCATTTAAAATCAACTGTGTTCCCGGAAAATGTCGTGAAAATGACATAAATTTGGTGCATTGGGAGTAAAGTGGCGAGAAGCATTTCCTGACTACCCGGAAAATGCCTTGGAAATACCATAAATCTGGGGCCTTTTTACAGGAAGAGTGTCAGAGTCCAAGCAACCCTTCCTCCTCCCCCTCCTTTCCTTCACTTGGTTATGTATGCCACCAGGACCCGTCGACCGGATAAGCATTACAAGGGCTCGTAAAGACTCGAAACTGAGCCTTTACGATTCATAAACTCGCCTCCCCTCCCTCTTTGCCCTATACTCTGTCTACCCTTCCCTCTCCTTCCCCCTCCCCGACGCCCATCTCTGCTCTGTCTCCCATCACCCTCCCGTATTCTACTGTTTGCCCCCTATATCCCCTCTCTCTTGCCCTTCCATACCCTGCTTTTCCCCTTTTTTCCCCTTCAAACCCTGTTTCCTCCTGCCCCTTCATACCCGGTACCCCTACTTTCCCCATTCTAATCCGTCCGCACTCTGTCCCTCTCTTCATTTCCCTCTGCCTGCCTCGTTCCTTCTTCCTTCTTGTCTCTCCGTACCCTACCACCCTTTCCTCCTGCACAGACGGTATTGGTAGTAAATAGTGGTGTGGGGTAGGTTGGGCTATATGCATGTTGCGGCCAACCCACAAATTTAGTGACAGTCCGTGGGATTCGAACCCCTGTCACAGTTTCCTGTAATCATGAGGCCAGTACCAAACCGACCGAGCCACTGAGGTGTACTACTTCCCTGTTATTTATTTTTTTTTTTTTGCCATTTGCCGCTCCCTCTTCTGTCTTCTCCTCCCATCCCCTTTATCTTAGTGTCTTTTCTCTCATCGCCTTCCTTCTTTCCGTCACCCTCCCTCTGTCCTTCGTTTCCCTCCCCAACTCATTTTTCCTTTGCCACTGCCGCCCTTACCTAACGATACCCTCCTTCCTATCACCTTTTTTCCTCACCTTCCCTCACAGTCACTCTCCCTTGCTCATCCCCCGCATACTGTACACACCCACCGTCACTGTGAAATCCATATGTTTAGTCAGATTTTTATGTGGAAATCGTGAAATATGAAGTGATGATATAAATGTGAGTATAAAATCATAGAAAACTGTAAAATGTGAAAATATGAGCATCAGAAAAAAGAAGAGATTACTGTGAGGCTGAATACTGGAGGGACATAACTAAATCTCTCTCTCTCTCTCTCTCTCTCTCTCTCTCTCTCTCTCTCTCTCTCTCTCTCTCATTACCCACTTATCTGCGTGTTATCAGTGTGTTTGCAGTATGGTTATGCAAGACACGTGGGGATGGGGCAGGCATTGCATCATTTCTCTCTCTCTCTCTCTCTCTCTCTCACTCACTGTTTTGAAAGGAAAATATGATTATCCCCATTAAAAATTATACCAGGCAGAACTTTTGACATTGACGAAGGGAAACAGAAAAATAAAAAAAGTTGGATTAAATTTTTTGCGAGTGTAATATTACACACACACACACACACACACACACACACACACACACAGGAGAGAGAGAGAGAGAGAGAGAGAGAGAGAGAGAGAGAGACTATTAATACTTCGTGTCCGTCTACAGAACTTGTCCCGTCTCAGCTTCTCACCCTCTCAAACTTCCCCAGATTCCTCCTGTCCGACATCCCCTCCTCCCCTCCCTTCCCTACCTCATCCCCACCTTCTTCTTTATTCTCCCCATCTTCCTGTCTCTTCCTTGCTTCCCCCCATCTTCCTCTCCCTTCCCTGCATCTCCCCTTCCTCCTGCTTCCCTGCACTCTCATGCCTCCCCCTACATCCTTCCTTAGGTCCCTTTCTTCCCCTCCCCTTTTCTTATTTCCCTGTCCTCCCCACTTTTCCTGAAATTGCCCACCTCTTCCTTATTCCCCCTGTTTTCCCCACGTCTTCTACAAGTTCTCTAATCTCCTTCCATATCCCCACTTTCTTCCCCAGTCTTCCCTACCATCTCTCTTCTTCCTTTTCCTCCCGTCCTCCATCCTTCCCCACCTCCATCCTTATTCCCCTCCCTTCCTCTCCTTCTTCCTCATTCCCCTCCCTTGCTTACCTTCTTCCTCATTCCCCTGTCTTCCCCACCTCTTTCCCCAGTCCCACTTGAGCTCAGAGTGGATTAGCAAACTTGGGTGATTACGAGTGTGTTACGGACGGCTCTGTGTACGGCTGCAGGGCCAGGGGGACGAGTTGGCGTGGGGGACGAGAAGTTGGCCAGGGGGACGAGTTGGCGAGTGGGACGAGAAGTTGGCCAGGGGGACGAGTTTGCCATGGGGACGAGTTTGCCATGGGGACGAGAAGTTGGCCAGGGGGACTAGTTGGCCAAGGGGACGAGTTGTCCAGGGGGACGAGAGGATGGCCAGGGGCACGAAAAGTTGGTCAATAGGACGAGATCACTTCGAGGCCAGGGGTGTCCGATTCCCGTGTTTACTTTTTAAGGCGGACATGCAACACCCGTCCATCACCAGTACACATTCTCACCCTTTTTTCCTGTTTTGTTCCCTTATGCCTTTTCTCACCACCCTCTCTTACGTCATAGTTACCCCTTGAGTGTGAAGACGTATTTTTATTTTTGATCCTCCTCCTCCTCCTCCTCCTCATTTCCTGCTGCCTGGTATCTAATCCATTACATGTAAATAGTTCTCCGCCTCTCTTTCGTATTCTTTCTTCCTCTCCTCTTTCCTCATATTGTCCTCTTTCATCCTCCACTTGTTCTTCCCTACTCACCATCCCCCAGTTCCTCCTTCCTCTTCCCTCCTCCTCTCTTCTTACAAATTATTTCTCTTCCCAGTCTTCCTCTTCTACCCTCTCGCCTTCCATTCTCCTTACCTCATTTTCTCCCCCTTCCTCTTCTCCTCCTCGTCTCTCCTGCTCTTCTCTCCTTTCCATACCTCTGCCTCTTTATCTTATTCCGTCTTCCATCCTCTCTCCTGCTCTTCTTCTTCTATTCGCTTCTTTTATCTTTCCTTTCTTCTTTCATCCGTCTCTCTTGTTCTTTGTTCTCCCTTTTCTCCTCTTTCCCCGCTCTCTTATTCCCTCTTTTAATACGCCCTCCTTTTATTCTTTCCTTCTTGCTCATTCCCCCTAGTTATTCATCCTCTCTTACTCTCTCCTTCTCTCTCAGACCCTCTTCCTTGTTTTTCCCTCCTTTTCTCCTCACTTCTATCTCATCCCTTGTCTCTCATCCCCCTCGGCACATCCCTTATCCCTCCTGCACATCCCTCATCCCTCCTGCACATCCCTTATCCCTCCTACACATCCCTCATCCCTCCTGCACATTCCTTATCCCTCCTGCACATCCCTCATCCATCTTGCACATCCCTCATCCATTCTGCACATCCCTCATTCATCCTGCACATCCCTTATCCCCCCCTGCACATCTCTCATCCCTCCTGCACATCTCTCAACCATCCTGCACATCCCTCATCCATCCTGCACATCCCTCATCCTTCCTGCACATCCCTCATCCATCCTGCACATCCCTCATCCATCCTGCACATCCCTCATCCTTCCTGCACATCCCTCATCCATCCTGTACATCCCTCATTCATCCTGCACATCCTTCATCCCTCCTACACATTCCTTATCCCTCTTGTACATCCCTCATCCCCCCCTGCACATCTCTTATCCCTCCTGCACATCTCTCATCCCTCCTGCACATCCCTCACTCATCCTGCACATCCCTCATTCATCCTGCACATCCCTCGTCCCTCCTGCACATCCCTCATTCATCCTGCACATCCCTCGTCCCTCCTGCACATCCTTCGTCCCTCCTGCACATCCCTCATACCTGATAATGACAGGATTAGTTCACAGAATGACCTCAACAGAATTATAAAGTGGTCGGACAAGTGCCAGATGCAATTTAATGTTGGTAAGTGTTGGGTATTACGGCTTGGGTTGAAAAAAATATATAAAAAAAAAAGCAGAAACACGAAATGCAAGGGAATATACTTGGCTTATCTTCACAGGGCAAAGAACTCTGGCAGACTTAGCTAGTTGTCCATCACTGTGATTATCTCTCGGTTTATCTGTCTTTCTATCCATCTATCTCTGTCCCTATCTATCTGTCTGTCTGTCTGTCTATCCATCTGTCTGTCTCTCTATCTACCTACTTTGTGTGTGTGTGTGTGTGTGTGTGTGTGTGTGTGTGTGTGTGTGTGTATGTGTGTGTGTATGTGTGTGTGTACAAAAAGTATGTGCATTTTTCGTACTGGCATGTAAACAAAACGCGGGACGGATTATTATAACGGAATTACGGTGTGAAAGGATATATCTTTCGGAGTAAGAAGTAAAAAACAATGAAAACTCTTATATCTGAAAGCATAAATATATTCCCTTTGAGGCTGCATATTTAACATTGTCGTTCTTAGTATTACTGTCTACTTTTCCTGCAGTACGTCCTTTGAATATGTCACTACTTCAGGATGCTGTATTCCAGTGTTGTTATGTATTGTTTAGAGTACAGTTTATCTTGAAGTTTTAGAGAGTAAGGGAGAGAGTCGTTTGTTTTCCCCCTTGTTTTCAAAGGTCTGTGTTTAGGATATATATAAATCTGTTTCCATTCAGCCTGTATTACTTCTTTGGGATAGTCTGATCTTTATTATTTCTGTCTCTTCTTTATGCAATTCTGTTTTTTTTTTTCCTTTTTCCTTATTCAGCATCTTATTCCTTTCGCTCTGAATTCCTTCCTTCTCTTTTCCATTTGTTATTCATTCATTTTATCTTCACCTTCCCATATCCCCCCCTTTCTGCTTTCCTTTCTCTCGTATTCTCCCTTGCTTCGTATTCTTCCTTCCCTTTTGCCTCCTATCTTTGTTATTGTCATTCTCTCCCGTAATCTTTCTCTTTCTCTCTCCCTCATTCTTTCCTTCTCATTTACTCTCTCCCCCTCTTGTTCTCTCCTTTTCTCAGTTACTCTCTACTCCTCTTGCTCACATTCTTTCTTTTACTTTCTCCTCCTCTCTTATTCTCTCGTTCTTTCCCTTTTTCTCTCCATCTCATTCTCTCATTTTCCCTTATTCTGATATGCTGATTCTCTCTCTCTCTCTCTCTCTCTCTCTCTCTCTCTCTCTCTCTCTCTCTCCAGGAACATGACCTTTGCCGTTAGATAGTCATGATCATTTTCTTTAATTCCCTTACTGAGACGAATTATTAGATTAGCCGGGCATAGTCACAGAGGAGTTACGAGGAAAAGACAGACAGAGAGACACAGACAGACGATAGGACGAGAAGACAGACAGACAGACAGACAGACGGTGAAATAGGTGGTGGTGGTAGTGGACAGTGGTAGGGTATTGATTTGGTTAATTGATTGTTATTGATTTGCTTCCAGACCAACATTATTTTATTATATGTCTACCTGTCTGTTTCTCTGTCAGGCTATCTACCTATCTGTCTGTCTGTTTGTCTGTCTGTTTCTCTGTTAGGACATTATCTGTCTGTCTGTCTGTCTTTATTTTTATCTATCTATCTGTCCATTTATTTATCTGTGTATCTCTGTCTGTTTATTTCTCTGCCTACCCATCCATCTATCAGCCAGCTTATTTGTCTGTCTGTCTGTCTATCAACATCTGTCTGTCTGTCTGCCTACCTACCTACCTACTTACCTATCTACCTACTTACCTACCTACCTTTTTTTTTTTTTTTTTTTTATGTGTCCGACTCTGGGCATAGGCTTCACAGCCTGCTATCAAGGCCCAGCAGTCCTCCTACATACAATACACCTCTACATGTCACCACTTCGGCGCTAACACCCACCGTCCATATTGAATACATGCTAGGGCTGTCTCATACAGGACTGGTGTATTAGTATTAGCGGGGGTATTTTTACGACATGTCGGCGGGTCTTCTGGTAGATCAGTAAAGCCTGATTTAATGAAATTCAAATCCTTAAACTGTTCCCTGCCCCAGCCGGGATTCGAACCTGGGTCCGTAAGGACTACAGGCCACCTCTCTACCGATTGAGCCACCACCTCCCCCTACCTACCTATGTCTATCTCTCTCTCTATCTATTTTCATTTTGGGTACCTCAATTCTAGTATATCTTCCACACTTAGTTCATTTATAAAAACTGAGGATTGTAACAGAAAGCGTTAAGTAGTTCCAGAGCGTCCTACAAGTGTGAGGCTAATACCGTACCCACCGAGCCACTCTCCTCCCTTCATCCCTAATCCCTCCTCCCTCCCTCCCGCTCCCTCCCTCCTCACCCCCCCCCCCGTGGCGTGGAGGTAAAAAAGGTGGTGGAGAGGCTGACCAAATCTATCACAGGAAGGTCAGCTGAGGTCACTGTCCAGGATGCAAGGTGCTGGTTGTGGTGGCTCTGGTAGTTGTGGTGGGTGTGGTGGTTGTGGTGGTTGCGTGGGTTTTGGGAGTTGTGGTGGTTGTGATGGTAGTTGAGATGATGAGGGTGAAAGTAGAGATGATACAAGGGGAAAGCAAACAGCAATAGACTTAATGATCCTTTCGCGGCTGTTTATTACAAAGAAGCTCCCTAACACCTCTCCCTGAGCGATTTATTTTGTTTATTACACCTTAGTACCCTTATCCGTGTTATATAAATCCTAATATCACCATACTCTGCGTAATTAATGTACAAAAGGATATTAACCACCCATATCCAAAAATAAATCGCTAAGGAAGAGGTGCTAGGGAGCTTTCGTAACTCTGATGTCTTATTCTCTTTGCTGAAGATGAGGATAGCAAAGTGGTTGTGACAGTTGTGGTAGTTGTGGTGGTAGTTGTTGTGGTAATCGTGATGATAGCTACGGTGGAAGTCGTGATGGAAGTTGTGGTGGTGTTTGTTGTGGTAGTCGTGATGGTAATTGTGGTTGTATGTGGTTGCGATAGTGGTGATGGTGATGGTAGTTGTGGTAGTGGGGTGGAGGCGATGGTGGTAATGGTGATGGTTGTTGTGGTAGTGGAGTGGAAGAGGGAGATTGCCCCATGGATGAAGAAGGTCGTGGGGTGTGGCTGAGTGGAGGTGAGGTGGAGGGGGAAGGGGAGGGGGAATGGGGAGGGGGAGGGGGAAGGGGAAATGGGGAGGGGGAGGGGGAGGGGGAAGGAGGGAGGGGAGGCAAGGGTTGGACCAGCGAGAAGGTGGGAAAGGAGGGAGGGTGGGCGTGTGGAGAGAGAGAGAGAGAGAGAGAGAGAGAGAGAGAGAGAGAGAGAGAGAATGGGTCTATGGAGCAGAGGTTAGTAAGCGAAGCACTGAAGGAACGAAAAAGAAGGGCTAGGAAAGGTTGAGGCAGAGGGAGAGAATGGAGGAAAAGGGAAGAGAAGGAACTGGAGGAGGAGGAGAGGTTGGGGGAGGAGGAAGAGAAGAAGGGGTGAAGAGAAAGGAAGGGAAGGGAAGACAGGGAAGAAGGAAGAGGAGGAGGAGGAATTAAGTTGAAAAGGAAGGAAAGGGAGGGTGAGGGGGAGGAATAAGGAAGAGGGAGGATGGTACGATGGGAAGGAGGAGAAGGGGGGAAAGGGCGGGGAGGAGAGGTGAAGTAGGGAGAGGAAAGGATGAGGAGAGAAGGTCGGGGAGGGGTAGAGAAGAAAGGAAAGGAAGAGAGGATGGAAGGGAGAGAAAGAGAGGGATGGAGGGGTGGAAGGGAGAGACGGGGATGGACTGGGGAGTGGATGGAGAGGGAGAGTAAGATGGGAAGAGTGAGGGAAGGGGAAAGCGAGAGGGGGATAGAAAGGAGAAGAGGGAGGGGGATAGGGAGGGGAAGAGGAGGGATGTTCTTGTTGGCTGAGGGGTGGGCCGCTTCTGGTTTGGAAAGGCGAGGGAAGACGCAGGGAAAAAAAGTGAGAGAGAGAGAGAGAGAGAGAGAGAGAGAGAGAGAGAGAGAGAGAGGGGGGGGGGAGTCGACCTTCTCCAGTTTTACAATCCGCCTCAAAACTCACTTCGTAAACAACTTATTTTTTTCTTTTCGTGTTTCTTTTTCTTTTTTTTTTTCCTCTTTCTCTTGGATGACTCGATTGCGTACGATAAAAATATTTAGAAACAGCCTAGGCGTGGGAGAGAGAGCTTGAGGTGAGGTGAGGGAGAGTGAGGGAGGTAAAGTGAGGGGTGAATTCGCGGGAGAAGTGAGGGTAAAGGGCAGAGGTAAGGGAGATGAGGGTGAGAGGGAGAGGTGAGGGAGTTATGATGATGGAGGAAAAGTGGAATTGAGTTAGGGGAGAGGGTGGGGAGAATCAAATGAGAGTAAGAAGGGTGTCAGGGAGAGTGAGGGAGGAGAGGTGAGAGAGATGAAGAAGATGAGAGAAGGGGTTTAGAGGTGAGGGGAGGGGGAGGGGGAGAGGTGATGGTGAGGGGGAAGATGCAACCAGCCAAGCCAGCACACGGCCGACCAGTGAAAGCGAGGGCAGGGCTGGGGTCGGCGAAGGCAGGGTTTTGAGGTCGGTAGAGACGAGCAGGGAGGAGCAGGGCAGGGAGGGGCAGGCAGGGGAGGGGAGGGGGGTAGGAGAAGAGCAAGGAGGGGTAGGGAGGAGCAGGGAGGGTTGGGGAAGGGAAGGAAAGGGGAGTGGAAGTGAGGTAAGGGGAGGGATGGTCGGCGAGGAGAAGGTCAGGAAGGGAGGATGAAGGGAAGGGACCTGCAAGTGACGGTAGAGTAGATGGGAGGGACAGGGAGGGGAGAGGAGGAGAGGACAGTAGAAAGGAAGGAAAGATGAAAGAGGCAAGGACGGACGGAGGGAAGAGACGGTAGAGGAAGGTAGGAAGGAAGTAGGAAAGAAAAAAGCAGGGAAAATATCTATCATTGCCATTCTTGTTTGAGATGAAGGAAGACTATTGTGTACGAGAGAGAGAGAGAGAGAGAGAGAGAGAGAGAGAGATAATGATTAGCATGGGAGGAGGAAAGAGATTTTAAAAATGATTGAAACGTCACTGGGGAAAAATAAGTAACAGTTCAAAAGGCCATAAAAGGATGAGAGAGAACGAAGAATAATGATAAAGATGAGGAGATAAAAAAGATAGATTTGAGAGGAGAGAAGAGACAGAGACGGGAGAGTGCATGGCCGTGACAGAACACATAATTGATGGAGTTGAAAGACAGGTAGTGGAGATAAAACACACACACACACAGAGAGAGAGAGAGAGAGAGAGAGAGAGAGAGAGAGAGAGAGAGAGAGAGAGAGAGACTCGCTCCCTTGCTGAACTCGAGTCGTCTTGATAAAACTCGCTCCATTCTCACAAGCCAAGGCAGTTCCGGCCGCCTCAAGCAAGAAGAGAGAGAGAGAGAGAGAGAGAGAGAGAGAGAGAGAGAGAGAGAGAGAGAGAGAAGGAAAAAGGATATGGGAGAGAAGAGAGGGGGGAGTTTACCCATAGATGTATTTTGATCATTAAAACTATTGATTTCTCTTCTGCAATTCATGACTAAAATTGCAGTCACTCGCTTCATACACGTCATACACTTCATAAATAACCTCATCTATACACTTCAGCACACACTTCCTCCTCATACATTTCCTTATAGTTCAGAATCTCGTTGTAAACAGGGTGATTGTAGTGTTAGATTAGTGATGATGATAATATTGGTGATGATGATTGTGTGTGTGTGTGTGTGTGTGTGTGTGTGTGTGTGTGTGTGTGTGTGTGTGTGTGTGCGCCGTCGCTAGTGAACCTTGGCGAGATAAGAATCAACACATTAGTGGGAAAAGCAAGTTCCTCACTGCAATATTTTTCATGCCATTAACCCTTTACCGCCTGAATATTCTCCACGTCGAGGGGTTTTGCAGGGATGGTAATCAGCGTACCATCCTTCGCCGACGAGCTTATAGTCGCGAAGTTCCTTGGTTCAGAATTTTAGATCTCGTACCGTTACTATGTTCCCGTCGCTGTGCTGTAAAGGGCTAAGGGTAGCATGTGGACTCTTAAATACACACACACACACACACACACACACACACACACACACACACACACACACACACACACACACACACACACACACACACACACACACACACACACACACACACACACACACACACACACACACACACACACACACACACACACACACACACACACACACACACACACACACACTCTCATACATACATACATACATATCGGTACATGCATACATACATACGTACATGGGGGTGGGGTGATGGTGAAAGTTGATAATGGTGGACGGTGGTTGTGGTGAAAATGCTTGTGTTTGTGGTGATTGTGGTGGTGGTGGTGATGTTTGTGGTGATGGCAGTGGTTGTGGATACGAGGGTAGTGATGTTGGTATGGGTGATGGTGGTGATGGTGATGATTGTTGTGTGGTAGCTGTTGTGATGGTTGTAGCGATGGTCATTTTTGTGGTGATAATGATGATGGGGCGTTGGTAATGGAGGTGGTGATTGTGCTGGTGGTGGTGGTGGTGACAGTGAATGGTGGTTGTGGTGGAAGTGATGATTCTTATGGTGAAAGTGATGGTGCTGGTTGTGGTGATGGAGGTAGTGGTGATTAGATAGTAGTGTAATCATGAACAGCCCCATTGAAGAAGAAATACACACACACACACACACACACACACACACACACACACACACACACACACACAGAAACTACCACCACCACTACAACTGTGGCATACTAATCAAGAAGTAAAATGGAAATCATAATTCTAAATATCTTGAGGAAATTGAGTTACCCTGACAAGAAATCCTAAGAAATCCTAAGACAGGGATTATATAAGGCTTGTACAGTGCTGGGTGGAGTGAGGAAGCGGGGGAGAGGGAGGGAAGAGTAGTGGAGAGGGGGGGGGAGGGAGGGGAACGGAGAAAAGGATGGAAGAGAGAGTAGGGAGGTAAAGATGTATGAGTTAAAAAGAGCAGGAAGAAGTGGAGGAACAGAGAGAGAGAGAGAGAGAGAGAGAGAGAGAGAGAGAGAGAGATCTGGAGATGAAGATACGAGAGTTTACAAGGAGAAAGTGGAAGAAATGGTAGATGGGTGGGTGGAGGAGGGTGGGGTAGGGTGGAAGAAGGGATGGGTGGGGGAGGAAGATGGAGAAGGAAGTGGATGAAAGAGGGAGGGGAATAAGGGATGGGTGGAGTGAGAAGTGGAAGGAGGAAGAGAGGTGGGTGAATGAGGAAGACGGAGGAGGTAGCGAATGGAGGAAAAAGTAGGTGGAAGAATGGCTGGGTGGAGGAAGAAGGTGGACGGAGAAAGAAAAGTGGGTGGAGGAGAAAGAGGGTGGAGGAAGAGACGGATGGAAAAGGAAGTGGGTGAAGGAAAAGATGGAAGAAGAGCAGGATGGAGAAAGAGATTTAATGAGGAGGTAAGGAGAGGAGGAAAGGAGTGGAGGTAGAAGTGGGTGGGGGAAGGAGGAAGTGGGTGGAAGAAGGGGTGGGTGAGGGAGGAAGTGGGTGGAAGAGAGGTGGGTGGAGAAATAAGTGAGTGAGAAGGGGATAAGTCATGGAAGAAGTGGGCAGAAGTTGATGGGTGGAGGTAGTGGGGGAGGGGGAGATTGCGTGGGTGAAGTGGAAAGTGGGTGGAGAGAGGTGAGGGGAAGGACGAGTGGGTGGATGAGGTGGAAGAGAGAGAGAAGAGGCTAGTAACAAGACAACGTATTGGGCAGTTAAAATTTCAGGGTGTGGGAATGTGGAGGGCAAGATGGTGGAAGAGACGTGTGGAGCAAGATTGAAAAGTGGAGTGGGGCAGGTGGGTGGTAAAGTGAAAGTGGGGGGGGAAGGGTGAAGGGTGGAGTGAAGGTGGAAAGGGAGCGTAGAGGATGGAGTGGGTGTGGAAGAGGCGTGTGAAGTGAAAGAGGCGTGTGGAGTAAGAATGGAGGGTGGAGTGAGAGTGGAAGAGTCGAGTGAAACAAGAATGAAGGGTGGAGAGGCGGGGTGGAGGTGGAGGAGGTGGACGGGTGAGGCAGGGTACGGGGTGTCAGCGGTGAGATGGATGGAGTGGTCTGGCCGGGGCGGGGTAAACACACCACTCGTCTCTACACGCCCTGGTCAAGGCTGCCTTACCCTGCCTCTCTCCCTGCCTCACCCCTGCCTCACTCACCCTAGCACTTCTTCCATAGCGATTTATTTTGAGCATTACACTATTATCTTGTACTACGTTGTAAATGTAAACTTTGGTGATATTAAAACTACAACATATTAGAGTGTTGAGATATGCAAAATAAGGCGCCAAGGAAAAGTGTTGCGATTTCTCCTGTGTCACCTAAATTATCGCTCTGTGTTTTGTCTTTCATCACTGCCTCGTCCTGTTTCACCCCTGCCTCACTCCTGCCTCACCCCAGCCTAACTGTGTCTTCTTTCTCATCCTTGCTTCACCTTGCCTTATTTTGTCTAAATCCCTTCCATACTTTGCCTCACCCTGCATCTCCCCCATCCGTGCCTAGCTCTGCCTCATTCTTTTTCGCCCTGCCTCACCCTGCCCTCTAATCTTGTCTTGTTTCGCTCCTGCCTCTCATTGCCTCTCTTTTGTCTCCCTCGTGTCTCGTCCCGTCTCACTTCTGCCTCGCCCTGCCTCACCTCTGCCTTATTTTTGTCTCGTCTTGCCTTGTCTCACCCTTACCCTGCCCTCCCTGACCTTTGCCTCACCCCTGCCTCACCTCTGCCTCGCCCTGCCTTACTCGTGTGTCCTATTGTCTCTTCAATGTCTAGTCTTGCCTATCTCGCTCTCTCTCTCTCTCTCTGCCTCGCTCCTGCTTCCTCCAGCCGCACCTCTGTCTCAGCTCGTCTTGTCGCGTTCTGCCTCGCCCTGTCTCACTCCTGCCTCTCCCTGCTTCATTCCTGCCACTTCCTGCCTCACTCCTGTCTCCTCCTGCCTCACTCCTAGCTCTCCGTGCCTCTCCGCTGCCTCTCCGTGTCTCAATTATTGCCTCTCCGTGCCTCACCCTGCCTCGCTCAGCCTCACTCCTGCTTCGTCCTGCCTTTTCCTTACTCCTGCCCCCCTTTCCTCACTTCTGCCTCGCCCTGCCCTACTCCTGCCTCGCCCTACCTCACTCACAAACCTTCATCACTCACAACTCTGCCTAACTCAAAACCCGCCTCTCTCACAAATTTGCCTCATTCTCAAGCATTCCTCCACCTCCTCCTTCTTCCAGCCTGCCTTACTTAAATGTCGCTCTCGTAACTCACCCCTCCCGTACTTACCTTCATCTCTGCCTAACTTTCATGCCATCCTCATCTTGCAATCCCCTCATTTATGTCTGCCTCACCTTACCTAATCACTGGCTGCCTCTTCTCCCACCTCTTTCTGGCTCACCCATCTGCATCAGTCGCCTAACCTCTCCCTCTTTCCTTGCCACTGCCTGCCTCGCCCTGCCTAACCTGTCTCTTTACACTCTTCCTGCCCCATCACTAACCTAATCTGCCTCTCTTCACACGATTATCTGCCTCACCCTGCCTTCATTTGCACCTTTTCTGCCGCACCCCTCCTCAGTTCGCACCTGTGCCTGCCTCAATTTGCCTCAGTTCGTACCTGTTCCTGCCTTACCAAGCCTCAATTTACACATGCTTCTGCCTCAGCCTGCCTCAGTTCACTTCTCTGCCTGCCACAACCATCCTCAGTTCACTTCTCTGTCTGCCTCAACCTGCCTCAGTTCACACCTATTCCTGCCTCACCATTTATCTAGCCCGCCGTTCCCCGCGTCCGTGCCTGCCTCACTCTGCCTCATCATCCTGGCTTGCTCTTCTCACGTTCCATCCTGCCTCATCCTGCCTATCTCGACGTCCATCACCCTGTATTCTCTCTGCCTCTCCCTCACCCTCTCTGCCTGTCTCTCTTCTCTCTTTTTTACCATTTTACTCTCTTTCTGCCCCCCTCTCTTTTTGTTTCTCTTTTTTCCCCTTCGCACACTCCCTGCCTCTTTTCCTCTTTCTCTCAGACTTCTCTTTCTTCCTCTTCATTTCACTTTGACCTTGACTCCATTTCTCTCTCTCTCTCTCTCTCTCTCTCTCTCTCTCTCTCTCCTCCTCCTCCTCCTCCTCCTCCTCCTCCTCCTCCTCCTCCTTGTTTTGTCTTCTCTGTTTTCCATCTCTCAGTTTAAAGATCCACATCTCTATTCGTCCATTGCCATACATGTTCTTCTCTCTCTTTATATCCCTTTCCCACTTTCTTTTCCCCTCTTCTCTCCTCTCTTCTCTCTCCTCCCACCCTCCTTTCCTCTCCTCTTTCCTCTCTTTTCTCCAGTCTCATCTCTTCTCCAGTCTCATCTCTTCTCCAGTCTCATCTCTTCTCTCCTCTTCGCTTCTCTCCATCTGTCAAGGCAAGACTTAGCAGATGCACAACCCCCTTCGTCCATTAACATACAGACTCTTATCAACTCAGTTATTTCCCTCCCTGCCTTTCTTTCTCTTTCCTTCCCTTCCTCTTCTTTCTGTTCCTCTCCTTTCCTCTTCTCTTTTTTCTCCTCTCCTCTCCTTTCCTTTCCTACTCCTTTCTTCCCATTCTCCTCTCTCCCCGCCTCATATCCTTTCCATTTCTCGCTTCTCCTTTTATCCCCTTTCCTTTCCTCTCCCCTCCCCCCATATCATCTCTTGTCCTTTCTCCTCCTTCTTCTCCTCTTCTCTCTTCTCTAATTCCCTTTCCTTTCCTTTCGTCTCCTGTACGCCTCTGTTCTTTCCTCTCTCCCCGCCTCTTGTCTCATCTCCTGTCCTCAGTCCCCATCCGTTTTCTTCTCCCCTCTCCTCTCCTCACCTCCTCTCTCCCCTCCTCTCCTCCTCTCTCCCCTCCTCTCCTCCTCTCTCCCCTCCTCACCTCCTCTATCCCCTCCTCTTTCTTCCTCTTCTCTCCTCTTTCTTCCTCTCCTCTCCTCCATCTCTCCAGCAAAACTTAAGGATCCGCAGGCCTTTTGGAGCATTACCATACAAACTCCTTCTAAGCACACGGCCGTCCAGTCAGCAGCTGCACGCGACATAAGGCACAGGGAATAAAGGGAGGGGAAGAAGGAGGTAAAGGGAGGAAATGGAGGAGAAACTATGGGGAAAAAGAAGAAAGAGGATGCTAGAAAGGGAGGGGAAGGAGGAAAGAGGATATTTAAAAGGGAGGAAATGGGGAAGAAACTAGGAAGAAAGGGGAGGAAGAGGATATAATAGGAACAGGAAAGTGACAATATAAAGGGAGAATGAAGAAGAAAAAGGAACGTAAGGGGATAAGATGGAGAAGGTACCAGGAGGAGTAGGAGGAAAGGAGATGAGAGAAAGACGGAAGGAGAGAGAAAAGAAGAAGCGAACAGGAGGGAGAAGAGGAGGTAGGAGAGGAGGGAAAATAGATGTAGCAAAAGAGAAGAAAGAGAAAACAGGCTTAGGGAAGTTGAAAGTGGAAAAGAAGAAATAGAAAGGAAAAGAAAAAGAATAGAAACGGCATGTAAGGAAAGGTAGGGGGGAAGAGAGGAGAAGTGGGAATGAAGGAGAAGACAAGGAAGAAGACGCGAAAAGGAGGGAGGTAAAGAAGAACGAGGAGAGAGAGAGAGAGAGAGAGAGAGAGAGAGAGAGAGGCTCTGGAGAAAGTAGCTAGCAAGATGAGCCCAGATGAGATTAAATTTTTTTGGCTCTCTCTAAAGGGTGTCTCTCTCCTGCGCTGGGTCTCAAATCTTTTACCAATTTTTTTTCGGAGATTGTGTGGCACTTCTTCGTGACTAGTTTGTTGATGAGAATAGCACGGTCATTGTCGGGAGAACTTTAGCATTCTGTTCCAGGTAATGGCTTTTTTATTCATCGTGGAGGGAGTAAAAGGTGAAGATGTTAATACACCAGATCATTAACACCAGATCAATAATACCAGGTCATTAACACCAGAGCACTAACACCAGACGATTTTATTCAGCTGAGAGTGGACCATAGGAGCCTAAGAGAGTTAATACCCCTTTAAGTTTCCCTGTTTAAGATTTATGTGGACGCCAGAAAGACTTCAATAAATCCCAAGAAAGTAACAAGGTGCAAAAAGTTAGATTCTAGGAAGGAAGTTGTGTTAGAATTACAGTGTCTTAACTCCACCAAGATGTGCTCATTAACCCCTTCTTGTTTCACATTACATCTGGTTCAGTTTCGTTTCTTCTCACCCTGTTCGTGGCTGTTTCCTTCCACTGTTTCATCCTGCCTTACCTTGCTCCTGCCTCTCCCTTTTCTTTCCTGCCTCACTCTATTCTTTCCTGTCTCACCCTGTTTCTTCCTGCCTCATCTTGCTCCTGCCTCTCGCTTTCCCTTCCTGCGTCACTCTAATCCTTCCTGTCTCACCCTGTTTCTTCGTGCCTCACCCTACTCTTGCCTCAGTTTCCTTCCTGCCTCACCCTGCTCCTGCCTCAATTTCCTTCCTGCCGCACGCTCTTCCCTGCCTCACCTTCACCAGCGATTTAGGCGACATGACATTTCTGACACACCCCAACGAAAAAGTGAAGGAAAAAAAAAGGAAAATAAAAACGCAGGGACAAAAAAAAATAAAGTTGATGGCGCCAGGAGGAAAAAAAAAAATGTTTTCGCGTGGACTTGGGAGGCTCCTGAGCACCTCTTCCTTGGCGATTTAGTTTTACGTTTTTCACTTGCGTTTGCTTAATTTTTGGATATTTTTTCATGCTGTTTCCAGACGATTTTTTTTTTCAGCTTACATGGGTCAAAGATTGCCGTCGTTAACCCCATCCTAGCACCTCTTCCTTAGCAATTTGTTTTTAGATATGCCTGGTTAATATCTTTTTCAGCGTTATGTATGCAGTGGATGGCGATATAGGAAGGATTTATGTAACGCAGGATAGGACAGTATAGTGTAACAAGTAAAATAAATCGCTAAAGAAAAGGTGTCAGGGAGCTTCCTTAACCAGCGAGAATACGGCATCAAGGGATTGTGGTCCTAAGATTTTTTTTTTTGTCGTTTCACCCTAAAGCGGAGAACTTGACGTGTGTGTGTGTGTGTGTGTGTGTGTGTGTGTGTGTGTGTGTGTAAAAAGTCAGGCTGGTAGAAATAAGACTTGAATTTTACAACACATGGAAAGATGGGTAAGATTAAGTCTCTCTCTCTCTCTCTCTCTCTCTCTCTCTCTTCTTCTCTCTCTCTCTCTCTCACTTCATTTCCCCTTTTTTCTCTTCTCTTCCCTTTTCGTCTCTCTCCTCATTACCTCACCTCTCCCTCCTCTCCTCTCCTCTTCTCTCCTCTCCTCTCCTCTTCTCTCCAAGCAAGACAGGATGATCAAGATGGGGCTGGAAAAACGAGCCAGCCTTCCCGGAGAAATTAAAGTTGCCGAGATTATTTAACTTGCGCGAGCGGAGTTAGCAAGACTCTGCAACATCTGCAACACGACAAGTAGACCCACATGTGACATTACTTGCACGAGAAAGTTGCAAGAGGACGCACTTTCTTGAAAGGAGGGGTGGGGAGAAGAGGGAGGGGGGTTGGAGGTTCAGGGGGGCTGGGTGAGTGTGTGAGGGGAGGTTTGGGGTGTTATTTGGAGGGTGTGGGAAGAGGTTTGGGGAATGTGGAGGGGAGAGTGTGTTTTATGTGTGTGTGTGTGTGTGTGTGTGTGTGTGTGTGTGTGTGTGTGTGTCTGGGTTTTTTGTTTGCTCTTATTGTTGTTATTGGTGGTGATGTTGATTGTGATGGTAGTAGAGGTGGTAGTGTTGGTGGTGGTGGTGATGGTAGTAGTGGTGGTAATGTTGGTGGTGGTGGTGATGGTAGTAGCTGTGGTGGTTGTGCGTTTTAGGGCTTGTTGTGGTTGTGGTGGGTGGTGACTGAGGTTGCAGTTATGGTTGTATGTGGTTGGTGATGAGTTTCGGATGGTTAGCCAAAACATAGAAAAAAAAAAAGCATAAACACACACACACACATCACACAAGTATCCGTATGTACATTAGATACACACACACACACACACACACACACACACACACACACACACACACACACACACACACACACACACACACACACACACCAAACATCACCAAAATGGAAAGACAGCCCAAAACACCTCAGATATATACAGCAAACGTCAAGCAAGCCGCCACACACCAATCAAACAAACATATTTAAGCACATCAAGCGACACAAACACATCAAACATCACATCAGACATCCACAAGCACATAAAACAAACAACCATAAAAAAAAAACATAAACAGAAAACGAAGCAAGGAAGAGGTAGATATTTCAGTCCCCCCTCTTTATTTAATTAATAGAAAATGGGTAGCAATCAAGTCTGTAATGAACGTGTAGGAAATAATTGAGAGAGAGAGAGAGAGAGAGAGAGAGAGAGAGAGAGAGAGAGAGAGAGAGAGAGAGACTTAAATCAGCGATAATCAAAAGAGAAAGTTACTATGGTTCAGAGAGAGAGAGAGAGAGAGAGAGAGAGAGAGTATACGTATATGCTTGTGTGAATCAGTGTATTTACCTATGTATGTGTCTGTGTACTGTTGTACGTGGATTTTTTCTGCATTGTTGTTATTATTATTATTATTATTATTATTATTATTGTTGTTGTTGTTCTTGTTCTTGTTGTGTGTGTGTGTGTGTGTGTGTGTGTGTGTGTGTGTGTGTGTGTTGACCTCACCCAAGCCTCACCCCGTCAGGAGATGGAGGGGTGGGGTGAGGGGAAGGGAGGAGGAAGACTAGATGTCACACCTAACCCCCTCTCTTCTCCCTCCCCTCTTTCTCCTTTCCCTCTCCCCTTCCCCTGTCTTCCCCTACCTCTCTTTCCCTTTCCCCTGCCACATCCCAGATCCTCACCCATACGCTCCCCCATCCCATCTCCCTTCCCTTTCCTCCATTCCCCTCTCTGCCCTTCACTCCCCCGTTGAACTCCTTCCCTTTACTTCCCCTCCCTGCTCTCCACTCCCTTCCCTTTTTCATTCTAGCTCCCTTCTTCTCTCCCCTTTCCCACTCCCCAGCCCTGCTTCTCTCCCCCTCCCCTCCGTTCTCCCCTCTCCCCATGTCAGGTGAACCGCAGCTGTGTCGGGGGCGTCGCGCTTCACTGACCCCGGCCATCTTTATTCCACTCGCTCATCTTCCCCAGCCCTCCTCTCTCTCTCTCTCTCTCTCTCTCTCTCTCTCTCATCAGTCTTTGTATGTATACCTCCTGTTTATTTGTATATTTTGTGTATATTCCTCTCTCCTTCTCTCTCTCTCTCTCTCTCTCTCTCATAAATCTTCTTGTTTTTCTCTTACAGATTTACAGCTTCCTTCTTTTTAATATTTTCCACCACATCTCACAATTCTTAACATCTCATATTTTAGTGCATATTCCCACATTTCTTCACCCCTTTATATATCACAGGAACATTTCTCATTATATTTCACATATTTTCACTCATCACATTTTTATTTTCACATACTCGTACCTGCCTTCTCACCTGTCTCCATATACCTACACATAATCGCACTCCTCATCACCACATTCACACATCATACTAATATTTCTTCGTCGTTCGTATCTGCACTTCTCATTCATTCATTCACTCACTCATCTCTGTTCCACTCACACTCTCACCCATTATTCACTTAACCACTCACTTATTAATTCAGTCACTCACTCACTCTTGTCGAAAAACTCCCAAGATAATTCTTTACACATTTTATGCCTCCCATCATTTCACACATTGTTCCTCCCCACCACCCTACATACCCTTCCTCCCCAAATACACCCTTCCTCCGCAGCCAAACACCATTCCTCCCCTGCCTCCCTGCACTCTCTTCCTCCTCAAACTCCCCCTTCCTCCCCATCCAGACAATCTTCCTCCCCTCCCTTCCTACCTCCTTCTTCCATCTTGATAACACACCTCCCTTGTAAACCATCCTTTCTCTTCCTCCACCACCACACCCTTCTTCCCTCCCTTCCTCCATCCCTTCTTCCCTTCTACCCCCCTGCTTAGCTTCCTCTACCATCCTTCCCTCTTGTCTCCCTTCCTTCTGCTTTCTTCCCTCCCTCCAGTTTCTCTTCCTTCTCCTTCCCTCCTTCCAGTTTCTTCCATCCTCTCCCTTGCTTTCCATTTCCCATCCTGTCTCATCTCTCCCTCCCACTTCCCCTCCCCATCCTTCTTTTTTTTTCATTTTCTCTCTCCATACTCCACCCCTCCTTCAACCTGATTTCCTCCCTCATCCTCATCTCCTTCCTTCCCTCCCTCATCACCTTACCCCTCCTTCTTTCCCATTCTTTCCTCCCTTTTCTTCTTTTCTCTTCTTCCACTTCCTTTCCTCCAGCCTGTCTTCCTCCTCCTCCTCTTTCCCTGCAGCGTCTTTCCTATATCTTCTACTTTTAATATATTTTCTTCCATCCCTCCTCCTCTGCCGTTATCACTCCTTTCCTCCCTCTCTTTAGGACTTTTTCTCCCTGCTTCTCTCTCTCCCCACTCCCTTTCATGTATTGTCTTCTCTCGCCCCATCGTCTCACCCTCTCCTTCCTGCTCTCCTTCCAGTTTGCCTCTCTCCCATTTTTCATCCTTCTCCTCCCACTCCCCTTCTCCCTTTCTTCCAGCCCACTCCCCTTCTCCCTTTCTTCCATCCCACTCCCCCTCTCCCTTTCTTCCATCCCACTCCCCCTCCCTCTTCCATCCCACTCCCCCTCCCTCTTCCATCCCACTCCCCCTCCCTCTTCCATCCCACTCCCCCTTCTTCTTCCATCCCACTCCTCATCCCCCTTCCATCCCACTCCCCATTCCTCTTCCATCCCACTCCCCCTACCTCTTCCATCCCACTCCCCCTTCCTCTTCCATCCCACTCCTCCTCCCTCTCCCTCTCCATTTCTCTCTTCGTTCCCCATCCCTTCCATCCCTCTTTGCCTCCTCCCCCTGCAGCTCCTCTTTACCTCCTTTCCCCTCCCTCCACACCCTCCTCCCCTTTCCCCACCCTCCACACCCTCCTCCCCTTCCCCCCTCCCCACCTTCTACTCTCACACACCCTCTGAACCAGTTCTCTCTACGGGAAGGGGAGGGGAGGGGCGGAGAGGTAAGGGGAGGGGAGTTAGAGAGGGGAAGGGAGGGGGAGAAGGGAAGAGAGGGGAGGGAGGGAGGGCAAAACCAGTCGGGTACGCGAGGTCAGGGGGTCAGTCAGTGTTGGAGAGCCTCATCCCTCCCTCCCTTCCCCCCTCCCTACCTACCTACAGCTTCCCTCCCTCCTGCCCTGCCTTCCCCCCTCCCTCCTGCCCTGCCTTCCCCCCTCCCTCCCTCCCTTCCTACCTCTACTTACCTCCAGCTTCCATCCCTCCCTCCCTCCCATTCCTCATCTCTTTATCGTTCCATCCCTTTCCTCTTCTCGTTTTCTCCCCCTCCCTTTCCTCTTTTGGTTTTCCCTCCTTCCTCTCCCTTCCTTTTTTCTATTCCCCCTTCCTCCCCTTCTCTTGTCTGTCTTTCACGTCTTTCCTCTCCTTCCTTAATTCTCCCTTTTATCATCCCTGCCTCTGACACTCTGTTATCCTCCCTCTCTCCCTACCTCCCTCCCTTCCTCCCTACTTCCTTTTTTCTCCCTCCCTTCCTCTACTTTTCACCTGCCATCTCCAATGCCCTCGCTTCCTCCCTGCCTGTGCTTCTCTCTCTCTCGCTCTCTCTCTCTCTTTCTCTCTCTCTCTCTCTCTCTCTCTCTCTCTCTCTCTCTCTCTCTCTCTCTCTCTCCCTATCTTTCTTCTCCACCCCTTGTGTCCTCCTCATCGACTATTTCCTCTTCTCTCCCACTTCATCATCCATTCCATTTTCTTCTCTCCTCTTCATTCATTTTCACTCATTCATTTTCTCATCTCCCTTCTTTCTCTTCATCTAACCTTTTCCATTCCTTCTTTTTCCCTTTCCATCTAATCCCCCATTCTACATTTTCTTCTCTTGCATTGCACCATTTCATTCATCTTGATTTTCTTTTGTTCCTCTTGATTGTCTTTTACTCCTCTTGATTGCCTTTATTCCTCTTGATTGCCTTTATTCCTCTTGATTGTCTTTTACTCCTCTTGATTGTCTTTTACTCCTCTTGATTGTCTTTTACTCCTCTTGATTGTCTTTTATTCCTCTTGATTGTCTTTTATTCCTCTTGATTGTCTTTTAGTCCTCTTGATTGTCTTTTACTCCTCTTGATTGCCTTTATTCCTCTTGATTGTCTTTTACTCCTCTTGATTGTCTTTTATTCCTCTTGATTGTCTTTTATTCCTCTTGATTGTCTTTTATTCCTCTTGATTGCCTTTTATTCCTCTTGATTGTCTTTTATTCCTCTTGATTGTCTTTTATTCCTCTTGATTGTCTTTTATTCCTCCTGATTCTTTTTTCTCTTGATTCTCCTGGTCTCATAATCTGGCCAGCTTTCAAACACCTCTTCCGTAGCGATTTATTTTGCACGATACACATTTTCAGTCTCTTGTTTACCTTTTTAAATAAAATTTTTTTGCTTACATGACAAGAATACGTGGCTTATTTTTCTCGCCATTATTTATGTTTTCCTCCTCTTTCCCTCCCTCTCCCACTCATTTTATTTTTGCCATCAATTTTCCTCATTATTTCTATTTTCATCCTCTATCCTTTAGCTTCTCATTATTATCTATTTTTGCATCTATCCTTCCATCTCTCCTTATTCCTGCTTTTGCTGTTTATCCTTTTATTCTATCATTATTTATATTTTTGTCATATCATTCTTATAATTTCTGTTTTCATCTATCCCTATTCCTCTCATTATTTTTGTCATCTGTCACTATTTCACTCATTATTTCCGTCTTCATCTATCCCTGTTCTTCATTATTTCTGTCTTCATCTATCCCTATTCTCAGTATTTGTCTTCATCTATCCTTATTCCTCTCATTATTTCTGTCTTCCTCTGTCCCTATTCCTCATTATTTCTGTCTTCATCTATCCCTATTCCACTCATTATTTCTGTCTTCCTCTGTCCCTGTTCTCATTATTTCTGTCTTCCTCTGTCCCTGTTCTCATTATTTCTGTCTTCCTCTATCCCTATTCCTCATTATTTCTGTCTTCATCTACCCCTGTTCTTCTCAATATTTTTCTCTTCATCTATCCATTTTATTCCATTTTCTATTTTAATTATCCTTTTTCTTCTTATTTTTCAACTTTCGTCCTCTGTTCTTCTTCCTCTTGTTATTAATTTCTTTTTCAGCCTGTCCTTCTCCCTCGTGCGTCTCTCCTCGTCCTAAAGTATTTTCCTGTTTACTTCCTCCATTAACCGTCTTCCCTGCATCCTTATAAGGTTGTAGTCCCCTCCCCTCCCCTCCCCTCCCCTCCCCTCCCCTCCCCCACCTCACCTCCTTCTCATCCTCTCCTTCCCTCCCCTCCTCTTCCATCACCTCCTCTTCCATCACCTCCCCCTCTCCTTCTCTACCTTCCTTTCCTCCTTCCCTGCCCCTCTCTCTCCCTTATTTCCTAACCATCACCTACAGCCTCTGTCTCTTCTCCTCCTCGTTCTCCCCTTCTCATTCTCCCTGTCCTTCTCCCTCTCTCTCTCTTCCCCTTCTTCTCCCCCTCTCTCTCCTGTCCTCCTCCCCTTCCTGTTCCTCTCTTCCTCCCTTTCGTGCTGTTCTGATTTTTTCTTTGCATTTTCTTTAAGTTTTTATTTTTTTTCTCCTTAACTCGTATCTTACCGTTTCTCTGATTATCATTTCATTTCTCTCTTACTTTCTTCCTAGGCCATTTCCCCCCCCCCTCTCTCTCTCTCTCTCTCTCTCTCTCTCTCTACCCCTCCTTCATCCCCTCACCCCGTTTATTCCATCCTTCATAGTCACCCTCTCTCTTTCTCTCTTCCGCTCTCTTCCACTACTCTCTTCCACTCTTTACGTAACCCTCCCGTCCCCTTCCTGCTCTCTCTTCCACCCCTAACACAGACCGATGTAACCTCAGGTACGAAGTCGTGGCTTTTAATTCTCTCTCTATGGTGTGTGTGTGTGTGTGTGTGTGTGTGTGTGTGTGTGTGTGTGTGAGAGAGAGAGAGAGATGGAAGAGTAGAAGAATGGATGAAAGAGGGTGGAAGTGGAGGATGGAAGTATGGAAGGATGTGTAAGAGGGTGGATAGAGGAATGGAAGGTAGAAGTTTTAAAAGGAAAGGAATAGAAAAGTTACGTGCGGTGAAGTGGAGAGTGGAAGCATGAAAGAGTGGAAGAGGGTATGTAAGAAGTGGAGGTGGGACAGGAAGGGTGGAGGACATAAACAGGTGGACGTGGGAGTGTGGAAGAGGAAGGGTTAAGATGCAAAAGTGGACCTTCACCTCTCCATCCCATCCTACCAGCTACCTCATCCATCCATCCCATCCTACCAACTACCTCATCCATCCATCCCATCCTACCAACTACCTCATCCATCCATCCATCCTTCCATCCATCCCATCCATCCTACCCTTTCATCCATCCATTCATCCATTCCCTCCTCCATCCATCCATTCTTCCATCCTTCCTTTCTTCCATCCATCCATCCATCCATCCATCCATCCATCCATCCATCCTCCCATCCTCTCATCTATTCAACTAGTTTCTATTTTTTTTCCTTCCATCCCCATTTTCTAAGTATTTTAACTCTTTCCCCTGGGCATACTTCATCTCCTCCTCCTCCTCCTCCTCCTCTTGATTAATCATTAGTACGTTCTGTAGTTTTTGTTATTGTTTTTTGCTTTTTTTTTTTTCCTTCTTTCGCTCCGGCCACTGCATCCTTCAGGGCCATAATTTTCTCTCCCTTTTATTATTTCCTTTATTCTCTCTCTCTCTCTCTCTCTCTCTCTCTCTCTCTCTCTCTCTCTCTCTCTCTCTCTCTCTCGTCCATTCACCCTCCATTCGTCCTTCCTTTCCCACCCCTTCCTCGCTCTTTCCTTCCCTCATCCTTCGCCCTTGTACCCTCCCTCTTTTCGCCCTCCCTCCTCTTCTTTACGCCCACTCCCTCCCTCTCCTACTCCCTCCCTCCCATCCATCCTTCCTCTCTGTCCCTGCAACCTCACTCCCTCCTTCGTTCCCAACCATTCCCTCTTCCTTTCCTTCCCCACTCTCTCTCTTCCCTCCCTTCCCTTTCTTCCCTTCCTTTTCGACCATTCCCTTCCCCTTCCCTCCCACTCCTCCTTTCCCTTCCTTCTTCCCTTCCATTTCTCTCCTTCCCGTACCTTTTCTCCCCTCTCGCCACCCTTCTGTCTTTCTCTCATCCTTCTTTTCCTTTCTCCCTTCCTTCTTTTCCTTTCTCCCTTCCTTCTTCCCTCCAACACTCCCTTTCCTTTCTCCTCCCTGCCCATTCCCTCCACATCCCTCCCTTTCGTTCATCCTTCGACGTTTGCACTGTTTTTTTTCAATTATTTTTTTTTTTTTTAATTCTTCCCTTGCAAATTACTCCACTCTTTTCCTTCCTTTCCTGTCCCCTGCCTACCTACGTCCATCCATCCATCCTCTTACCCACTGATCGTTTCACCCACCCACCTACCTACCTACCTACTTACCAACCTACCTGCTTACCTACGTACCTACCCACCCACCGACCTACCTCTGTACCTCAGGCCTTTATTTTCACGTACTAGAAGGGTAAAAGCATAGGGTAGTTAGGCCAGGACAGACAAAAGGACCACACTTAAAAAAAAATGGTTGTAGAGGATAGTCTGGTATGAGTTGGATTTGGTTTTCCCTCATCCATTCTCCTATTTGTCCAATTTTCCCATTTCCCTATTTTCCACTGTGTCTTCTATTCCTTTCACTCCACATTTTTTTCTTTTTTTAATGCCCAATCAATTTCCTATTCTCCTTTTACCCTTTTTTTTTTAGTTCCTCCATTTCGCCCCTTTTTGTTTTTATGTTATTCGTCTGTTCTCTTTTTTCTCAAATTTCCCTTTTTTTCGTTATTCTACTCTCCTTTTACTCCTCCTACCCTCCTACGTATCCTGTCTTCTCATATTTTCATTCTCTTTTGCTCACCCAATCTACCTGTCTCGATCCTATTCAATCCTTCCATTATTTTCCTATCTGTTATTCGATTGTCCTGCCTGTTTTTAATCTTAATATTTTCTCTTCCCTTTTTCCTTTCCTTTTTATTTATTCATTTATTTAGGTTTTGGCTATCCAGTTCCCTCTACCACTTTCAGGCCTTTCTGATGACCAAGTCTCTTTGCATAGTTTTTAGTTTTTTTCATTTCCTTTTTTTTTTCTTTTCGTTCAGCCAATCTCCCAGTCTCTTTCTTTTTCTTTCATTGTCCCCCCTCTTTTTTTTTTTCTTTTTTTTTTCGCCCAGATTTCTTTTCTCCCTGTCCTTCCTTCAATCCTTTTTGCTCAGCCAATCTCCCAATCCGCGTTCCTCTCCGGCCCCATCCGGCTAATCCCTATTCTCTGCCTGTCCCTCTCTCCACCACCCACCTCCCACGCCCACTCACCAGCCCAGCCTCCTATCCCTCCTCCTCCTCTCCCTTCTTTTATCGCCTGTCTCTTTTCTCTCCATCCATTCTCCTCTCTCTTCTTTTATTCTCTTTATTTCCTCTCCTTCCTCACTTGTCCTCCCGTTCTTTTCTCTCCATTCCTTCTCTTCTTGTCTTCCCACATCTCCTTGCTCTTTCGTCGTGTCACTCTCTCCTCTCCTTTCCCGCTCCTCTTCTCGTTCTTCTCTCACCATCCTATCGCCTCTTTTCTCTCCTCTTCACACGCCCACCTCCCTCCTACCCACCCACCTCCCTCTCACCCACACACCCACCTCCCACCCACCTACCTTCCTCTCTGACCTCACACCATTTCACTCACAATCTTCGTTTCTTGTCTTGTCTTTTTCTTTTATTTCATGTTTTTCCTTCCTTCCATCTTTCCTTCCATCCTTCCTTCTTCCTTCATTTCCCATTTCCCTTATCACAACATTCCTCCTCTCTCTCCTGTTTGCTTTACCGTCCCTCTATGCCTCCCCTCCCCGCCCCTCACCATCCTTCCCTTCCCATTCTCTCCAATCCCGTCATCCCCTTCCATCCCAACCCTTCCCTTCCCTTCCCTCTCCTTCCTTCCCCATCCCACCGCTCCCCGTCCTTCGCTACACTCGTCTCCCTCTTCCCACCCTACCCCATCCCACCCTACCCCATCCCACCGCTCTCCTCCCTCCCCTCCCCTCGTCTCCCTTTTCCTCCCCTTCCCTTCCCACCATACCCCACTCCACCCCTCCCCTCCCCTCCCCTCCCTTTCCACATCAGCCGCTCTCCATCTCTCAACTCTTTTCTCCCACCTGCTCTCGGTCAGACCTTGCCTCCTTCCCCCTTCCTCACTCCCCTTCCTCCTTCCCCCTTCCTCCTTCCCCTTCCTCCTTCCCCTTCCTCCCACCCCTTCTCCTCAACTCATCTTCTGTCCTCCCCCAGTCCTTTCCCATCTCCCACCCCTTCCATTTCCCTTGCACGTTTCTTCTCCTCTCCCTTCCTCCCCTCCCCCAAGCCTGCACTACTAGTCATCTCCCCTCCCTCTTCCCTACCCATTTCTCCTTCGCCATCCCCTCCCCCTTCCCTACCCACTTCACCCTCCTCTCCCCCTCCCCCGTCATCTCCCTTGCACTCATCATTCGCTTCCTCTCGTTCACATCCTTCACTCTTAACTATACCATCTTCTCTCTTTTCTCTTCCATTTTCGTTTTTGACCTCTCCAACCCCCATCATCCCTCCCCCCCTCTTCCCTCCCCCCCTCTTCCCTCCCCTCCTCTTCCCTCCCCTCCTTTTCCCTCCCCTCCTCTTCCCATCCCTCCCCCTCCCGTAACATCTTCCCTTCCCCACACCCAACGTTCATTCTCTTTTTCATATATCCTTCTCCCAGCATTTTTTTTTCATTCTTGTGTACTCTCGTTTTTCTCCCCCTTCATTTCACACACATTTCTCATCACCTCCCACCATTTCTATTAGTCCTCGTTCCCTCTCATTTCCGTCTGCCCTCCTCCACATTTCCCCTTCTCATTGTTTTTTCACCTCCCACCAGGAACGTCTTTCCTTCCTGCTTTCCCATCCTAGTCTTTGGCAGATAAAATAGTTAGGCTGGTTATAACATATCCTGTAACAAACAGCCTTGAAAAGACCAATAGAGCTGTTGCTGTTTGCCTTCCTTTGCACTCCCCTGTCTCTCTCCGCTCTCCTCATTCTCTCCCTTGCACCCTAAATCACTCCTTCCCTCCACTATTCTATCTTCTTCATTGTCTATCCTCCCTTCCACTTTCCCCATTCCACTTCCACCGTCCCCTTTCTGCCTCCATTTCTTAAATTTTCCCGTATCATATATCCAAGCCTTCGTCTACACTCGCATTCCCTTCCTTCTTTCCTCTTCCTTCTCCTTCTCTTTTCCTTTTCCCCTCCTCTCTCTTTCCTGTCTTCCCAAAATCCCCGTTTCCCTCCTTCCCCTTTTCCTTTTTGCCTTTTTCCTCTTCTTTTTTGTCATCATCTCTGTTCTTATTTTTCTTCTTTCCCATGAATTTTACCCGCTCCTCTTCATCTCCCTCCCCTCCCCTTCCATCTCTCTCTTCTCCTTTTGGCACTCTTATTCCTTCCCCTATCACCCCTTCCATCCCCTCCCTTCACTCTTCTTAACTTCCTTCCTCCTGTCGTATTCCTTCCCCCATCTTCCAATTACCTTTCTTTTCCGATCCCCCTTCTCCTTCCTTTCCCTGTCCCTTCTTCCCCTTCCCCCTTCCCTCTTCCCTGTCTCCTCTTCCATACCTTTACCCCTATCCCCTCTCCCAGTCTTGCAATTGTCTTCTTTCTACCACCTTTCCCTCATCCCACCTCCTCTACCTCCTTCCTTCTACCCTTCGTCCCATCTTCCATCCTAATGACATTCATCTCCTCACTCCACTCCCCTTCTCTCTTTCTCTCCCGCCGCTCCCTATCCTTCCCCACTCCATCACGTCTTCCTATCCTTCCTAACCCCCTTTTCCCTCCCCTCTTCCTATCCTGCCCCACCCCTCTTCATCTCCCTTCTTCCTGTCCCCTCCCATCCCTCTTCATATCCCTTCTCCCTGTCCTCTCCCCCGTCTTCCCATCTCCATATCCTCCCTCCCGTTCCTTCTCTTCCTATCCATCCCCACCCCTACCAATCTCCTTCTCTCCTTCCTTCCCCTTCCCTCCTTCTTCCTCTCCTTCCATGCCCCCTCCCCCTCCTCCCTCTCCCCTCCCCCTCTGCGCCGCGGGGGTAGTGTTCCGCCTGGGTTGAGCGCATCTCTGCTCTGGTGTGGTGGTGGTGGGGAGGGTCAGGCAGAGGGGCACATTTTACTCCTCCACTCGCGGGGCGCACGCACGAGAGAGAGAGAGAGAGAGAGAGAGAGAGGGGGGGCGGCGGCTGGGGAAGGAGAGTGAGAGAGGTTGGGGGAGGAGAGTTACATAGATACGTTGATGAGATAGGTAGAGAGAGAGAGAGAGAGAGAGAGAGAGAATTGCATAGACAAATAGACTACACGGACTTTGCAATCCGAACGCTGTGGTCTGAATTAATATTATAAGAAGCCTGATTCCTATTTTAAAGAAGTAAATTAAGAGGTAAGGCCCCGTATTATCGCCAGGTAAGAAAGCTCCCTAACACCTTTTCCTGAGCGATTTATTTTGCTTATTATACCTTACTGTCCTATGCTGTGCTATACAATTCTCTCAAGTCTCGCCATACTCTGCATAATTAACGTACAGGAGGATAATAACCATATACAGAAATAAATCGCTAAGGAAGAGGTGCTAGGTACTTCCCTTAACCGATCAAAATACGGACCAAGGACAGGAAAAGTAAACAGAAAAACGTACGAACGAAGTGAAACAGGAAGAGAGCAATGGAGGCAGGTTGTAGCTCCCTAACACCTTTTCCTTAGCAATTTATTTTTGCATATGGCTGGTTAATATCAGTTTGTATGCTATTTGTGCGAAGTATACACGTTGAGTACACCGCTTCCCGTCCGATCAGCGAAGTTAAGCAACGTTGGGTCTGGTTAGTACTTGGATGGGTGACCGCCTGGGAACACCAGATGCTGTTGGCATCCCTATGTGTCAAGTGGGGTTGGTGGAGGATTAGTGCCCCTCCCTGTAAAACAATTAACTCTAAGCCGTTGGCCACCCCGTTTGGGATACATGGCGTCTGGCAATGAATGAATGAAAAAAGTAACATTGAAGAAGATTGTAAAGAGTAATAAGCAAAATAAATCGCTAAGGAGAAGGTATTTTGATTTAAGTAACACTAAAGAGGGTAGTATGGAGTAACAAGCAAAATAAATCGCTAATGAAGAGGTGTTACGGGGTTTCCACAACCGACGAGAAGTCGGGCCAAAGATTTACCAATCTAATATTTCCCTATAGACGAAGCTGGCAGGAAGAAGTGAGAAGGACCACCATGCATCACAGAAAAACATTAAGGGAAGTTTCATGGTAGTGGATGCATGGAAATATTATGCTTTACTGCATTACTCTTGTCTACATTTTCATTTTGTAAAGGAAAACCAAAATAATGATAGTGATGTTCATTTTTCTTCTGTGATTTGGGTGAAGGAAGAAATAATATCGGATTTAATTATTTATTTATTTTTTACCGTGAACATATTTAGCTGGTGATAAAAATAGAGATACATTGCCAAGAGACTTTTAAGTACTAGTATTGTGTAAAATCTATGGCAATTTGGTTCATGTGTGAAGAGAAAGGTTTGGTTCTGTAGGGAAGAGTGTGTGGAGGAGGGAGAAGTGAGAAGAGGTAGAAGTAAAGGAAGACGAGAGGAGGTTGGAAGAGGAGGAGGGAGGGGGAGAGAGGAGGGGGGTGGGGAAGGAGGAAGGGGCAGAGGAACTTCGAGGGTGAGAGAGAACAGAGGAGGATGGGAAGTTGGAAAGGAGGGAGGAGGAGAGTAATTGAGAAGTGAGAAGGGAATAGAGACTGAGAGGAGAGATAGAAATGAGGAGAGAGATTGAGAGAAAAGGAGGAGCTGGAAGGGAAGGGAGCAAAGTTGGGAGGGAAGGTCGAGGAGAGGAAAGGAGGGATATATCATCTGGAGAGTGGAAAGAATTTGAGGTGGAGAGAAGATGAAGGGAAGGGGAGGTTGGGGAGGAAGAAAAGGGAAGGAGGAGAGAGTAAAGGATGAAGAGATAAGATGGGGAAATGAAAAGGAGGGAAGAAGGGAATAAAATACATAACACCAAGAAAATAAAGGAAAAATAGAGGCAAATAACAGGAAGAAAATGAAAGAAATGAAATAAACAAAATAAATAATAGGAATAAATAGACTTTGTTGGGTAAAAGAAAAAGAGATGATAAGAGAGAAGAAGAGAAGGTAATAGACAGTGAAAAATGGCTAAAGGAGAGGAAGGGTTGGGAAGGAGAGTTGAGTATAATTGCGAAGAGAGGAACGAAGAGAGAAATACAAGGAGAAAGGGTGAGGGAAGAGAGAAGAAGAGAGGAGAGAGGTGTTCAAAGGAGAATGTGAGGAGTGGAGGGAAAGGAGAAGAGGTAGAGGGACGAGGATGGGAAGGGAGGGAAGGTAAGATGGAGGAGAGATGGCGGTAAGTGGGAGGGAAGAAATGTTGCTGGGAGTGAGAAAATGTGTGTGTGTGTGTGTGTGTGTGTGTGTGAGAGAGAGAGAGAGAGAGGGGGGGGGAGATAGAGAGAGGATGCATAAGTGATTTGGGAGGAGCAGGAGGTGAGATGGAAAGGTCAAGAAGCAACAAGCAGAAGAAAAAATAGAGAGAGAGAGAGAGAGAGAGAGAGAGAGAGAGAGAGAGAGAGAGAGGGAGGGAGGGAGGGAGAGGGAGGGAGAGAGAGAGAGAGAGAGAGAGAGAGAGAGAGAGAGAGAGAGAGAGTGAGAGAATAGGAAGAAGAGTTTGAAGACGATGGAGTGAGAGATGATGAAGGAGGAGAGAAAAACAGGGAAGAAGAGTAGTAGGAAGAAAATGGGAGAAAGATGATGGCAAAAGAGAGTGATGGGAAGAAAGACGAGGAGATAGAATGAAGATGGAATAGGAAGAAGAGGCGATGAAGGTAGGGAGTGATGATGAAGTAGGAAAGTGGAAGGAAGAAGAAAAATGAGACTCCACGTAACAAGCAATGTAGTGGAAGGAAGGCAGAATGAGGTGGAAAGAGTGTAGGGATGAGGTATGATGGAGAGTGGAAGGAGAATGAGAGAGAGAGAGAGAGAGAGAGAGAGAGCGAAAGAGAGAGAGAGAGAGAGAGAGAGAGAGAGAGAGAGAGAGAGAGAGAGAGAGAGAGGGCGTATCTACTCTCCTATATCCTCACTGCCTGATCCACTTCTCTCATATATCCTCATCAGAATTTGGGTGGGAGGGGAGGTCGTGGGGGGTGGCATTCTGAGGCTTGGTGTTTCTCTCTCTCTCTCTCTCTCTCTCTCTCTCTCTCTCAAAAGCTTAAATTCACCTTCAGTTCACATGTCTCTTCAAAACTTCCTTTTAACGTTCCTTCTTATTTAACTTTTTATTTATTTATTCTTATTACAGTTACGTATATGAAAACCATTATGTATTTTATTATTTATCCAGTCCTTTATTCATTTATTAGGCTTATTCAGTAAATCCTTTGTATCCTGTAACGTATTTTCAGTGTATTCTTGCAGCCTTCAGACGATTTTTTATTTATATCTGTATTTCGTTATATATTTATCAGTCTCCCTTAGTTCTGTATCCTTCCTAATAACTCCTGTTCCAATGTGGCATAACTGAAGTTAGAGGCATCAT
>NC_137044.1:12195425-12200425 GCF_032717465.1 Coenobita brevimanus
CGTACAAGTTGAGAGAGAAAAAAAATCAGTAGCAGAACCAGATAGAGAAGATAAATATAGATAAATGAATAAATAAATGAATAAATAAATAAATAAATAAATAAATGAATGAGGAGATAGATACATACGGTAGATAGATAGATAGATAGATAGATCAATAAAAATAAAAAAGTATAAGAGTAAAGGTGGGATATCAGTGGAATTAGCAATAAACGAATTAAGGTAACAGTAAAAATCAATCCCATGTTACCTTCACTGGAGCGTAGGGGGCCGAGGCTAGTCTACCGTAATTCAGATCAATTAAGGACAAGAGCCCAGCTTACGTATTCTTGTCTCGTAAGGAAGCTCCCTAACACCTTTTCTTAAGTGATTATTTTGCTTTTTACACCTTACTTTCCTCCCCTGTATTGTATAAATCCATCTAATTTCATCATACTTTGCACAGATAACCCACAAAAAGATCCAAAATAAATTGCTTGTGGAGAGGTGTTAGGGAACCTCCTTACTCGACGAGATTACGAGACATGGAGCACAATAACGTGATGGAAAAGCCTCTAGTCACTTTTGGGATTCGAATCATGGCTCGTAAATCACAGCCCTTTCTGACCCCATTTACCACCAGACCATCATCAAAAATAATAAAACAAATTGAAAAAGAAAATAAGGAAGAAATGTGGGATAAGTAAAATTGGAGAATGGTAACATCAACTGAGTAAATGGAAGAGGAACCACATGAGAAATATATTAAAAAAACTATATAAAAGAAGACACTAAAGAAAAAGAAAATAAGCAGAAAGTAGGAACAGAGAAGGAATTGGAAAAACAAGGAAGAACAAAAACTTAAATGGAGGAGGAGCAGAGACCAGAAAAAAGTACCAGAAAAAAAAAATAGAAAGAAAGATCAACAGCAAAAGAAAAATAAGGAGCAGTAAAAGAAACCAGAAAAAAGGAGGAGCAAAAGAAACCACAAAAATGAGAAGCAAAAGAAACCAGAAAAAAGGAAGAGCAAAAGAAACCACAAAAATGAGAAGCAAAAAGAACCATAAAAAAGGAAGGAGAAGCAGCAAAAGAAGCCAGAAAAGAAGCAGCGGTAAAAGAAAGCACAAAAAAAGGAAGGAGAAACAGCCAAAGGAACCAGAGAGGAAAAAAAGCCCGAGGGGGAGCAGAAGAGGATGAATAAAATAAGAGAGTGGTAGCATCAGCGGGGGTTCTGATGCTGAGGCCGGGCAATGTTTATCAAGCTTCCTGAGCGAGATACGACCGCTGGCTGCCCACATTTCGGCTGGGAAGGACGGCGTAGGGGAAGGGGGCGTGGTGTGTGTGATGGGGTGCACGATGGAAGGGAAGGGAGGGCGTGGTAGCGGACGAGAGCCTGGTGGAAAGGAGGTTTGTGGGAAGATGGACTTGGAAAAAGGGCTGAGAAAAGAGGAAATATGAAGACCAGGATTTAGAAAAATAATGTCGTTTGGGAAAGGCGTGTACCTCAGGGTGAGATGGACGATGGAAGGGAAAAAATGTACTGGCAGAAGAGAGGCTGGTGGAAAGAGGCAGAGGAGAGAGGAGATAAAGAAGGACTATAAGAAAAATAGGCATAGGAAAAGAGAGGGACCTCGAGGGGAAGAGGGTTGTGGTGTGGAATGAAGTACAAGATGGAAGAGGAGGAGAGGGTTTTAGAAATAAGCTTAGGAAAAGAGGTACTACGAGAAAGGGGGGCTGAGAGGAGAGGAGGAAAAGGAGCATGAGGTGAAAAGCGTAGGGTATCGAAAGGGCTAAGAGCGTGTTGTGAGATGAGAGGTTAGTGGAAGGGGTGCATAGAAAGAGAAGATATTTGTACTGGGAAGTATGGATGGGAGGAGAAAGTTATTTAGAAAAGAGATGAAAAGGAAGGGGCACAACAGAGACGAAAATTGAAGGGGAAGGATTGGAGGCAGCAGTGGAAGGGCTGGCGTGGTGTGGGAGTGGCAGGGCAGTGGAAGGGAAAGGACCTGGGGTGCAACGTCTCATTATATCATACACTTCATTCGCAGTTAACTTCATTTTTTTTTTTTTTTACTGTAACTTGGCCTAAAATTCGCGTCTCTCCATCGTGCCTGCTGAGTTGTAAGAAAGACTGACACTAGATTATGGTGTTGGTCACAAAAAAATGTAGGTATGTTGCTCGGTGTCATTGACTCTTTCTGCCATAAAATTACGTTATGTGTGTGTGTACAGCATATGTGCAGTTGTAAGTGTATGTGTGTTCGAGTAATCTGTGTATGAATGTTTATATATGTGTATACATGTGTTGGCTATATGTGTGTATGTTCGTGGGTGTATGTACTCGAATGTGCTAATGCACAGTGTACGGAGGCTGTGTATGTATGTATATGTATGTATGTATGTAAGTGAGCGTGGCAAAGGCAGCGAGAGAAAGAGCAGGTTTCAGAGGTTTAATTGCATCTTGGAGCCCCAGCCAACACGTTCACCTCCACCACCTCCACCATCACCTCCACCTCTAGGCTACCTCCACCCTCTACCATCAGCCATACTCCTCCGTCTCAACCTCTTCCACCCCCTGCACACAGTTTTTCCTTCTGTCTTTTTCACACACTTTCTATGGATGGTCTTTTTTTCTAGTCTTCATCACTGACACACTCTAAAATCAGTCATCCTCACCAACACTCGATCCTCTTCCCCTGGTTACTTAGTGTGTCTGTTCTCCTGTCTTTTATTTTCCTATAACACTCTTTTTGAATTGGTCCTCTTCATATTCTCTTTGCATCACCACCACCACCACCTCGACCTCTCACCATCACCACGACCACCTCGACCTCTCACCGCCACCACCACCACCACCACCACCACCACCACCACCACCATCTCGATCTCGTTTAGGCTACCTGCGTATTATGCCCTCCTCCACATTTACTATTCTCGTCCTTCTGACCCTTTTATTTTTATCTGATAACCTAACTAAATTATTCTTTCTATTTTTCATCACTAACAACCTTTTTAAATTAGTCTTCTCCCTGATCTTTATTACCAACACCATTTCTAAATTCAGTCCCCTTCACTAACACGACTGGGCTATTTGTTGACTTGTTTCTCTTTCTTAGACTGCACTCCCTTCCCACGCTCCTTGACATTTTACTTTTCTCGAACGCCCTTTCTAAATATGTGTTCTTGTTCGCCATCACTGACACGCACCACCCTCCTCTCTGTCCATCCTTCTCATTCTTCTCTTCCTTTATTTCCTCACTAACACCTTTTCTGAATCGTCATGCCCTTATCAGTATCACTCCAAATCTTTGCATCTTTTTCATTTCTTACTTACCTTCTTGTCCTTCTCACTAGATTCATATCCTATTTTTCCATGTCCATCTCTTCTCCATTGCACACATCCTCACTTTAACACGTCCACCTTTTTCTTCCCTCATCTTTTTGTGTTTCTCTTTCTTTTTTCCAACCAGCTTGATCCTGCCTTCAGACATACACACCTCCTCTCCTTTTTGCCACTGCTTAATATATCATCCTTTGTCTTTACCTGTCGTCATTCATCATACACATCTTTTTCTTGCCTGTTGCTACATCTGAGCATTTCCTGTCTTTAGTAGCTGTGTTCACTCCTGCCTCTGGTATTTTAGCATTTTCTCTCCTTATTCGTTTTTTCTTCTCTCTTTTATCTTAACATTTCCTCTCTTAACCCATTATTACTTCTGTCTCTTTAATTATTTTTTTCCCTCTGACCTCATCTTCACTTACTGCTGCCCTCTCGTTCTTCTCTGTATTAATTCCTTGACCGTGCTTAGTCACCCCTCTTTTCGTTCTCTGATATTTCATACTCCCTACCAGATCTCTCTACCCCCTCCATCACATTCTACACTTCTCCCATCACGTCTTACACTCCCAGTTCTCTCTTGACTTCATCCCTGTCAGTCCCACACCCTTTCCCACACCTCCCAGTTTCATTTCCCTCCCTAATTGTTTTCCCTCCCTACTTGTTTTCCCTCCTTCACTCTCTAATCTCCCATAGTCTCACACCTCAACCGCTTCTCTGCACCACCTCCTTTCTTCTCTGTATCTCCATCTTCATCTCCTCAAGCTCTTTCCATGCCTCTCCCTGTTCTACCCACTTTTGCTCCCCCACCCCCACACCCTGCAAGTCCTCTGCCTCTTCTATGCTCTCCTCTTCCCCTCTATATTTCCAACGCCCCCTTCTTGCCTCTCACTTTTCCAGTCCTCGCTCTAGTTCTCTCTTGTCTCTCTCCCACTTTCTCGTTCTCCTCTGTCTTCCGATTCTCATTCTCTCTCCTGTTTCTTCCTTCCTCCCTCATTTTTTACTCTCTTCCTCTTGTTTTTCTCTCTCCACTCTCACTCTTTCCTTTCCCACTCTCCCATCTTTTCCTTCCACCGTCCCAATCCCCATCCTACTCCTCCAACCCTCCCAATCCCTCCCTCTCCTCCTTCCCTCCCAATCCCTCCCTGGTCCAATCCTACGCCTCTGCTTGGTCATCCTACGAGCCGATAATCTGCCATTGTTCCTGGGCATGCACTTGGTCTGGGGTAGGAGGGACCTTTGCCCGCCTCCTCTCCGTCCCTCCTTCCCTTCTTCCGTCCTTCCTTCCTTCCTTCCATCCTTCCTTCCTTCCTTCCTTCCTTCCTTATTTCCTTCCTTCCTTCTTTCCTTCCTTCCTTCTTTCCTTCCATCCTTCCTTTCTTCTTTTTCACCCTCTTTCTCTACCTTTACTCTCGTATCTCCCTTCACGTATTTTTATCATATTCCTCTCAGTTCACGTAATACCCGTAACTCTCCTCCCCGTCTTTCACCTTCTGTCCATTTTCCATCATCCCTCTTTGCCTACCTACCTATTCCATAACAGAGTGGAAATCTTGAGGCAACAAGTGACCTTCATTTCATATCTTATTCTCGCTACGAAGGGCATTATATCCAGGTTCAGTAGAGAGTGCCTTGGTAATGGAGAGTTTAATGACAGGAACAGTAAAAAAAGAAGAAAAAAAAC
>NC_137044.1:12210425-12245425 GCF_032717465.1 Coenobita brevimanus
GTAATGGCCTAAAAAAAGGACACTAGTGGGTAACGACACAAGGGATTCCTGTTTAAGCATTTACAGTACCGGGGACATTCTCTCTCTCTCTCTCTCTCTCTCTCTCAGTATTATGTAAGAATAAAGTAGTTTAATCTAATCTATTTATCTGTCTAATTCTATCTATCTGTCTGTATATTTGTCTTGAGTGAGAGAGACACACACAGAAACAAGAGACACAGACACAGACAGTGAGAGAGTGAAACCTAAAAGAGAGAGAGAGAGAGAGAGAGAGAGAGAGAGCAAGGGAGAAAATCTTAAAAGTGTAAAATTCTCACATCCCATCTTAAGAATTCACTAACTGCCTCTCATCAATATTCTCAGAGGAGTACAGTGTCTTCCTCCTTTGGGTAAATATTAAGCTCTTCGAGAAATACTAAAAGACGAGGAACCGTAAAAGGGGAAGAAATTTGGGTGGAGGAAGAAAAAAGAGAAATAATGGTGTGTGTGTGTGTGTGTGTGTGTGTGTGTGTGTGTGTGTGTGTGAGAGAGAGAGAGAGAGAGAGAGAGAGAGAGAGAGAGAGAGAGAGAGAGAGAGAGAGACGTGAAGGTAAACACACTTTTCTATTTCCACGGCTCTCTCTCCTTTTGTGCTTAATTTTCTTTCATCTCTCCCTCTATTTACCGTTCCCCTTCATTTCCGCCACCACTCGTCCGGAGGCTTAGAGAAAATAAGGCTGTCTTCAAGAAAATATAACTGTCTCGAAGAAAATAACATTGTCTTGAGAGGGTGAAAGGGTAGAACAGTCACACCTTTTTATTTACTTATTTCCTGTTTATCTTCTTAGCTATACATCCAGAAATAAAAAATAATGTCTTTAAATATTTAGAAGGACTGTGACTCAAGAAATATACCTTGTCTTGGTAGGAATGGATGGACTTAACTCTTTCTTAGGCGCCCATTTTAACTTCTTATACAGTTGTTAATAAGATGATAAATGTCTTAGAATTATTACAAAGATGGTGAATTAAGAATGTAACAGTTTCTTGAGGGGACGAGAAGATGGAGTATTTTCATATTTTTTCATTCAGTTTAATTACATCACTTGCTTGTATAAAGATTTCTTCCTGCCTTCATTTCATAATTCTTCGTCTGTCTTCCTGTCTTTAATTCCAGTCATCCCATTTCCTTCCTTCCTCTTCTTTTTCATCCCCACCTCATCCCCTGCGCCGAGAGAGAGAGAGAGAGAGAGAGAGAGAGAGGGGAGACAGACAGACAGACAGACAGACAGACAGAGACAGAGAGAGACAGACAGACAGAGAGAGACAGAGGGAGACAGGTAGAAATCCCTAGGAAGAAATCTGTTTACAGAACCTGAATATTTACAAACACAAAATACTCACTTTTAGGAATTCTCGAAAATTTACATGCACATAAATTATCCCAAAATTATATACGCTCCCCCACATACCAGTAGAAATAAAGACCAAATATTTTACTAACTTTATTTTGCTTTATTTTGTGGCTTGGAGGAGGTATGTTCGAGGGTATAATAATGTTTTCAGTGCTATGGTGTGTTTATTTTATTATCTGCCTCTCTGTCTACTACTACTACTACTACTACTACTACTACTACTACTACTACTACTACCACACACACACACACACACACACACACACACACACACACACACACACACACACACACACACACACACACCTCTTGTTCGTCACGCAGAATTAAAATCTTTGGTCCAGCCTCATTTTCATCCCTGCCTCTATCTCGCAAACAACAGCTGACGCCAATTAGAGAGAGAGAGAGAGAGAGAGAGAGAGAGAGAGAGAGAGAGAGAGAGAGAGAGAGAGAATGTGTGTGTGTGTGTGTGTGTGTGTGTGTGTGTGTGTGTGTGTGTGTGTGAAATCCGAATGAAAAATATGAAAAAAAAAAAAACTTGAAAGGAAAGGATAGCATCGATAAGAAAACTGGACGGAGGAGGAAGAAGAAGGAAAGGTTTTAAGAGAGGGGGGAGAGGGAGAGAGAGAGGGAAGAGGGAGGGAAAGGGAGGAGAGGAGAGAGGAAGGAGGGAGGGAGGGAGAGGAGAGGAGGGGAGAGGAGATGGAAATGGCAAAGAGGTTTGGGGTAGGATGGAGGTGGAAGTGGATGAGAGGGGATTGAGAGGGGGAGGGGTGTGGGAGGGAGAGAGGGGAGAGGGGAGGGGGAGGGAGTCAGTTTTACGACAGCAGGGTCAGAGTGGTGGATGATCTGGTCCCAACTCAGGCGATATAGGTAGATAGATAGAGTATAGATAGATAGACGGAGAGATAAATAGATAGACAGATAGTTGGATAGATGGATAGATAACTAGATAGACAGATAGATACATACATACATAGGGAAATTGATTGATGGCGGATAGGCGGAAAGAGGGGAAAAGTAATGGATAATACTGATTAATAGATAGATATTGCTGGAAGAGGAGATAAACAGATAGACACTGATGGTGGATGAGATAGATTGATAGACAGGTAGATATAGATGGAGAAATAGATATACAGAGAGAGAGAGAGAGGGGGGGAGGGGGAGAGAGAAACTTCAACGCCCCACTGCACATTATCCATCCCTCCCCCTCAAAAAAACACGGATCATTGACTCGCCTCAGACAGATTAGCCATTTACCTCGACGATTTTTAGTGTTCGTGTTTTTTTTCGAGATGATCATTTGTTCGTGTTTTTTTTAGATGATTATTCGTGTTTTTTTCGAGATGAGTATTTATTTGCGTTTTTTTTTTTTTAGATGATTATTTATTCGTGTTTTTCCCGGATAATCATTTATTCATGTTTTTCCGAGATGATCATTTATTCATGTTTTTCCGAGATGATCATTTATTCGTGTTTTTTTTCGGTGATAATTTATACCTGTTTTTTTTTTTTTAGATGATCATTTATTCGTGTTTTTTTTCCGAGATGATTTTTTATTCGTGTGTTTTTGAGATGATCATTTGTTCGTGTTTTTTTTCGAGATGATTAATTCGTGTTTTTTTCGAGATAATCTTTCGTGTTTTTTCCGAGATTATTTCTTCGTGTTTTTTTATATGATTATTTATTCGTGTTTTATTGGACGATTTTTGTTATTCGTGTTCCTTTCAGACGAATTTTTTGTTAGTCGAACGATGTCTTATATTCGTGTTAGTGCCAGACGATTTTTTTCTATTTATGTGTGGTACTTCAGACGATTTTATTCAACTTCAGAAAGACCTCGTGTTGAAAAGAAAAAGGTATTGAAGATTTAAAAGTTTACCCTAAGGAGCATACAATCGTCTGGAGATAAGGAGAATACATGGTAGAGGTAAAATAAGAGGTATAATTAGAGGTAAAATTATAGGTAAATTAGAGGTAAATTAGAGGTACAATTATAGGTAAATTAGAGGTAAAATTTGAGGTAAAATTAGAAGTAAAATTAGAGGTAAATTAGAGGTAAATTAGAGGTAAAATTAGAGGTAAAATTAGAGGTGTTACGGAATAATTATCGTATTGTTTTGGTTAATAAATAAATGATGATGAGGAGAAACTGATAAATGGCTTTGTTTACTGGATGGATTTGCTTTATAATTAGTAACGGTGCAGCGATGTAATCAGAAAATAAATTGGTATAGTTGGGTGATTAGGGGTGGGATGATTTATGAGAAAGAGAGAGAGAGAGAGAGAGAGAGAGAGAGAGAGAGACTTAATTGGCAAAGATCAGATGAAGGAGAAGGGAAGGAAAAGAAAAAGAAGAGAAAGTAGAGGAGAACGGAGACGCAGAGGAGAAGGAGGAGGACGAAGAAGAAGAAGGAGGAGGAGGAGGAGGAGGACAGAAAAGAGGAGTAGGAGGAAGAGGAGGAGGAAAACCGAGAAGGAGGAAGAGGTGGAGGAGGAGGAGGAGGAGGAGGAGGAGGAGGAGGAGGAAAACAGAAAAGCATAGAAGGAGGAGGAGAAGGAAGATGAGATGATCACAGTCGCTCAAGTGAGAAACAAGAATACGCACCCTTAGTTCTAGTTTAGTCTCACGTGTTCGAATCCATGCACTCTAGCTCTGTCTACGGCTCCATTTATTTTTATGTATTTATTTATTTAATTATTTATTCGGGGGACATGATTGATGAGATGGGGATAAATGTGCTGTGTACGCGGAAGTCATATTAAGGGCGTCGTACACACACACACACACACACACACACACACACACACACACACACACACACACACACACACACACACACACACACACACACACACACACACACACACACACACACACACACACACACACACACACACGTTGCATGGTTAACATGCTTGAATATTTTACTATTTGTGAACATCAGAAAGCATTCTTGATTCTCTCTCTCTCTCTCTCTCTCTCTCTCTCTCTCTCTCTCTCTCTCTCTCTCTCTCTCTCTCTCTCGTGAATGTTAGTGAACATATCAGCGAGGCAGAGTTGGGGTCGATGTACAGATATGAGGGAAAAAAGTGTACATGTACGTCGTTCACACACACACACACACACACACACACACACACACACACACACACACACACACACACACACGGGGATGTACTAGTGTGGGATGTGCCGCTCTGGCTACTTGGCCTTAAATTGCTGTATCATTATCATCATCATCATCATCATTATCATCATCATCATCATCATCATCATCATCATCATCATCATCATCATCATCATCATCACTGAGCCATCTCGTCCAGGTTAAGTATGAAGCGAGATACAGTTAACACAGAGGAATATATCAACTTTCCAAATACATAAAGAGCCTGGTAAATAATAGTTACTAGAAAGCTTCGCGTATAGGCTGACGAGAATCCAGGCCTTCAAAACGCATCGGTCCTTGTCTAGTTATGTTCGGTCCGTGTCTAGGTACGTTCGGTCCGTGTCTAGGTACGTTCGGTCCGTGTCTAGGTTCGTTCGGTCCGTTCTAGTTATGTTCGGTCCGTGTCTAGTTATGTCCAGTGAACGGATCTTTGTGTCGGCTTAGTTTGTTTGGTTTTATAATGGATAGGAGTGAGTGACTGAGATCCTAGTGCCAGATGGAGAGATCATATGGCACTTTGTTACGATTGGAAGGTATGGTAAGGAGTAGAAAGGACACGGCAGAGGAAAATTAGAAACTAGAAAGGGGGATTTTAGATTAGGTGAAGGATTTTTCGGATTTGAGGCGGCGGGGGGATTTCTAACTCTGGGTCTGTCCGTCTCTCTCTCATTAACAAATTTCGAACTCGAGGTGCTTCACTCCCGTAGACTTTTGCGATGCCACACTACCCCACCCCACACAAAATCAACCCCCTCACACCGCAGCATACCAAGCTGCCCCGAAGCTTCCGCATGAAATATTTGAGAGATTTGGCATCATAATTCTTCTGAAAAATATATACTGCTGTGGGTAAGCAGGTAGACAAGTATGTATGTAGGTTGAAAGGTGATAAAAAAGTCGGTAGGTAGGTAGGTAGGAAGGTAGGTAGGAAGGTAGGTATATAGGTAGGTACCGTATGTAGATCCGTAAACATACGTGGGCAGGTAGGCAAGTAGGTAGGAAGTTAGATAGATATATAGGTAGGTACTGCATGTAGGTAGGTAGGCAGATAAGTAGGTAGGTATGGATGTATGTAGAGAGAGTATAGGGTACGGGACATGATAGGCGAAGGTATAACACGTCAAGCGTTCACAACTCCCAAGCCTTAGTCAGTCCCTAGCAACCGGACGCGACGAGCACAGGTGAGGAGGGGGAGGGGAGAGGGGGTGAGGGGAGAGTGAGGGGGAGGGGAGAGGGAAGGGAGGGATGGTGGCGTAAGGATGTCAGTGGGGCTAGGGTGAAAGAGCAATAGCAAGAGCGTGGAGCCAAACATTACAAGGCTGAAGATTGATGTTGGTGAGAGAGAGAGAGAGAGAGAGAGAGAGAGAGAGAGAGAGAGAGAGAGAGAGAGAGAGACAGACAGACAGACAGACAGACAGAGACAGAGACAGACAGACAGACAGAGACAGAGACAGACAGACAGACAAATAATCAGTGAGGCAGACAGACAGGCAGACACAAAAATTCACCAAACCCTCGCAGTCCATGCATTACAGAACAAATACCTAAATGAATAAATAATTAAACAAATAAATAAACGAGTAAATATATAAATAAATGAACGACTCAGGTAAACACCGTAAAATCTAATTAACCTGGCTTCCCCACCTCGTTCACCTGGCTGGACTGGGGCTGTGAGGAGGATGAGGTGATACTGTTTGCCTTCGACGACGTTTACAGCCTCTCGGGAGCCTCACCTGCATGCAAACGCTCGACTGCGGGTGACGTGACGAGAATGCACTGGAAGAGACAAGAGTTCGACTAGTATTTCACCTCTGCTACGTCTGCTGCTACTACTTCTTTTACTACTACTACTACTACTATTTTTGCTTCCATTTCTGCTGCTTGTGCTCCTGCTACTACTACTTGTATTATGAGAGGTGGATTTACCGTCTGATAAGAGTTCTAGAATTTCACATCAGCTGTATCTGCTACATTTACTACTTCTGCTTACACGTCTTCTCGTACTACTTTCTGCATCTACACTACAACCACCTCCACAATTTCTACTTGAGGCTAATGTACGGTCTGGGAGAGAAGTTCGTCCACTAATTCACCTCCTCAACTTCACCCTTTCCTCTGCTGGCCAGTATACCTATGCTGAGGGAGGATTTGATGTGTTTCTCTACCCATAGATGATCCTTTGTTTTGTATCACGCATCAGGAAAGGACACTGCAGGACGCGTCTTAACAATGAAGCAGACGACAGTGAGATAGAAGGCAGACTTGTATACAGCAGACGGCAGTGAAATGGAAGGCAGACTTTTGGGACAGCAGACGGCAGTGAAATGGCAGCCAGACTTGTGGAGCAGCAGACGAACTTGTACCCCAGATTCTGCTCACGGTGGCCGATGCGGAGCAGCAGACAGGGACCTTAGAACCGTCTGGGGTGGTGAGAAGGAGGAGGGAGGATGAGACGGTGTGACGTAAAGCTGGACCAATGACCGCCGCGTTGGGGACATCTTAATGGGATGGGACGCGTGTGTGGGTGGAATCTGGGATCAGGACGTCGTTAACAGCTGCTGCTTGGAGAGGGAGGGAGGGAAAGTGTGTGTGTGTGTGTGTGTGTGTGTGTGTGTGTGTGTATGTGTGTGTGTGTGTGTGTGTGTGTGTATGTGTGTGTGTGTGTGTGTGTGTGCGTGTGTGTGTGTGTGTGATTTGTCTCCTATTCTGGTCTGTCTCTCTCTCTCTCTGTCTTTCTGTCTGTCTGTCTCTCTCTGTCTGTCTGTCTGTCTGTCTGTCTGTCTCTCTCTCTCTCTCTCTCTCTCTCTCTCTCTCTCTCTCTCTCTCTCTCTCTCTCATTCCCAAGACTCACACTCTCTCTTAACCCCTGCCACATCTTAACCTTCCCCACAACATCCTGCATTTCCCTACCTGAACACCAGCTAATTAGTACAGCACAGGTGAGCTCCGGGGCTGCTTGGAATCGCTAATAAGAACAACGATGTCGCTTCTGGCTCGCTTGTCTGTGCTTGTGTTTGGCGTGCCGATGTTACGCAAGTGACGTATATTGCACGGGTGTATCCATTGTTCTGGGGCTACGTTTAGTGGTGTGTTTGGCTGTGTTTGGATTACGATTTGGCGATTTGGATTACGATTTGGCGATTTGCATTACGATTTGGCGATTTTGATTACGATTTGGCAATTCGGATAACGATTTGGCGGTTTGGATTACGATTTGGCTATTTGGGTTAAGATTTGTCGATTCTGATAACGATTTGGCGATTTGGATTACGATTTGGCGATTCGGATTACGATTTGGCGATTTGGATTTGGCGTTTACGATTTGATGGGTACGAACTGCCTCTTTCACCATCTTATCGTCGAGACTTCCAATATTCTTTTCCTTTTTTTTTTTTATTTTATAGCCGAGAGTGAGTCGTAGGAGTTTCAGACAGTCATTACTAGGCTGGAAATTTAACTGAGAGAGAGAGAGAGAGAGAGAGAGAGTCATCAAACTGAAGGAGTTTACTTGTTTTCATAGACTGCAGACATGTGTAAGTTTTTTTTTTTTTTTAGAACCGAGAATCCAAATTAGGAATGACCATTGGGACCTTGCCAGACCACTTCCTGATGCCCCTCGCTAATTGCCCTCTACCATAATTGACCTTAATTGTAATGAGCTACCGGGACTTGAGGGGCTGGCTGGGTGTGGATTGGGGGCTTGTGGAATGAATAATGAATGGGGAGACAGGAGGAAAGGGGGAAGGAGGAAGGGTGGGAGGAAAGAGATGGAGGGAGTGAAGAAGGATGGAAAAGAAGAGAGAAAGAGAGGGATAAGAGAGGGAGGAAGGAAGAAGGATTAGAGGGAAGGAAGGAGAGGAAGAGGAGGAGGAGGATGGGATGGTAAAAAGAGAGGAAGAGGAGAAGAATTGGAGGGAGAGAAAAAAAAGAAGTAGGGAAAAGAAGTAGGTTGAGAAGTGGGAGTGGTGAATGAATAATGTAGCATGCGTGGAAGGTGAGAGGAGACGAGGAAAGGAGAGGTGTGGAAGAAAGATGGGAGGGAAAAGAGAGAGAGGAGGGGAGAGAGGAAGAGAAGAGAAGGAGTGAGGGAGGAAGGGAAGAAGGTGAAGAAATGATGGGAGGGAAGAGAGGAAGGAAAGGAAGATGAACGGGAGGTAGGAAGGAAAGACTTTGGGAATGATAAATAAATAATGAAATATTGCTTCATGTTGAGAGAACAGAAGGAACAGGAAAAGAAGAAAAAAGTCAGAATTATAGATAGCCTTCATTAACCCCTTCAGTACGAGATGAAGAAAATCGTCTGGAATTAGAGGAGATTTATAAATGACGTCCTCGGTGTGAAGAAGGCAAGCTGAGTAAAATCGTCTGTCGGTAGTATAAGATAGATTAAAAGGGCGTTATCGCGGTCAAGGGGTTAATAGACTGCTTTTAATCCCTTCACCACGAGAGACCTTTCCTCAGCTGAATGAAATCGTCTGAGAATACCAAGAAAAAAACAAAAGACGGTGTGGCAGTGAAAGGGTTGTCATACACCTCTTCGTTTTAGTTACCAGCTTAGTTTTCCTCTCTCTCTCTCTCTCTCTCTCTCTCTCTCTCTCTCTCTCTCTCTCTCCTTCCTTACCCCCGCAACCACCCCCCCACACACCAATTTGGCTCATATCAACAACCATTACCCGAACCGAACCCACGCATCAATCCACAAGTGCACACCCGTTCCTCATCCACTCTCCCTCATCCACCTAGCTTAATATCACGCCTCAGCCACATGTCTCGCCTTCCACCCACCCATCCATCAGTTCACCAGTGGTACTAATTCGTACTGTGCTGTAAATAATGTTCAGCTCTCTTCATCTCCCACCCATGTTCGTCTCCCACCCATGTTCGTCTCCCACCCATGTTCGTCTCCCACCCATGTTCGTCTCCCACCCATGTTCATCTCCCACCCATGTTCGTCTCCCACCCATGTTCGTCTCCCACTCATGATCATCTCCCACCTGAGTTGTCAAATTTATCTTAAGGTTATGGTTTTAAGACTTGATAAACATTTCCAATCAAGTGATTTTTTCCCATATATACGTATAGATAGATAGATAGTTAGATAGATAGACACAATAGAGATAGATAGATAGACAGATAGTAGACATTGATATAGCACTAGCATTTGATAGTAGTTTAGATGTCCAGCTTCTTATCTCTGTCTAAGCATATTCACAGATAATAAGTAAGAGAATCTGACTTATTTAACTTGCTTTTTTTTTTTTCTCTTCCAGATCACGGAGGATAGTGCAACGCCGTCATATGGTAAGTAGAAAAACATCCATCCATTCATTCATCCCTTCCATCTATACATCCCTCTCACCCACCCATCCACCCACTCACCCACCCATCCACCCATCAGTACCCACCCAAAGTCACACTTACCCACCCATCCATCCACTCTTCCACTCACCCCCCCCCTTCTTCTAAGCCCCATATTTGCTCACACACACACACACACACACACACACACACACACACACACACACACACACACACACACACACACACACACACACACACACACACACACACACACACACGTAATGACAACGATTTCCTCCAGTCCCCCCTGACGCGCACAGAAAACGGGCACAATCTTGGCTGCTAACAGAGGTAGCTGAGATGAAGGAAAATAATAGAACTCCAATTATTCTGTCTCTGTCTCTGTCTCTCTCTCTCTCTCTCTCTCTCTCTCTCTCTCTCGACAGGTCCTGGGAGCACCGGAAGACAGACATAAATATCTCCTGCAAATGTACTCACCTCTCCTCACCTGTCAGAGGGGAGAGAGAGAGAGAGAATAGAGAGAAGGAGAGAGGATGGATGAGATAGATAATGTGCATTGTGAGAGAGCTAGTGTGAGCGAGGACCATCAGGTGTGCGCGTGTGAGTGAATGAGAGAGCGAATGGCTGTACAGTAAACATCTAGGCTAAAAGGGGCTTACACACACACACACACACACACACACACACACACACACACACACACACACACACACACACACACACACACACACACACACACACACACACACACACACACACACACACACACACACACACACACACACACACACACACACACACACACACACACACACACACACACACACACACACACACACACACACACACACCTGCTCTCTCTGCCTCTCCTCTCCTCCCAACTGCTTCTCTTTGTTTTAATAGATTGGAATGTGACTGAAAATAAATTACTCTTTTGGAAGTTAAATTCACAGGGTCTGGCTTCGAGAGAGAGAGAGAGAGAGAGAGAGAGAGAGAGAAGAGAGAGAGAGAAATCTGCATGTCCTCGAGCGCGTATCTTTCTCTCTCTCTTTCTCTCTCTCTCCCGGGGCGTCTGAGGGGATAAGAGTGAAGTAGTGATGATAGACTGATCAAATACCAACCCATTGATATCCTATTTACACTTCCTTATTGACTGCTTATTTACCCCGGGATAATATTGTGAATTTCTCTGGCCTGGTTTGTTCATGATTGTTGGTTAGTGGGTCGAAAGAGGGAGATTGTTGGTGATGATGGTGGTGGTGGTGGTGGTGGAAGTATATATTGATGGTGAATATTATGGATTTGGTGGTGGTGGTGATGCTTATGACGGGATTGGTGTGATGATGATTATGATGATGATGTTGATGTTAGTGATAATTAAAATGTTAATGATGATGGTGATTTGTATTTGTATCAGATTTCAGAATGTAAAATAAGGGAGAGAGAAAGAGAGAGAGAGAGAGAGAGAGAGAGAGAGAGAGAGAGAGAGAGAGAGAGAGAGAAACGTGTTGAGCATGACAAGTTGGGTGGTGAGAGGAGCTTCTGTGATGATCCCCCCCCCTCTTTTTCCTCCCCTCTCTCCTTCCCCCCTCCTCTCTCCTACTCACCCCTTCTCCCACTCCATCACATCCTTATAGCACCTCACGCCACACCTCCCACTTCCCCCTTCTCTCACATCTCTCACTCTCTGCCACTCCCTGTTACATCCCTCACCCTCTCTCACCCTTACTTCTCTCACCCTCTCTCCCACCCCTTGTTACACCGCTCATCATCGCTTCAACTTCCCTTCCTCCCTTCAGCATCTCACAGCTATCCTCCCTTTTTTCTTCCCTTCCTTATTTCCACTTCTTCCTCTCCTACCACCTCTTCTCAGTCCCTCCAAAATCTTTCCTTCTCTCTTCCTTTACCCCCCAGCTTTACTACCTTTACCTTTGGCTCATAGATTAGATACCATAGTGACAGGACTACTTTATAACAAGCAACCTCGAAGGGACCGCTGTTGCTCTTTGCTTTCCTTTATTACCCCTTCTCTCCTGCCTCCCTCTCCCTGTTACACTTCTCCCTCATTTGACCCCCTCCCCACCCATCCCCCCCCTCCATATTCCTCCCATCCACTCCTCCTAATATACACCTCTCCCCTCCTAAAACCTCCTTCCCCCTCCCACTTCTTTCCTTCATCTCCCCCTTCCATTTCCTCAACTCCCCCTCCTCATATACCCTTCCCCCTCTTATCTGCCCCTTCTCCTCCCCTCCCTTCCCCTCCCCTCCTTTCCACTCCCGTCCCCTCCCCTCCCCTCCCCAAACTCCAACAGATGGCTATAATTGCGTCATACGTCTACGTCACCGGCCCGGCTTTCATTGCTTAAGATTCTTGGTCGACGCTTGAGCACTGAGGCAGGGTGATTTGGAGGGGCAGGCTGGTTGAGGTGGGGGGGGGTATTGTTTTGTCGGGAAGGTGGTTCAGAAGCGTAATTGCGGTGGAGGTGCGTCTGTGGTGGGAAGGGGGAGTTAGGGGATGTGTGTGTGTGTGTGTGTGTGTGTGTGTGTGTGTGTGTGGTAAAGAGAGTGATAAGGATGTAATGGGAACAATGATGATGATAATAAAACAGTGATATGTAGAGAGAGAGAGAGAGAGAGAGAGAGAGAGAGATTTGTTCATGTTAATTAAATTGCATGCTTGAACCTGCGTATCTAACGATGGCCATGTGTGTGTGTGTGTGTGTGTGTGTGTGTGTGTGTGTGTGTGTGTGTGTGTGTTTGAGGAGCTGTGTATGTGTTTGTGTGCGTCTTTTTATGGATGAGGTGACATATATCGTAGCAGAGCTGTATATTCGTGTGTGTATTTGAGATGTATATGTGTAACTGTGTTGGAGATGTATGTATGTATGTGTGTGTGTACTTCAAGCATGTGACTGTGGGAGAACACCAGGGGGCGGTGTTCCCATGCCCCGCCACTGAACCACCACACCACACCACACCACATCACACCGCACCATTAAACACATCACCTCCACCCCACCCCATCCGACACCACACCACACCACATCACACTACAACATTAAACACCACCTCCATCCCACACCACCCTACACACACCACACCACACCACACCTCCACTCCCTGCCCCACCTGCTAATGGCGGCCTTGGCTCTCTGTGGGGGTGCTGTGGAGGCGATGACGGCCGGATTAATGCTGTGAGTTTAGTGCAAGAAATGAACCCAACAGAGTAGATGGAAAGTGAACTCTTAATATATAGAAAAAAAAGTGGAGGGGTTAGGTGGGGTTTGGTGGACGGGTTGATGTTACAGAAAACGGTATTTAATTAGGTAACTGGGCCATGTGGAAAGGATGGAGAATGAGGGACTAACTAGGAGAGTGTGTGTGAGTGAGGTGGAGGGGAGACCAAGGATGAGATGGAGGGATGTAGTGGAGAGAGATGAGAGAGGGGAATATGAGTTGGAGGAAGGACAGCCATATGGCAAAAGACATGGGGACGTGGAGGCGATTTGATTGTAGTCGCCCCTTACTAGAATAAAGCGTCTGGCAATAGAAAAATAGAAAGATAGATAAATAAATAGATATGTAACTGGATATCTCAGTGATTGTAGAAATAATGCGAGACTGTATCATTTTTTCTCTAGATTGGCCCCCAGTTCTCACCTCTCCACCCTGAATGCTGAGTTGTAGCAGTAGATTAATACTAGAATTAATGCTAGTCACGGAGAAGTGCTGTGGAAAGGACGTAGAGCTGTAGCATTTTTCTCTGCGTTGGAGCTGGGTAAAATAAGCTGCAAAGGGACGAAAATCCGGGGCAGGTAAAGGAACTTTGACCTGTAAGTATACCTGCATTAAAGTCCATTCCTTTAGCCTTGAAAACTATGAATATTTATGGCCGGTTTGGGGTAGGGGATTGGGGCTTGTCCTTTATCCTCCGAATTTTATTACTTCTTTATTTATTGTATTTACTTATTCTTTATTTATCATTCTAAGCTGCAGCACACTGGGAAACGTCTCTGAAGGCCAAGTTGGAAAGGTACATGAGAGTAAAGGGAGACATTGATGCGTCCTCCCAGGCCCTACAGTAGTCCCCCTTTTAAGTCCCCCCTGGTATAATCCTCCCTGGTAGTCCCCCCAGATATAGTCCACCTGGTATGATCCCCTATGGTATAGTTCACCGTCTTGTGGTATATATATCCCTCTTATGGTGTAATTTCCTCTCTTGTGGAAATGTCCCTCCGGCTTGTGACTTAATCTCCCTTTTCACAGAACATTATACCTCGCCTAGATAGATAATACAGCTCCCCGCCTCTCTCTCTCTCTCTCATTTGCTTCTTTCTGCATGCCAGTCTATCAGTCTGTCTTTTTCTCTTTCTTTGTCCCTGTCTGTCCGTCTCTCTTTCTTTCCCTCCTTCCCTCTCCTCTTCCCCTCTCAAACCAAAGGAGTCAAAACACGAGTCCTTGAGCCGTCTTCGCCGCACGTGACAGACCAGCATCACCCCCCACGTACGCCAAACACGCACTGAGGCCCCCGACTCAATGCTTCCCCTATATAAAGAGCGAGGGGAGGCAACCTGCTCTGGCTTTTGTTTCTCTTTGTCTGTGTGTGTGTGTGTGTGTGTGTGTGTGTGTGTGTGTGTGTGTGTGTGTGTGTGTGTGTGTGTGTTTTAGGCTGTTTATCAATGTGTCTGGATAGGTCTGTGTGTACTTAGATATCTTTGGTGTATGGGAGTTGGTGTGTGTGTGTGTGTGTGTGTGTGTGTGTGTGTGTGTGTTTTGTAGATATTTTGATGTATATTGGCGTTGCTATGTTTTCGTTTTCTCATTCTGTTTTTGCCATTGAATGTTGCTGATCTGTCTGTCTGTCTGTCTGTCTGTCTCTCTCTCTCTCTCTCTCTCTCTCTCTCTCTCTCTCTCTCTCTCTCTCTCTCTCTCTCTCTCACACACACACACACACACACACACACACACACACACACACACACACACACACACACAGCTAATCTCCCATACTCCCCCCACCCACAGGCTATGGGCGTTTCTTGGTAGGGAGGAGGAGTAGAGGAGGAGCAACAGCATTTAACCCCTTCACCACGAGTACCTTATTTTTTAAAATCTATTTTCCAATCCCTTTTGTCTTAACAGAAGCGTAGGGGCCTGGGGCTAGGCTAGTTATTCCCGACACAACGCGAGAGTGACCAGCCTCGCTTGTCCATGAATGTCGTCATGTATGAAGTAAACCCCAACTTTCCTTCTGCTGCAAATTTTTATGGGCCTCATCCGGTTGGAGCTCCTTAACCCAATGAATCACCAGGCGTCATTTGGGTATTTGGTTACCACGCAGCGTAGTAAATACTTTTCGAGGTTACATGAAACCATTTGACTCCGTTTAGAGTCACTTAAAGGCAAGACTACATCGAACGAGTGGATAGTAACGCCTCCACCTTCTTAAATGTCTGCCCCAGGGTGGGATAGAAACCGGATCATGCCGATTGGTAGATAAACGTGTGACCGACCCAACCACCCTGGGTATGAAATTTAATAGGCTGTAGTTCTTTTATCTTAACGTGGCTCAGGTTTTCGTCCCTTTGCAGCCTATTTCACGTAATTCTGTGGCAGACAAGACAGTACAATGGCCCTACAGCCTTTCCATAGCATTTCTTCTTGACTAGCATCAGTGTAGCGTTAATCTCTTGTTACAAATCGGTATTCAAGGGGAAGAGACGACAATTTTTGGCCAGGTTAGAGTAAAAAGAGTATAGTTAGATAGGAAACGATATTAGTTAAAAGAAAATTGTTTGTTATCTTGAGGTCCTTGTGCTGTACTAGAGATATGGTTAATGTAGTGAAGGAGAGAGAGAGAGAGAGAGAGAGCGCACGTAGGTAAGAAGACGAATTAAGATGCGAGACACACTGTAAGCTTACCACCAGCGCATCCCTCCACCCATCCTCCCTACCCATATACGTCTCTCCCTCCCTCCTGATACCATCGTCCCTCAGGCTTGGATGATTACCTGCTATTGGAATGTTAATAAACCCCCGTGATCTACCTTCAAGTGACTATTAATTACAGGTAAGGCTTGGAGGTAGGCCAGGTGGATGGATGGGTGTGAGACATTCGGTAGTTGTGGTGGGGTGGTGGAGTGGATAGGGATTTGTTTATGGGATGTGTTTTCTTTACCGATATTGTTCTCTCTCTCTCTCTCTCTCTCTCTCTCTCTCTCTCTCTCTCAGTAGAGATAGGATTGAGGATAGGAACTGTGATTATGAGTGAGGATAGGAATGAGGGTGGGATTAAGGATAGGAGTGAGGATAGTAGTAATGATAGAAGTGAGGATATCACCTGTGTGTAGGAGTGAGGATATAAGCAACGAACAGGAATGAGGATAGGAGAGAGAGGACGCATAGACGAGACAGGATGCTGTGAGGAAAGGGGTAGGGTAATGGGTGGAGATGAGGGGGGATGGGATGGGGGGATGGGGGGCATTGTGGAAGCATCCTGGCCCCCCTCCAGTAAGTGACAGACTGACAGATCACATTAACTCAACTTCCCCCCCACCCCTTTTCTGCGTGTGTGTGTGTGTGTGTGTGTGTGTGTGTGTGTGTGTGTGTGTGTGTGTGTGTGTTGTATATTTAATGTAATAGACACTTAAACTCACTTCAGCTAATACTAATTCTACTGTTTCTGCTGCTTCTACTACATATATTAATAATAGAAACTAGCAGTAGTAGTAGTAGGTATTAATAATAATAATAATAATAATAGTAATAGTAGTAATAATAATAATAATAATAATAATAATACAATCAGTAGTAACAGTAATATCAATTCATTCCACCCTCTCAGTACACCTTCCCCCTGTCCCCCAGTACCAAAGTGTGAGTCAACATCCCAGTGCCCTGATCCCGCACCCTCGTCCCACTAAGCATAATTGGGTCCCTACTTAATCCCAGGCTTAGCTCAGTCCCATCTATCCCGCCATCCCCAGTTCACATCTTGCTCGTCTGCCCATGCCCCATTTTTTATTAAGCTATCCCAGTCAATCTGTTTTTGTTAGGCTCCCCAATTACTCTCTTTTGTTAGGCTACCCATTTGCTCTCTTATCTTAGGCTCCCCAATCCCTCTCTTTTGTTAGGCTCCCCAATCCCTCTCTTTTGTTAGGCTCCCCAATCCCTCCCTTTTCTTAATCTCCCCAATTCCTATCTGTTGTTTTGCTCCTCATTGTGTTCTTAACTGGCTCCCCATCCTCTTTTGTTAGGCTTCCTCACACTTTATTACATTTCTTTTTTATTAATTTGAGTTATCTTTCTTTTTTTGCGTTTTTTTTTTCTTTACTGATTTTAGTTTCCCTTATGCTCTGTTTCGCGTCTGTCTGGTTGTGTCTCTTTGTGAGGCTTCCTAATTCCTTCTCTTTTGTTAGGCTTCCCATTCTCTCTCTCTCTCTCTCTCTCTCTGTGCTCCTCCTCCTCCTCGTATCATCATCATCATCATCCCTATCTTCACTCCCCCACTCATTCCCCCCCCCCCCATAGAGCCGAGTCTGTCCGTGGGGCCGAGGTGGTGGGAGGAGCCGGGCCGACTTATTCAGGATACCGAACACACTTAATTTCCCGCACAAAAGAAAGAGCCGAATATTATGGCGAGGTGAAAGCTCCATTGGCCTGGGCTGCGGCGTGGGGTGGTGTGGATGTGTGGGTGTGGGTATGTGCGTGTGCGATGTGGATATGTTGATGTGGATGTTGATAATGTGGGTGTGTTAGTGGATATGCTGATGTAGATGTTGATGGTGTGGGTATGTGGGTGTGGGTATGTATGTGCGATGTGGATATGTTGATGTGGATGTTGATGATGTGGATATGTGGTTGTGCGATGTGGATATATTGATGTGGATTTTGATGGTGTGGGTGCATGGGTGTGGCTATGTGGGTGTGCGATGTGGATATGTTGATGTGGATGTTGATGGTGTGGGTGTGGGTATGCGGGTGTGCGATGTGGATATGCTGATGTGGATGTTGATGGTGTGGATGTGTGGGTATGATGTGGATATATTGAAGTGGCTGTTGGTGGTGTGGATGTGGATGTGTGAGTATGTATGTGTGTGGGTAATGGGGATATGTGAGTGATGTGGATGTGTGATCATTCGGGTATACTGATGTGGATACGGTACTGTGGATGTATGGCTGATGTAGATGTATTGATGTGGATATGGTATTGTGGATGTGTGGGTGATGTGGATATATGGACGTGAATGTGGGTGGTGTGGATGTGTGGGTCATTTGAATGTAGATATGTCGATCATGTGAATATATGTTAATGATGTGGATATGTGGTTATGTAGGTGATGTGGATGTTTTCATGTGGACGTAAGGCTGTGATGTGGATTTGTGGATGATGAGGATATGCGTGGATATTTGGGTGGAAGTGATATATTAATTTAGATATGTGGATGATATAGATATGTATGTGAATGTGGATATGTGGATGAGGTTAACATGGAACTTGTGTATATATGGATTTGTGGATATGTGGAAAGATGTGGATAGATTGTATGTGGATAGACACTGCTGAATACTTTAGATGGTTAAGTTGTTATAAATGATGCTAAAGGGTTATTTGATTTGATTTTACATTTTTTTTTAAATATCAGTACGTTTTTTACCCCTCATTCTCTCTCTCTCTCTCTCTCTCTCAACCCAACTACTGCAAAAAATATCCAAGTCTTCGTTTTAATGTGGCACGTTTTTACACACACACACACACACACACACACACACACACACACACACACACACACACACACCAGAGCAAAAAATAGGCAAATATTAACACGAAGATGGTGGTCGCTTTCGTCCCACGCACACCACCCAAATCACTGTTCTTTATTCTCTCTCTCTCTCTCTCTCTCTCTCTCTCTCTCTCTCTCTCTCTCTTACCTTTCTCCTCTACCTTACACACCCAATATACTCCACCCAGCATACACATACACGCTGAATCATACACGCACTCACATTAACAGCACACACACACACACACACACACACACACACACACACACACACACACACACACACACACACACGTACAGTTCAAGTTCCATTCACACCTTTAACAGTGACTGATCATCTAACTCTTATAGACTCTCTCTCTCTCTCTCTCTCTCTCTCTCTCTCTCTCCTCTATCCTACACGCTCATTTTTCCTTTTTTTTTTTTTTTCTCCTCTTCCCCTTCTCGTCCCACACACTCCACCCAACTCAGCCCTCTCTCCCTTCACCCTCCGATCCTCCCTCTCTCCCTCTTCTCCCTCCCTCCCTCCCTCGTCTCTCCATCTCTCCACCCCTCCGCCTCTCCTTCCCACGCACCTCACCCTAACAACTTTTCATTCTCCACTCCGACCTGTTGCATCCTTAGTTCTGCCCACGCCTCTGTTTACTCCAGACATCGCTCCACGTACTATCCACTTCTCTCCACCCATTATTCACTTCTCTCCACTTGCTATCCACTTCTCTCCACCTGCTTCTTCCTACCTGCCTGTCCACTTCTACACCTACTTCCATCCGTCTGCCCATCATTTTCTCTTCACCTCTCCACCAGCTTTCCTTCTTCTAGCTGTCTAATCTTCTCATCGCTTCCTATCCACTTCTCTCTTCCTCCTATCCACTTCTCTCTTCTTCCTGTTCTTGTCCCTCCTCTCCACTTCTCTCCTCCTCATCTCCACTTCTCTCCTCCTCCTCTCCACTTCTCTCCTCCTCATCTCCACTTCAATTACCTCCTATCCACTTGTTTCCTCTCCCTATCCACGTCTCTCCTCCTCGTATCCACGCTGTTTCTTATACTGAGTCGGGAAGTATAATGGTTCTGACTTGTAAATTACTTCTTGCATCTGCTGCTGATTTGTCTTCATTTCCATCTCTCTCTCTCTCTCTCTCTCTCTCTCTCTCTCTCTCTCATTTTCCCGGTATTACTCGTATCATTGCAGATCTTCTCTGCTCTCCTTCGCTGCCACTTTCTTCTCTTCCCATTTCTTCCTTCACCTTCCCTTCACGGTTCCCCTCAGCTTTACTACGAACACCTACTCCCATCGCACATTTCGTTGGTCCCTCAGTACTTTTCTGTGTGTGTGTGTGTGTGTGTGTGTGTGTGTGTGTGTGGAATCAAAACAGAGATTGTATTTTTGTGAGTAAAAGCATACCAGTTGAAAGATAAAGGCTATTATTGTCGGCTGTTAAGAAAGCTCCCTAACACCCCGTCCGTAGCGATTTATTTCGGATATGGGTGGTAAATATAATTTAGTACGTTAGTTTTACGGAGGAAGGTGTAATAAAAAAGTAAATCGCTTAGGAAAAGGTGTTAGTGGGCTTCCTCAACCAAAGAGAATACGGGGCTTGGTATTACTCACTCGTTTCTCTCTCCGTTACCTACTTTCCTCTCCTTCACCTTCCCTCCCACACGCACTATTCCTCCTCCTCCTCCTCCTTCTCACTTACCTCCCTCACCCCCTCTCCCTCCCACTTGTCTTACAACCCCGCCCCTCCCTCCAACCTCCCAATTCACCTCTCTCCTTCCCACACACACATATTTATCCCCCTATGAAGCATCCTCCCTCCCTTCCTCTTCCATCCCTCCCCCTATCAGGCACCCCTCCCTCCCCCCCTCTTCCATCCCTACCCCTATCAAGCACCCCTTCCTCCCTCCCTCTTCCATCTCTCCCCCTATCAAGCACCCCTCCCTTCCTCCCTCCCACTTCCATCCCTACACCTATCAGAGCACCCCTTCCTCCCTCTCTCTTCCATCTCTCCCCCTATCAAGCACCCCTCCCTCCCTCCCTCTCTCGTACATCCTTTCGCTGTCTCTCCTCCATCCATTTTTGCCTCCTCCATCCCTTCTAAGTCTATTCCCCTTCCATTTTTATGTCTCCACCACAACGTATTCATCTCTCCTCTCTCCACCTTTATCTCTCCATTTCTCTCTCCCCCATCTATCTTTAACTCTCCTTCATCCATTAATATCTCTCCTCTATCTATTTTCATTTCTCATTTCTGTTTCATTCATTTTTATCTTTATATCTTGTCAAATTCCACCCCTCCATTCTTATCTCCCGTCGTCCTTTATCAGTCTGTCCTCTGCCCCTTTTCCATGTATCCTACCCGTTTCCATCATCTCTTTTCCATCACTCATCCTTTATTCTCCTGTTTTCATCTCCTCTCTACGCTTATTTAGTCCGTCATCACTCCCTCCTCCATCCCTTTTGCCTTTCTTGTCCATCCCACTTCCCTCTCTCCTTCATCCCTCTTCCCTCCATCCTGCATCTCTTTTTCCATTATCCTCCAACCCTTTTCATCCTTCCTCCATCCCGCTTCGCTCTTCCCTCCATTCCTTTTCCCTCCCTTCTCCATCTCTTTTTCTCTTTACCCTCCATGCTTTTCCGTTTCTCCTTCATTCCTATCCCTCCCTCATCCATGCTTTTCCATCCCTCCCCCATCCCACTTCCCTCCCTCGTCCATCCCTCTTCCTCTTAGAGCCACAGCGAATCCATCAGTCTCTTAACCCCTTCAGTCCGGTGATGCGTTCTTTATTTGGCAAGGGATCACTTGTATCTAATAGCTGCTTACACACACACACACACACACACACACACACACACACACACACACACACACCTTGGCGAACTCCGGATTATTTTGTTCATCTTAACCAGTTTCTTTTTAACTTCAGGGCTTAAAAAAATAATAATCTATTAACATGTTCACCGAGATTGACGATTTTCCTGTTTATATTTTTGCTGCGGGTACTACAGAACGATTTTAATAGATTTCAGAAAGAACTCACGGGCTGAAAGGGTTAATTGTGGTTTGGGTGGAGTGCGTGGATGTGTACAACGACCGTGTGTGTGTGTGTGTGTGTGTGTGTGTGTGTGTGTGTACTGCTGGACTACATAAACGGCTTTTTTTCTCTGTATCCAGTCACTTGTAGACTGATGATGATGGTGATGATGATGATGATGATGATGATGATGATGATGATGATGAAGCACCCATCACACATTCTCTCCCCAACTCAACTATCATTCATTCCTCTCCTTCCTCAGCTCCCCAAACCCCTTCTTCCCCACCCTTTCGTCCCTTCATCCCACACTACTAAATCCCCTTCATCCTCACCCCACCCCAGATTCAGCCCATCCTCTCCCCTTCCTTTTCTTCGTCCCCTTCTTCCTCAACTTTTCTCCCCAGCACCTCCGCTTCACCCTTCTCAAGACCGAACTCTCCCTTCCACCTCATACTTTCTTCTCAAACTTATCTCCCCATCACCTATCCCCATTACCCACCCACCTAATCCCCATCTCTTCCCTTCACCCCACCCTCTCTCTGTTAGGTTCCGAACACCCATCCTGCCTTCAGCCCTTCACCATTTTATCGAATTCATCCACTCCAGCCTCTCCCCATTACCCATTCGTCAACTACCCATCTTTAAACGCTTCCTCTGTTGTCCCCATTCTCATTTCCTAAACTCTCCCCAAATTCACCCCATCTCTCTTGTCCCCACCACTCTCATCCCCAGTGCTTTCCTCTCCCATCACCAATTACGCTCCCACTTTCTCCCCATCCCCCCCTCTCTCCCACCCCTATTCTTTCCCCACCCTTCTCTTTTCGCCCCAGCATTCACCCACTCTAGTGCTCCCCTCTCCCTTCCGCAACTATCCACCCACACTCTCTAGTCCTGTCTCTCACTCGTTCCCCATCCTCCTCCCCATCTCCCATCCTTATTTCCATCGCCTACATCCTGCCAGCACTCACTCCACCCGCTCTCCTCTCCCTAGCATCCACCCTCTCCAGTACTCCCCTCTCTCCCTTCCCCACCACCCACCCACCCTCTCCCCACCTCCCCACCGTCGCCCACCTGCCTGACCGCCCCGCCCACGCCCACACCCGCCGCCCACACCCTATTAGTTATGTGGTGGGGTAAGCGGAGTCCCCCGAGCATGTTTTTATAGCGAACTGCCCTAAATTTGACTCCAGGTCTCCCACTTAGGTTGATAACTGGACCCACCCTTCCACCCCTCCCTTCTCTCTGCTTCCTTGCCTCTCTCCTCCTTCCCTTCTCCCACTCTCACTTCCTCCCTGCCGTTTCCTATGCCTCCCTTCGTGTCTGCCTCCCTTGCCGTTCTAAAATCCTGTCATCCTGCCGTGCCTCGTTCCTCCCTCCTCTCATCCCTGCCTTCTCCCTCTCTCCAAGCCTTCTTCCGCCCTCACTTCCTGGCTTTTCCTTCCACCCTTTCCTTTTCCATCCTGTCGTCCTCTGAAATCGTGTCATCCTTCCTGTTTGATTTCACCCTCCTCCTTCCGTTTGTTCCTCCCCTTTTCCTTCTCTTGCACCTTTGTTGCCCTGAAATCTTAAAATCATTGTGGTCCTATAACGGCTGTGGCAGCTTCCACATCCTTGGCTGGGCGAGTGCCTTCGTGAACTGGCCGTACGAGGTCTGTGGCGACAGAAATGGAGGGATTCTTTGTAATAACAGTTCTGTGTTTGAGGTATTATTTACTTTCACACTGATCTTGAGTAACGGAGAATGGTGAGTTGGAATACGGGCATTTTTTTTTATTGTTATTATAAATTGTGATAGGAAGCGTTATGAGGAACACACTGAGGTGGTTTGGCCATGTGGAGAGGATGGAGGGTGAAAGACTGACGAAGAGAGTGTATGTGAGTGAGGTGGAGGGGGGAAGAGGGAGGGGGAGGCCGAGGATGAGATGGAGGGATGGGGTGGAGAGGTATATGAGAGAGGGGGGTGTGAGTTGGGAGCAGGGCAGTGAAATGGCGGGGGACAGGGCGACTTGGAGGCGATTTGTTTGTGGCCACCCCAAACGGGATTGAGGCGTCTGGCAATAGATAGATAGATAGATAGATAAATTGTCTAAAGCGTTCCAGTATAAGTGCCTTGAAGTAACGTTTGGTCTTTGTAATATACAATGCCTTGCACCAGAACTTATAAACAGTTGATGGTCACAGCACGTCAGGTTACGGTACAAGTATCAATGGACTTAAAAATATTGTTATAATGAATTCCGAGTTTAAATAATTCCCGCTGTCGTCTGGGGATAAAACTAAGGAAGACTCTTTCGTATCCCGTTCAGAGTGTAATAAGTGATGGCCTGTGGATGTTGAGGCGAGGGCCATTCTATTCTGGTAACAAACATTTGCCGAGTATTCGTCTGCGTCTGCAGCACACTCAGGGCATGTCCGTCACTTATCTCCCACGTGCAACATGTCACAGAGTATCATTTGCGAGCAGATGAATATATCAAACCTCTGCCAGCATGGAAAAATGAGAAAGCAAGTGAAAATGAGAGGAAGACGAAGTGAGATATATGGCGAACCTTTGTCAAGGGCTATATTTCGGAGAGGAATTCAGTATCAGTCAGCATATCTTTTACAAACATGTATTCATTGTGATGCGTAAAGTAACAAGAACAGATATATGTATCGGGTTATGTTTAAACTCATTAAATATAAAGAACGAAAGCATGTGCAGTGTGCATGTATGTTGGTCTTCTGTTGTAGGTATGGAGGTACTGAACGAATTATTATTTCATAGCTTCACTATATATATATATATATATATATATATATATATATATATATATATATATATATATATATATATATATACTATATATATATATATACTGTATATATATATATATATATATATATATATATATATATATATATATATTGTATATATATATATACTGTATATATATATATATATATATATATATATATATATATATATATATATATATATACTATATATATATATATATATATATATATATATATATATATATATATATATATATATACTGTATATATATATATATATATATATATATATATATATATATATATATATATATATATATATATATACTGTATATATATATATATATATATATATATATATATATATATATATACAGTATATATATATATATATATATATATATATATATATATATATATATATATATATATATATATATATATATATATATATATATATATATATATATATATACAGTATATATATATATATATATATATATATATATATATATATATATATACTGTATATATATATATATATATATATATATATATATATATATATATATATATATACTGTATATATATATATATATATATATATATATATATATATATATATATATATATATACTGTATGTATATATATATATATATATATATATATATATATATATATATATATATATATATATATATATATATATATATATATACATACTGTATATATATATATATATATATATATATATATATATATATATATATATATATATATATATATATATATATATACATACTGTATATATATATATATATATATATACACGCACACAAAAGCTTCCCCTACCCTTTCCGCCTCAAATTTACTTATTTCATCATCAGACCCCCTCTCACCTTCCTTCGCCCAAGCTCTCCATCACTCCATCCCCATTCCTCGCCCCACCCACACCCCACCACCCTCCCCTACCCCTCCCCCCCCCTTGGCCTTCCATCACCCAGGTCTTGGCTGAGATTCAAGGTCTGTATCGGGAGGGACTGATTGCTTGGTGGTCAGAAGTCCCCCCCGCCCCCTCTTGCGCTACCCTCTCTCTTTCGCCCCCTTCTCTGGCGTTCCCCCCTTTCGCTTCCTTCTCTTGCGTTCCCCTCTTTCGTCCCCTCCCCCGTCTCTCACGCCCCCCTGTCTCACGCTTCCTCTTGCGCCTCCCTCTCTCTCCCGCTTCTCGTCGCACACTTCCTCTTCTTGCATCCCACCTCCCTCTTGCATCCCACTTCCCTCTTGCAGTCTCCTTTCCTCTTGCATCCCACCTCCCTCTTGCAGCCCCCTTCCCTCTCATCCCCTCTCTTCTCCAGCTCTTCCTCTTGCTGCCCCCCCTTTCTCCTCTCCTATCCCCTTCTCTCCCCCTCCCCCCACAAGCCCTCATACGATATGGATGTGTGGGACTCTTCCGGAACAGACCTTGGTGTCCGGGTGCATTTGTTAGTGGCTGTGTGTGTGTGTGTGTGTGTGTGTGAGAGAGAGAGAGAGAGAGAGAGAGAGAGAGAGAGAGGAGAATGAAAGACAGGGGGAAAAGGTTGGTGGCAAGATGGAAGCAAGAGAATAGCGTAAGGGAGGGGAGAAGGAAAAAGAATATAGCAGAAGGGAAGAGGGGAAGAGAGGAAGGAGGGACGGATAGGGGAGGTGGAGGAGAAGGAGAGAGGAAGAAGAGGGAGGGACGGAAAGGAAGAGAGGAGATAGGGCGATGGAGGGGAAGAGGAAGAATGAAGGGTGGAAGAGAGGAGAAAACAGGATGAAAGGAAGAGAAAATGTAAGGTGTCAGGGGAAAAGAGTGGAAGAGAGAGAGAGAGAGAGAGAGAGAGAGAGAGAGAGAGAGAGAGAGAGAGGAAATATATACATAAGACCAGAAAAAAGCCAGGGTGTCTCAAAACCTGAACGAATCTTGGGGAGAAAAACTAGACCTATTTTTTCCCTTGCTTCTATCTCTGTGACAATAGGAAGTAACGAAGAGATAAGGAAACTGGTCGAAACTTAATAATACTTGGACGATCTTGTCTTTGTGCTAATATTGTTAAGATTTTATTGTTGCTGTTGTTGTTGCTATGATTGCTATTGTTATTTTATTGCCATTAATAATAATGATAATAATAGTAATAATAATAATATTATTGTTGTTATCATCATTATCATCGTTATTATTATTATTATTATTATTATTATTATTATTATTATTATTATTACTGTTACCCTGTTAGCACTACTACTACTATTGGTAATACTACTGCTGCAGTTATTGTTGTTGATGCTGGTGGTCCCATGCAATGTGTAGGGGGGAAGGCAGAGGAGGACAGCAGGGTGGAGTAAGGTAGGGCAAAGATAATGGCAGGGCAGGGCAGGGCAGGGCAGAAGATGGCAGAGTAAGGCAGGGCAAGACATGGCAGGGATATGAAAGAAAAGGCTGGGGCAGGGCGGGGCAGGGCAGGGCAGATGGTGGTGGTGGTGGTGGTGGTTGTGGCGTAGTAGACCCGTGAGAGAGTGAGAATGGAGCAACACTTTCTGGCGCCATTAGAAAGTGTGACGAGTGAGGCGACGAGATGGCTAGATAGAGAGAGACACGAGCTGGAGAGATAGGGGCGATGAGAGAGAGAGAGAGAGAGAGAGAGGTCTGAAGAATAGCGAACGAGGGACAGTGTTTGAGAAGCGGTTTGGGAGACGACACATAGGAAAAGAGAGAGAGAGAGAGAGAGAGAGAGAGAGAGAGAGAGAGAGAGAGAGAAAGAGAGAGAGAGAGGTCAAGAGGTCAGCGAAGTCAGCAATAGTGGGTCAGGTGACTTCACTTCTGACCTGCCAAACACCACCGCTAGGGGGCCACTGTAACCTGCTTAGTGTTCTCTCTCTCTCTCACCTTTGGTTTGTGCGTGTGTGTGTGTGTTGTTGTTTTTAATTTTTCTTACACATTTCTCTCTCTCTCTCTCTCTCTCTCTCTCTCTCTCTCTCTCTCTCTCTCTCTCTCTCTCTCTCTCTCTCTCTCGGTGAGCTCATTACCAGAGGGGCCAGTTTAAAAAACATCCCTTACTTTCTACTCTTACGCCCCTCATGCATAACGTTGGCCTGGGAGAGAGAGAGAGAGAGAGAGAGAGAGAGAGAGACGAGTTGAATCGATGAGACTAGTGATAAGCGATGGAGGAAAACTGGAAAGAAGAGAAGTGGAAAAGAGTGGTTTGGAAGGAGTGGAGAGGAAAAGGAAATGGATGAGAGAAAGGTGGAGAGAAGGGAAGAGGAATGGAGGGGAGATGATAGGGGAGATGAAGATAGGAGAGAATATTGATGTTATAAAGAAAAGAGAATGGAGGAATAGAAGGATGGAATGAAGATAGTAGGGAAACAGTGAAGGCATAAGGGTTGGGGGAAGATAGAAGAGAGGAGAGGAATGGAGAGTGTACAGGTGGAGGAAAAGAGGAAAAGAAGAGGAAGATTTAGAGGAAGAGTTGCGGAAGAGGTAAGGAAAAGTAAGGTGTGAAGAGAAGAGAATAAAGATAAATGGAAAGAAATTAATGAGGAGAATGATAAAAAATGAAAAGACAGACTAAAATAGTATGAAAGAAGGCAAGTGTGAGAGGAAGGGAAGCGAGGGAATGCAAAATAAGTAAGATTGGAGTGGAGGAGTGATGAGTGTAAGGGTGATGAGAAAGAGGGAGAAGAAAGTACAAGTAATGGAAGTTGAGTAATGAAGAGTGATGTACAGGAATGATGAATGTAGTGAAAGGGTGGGGAATGAGGGAAAGGTGAAGATAATAGGAACAGACGTGAAGAAAAATGAATTAAGTAGATGTAGGGGAGTGATAGGAGAGAAGAAGAAAGAATGCAGAAGGAACAAGTGGAGAAACATGAAATAAATAAGAGTACTATAAGAACGATTGGCGTAAGGGTGAAGAGAAAGGGAGAGAAGAACGTAAGCAGGAATAGGAGTAGATGAAAGTAGAATAAGTAGAAACGCTTAGGCCTTTCTCCTCGTAAGGTAAGGTAGTAAGCCTGTTTAGAATTACAAGTACTTATTGGAAGTGGGTTGGCTTGGGGTAGTTACTTTACAAACTCCTTCAGTACGAGGGTGTGTGTTTGTTGTATATTCTTCCTGCCACAAGAGAGTTCTATTCAGCGTAAGAGATCTACTTGTTGTAAGGACTGAGGCGAGGGAAGGCAAGACAAGGCATGGCAAAGCAAGGTAGGGCAGGGCAGGGCAGGGCAGAGCAGGACACACCATTACTGAGAATGAAAGAGAATAGCTGGCAGGACAAAACAAGGAAGAGCAAAAATGAGCAACAAAGTGAAGATGGGGGAGGGTAAATTAGAATCGGGCAGGACACGGCAGGGCAAGGAAGGGCAGAGCAAGACAGGAAAGGAGAGAGAAGGGCTGGTCAGGACAAGGCAAGACAGATCAGAAATGGGCGTAAAAGTGAAAATAGAAGGAAGGGGAAGTGTTTTCGGAAGAGTCTCCTGACTTCATGACTTATGTGGAACGAAATAATTGTCCACAACTGAACATCGAAACCTTGGATACGCCTTGAGAGAGAGAGAGAGGGAGAGAGAGACCAATTTTTTCAAAGTCACATAAATCTACGGATCCAAAACGCCTCACTAGAATATGATAGTCAGTTAAAAAGTTACCATTATTTCCTAGTTGTATAATTTTAAAAAAAGATAATGTCTACAATGATAGGTCCTTAGGTGATAATTTGTTGTGATAATTCCCATTGATAATTTCCACATTGATTATTTTCAAAGCCGTAATAATTATCTCGCTCTCACTTCCCCCTTCCCCTCCTCCCTTTCCCCTTCCCTTCTCCCCTCCTTTCCCCTCCTCTCTTCCCACACCTCCCCACCACAGTCTTACACCTTCCCTTCATTTCCCCAGAGTCTCTCCATCCCCCTCCTACTCACCTGTACCCTCTCCAAAATCACTTCCCCATTTCTCCTCCCCACAGTCCTCTCCCCGATCTTCCTCGCTTCCAGAACCCTCCCCTCCTAAATCCTCCTTTTCCTCCCCTCCATACTCCCCGCCCTACTCTTCTCCCCCTACCCTCCCCAGCCCTCCTCCCTCCACGATCTACCCCCTCCACACTCCCCCACCCAGCCCTGCTCCCCACACCTAGTCTCCCCCTTCCTGGCCCCACCCTCTTACCTTTTTCACCCCTAATTTGCCTATCACCCCACAAGTACTCCCTTTCCCTTTGCCCTCACCCTCGACCCCAGCACTCACTATCTCTCACCATACGTACATACATACATACATACACGCTCATTCATACATACATACATACATACATACACGCTCATTCATACATACATACATACATACATACATACACGCTCATTCATACATACATACATACATACATACACGCTCATTCATACATACATACATACATACTGTACATACATACATAAATACGTACATACGTACATACAAATATACATACAGTACATACCTACACACATACATACATACATACATACATACAGTACATGCATACATACACAGGCACGTGTATCCTCACACATTTCCACGTATGGTCATGAAACGTACATACAACCATGCACATTAAAAAAAAAAACATACAGTACATACACAGTCACATGTACATTTGTGTAGATCTAGACGTACACATTCAGTAGAAGCCGTACATGAGACGTTTAAGCTTTCAGGTGTACAGAGTTATAAATCCATGCATTATCTATCCGTCTGTCTGTCTGTCAGTACATGTTTATCAATCAGTCTGTCAGTCTGTCTATCTGTATCTGTCTGTCTGTCCATGTTAACTGTCAGTAATTCCGTAGAAAATAAACAGTGATATTAACAACAACGCATTATCCTGAAAGGTTTGATAGAAATAATAATAGTAATAATAATAATAATAATAATAATAATAAGCTGCCACCACAACGTAGAAAACACACATTAAAAACAAGCAGTAAGGGAAAGCAAGAAAATAAAGGGATAGTAAAAACGTGGGTAATGATAAAGGAAATTACAAGCAAGACCCACATAAGTAATATCCACTTTCTAAATTATGGTGGTAATAAATAGGGATAATTAACTGGATATTTATTGCTTTATTTAAGTGTCTCTTGAGATTTATTATATGAAGGTGTTTAGGGTGCCTTAAGGAAGTGGTAAGTGGTTTTGTAAATGAGTGCTTGTGTACGTTTTGCTGCACATACATACATCCATATACGTACACACACACATTCTCTCTCTCTCTCGTAAGTGGTTTGGTAAATGAGTGCTTGTGTACGTTTTGCTGCACATACATACATCCATATACGTACACACACACATTCTCTCTCTCTCTCTCTCTCTCTGACCTCATGACCTCGCTACCTCTGCTGCTGCCAACACCTTTTCCTCCCCCTCCCCTCTCGCTCCCCTCCCCACCCCTCCCCAATAATTAGGGAGGGAATTTTTCTCCCTCCCCAACCTTTTTGCCCAGCTCCCCATCCCCCCATCCCCTTTCTCCTCCTTGTGCCCCTCCCTTTCCCCTCCCTTCTCCTGACCTTTTTTTTCTCTTCGTAGTCTCCCTTTCCTTTCTCCTACCTCTCTCTCTCCTTTCTCCTCCCTTTCTTCCCATCCCTCCTCTGCCAGTCCATTTCCTTCCCTCTTATCCCTCCCCCCTCCACGTTACTCTGCCTTCCCCTTCATCTTCTCCCTCCCATTCCCCTTCCCACCCCTTCCCCTCTCCCCCTATCTTCACCTTGGTTATTCCCATTTTCTTCTCATCACCCTCTCACCCTCCTCCACCCACCCCTTCCCCCTCCTCTCCCCATTCTACCTATTATCCTTCTTTCCTCCCCTCCCCTCTTTCCAAGCTTCATTCCCCCCCCCCCTGTATCTACAGTTCATCCCCTCCCCTTCCCCTCCCCTCCCTTCCCTATCCACATCCCAGCCTCCCCACCCCCTCCTGCCCCCTACTCTCACAACCACAAATTTGAACTAATAAACATCTATTGCAATGAGAGAGAGAGAGAGAGAGAGAGAGAGAGAGAGAGAGAGAGAGAGAGAGAGGAGTACCGTATAACATTTGTGAAAGTTGTTGTTGTGGGTAAGATTGTATTAGAACTGAACATATTAAGTTTCATTTTATCTACATGTTAAGCAGGGAGTGGATAGGTTAGATCAGGTTAGATTGGATAGATTTAGGCGCTGTGGTTTGTGTGGATAGATTTAGGCGCTGTGGTTTGTGTGGATTAGTCATGTGCTGTTTGATAAGGTTAGATTAGGTTAGGTGTGATTTGGTTAGGTGAGGTTGATTAGAATTGGTTAGGTTAGCATCATTACATCGAGAGTTCACTAGAGTTAACTAAAATCGATAGTCAGCTACCATAATAATAATAATAATAATAATAATAATAATTAATAATAATAATAAAAATAATAGTAATAATAATAATAGTGATACTGATGATGATGATGATAATAATAATAATAATAATAATAATAATAATAATAATAATGATGATAATAATAATAGTAGTAATAATTAAAAAGATAATTCAATTTCTCTCAGTACCTTAATACCCCCCCTCTCTCTCTCTCTCTCTGTCTCTCTCTCTCTCTCTAAAGCCTCAATCAGAACTCATTGTCACGCCATGATCAATCTCAATAGCATTTCATCTTGTAAAAAATAAAAAATAATGATAAAAAATAAAAATAAAAAAATGACTGATGGATCCGAGCTACCAAGCGCTTAATTCGTGATAATTTTTTTGACCCTACTGATAAAAAGAGAGAGAAAAAAGAGAGAAAGTGAGAAAAGAGAGAAAAATATTACTTGTATGGAGACGAGGATTTAGAGGGACTAAAGTGTTGCCCACTCATTTTTTGCTCTCCCTCTCTCTCCCCTCCCCCCCCTCTCTCTCTCTCTCTCTCTCTCTCTCTCTCCCCAAATTTGTCCTCTTCTCCCTGTCTCCATCTCTCGTCCATTATTTATTTGTTTCCACCCCTTTTCTTTCTCTTCCTCCCAACACCTCTCATTCTCCTCCCACCTCATCCCCCCCTTCCCTCCCCTCCCCTCCCCTTCCCCCTTCCTTCCCCTCCCCTCCCCTTCCCCCTTCCTTCCCCTCCCCTCCGCTCCCCTCCCCTCCCCTCCCCTCCCCTCCCCTCCCCTCCCCGGGTCCCAGAGGTCAGACACACCGGACACAGGGAATGGAAATATAAAGTGTGATTTTGGCCCTTACTCCTCCTTGCCATACGATCGTTTAGAGGGGATCCGAACCCATGACTCCCCCCCCCCCCCCCACACCACCAGGTGACTTGCAACCCTCTGCCAATGCAAAGGGGAGGGGGAGAGGGGAGAGGAGGGGAGGAGAGGGGAGGGGACGGGAGGGGAGTGAAGGAGGAAAATAATTACGTTACCTGTAGGTTGGGAGATATTATGGAGAGAGAGAGAGAGAGAGAGAGAGAGAGAGAGAGAGAGAGAGAGGGAGAGAGAGAGAGACGTAAGACGTACCTAAGTGAGGGTGTTGGTTGGGAGATATTATGTACCAGGGGTCACTGCTTCAGGATGAAACTTGTGTACTTGTCCCACATGGGAGAGTTCCTTGTCTCAGTGGAGCAAACGGAGCTAGGGCCTGATTGACTGCTGCCTACCTTAAAAGCGCCAGGCAAGGCTGCTGCACCACCCCTAAACATCCACACTGTGCAGTGTGTAGCTTCCACGTTATGTCCACAGACTTCCCATTAACTCAATGTAACTGGTTTATAATGTCATGCCGTAACTATTATTTTATTTGTTTACTTTCTCTTTCAGGTTACTCTATCGGGTAGCTTATAGATAAAGTATTATAGAATGTGACTTTTCCTTTCCAATGTTTCCTATAAAATTTCCATGTCAGTTTTTCCATGCTGCATGGTGGTTTTTCTCACTTTTTCCTGGAGGGTTTGGTGGTGGGGGGAGCCTTCTTGCTTTCCTATCCTTATCCTTCAACATGTAGAGTTAGATCTTGTAGTCATAGTTTTCTCTAACAAGCAGCCTCGAAAGGACCATAAGGTCTGTTGCTGTTTGCTTTCCTGTGTAATCCTGTGTAATCTTCACTTTTCCTTTTGTTAACCTCTCACCCCTCGTCCTCCTCTCTTATCTCTCTCGTTTTTCTTCCCTCTCTTTTCTCTCCATTTTCACCTCTCATCATATTCCCTCCATCACTCCCTTCCCCCCCAGTCCTGAATCTTGTAACCTCTCCACAACTCTTTTCTGTCCCACCCACACTACTCCACCCCACTTTCCCCACACCTAACCTCTCGCGTACTGACCCACCTCCATACTCTCACTCCACAATCTTTTAATTTCCACACTGCGTCTCTTCCTCTTTATCACTTCGCCACATCCATCCCACACCACAACCTCATCTCCCTGGACACATCCCCCCTCACCCCAAACCACACTCACATTTAATCCTCACATCCTCTTACCACCCCCACCCCACCTCACACCCACCCTCCCTCATCCCCTTACGCTCTTCTCCCACTCACCAATCCACTCCACACTTTATACCAACCCTCCTTTCACCCCCACCCCTTCTCCCACCAACCCGCTCTCTCCTCAGCTCCCCATCCCTCCCCAACTACTCCACCCAACCCCACCCCACCCAAGCCATCTTCACCTCACCAGCTTACTGTACTTTCACTCACCTCCACCCCGGACCAGCCAGCCCCTCCACACCCAGTCGCAGAAGTGATAGAAACCACGTCTTTTTTTACTGTCTATTTTTTTTGTGTGTGGCGTTTTCTCTTCTGATAATCCAGTATGCCATTATTTTCCATCGTACCGTTATTTTCCATCCCGTCTTATGTCTGTCATTAGTTGACTTTCTTTCCCTCCTCCATATTACTCCGTCCCTTGATTTTGTTCTTATCTTCATTCTGTGTACGTTGACCCAGCCCATTCTGCTCACAAAACCTTTGCCCAGAAATCCATCCATCCATCATCCAATCCATTTTTGCACCATAACCAGCGTAGGGTCCCTTGGCTAGACTAATCAGTGTAATTTAGTGGTCACCACCCTCTCTCGACCCTAACCTCAGCCACACCTCAGATGGAAACTCATCGGTTCGAACGCCGTAACCCACAAGACCACCAGGTGTCATTTGGTTGTATGGTTACCATCCAGCGTAAGATAATAGAAGAATCCGAATGCTCCATTAAAGTACAGGCCGATTTCAAGGTTACAGTATAGCAGTTAGATGGTCGAGAATGCCGTACCAAAATACAGACGAGTTTAAAGATACACAAGAGAAGTTAAATGGTCGAGAGTACTCTAGAAAAATATGCATCTGAATTCTAGGATACATATTTTACCCTAGAAGACTCTACCTCCCCAGCCAAGCGTGTCGTGGACGTATTAATGTAGGAGTGTACGGTAAACGCTGAGGTCACGGCTTCAGTGCGGACGTCGCGGTACACTGCCTGGCTGCCGAGAGAGAGAGAGAGAGAGAGAGAGAGAGATGGTGGAG